>NW_024096462.1:0-600000 GCF_016545835.1 Crotalus tigris | reverse complement strand
GCAAAAATCATTATGCAAATATCAATATGCTCATATTAATTAACCATACTGATTATTACTAATATAGATATAAGTTAAAATAATCCATGACACCCAATTCATTGCTATTTGTTATACTGTTATTTGTTCCATGGTCTTGCGTGGGTTACGTGCATAATAGGTTTATGCCTTTCTGAGAACAGAGTACAAAATGTTCCCAGATCCCAGAACATACAGGTTTTGGCTTTCCAAGAAGGGAGAAGGCTTCATTATTCTTATTTTCTCTTGTCCTGACTTTATGCCAGTTTTTATAACCTATGGCCATAACAGACATTCCTGAGGGAAGCACCATAATAGCACAGAGAGGAGAAGAATCCAAGTACTACTTCCATCTGTGGGAAAACTCACAGCCCACAGGTGTTGCTCCTTGAGGCACATAACCTAGGCTTGTATTTAGAGTACCACTCCCAAAATATAGGAACTGCAAATATGTCAACATGCTGTTCTCAGTGTTAGCATGGGGTGTTAAGCTTCACACCTCTTTCAAGCTCTGAGATACTCTAAACAAAGGGCTCCTTTGCTGAGGGTAGGATATTCATAACCAGAGGTCTTGAAAGAAGTTAGCCAGCTGTTGCACAAAAGATATATATGATGCATTCAGGCTACACATGATCAGCATGACATCTGCAAGGGCAATAGAAATCTAGAACTGGTTCCAGGTAAAGATTCGGACAAATAATGCTCTTCAAGATTTATCCAGAAATCTAAACTTTTGATAGGACAAAACCCAATCAAATTATCTTGAACCATTTACCTCTCTCCTTAATGCAATATAGAATTCTACCTATATTTTTGGAAAACCATTAAGCATTCCAAAAATAGATTTCTTATGGATCTAATCTAACATTTAGGTTTAAAAAGGTTGGATTTTGGTTTGTTCTAATTAACTTTTTTTTGTGCAAACCACTCCATTAATACAACTTGAGTAAATTATGTATGCTATATTACCTGATTAGGTACTTGATTCCATACATACTATCAGATTTTCATTACAGATATTTTGTATTGCAAACATAAATATTTTCTTATTCAGCTTCAAACAACATTACATCCATTTTACATGGAAGCAAGCATTACAGAGGATACAAAACTGGGACTGGCAAGGAGCTGATCCTGGGTATCATCTAGACCAGTGGTTCTCAACCTTTCTAATGCCGCCACCCCATAATACAGTTCCCCATGTTGTGGTAACCCCCAACCACTTATACATCACTGGGTGCCAGGGGCGTGGCCAAAGAAAAGGGGGAAAAAATGGCGGACAGTCTTGTTTGGTGACCCCCATGAAATGGTCATTCGACCCCAAATGGGGTCCCGACCCACAGGTTGAGAACCACTGATCTAGACTTTATGTCTAATCTATATTTACAGCTGATGCTACTTAGCCATTTGAAGAGAGGTGTGTGTGCACCATTGTAGACAACCATAGTTAGTCATAGTTTAAGTTTTCCAAAGGGTCTGATTCTTTAATACTTTGAGAAATGCTTTGCAAAATCCCCATTTTGAATGCTTTGAACAGCCTTAGAGTGTAGCATATTATTGTCATTCAACCACCCATGTTAAGCAAATTATGTCTTAGTAAGACCTATGGACTAAGTCACAGGTCGGCAACCTGTGGCTCCGGAGCCGCATGAGGCTCTTTGAGCCTTCCCCTGTGGCTCCCAGCCTCCTCTGCCTTTGCAGAGAGAGACAGAGACAGAGAGAGGCAATTGCGCTTCCCTGCTTCTCTCTCTCTCTCTCTCTCTCTCTCTCTCTGTGTGTGTGTGTGTGTGTTTGTGTTTTTTTTTTTTGTGTGTGTGTGTGTGTGTGTGTAAAAGAGCGTGTACTCACAGTGTTCTCCGAGGAGCTGAAAAGCTCACTGGGCGGAGCTCCTCCCTTTGCTGCGTCTCTGCAGGAAGCAGGAAGGGCAGGAGAGAGCTAGCTAGCCCAGCTAGGCTGACTCAGGAATTCTGGGAGTTGAAGTCCATGAGTCATAAAAGAGATGAGGTTGCTTACCCCTGAGCTTGTTGGACAACAGCTTGAAGCTTGCCAGGTGAGCAGCAGATAGGAGGGGGGGAGAAAGAGAGGGAGAGAAAGAGAGAGAGAGAGGGGGAGAGAGAGAGAGAGAGAGAGAGAGAGAGAAAGAGAGTGGGGGAAGAGGAGTGGCAGACCAAGGGCAGATAGAGAGGGAGGGAGAGAGACAGAGAGAGACAGACCCTTTTGACATCTAAAATGAAGATAACACTGCATATATCCTTTTTTTACCTTTGTGTGTATGTAATTTTATTCTCTTAAAGCATTCTCTTGGTGATCAATGTTTTAATAGTATGGATATTCCCAAGAGTCATATTTTTACTTTTATTTTTAATGTCATATTTTTACTTTTATTTTTAATATACACACATACACATACATACATGCACACACACAAACACACACACACCTATAATAAAGGTAAAAAAGGATATATGCAGTGTTATCTTCATTTTAGATATCAAAAGGGTTTTGCGGCTCCCGGTGTTTTGTTTTTGGTGGGAAACGGGTCCAAGTGGCTCTTTGAGTGTTTTGGGTTGCCTACCCCTGGACTAAGTGATTGTTAAATCATTGAACAGCTTTTGATCATCTGCAATTTTACATATAAGTTGATAGGCTGCACTGCCACAATTTGAGTTGTTTTGCTTATATCCATAACTTTGTGTTTGCCTCTATTGGATTTTAATTTATCTGAAATGTGAATGGGCGTGCCTTATTGCTGATATATTCTTAGGATGTTTTGAAGTTAATAAGCGCTATGTTGAACTGAACACTTTTTATACTATTGGGAGGAAAATATTTTTCTGTTTTACATATTAAAACAAGTTTGCCACTGCTAATATTGGGTTTCAGATAGAAGTGAAGTGAGATTCAGCAAATCCAGGCCAAAGAGTTTATTTCTGTAAATAAGCAGGACTGCAGGGAGAAAACCTATGTCAACATGAGTCCTATGGAAAATATTGCTGTTGTAACTAGAAGAGAGACTGGAGATGTTTGTGTATTCAGCCACTGTATATATGAAGATATTTTAGAAGCCTCTATACTTAGCCATTGTGGTTTTAGATCTTTTTCCAAACCAGGGATAATTGTGTGAGCATCTAGCCAACTCAGGCCAATAAGGTCTTTTAAAGTGTGCCATCGCTGCCAATTTTATGTTGTTGAGGATCATGATTTTATCTCTGATAAATGTGCAAGCTGAAACCAAATCATTAAAAAAAACCCAAGAAAACATGATCAACTTCACCATGATCATGTGTTGTTTTTTTGATACCAGGTTTTCTTTAAATGATTGTCTCAAGTCAAGATCTTGCTTGTACGCCAAGGTAAACTTGAGGGAGGGCACAGGAAGTGATGACGTAGGTGACTTAACTAGTGCCTCTGCTTCCTTTCTGAGTCAGACCTGAATCAATGCCATGGTGTGACTCTAGGAAGTGGTCTTTCTTTTTTCTATAACAGAAATACGGATATTTGGCCACTTGTGGTCATAAGAACTAGAGTTGGTTTTCATCGCTGGGAAGGGTAGAGAGCACTGACCATTAATAAAGCCAAATTCCTGCAGTGATAATTATATTTTCCTTGCAAATTTTTTCCTGACCCTGCATTGTGGAGAGAATTATACTTCACTTACTTTCCAGAACCCTGGTATTTGCTATGGTTTAGCAACAAATCAAGGCAGCTTCCATTTATGTTGCCTGGATCCGTCAATATCGTAGAGCTTTGTTATCAAATTGTCATCTGCATGCATAATGAAATATTGGGGAAGGATTAATGTGAAAAATCCAAATGGTGATTCCATTTGGGATACATTTTGAGATATCATTTCTATGAAAAATTACTTGAACTGGAATCTGGATTATGGTTACAGCCTGGTAGTATGTTTCCAATTTATTGGAGAGTGGGATTAATGCAAATTAAGTCAATTTTCTACCAGATAAGTAATAAAAAGATTATAATTATCACTATAACTTCAGACATCTGAGAAGTTTAATAGCCTCTGCTGGAATACAGGTAGTCCTCAATTTACAACAGTTCATTTAGTGATCATTCAAAATTACAACGGCACTAAAAAAAGTGACTTATCACCATTTTGCAAACTTATGAACATCACAGCATCCCCAGGGTCACATGACCAAAATTCAGATACTTGACAACTGACTCATATTTATGATGGTTGCAGTGTCCAGGGGTGATCTCCTTTTGCAACCATCTGACACGCAAAGTCAATGGGAAAATCAGATTCCTTTAATAACCGCATTACTAACTTAACAATTGCAGTGATTCATTTACCAACTGTGGCAAGACAGGTTGTAAAATGAGGTAAAATTCACTTAACAAATGTCTCATTTAGCAATATAAATTTTGGGGTCAATTGTGATCGTACGCTGAGGACTACCTGTATAAGTTGTAAAACTTTCTAGAAATCCCTAGGTAAAATACCACCAAATCAAAGGAAATGCACTTTACATGATATTATTTTTCTATATAACAGTGATGGCGAACCTTTTAGAGACCGAGTGCCCAAACTGCAACCCAAAACCCATTTATGTATCATCGGGTGCCGGGTGGGCATGGCCCATTGGGTGGGCATGGCTGTGATGGTAACAGCAGATTGAGTGGGACTAAAAAATTCTATCAATCAATTCCAACTTTGTGAGATTTTGTTTTCCCGCGAGAAGTTGAAATTGATTGATGGAACCTTTTTTTTTTTGCACATAGTGGCGGAGGCCTAAAGCGAAATGGTTTTATAAAACCCAGCTGAAGGCCTAGGACTGGGGCGATGGCGCACGAGCCCACAGAGAAGGCTCTGCGTGCAACCTGTGGCACGCGTGCCATAGGTTCGCCATCACGGCTATATAACAGAGAATCTATATAATTTCATCCTTCAATTGTCCACAAAAATATTTCAAAACTAGTGATGTGACTTGATTGGAATTTGAGGGTTAAGCAAAACTGGTAAGGATAGCTCAAAAACAGTTATGAATTATTTTTTTATCACTGTGGCAGAAATGTAATAGTGTAAAATAATGTAAATAATGTAAAAGAGCCGAGGTGGCACAGCAGTTAGAGTGCAGTACTGCAGGCCACTTTAGCTGACTGTGTTCAGCAGGTCAGCGGTTCAAATCTCACTGGCTCAAGGTTGACTCAGCCTTCCATCCTTCTGGGGTAGGTAAAATGAGGACCCAGATTGTTGGGGGCAATGTAAAGGGGCGTTGTCTTACCTGAACGCCTTTTCTCAGCAGGATGATGTAGAGTCCAAATGGATGGGTTCTATGACGGCCTTCCTGCCTGGCAGACTGGGTAAAAACTTCGGCCACACCCCTTCCTTTGGGCGTGACCCCAGTTTTGACTTAGGCGAGACACTTTGTTGGAATTAACCTTGCAGCTCTTTATTATATCTTTATTATATCCCTGCCTAGACCTATCCTCTGGGTGGGCTTGGACTCTACATCATCCTGCTGAGAAAAGGCGTTCAGGTAAGACAACGCCCCTTCTCCAGCAGGATGACTGTAGAGTCCAAATGGATGGGACATACCAAAGCCCTCATGTCCCCCTGGGAGGGAATGTCTAGGCTACCGAACTCTGAGCAGATACGACCTGTTGAAGAACTCTTCTGCCAAAGGCCGCGTCTGCTGCTGCTAGGGAGTCTAAACGGTAATGTCGAATGAAAACCGAAGGTGAGGACCAGGTTGCGGCCCTGCAAATCTCTTCCACCGGAGCTTGCGTTAGCCACGCCGCAGATGTGGCTGCGCTCCGAGTTGAGTGGGCAGTCACCTGAGTGGGTGCTGGCAAATCCTGTGAAACGTAGGTCTGCGCTATGCAGGCTCTGATCCACCTGCCTATGGTGGAAGAAGATACCTTCTTTCCCATAGTTGATGGTTGAAAAGACACAAATAATGCTTCAGTCTTTCGGAAAGCCGAGGTGCGTTTCACGTAGAAACACAGTGCTCTCCGTACGTCTAGCTTGTGCCATCTGTGTTCTAGCCTATGTTTGGGTCTTGGACAGAAATCAGGAAGCGTAAGTTCCTGAGATCTGTGAAAGATGCTATTTACCTTCGGGATGAAGGTCGGGTCTGGTCTAAGAACGACCCTGTCTTTGAAAAAGGTACACAGATCCTTCCGTACTGACAGTGCTGCTAGTTCTGAGATTCTCCTTGCTGAAGTAATTGCCACAAGGAAAGCTACCTTCAGTGATAGGTGATGGAGTGAGCATGTTTCAAGAGGTTCGAAGGGTGCTGATGTCAAGGCTAGAAGGACCTTAGGCAGGTTCCAGGATGGGTACCTGTGTATGACTGGGGGCTTTGTGTTAGATGCCCCTTTTAAAAAGGCATTAATCGCTGGATGTTGTGCTAGGGAAGTTAAGTTGTCGCAGGAGAGTACAGTTGAGAGGGCCGATATCTGTCTGCGGATAGTATTGACTGACAGGCCCTTATTAAGACCCTCCAATAGGTAATCTAGTATATTGGGGATAGATACTGCGGTCGGGTCTAGGTGAAGCGAAGCGCACCACCTACAAAATCCCTTCCATGTAGCGTCGTAAATCCTATTAGTGGACGCTCTTCGTGATGCCTGTATGATCGATATCACCCCTGCAGACTAAGATTGTTTAGTTAAGCTTTGCCGCTCAAATGCCAAGCGGCTAGTTGTAGCCACTGGGGATCTGGGTGTACAAGCTTGCCCTGACTGAGTTTTACCCTGTCCGGGGGAATCCTCCACGGAGGTGATATCGAAAGGTCCACGAGGTCGGCAAACCACGGGCGCCGTGGCCAGTGAGGGGCAATGCAGACCATTTCTGCGCCCTCCACGATCATCTTGCGTATGGTTGCCGGGATTAGTGGCAGCGGTGGGAAGGCGTACAGGAGTTGCGCCGGCCACCGGCACCTGAGAGCATCCGTTCCCTCCGATCCCGGGGATGGGAATCTGGAGAAGAACCTGGGGAGTTGTGTGTTCTTGTGGTTGGCAAATAGATCTAGGTGCGGTTGTCCGAACCTCCGGGAGATCTCCTCGAAGAGAGCCGGGTCCAGACGCCATTCCGACTGGTCCACCTTGGCTCTGCTCAGGGAGTCTGCCTGGGTGTTTGTCTCCCCTGAGATGTGTTCCGCTCTGATGGAACTCACATTGGCTTCTGCCCACCGAGCCAGAGCCAATGCTTCTTTCATTAGTTCCACTGATCTCGTTCCTCCCTCCTTGTTTACATGTGCCTTGGCTGCTACGTTGTCTGTTAGTACGAGGACGTGCCTCCTCGTTACTAGGTGTGAGAAATGGCGGAGGGCCAGGTGTATGGCCCGGAGCTCTAGCCAGTTGATGCTGTGTGACAGGTCCTTCTGTCCCCACTGGCCCTGTGCTATCTGTGTTCCCAGGTGGGCTCCCCATCCGAACAGGCTCGCGTCTGTCGTGAGTGTGACCCTGTTCGGTTCCCTGAATATGCTCCCCTTGAGTATCGTGGGGGATAGCCACCACTTTAGTGATTTCATCACCTGTGCTGGTACCAGCACGCTCCTGTTGGAGGTGCTGAGGTTCCTCCTCTGGTAGGGTAGGAGGAACCACTGCAACTCCCTCGAAGTAGCCTTGCCCATGGGATGATGCCCATGCAAGATATCATCTTCCCCAGGAGCTTCGAGAGTTGTAGCAAGGGCACTCTCCTGATCCTTTGAATTTGGTGGATTAGCTTGGATATGCTGATCAGTCGCTCCTGGGAAAGGAATACCCTGCACTGTGACGTGTCTATCACCGTGCCCAGGTGTTGCAGTCTCCTTGAGGGAATGAGGTGGCTCTTGTTTAGATTGACCGAGAATCCGTGCCCCTGTAGGGTTCGGATTGTGGTCTTGAGATCTGCCCTTGCTTGTTCCCGAGATCTGGACTGGATCAAGATGTCGTCCAGATAAAACTGGACGCGAAACCGGATCAACCTGAGATGGGCCGCTAGTACAGCTAAGATCTTTGTGAATACCCTTGGTGCTGACGACAGTCCGAAGGGTAATGCCCTGTATTGGTAATGTCGCCCCGCGTAGGTAAATCTGAGGAATTTCCGGTAGCTGGGGTGGATGGGGATGTGTAGGTACGCCTCTGTGAGATCTATTGAGGATAGTAGATCGTCTTCCCTGACGCTGGCTAGTATGGACTTTAGGGAGTGCATCTTGAACCTCCTGTACTTTATGAAATAGTTCAGGCCCTTCAGGTCCAAGATTGCTCTCCACCCTCCTGATGTCTTTGGGATAACGAAGAGGATAGAATAAAATCCTCTTCCTTCCTCTTCCTTTGGTACCTTCTCTATGGCTTGAATTGACAGGAGGTGAGCTATGGCCGAAGTTATCAGCCTTGTCTTGTGTACTCTTCTGGAGATGGGACATCTGATGAACCGGTTTGGAGGGGGAGAACAGAAGTCTAAGGTCAGGCCATGCCTGATCGTTTCCAGGACCCAGGCGTCGGTGGTGGTCTGTTCCCAGACCTCGGTGAAATTTCCTAACCGACCCCCGATGGGTGTATCCTGTTTGGCGTCACTTGGTACGCTTAAAGGATCTGCCTCCCGCTCCTCTATATGGGCGTCTGGACTGGAACTGGCCCCTGGCTCCCGGGCTTTGGCGATCCTGGGTTCGATCCTGTCTCGGGTAGAAGGATCGTGAGCCTCTGGGCCAGTCCCAGGATTGCCCTGATCGAAAGGGCTGCCTCCATTCCCAGGGGCTTCCTGGGCGGGAGCCCTGCCTCCGGAAGTCCTGACTGCCTCTCTTGTCTAACTTCTTTGATGGATGTACTAGGATTTTTTTCTTGTCTCTGCCTTCGCTGACATGTGGATCCAGAATGGAACCAAATAGGGCCTCTCCACTGTATTTGGACGTCGAGAGACGCCATTTGGACCTCAGGTCTGTCTTCCAGTTTTTGAGCCACAGTAGCCTACGCGAGGCCACTGTGGCCGCAATGGATCTTGCCGCATACTTTGTTGCGTACAGTGAAGCGTCAGACATGAACTGAGAGGCCGCGAGGAGTTTGGCCAATGTCTGGTGTACTCTGACCTGGTCTGGAGGCACCGTGCCCTGCAGTTCCCTCAGCCACATGATGCAGGCCCTCGCGAAGAATGATGATGAGGTGGCTGCTCTGGCCGCCCAGGCTGCAGCCATGTGGGAACGCCGGAAGGAGTGTTCAAATTTCTTCTCCTCAGGTTTCAAGACCTCCGCCATGTCTCCTGGAATCGCGGAGGTAGAGAATAATGAGATCAAGGGGTTATCTACAGTGGGAACCTCTAACATGTTAGAGAAGGAGGGAGATAGGTTGAAAAGCTTCCTCTCCGCGCTGTTAGGTGCCGGTGGGCTTGCAAGTGAGGACCATTGTTCCTCCAGCGTGGTCATGAAGACCTCCGCACATGGAATGTACTTGTCCTGTGGGACCTTTTTGGCAAATAGAGGGTTGGCCTCCTTGCTTGTCGATGGCCTCTCATCCTGTACTGATGTTAGGCTGACTGTGGAAACTGCCTTTATCAGGAGTGATTTTAGGAGCGCTGGGTTAAAGAGGCCAGAGCTCGTCTCCTGCTCAGGTGCGGTTTCCTCGTCCTCCGATAGGGGCATGTCTGACATGTCAAGATCTACTGAGTCACCCTCTCCTAGTTGAGAGGAAGATTCAGAGATGTTGGTAGGGGGTGGCCTAGCTCGTCCCTTACGGGGTGTGTGAAAGGCCACTTGCCCTTTGGAAGCTATGAATTGGGAGAATGCATCCTGCATGAATGCCTGAAATTGTGCCGACCATATGTTCTCCTGCGCTTTGTCGCTGGGGTGAGGCGCTGGAGTGTGGTCGGGTGAGGGAGAAGAAGCTGGTGAGGAGGGATTGGAGGAATCTAACTGTTCAGTTTCCCCAGGAGGAGACCAAGTCTTGAGCACTTCCTCGGCAGTAGGTTCTGTGCTGGGTGCCGCCACTGGGACAGGGGAAACCAAATTTGTCCCATTGGCATTGGTTCTCTGTGCCCTGCTAATTTGTCTTTCTAAAGCCAAATGTCTCCTCAAAGCCTCTCGCTCAGCCGTTTTAGACTGTCCCTTCTGAGTAAGGTGCTTTGTTTTAGCTTTCTTCTTCCCCCCCACCTCTGATTCAGAGGATCTGCGTTTTCGCTGCTGTTGTGGGGGGGACAATTGAGGGACCTGTGTGACTGAATACGAGACATTGTCTGCCATTGTGCCAGACACCCCGAGTAGGAAATGCCTGGGATGGGGGAATGAGGTACGCAGATCAGAGGCAGATGCTTGGGACTGTGCCCTCCTCTGCCTATACAAACAATGGCCGGACAGACAGGATTCTTTGGACAGAAGATCCTGCCAGGCAGTGACTAAAGGCCACTATAGGAACAGTTAGGGAAGAATATTCCTCCTCACCTCCTCACCTAGTCCAGACAAGGTGCAGTTTATATCTCTCTCTCTCTCCCCCAGTCTTTAGCTGTGGCAACAGACCACGATAGGAAAACGATTCTTTTTGCTTTCCCTCTTCCTTCCTCTGTCTCAATTTCCTTGGGCAACCTCAGATCCTTGCAAGGGAAAAAACCCTTTGTTTGCCGGAAAATGGAGTCCGGGTGATGGCCCCGCCCCCAAGGGGAAACGGCGGGAAGCTCCAATTTCCAAAATGGCGAATGGGGAAGAAGCCACGCCTCCCAATGGAAGCCCGGGAATCCACGAGGTTCAAAAACAATGGCGGATCCTGATTTTTGCAATCAGGAAGACTCCTCTAGTCATGAGGGGGCTGCGCCTTTCCTCTGGATAGAGGGAAATTCAGCACCGGCTTTGCTCTTGCCGCGTTGTCTATCGCGCCGCTCAGCTGATCGCAGCCGAGCGGCGACCTGGTTTGCCGCTTCCCGCGCGGCTCAGCTGTTTCGCGCCGAGCGATGCTCAGCTCCCTCGGCCAGGCTGCTCAGCTGTTGGGAGGGCCCGGGGGGCTGTGCGCAACCCGGTGAGATCCCCCGCGCCAAACAGCTGCTCGGCGGGCCGGAAGAAAGGGTGAGCGATCCGGCCCGTTCCGAGCCTCCCCAGCTAGCCCCACTCACGAGTCCGCCGATCCTGGCTGCCTCTCTCAGTTCTAATCGCTGCCAGGAAGTTTCTCTTGCAAATGGAAGAAGAGGGGATTCCTTTTTTCTGTTTTTTTTGAGTTTAAATTCGTTTGGTTCTGAGAGCTGCCTCTCGCACTTGTACCAGGCTTCGAGACTGAGTCAAAACTGGGGTCACGCCCAAAGGAAGGGGTGTGGCCGAAGTTTTTACCCAGTCTGCCAGGCAGGAAGGCCGTCATAGAACCCATCCATTTGGACTCTACAGTCATCCTGTTGGAGAATATATATATATACATTGCTTACTGGTGTACACCGCTTAGAGCAGTGGTTCTCAACCTTTCTAATGCCGTGACCCCATAATACAGTTCCCCATGTTGTGGTGACCCCCAACCACTTATACATCACCGGGTGCCAGGGACGTGGCCAAAGAAAAGGAGGAAAAAATGGCGGACAGCCTTGTTTGGCGACCCCTGTGAAATGGGCATTCGACCCCAAATGGGGTCCCAACCCACAGGTTGAGAACCACTGGCTTAGAGAGTGCTTGCACTTAAAGCGGTATATAAGTCTCATAAATAAATAAATAGTGCAAAATTTCATTTCAGAAACACAGTAGTAAAGTTTCTTATGTGCATTTGTTCCTATGCAGGCAAAGTTCTTCTTTTCTAAGATATAATTTGTTAGGATCAATCTGATTGAAACTCTGCTATGGAAAAAAACAGATTTCTAGCTTTTGTTTCAGTTATAGTTCCTTGCAGAATCTTTTATTTACAATGGGATGAAAGTACTGAAAATTCTTTCCCTTGTGTCACACTCCCAAAATTTTCAATTTTTTAAAATTCAGTTAATTCAGTTTTTTAAACCTAGGCTGATTCGAGAATCATAGTTAATTTGTGAACAACTTCCAAACACTTAAGAATGCGTCTTAATTGACTGTTCAACATTTTGAACCTTTGGATGTAAATATTACTACTTTTTCAGTACATTATTTTCAGTTAAAATACTGCACCTCCATTTGCTAGTTTTTATATTTCAAAGTTTACTATTATGTCTAGAAAACTTAGGAAAGGTGGGGATGTGGTCGCAAATACCGTAATTATGCAGAAATGTTATCAGTATATGAGAATGCTTCACAAATCACATAATTAGCTAGAAGAGGTGATAATTCTATCTAGTATCTATGTTTCAGCTATGTTTGGCTGTGAATATTCAGCTCTCTCTCTCTCCCTCTCCTTCTCCCCCCCCCCTCTGAAAATGGAAAGCAGAATTTGATTTTAATCATATTTTTCAGTATCTCCCTACATTTACTCAGCGATATGATTCCTGGGATGGGAGAGTGAATCCAGCAGATCTCAGGAACAACAATAGATCTCTCTGTCCAGAAGAGTGCAGTGCTAGCAACAGGAAAGATACTGTCAGAACCCTCAACCTTCTCCCCACAACATCAACCTGGTTGGCATATTGCAGTTCTCCTGTTGACATCCAGTGGGAGGATTAAAGAAAGATCTGGTAGCTTTGCTCTCATTGTAGCCGTAAGAAGTTGGATTCTGCCGTGCTGCTCCTCCTGACCTGTAAGCTGGAGCTGGCTGCTGGATGATTTGCCACTATTGGGTGCTGTCCAATGCCTCATCCACTGCAAGGAAGATAGGTTCTAGGAGTCTTCAGCCCTATTATATCCATTGCACCCGTCGGTTTTGACAGCAATCACTATGCAACTGGCGGGCTGATTGAGTGCTCTTGCAGGACTCTCTCTTTCCAGTTGAGTGTTGAGTCTTTCAGGTTGGCAAGCTGCAGATGGAGATGTCCAGTGCTTATTCTGTTGAAGTGTGGGGAAACGGTTTTGAGCAGCCTTCAGAACTGTCACATTGTAAGCAGTCTTGAAAACAATGCATCTTGTGTCCTCCATGCTCTAGTGCCTCAGAGGCCCAGTCAGGTTCTTCTTCTGATGTTCCTGCTCCTGTGTCCCATGCAACCTTCAGCTTGTCTATGTGACCTTTTCAGTTATGACTCTGCTGCTGTTGGCTATTGAAAGATGCTTTGGTGCAGAGGGGTGGGGAGTGCTGGTCTTCTTGTTCTTGCTAGATGTCAACATGAAGCTGATGGAAGGCAATGCTTTTAGCTAAAAGGAAGGATCGCCTTGCGTTCTACCTAAGTCATCTCATCTCCAGGGGTCAAGAACCTCATGGAGGTCCTACCACTGATGCATTTGGCATAAAAATGCAATTTGATTATTCCTTGATAGCCCAAACTACCACTGAAATTGAAGCAAGATTTTAAGAGGGGGTTCAAATATTTATTTGCCCACTCCTTTTAATGTGTATTAGTTTCATGTTTCATATTTGATATACTCCTTATATTGTCACCTTTTAAGCATTACAGAATGGTTAATTGTTGGCAGCTCAAACAGATCAAACTCTTTTCATGGACAACGTAAAAACAGCAGTTTGCCCGATTGTTTATCCATTAAAGGTTTTAGAATATTGCTTACAATATACAGTTAAAGTTAAAGAGTGGGAGAGGAGCAAAAGTGCTTTAAGCAGCATTTCTGAGTTTGGTGGTTCTGAGATATATCCTGACCATAAGCAATTAATACTCCAAACATAGATATATTATCCCCATACAATCTAAACTAATTACAAATATTTCAAAAAGTGTTTACGAGTGAATTCTAAGCTGTTGTGTTTTGTATCCTCCCTTCAAAAATATCCTTCTGAAATTCGCAAAGTACTATATTTCTTTATTATTCATTAATAAAGAACTTCATTAATTATAAACTCATTTTTCCAAGTCTTTCCAGAGAGTTAATAAACAAGAAATTAGTCTATGACCTAGAGCAATTACATCATGTATTCTGGTTGCCAAAGTGAAACTTAAGAATACTAAAAACCCAAACATAAATATACCTTGATCTCTTGCTAGTACATTCCATGTTGAAGTCTGCAATCAACCAAGGTCAAATTGCTCTCATAGCACAGAGAACAGTTTTATTCATGGCTCCTTCTCTATGGCATCAGCTGTGTTGCAACGCAACGCAATGCAATGCAAAAAAAATAATAATAATCCCTGCCTCTGTACAATCCTCTTGTTAAAGGTTTTAAAATGCACTTAGAGCTATAATTCATCTTGAAATCTAACAAGGTCACAAAACACCCTTGGAATTTTTATTGCACAGGTTTCTGTTTTATTTACTGTTTGAAATAGAGGGGTGTTCCAACAGTATAGGAGGATAGCAGAAAAGGAGGCTGAGTCAGGAGAATATGGGGAAAAGGAATAAAATTCATCCATCCAAGCCAGTTCCTAGACTTATCAACCTTATTCAATCTGACCGTAGCTACAGAAATATGATGACTTATTTCTGATGCCCTGTCAAGTTAATTGGTGAATAACTCATTGGTTACAATTACACATTTTAAAATACCACATGATAAAATTACTCCAACGACTGCTGGGCAAATCCCACCAATTACAAGACATTGTTAGCAAGCAACCCGGCTAAAATGCATCACAAGCACAGGAAACTGAGGTCTACCACAAACAGGGAATAGCCGGCTTCTTCATTCCTGTCCTTTCCAAACAAGATGTTTCTGTCTAGTCTTTCCCATCCTTTTAGTATTTAATTGAGGAGACTGGATCATGGCTATGGACCCCGCCTCCCAGCCTACAGAGTGCAATAGGTGAGAGCCACATATAAAAATAGCAGGTTGGGGTTTATCTTCCTTTGGGGAAGGTTGTGTTCTTCTGCTGTGCTATGACAGTGTAAGAGATGACCAGATCAAGTCCAAGAGAGGGCACAAATGCATCATCAGTCACGAGTCCCTCCTTCGCGCCAACAAGAAAACTATGTCCAGCCCACCTTGAATTCTATTGACTCTTTATCTCCCACCAATTTGCTTGGACTGTGAGTAGTTCAGATTCTTCTAGAGAGCTTAAGCTTGCAGTAAATCTTTATACCCATTTGAATTGACTGAATCCTCTGATTTCCCTGGCCTCTGACAGCCAGGGTACGTACTGGCTATATCCTCACTTTCTGGTTCATATTTCTCAGCCTGGCCTGGGGAGAAATGTCAGAGTAACAAGTTAGATTACCTTACCACAGATGACACCATGGTTTGCACATCTGGCTTGCAGCAAAGTGGAAGGTAAATTTTAGTGGCATGCCTGCAACCTTCCCCATTGATACCTCCCATCCCATCTGCCAAACAACCTATTCAGTTCACAATTCATGAGACAATATGGAAGATAACAATATGGGTCACGTACATGGTATATTGGGAATAGTTTGCAGGCAAATACATTGCAATGTGGCAAGACAAGCTATTCCAGGCTAATATTTTCCACATGTGTTGGGAGATTAAGTCTAACACATCTGAATGACAACAGATTGTGGAGGAAGATCTGATGTTAAGATCTGCTTCACCAGATGACATTACAGACATTACAGTTCTGCCAAACGTAGCCACCTGCCACTGGGTACTAAGCCTAAAAGGAATTGTTATTCCATGTTTTCCCAGTTGCAATGTATGGCTGTGAAAGTTGGACCATAAGAAAGGCTGAGCGCAAAAGAATTGAGGCCTTTGAACTATGGTGCTGGAGAAGACTCCTGCGAGTCCCTTGGACTGCAAGGCGTTCAAACCGGTCAATCCTAGAAGAGATCAACCCCGACTGCTCTTTAGAAGGCCAGATCCTGAAGTTGAAACTCAAATACTTTGGCCACCTAATGAGAAGGAAGGACTCACTGGAGAAGGGCCTAATGCTGGGAAAGATTGAGGGCAATAGAAGAAGGGGACGACAGAGAATGAGATGGCTGGATGGAGTCACTGAAGCAGTAGGTGTGAACTTAAATGGACTCCAGAAGATGGTAGAGGACAGGAAGACCTGGAGGAACATTGTCCATGGGGTCGCGACGGGTCGGACACGACTTCGCAATTAACAACAACAATTCCATGTTCATTTCCCCCAGGAACTAATGCTCATAGATACACAGCTTGTGTGGGTAATAGAACACAGACTAATTCTGTCTGCATGAAAATAAGAATGTATAAAAGAACATAGAAAATGGGACATATGAAAATGATAGAATTCCCTTCTTGCTTGCAAATCCCATAAAAGCCATAATTGGCAGAAAGGCCTTTCTCTTGCATTGTACCCAGACTGCACAATGCATTATATTGAAGTAATGTTTGGTCCTTATTTCCTTGGCATTTGGAGAAATCTGAAACTACTGCTCTGATTCACCAAACTTTCCACTTGTTTAAACATTTTGTTTTTTTAATTGATTGATAGCCACTTTGAATGCTCACCTGAGCAGAAAGATAGGATAAAAATGAATAAATGCCAGTGCAATGCATTGAGTCCTGAAGCATTAATGACCAGGCTCTAATTATTATAATTTAGATGCATCGTGCAGAGATCAAGGTCCCTTGGGAAATCCATAGTTCTTGGAAGAAGAGAACAGCCAGCCACAATTAGACTCCAAAGCCATCTGAGGGCAAGACAAAAAGTAATGGATGGAAACTAATCCAGGAAAGATGCAATCTAGAACTAAGGAGGAATTTCCTGACAGTTAGAACAATTAATCAGTAGATCAACTTGCCTCTAGAACAGTGGTTCTCAACCTGTGGGTCGGGACCCCATTTGGGGTCGAACGACCATTTCACGGGGGTCGCCAAACAACACAGTCCGCCATTTTTTCCCCTTTTCCTTAGCTGTGCTTGAATAGAGTCTAATTCTATTGCAGTGGTTCTCAACCTGTGGGTCGGGACCCCATTTGGGGTCGAATGACCATTTCACGGGGGTCTCCAAACCATGCTGTCCGCCATTTTTTTCCCTACCTGTCCTACTCCCTCTTATTGGTGGCCACACCCACTTGGCCACACCCCTGGGGGTCACCACAACACGGGGAACTGTATTATGGGGTCACAGCATTAGAAAGGTTAAGAACCACTGTTCTATTGGCTTTCAAAAGCCAATAGGAATTGTCCAGGCTGTCTCTGCCCTGCTGAGCCCACCAAAAGTCCCATTCTGCAAAGGGTGCTGCACCAGTTGAGTAGTCCTCGACTTACAACCGGTTGAGTAGTCCTTGACTTACGACCAGTTGGGGGTCGTGGCATTAAAAAGGTTGAGAACCACTGGTCTAGAAGTTGTGGGTGCTTCATCACTGGAGGCTTTCGAGAAGAGACTGGTATACAGTCTCCTGCCTGAACAGCAATTCGGACTAGAAGTTTTTAAGAAAAAATTGGACAACCATTTGGTTGGAAAGGTATAGGGTTTCCTGCTTGCCCTAGGTTGGACTAGAAAATCTCCAAGGTCTCTTCCGACATCATTCTGGTATTCTGCTATTTGTTGACAACAGCAAATGTGTCACTGAGAGCCCTAAAAGGCCATGCCGAAGGCAGACTGTTCTGGAGTGAATCCATCCATGTGGCCCCTAAGAGTCAACATTGATTTGATGGCACTTAATCAAATAGATCACCTGAAACATCTAATACAGTGGTTCTCAACCTTTCTAATGCCATGACCCCATAATACAGTTTTCCATGTTGTGGTGACCCCCAAGTGGGTGTGGCCACCAATAAGAGGGAGTAGGACAGCTAGGGAAAAGGGAAAAAAATGGCGGACAGTGTGGTTTGGCGACCCCCGTGAAATGGTCATTCGACCCCAAATGGGGTCCCGACCCACAGGTTGAGAACCACTGGTCTAATACAAGCACACAACGTTGCCAATGTGTCTGGGGAGCTCAAACAAAGTCACAAGACAATAGCTGTCCTCTCTTTCTGATGCTCAGCAGCTGATACTCAAGGTATATTGCCTATGGAGTACGGTGTATGGAGGAGACAGTGGAGAGTGAGAAACACTAACAGTCACTGAAAGACGTGGTTTCTTCAGTCCTCCTAGTGCTGTTATTGTAATACAGAAATATGTAATCAATCTACCTTCAGAAAGATAGTTTATTGCCCTTGCTGCTCTTCTGCTCCGCTTGTTCAAGTCCAGATGACTTTGGATAGCAAACATGAATAAAAGGATAGAATAATTGTTCAAATAAAATACAGTGGTTAGCCTGGAGGGAACAACTGGCAACTAACCAGTTCATCCTCCATCCCATAGACATCCACCCCTAACCACAGTGACACAGCATCTTGTGTCATTGCTTGAAGGAGAGACGGGTGGGGCTCATGCGAATCTCTGGGGAGACGCTTTCCAAAGAGCACACACCCCGCAACCGAGAAGGTATATCCCTGAGATCCCATTGGATAACATTGCTTAACAGATGGGACCCGGAGCCTGCACCCTCCCTTTATTTCCAATAGGGCAAACACAGACAATCTGAGTTGGACAGCATCACAGCTAGCTTGGCCATATGTCATTGTAGAATTTTACTAATGATAGCCAACACCAGGAGTTGTGACTTCTCTGTTGCAGCATCTGCTCTGTGGAATAACATGCCTTCAGAGATCCAAATGTCCCCAACCTTGCTAGCCTTTTGTAAAACTTTAAAAGATGTAGCTGTTCCCCAAAGCTGACAAGATTTGCTGCCTGGTTTTTATTATTATTTTCTCCATTATAGTGGTATGTTTTCTGCAACCTTAGCCATTTCGTTCTTTGGATTGTTGACTTGTTGATATCAATTCTTGTATATGTCCAGAGTCAGTGCCATATAATAGGTGACTGTATTAAACAAACAAAAAAAAACAAATAAATAAATAATATTCTGTTTTATTCTTGTATGATCAATCTTGTATTTTTAACTTACAAATAAGTTGCAAACGAGGTCCAGGCAGGAGAAGAACATCATGGCTTCAAAATCTAAGGGACTGGTTTGGACAAAACTCAGCAGCGCTTTTTCATGCGGCTGCTGATAAAAACAGGATCGCTAACATGATCGCCAACATCCGATAACGGATATGGCACAAGAAAAAGAAGAAGAAATAAGTTGCAACTTATTCACACTTTTTGATAATGGAAAGAGACCCATATTAATCTATACAGGTTGTCCTCGACTAGTTCCTTTAGTGACCGTTCAAAGTTACAATGGCACTGAGAAATGTGACTTAAAAACGATGGTTTTTCACAGTTACCACCTCTGCAGCATTCTCCATGATCATGTGATCAAAATTCAGATGCTTGGCAACCGGTTCATATTTACGACAGTTGCTGTGTCCCGAGGTCACGTGATTATTATACCTTTTGCAACCCTCTGACAAGAAAAGTCAATGGGGAAGCCACATTCACTTAACAATCAGGTTATTAACTCATCAGCTGCAGGGATTCACTTAACAACTGTGGCAAGAAAGGTTGTAAAATAGAGCAAAACTCACTTATCAAATGTCTCACTTAACAACAGAAATGTTGGGCTCAATTGCGGTCGTAAGTCAAGGACTACCTGTAGAAGCCCCAAACCAGAAGGACTCTAATAGCCTCTTTTCAGACTAATAAATGTTATTAAAAGGCCTAATGTTTTATGAAATGTAGCTCTTTTCATCAAATGTGTGGAGAGATTCAACTGACAGAGCATTTGAAGAAATATCAAACTAAGAAGAATCAGAGTATTTTAAGCTCTCATGACACTCAATTACAGATCCCCAGGTAGCTGTTTTGTAACAATGAGGTTAAAACAGAGTGAGAGACTTACACATACATCAAAGGTCTTAACAAACACAATGAGGATTTTTTGGAAAGGGAAATCTCTTTTTTTTTCTTTTTCTTTTTGTACTTTTTATTCTTTCTCTGAGTTTAATTTGTATTTCCTTTTACTACTGTATTTACAATATTTAATAATAAATTAAAATTAAGAAATAAATGAGGTAGAAAGCCAACTTTTGTTACAAGCACTTTGTTTTAATAGCAAAATAAAACAACAAAATAAAATAAAACATCAAAAATAAAAATTCCTGGCAATTCTATGGACACATAATCTAGCCTATAGCCCAGGATTTACTGGTGACTTCCTATCCAGATATTAGCCTGATCATAGCTTGCTTCCACTGAAGCAGTAGGTGTGAACTTAAATGGTCTCCAGAAGATGGTAGAGGACAGGAAGACCTGGAGGAATGTTGTCCATGGGGTCGCGATGGGTCGGACACGACTTCGCAATTAACAACAACAGCTTGCTTCATTTTACAAAATTACTCAAAATTAACCAGCAACGATTTTATCCATGGCATATTCTGTTTATTTTCCAAATATAAATAATAAAAAGGAAAAAAAGTCCAAATGTTATATGTTTGAAATCAGTAACAGTAAATACTGGGTGTGTATATTGTTGGAGAATATAAAGATGGCAATAGGATAACTCTAGATAGAATATTAAATAAGATAAAAGTAAGTTTATGACAATTAGGAGGATCCTTGAAATCTAGCAGTCAGTAGAAAAATCTGTTACTTCTGGTTATAAGCTGACCTTAGAAACCATGACAGAATTATATTTGCATATTCTTTGGAATAAAATAATTGGTTCTTTTGTATAAAAGATTCTTCACTTTGCGGGTGGGATACCATATTTTGTTCAATATTTATGATTTGCAGCTGCAAAAGAAATATTGGTTATTTTCCTACCATCATTTTCTAATTGGGACTGCCGCTGGCCAATGTACAAATATTATTATTTCCGTGACAATGTACATACAGGATTCAGATGTTCCCCTTAAAGGCAAACCTACTGATTTAAATCTGACATTTTAGAAGAGCAATCTTAGTTGCAGAGACTGAAAATAAAAGCAGATATGTTGGCCTATTTTACAAGCTTGATAATACTGTAGTATATTTAGCTCTGTGTGTAGCCATGCCAGAATGAAACAAACGCATTCAATTGGCTAATTTAATTGGCTAATCATCTGGTTTTAGATGCTGACTGACTTACAACATTGTTTTTAACTGCTTTCTCCTTTGGATTGTATTTTAAAACATCAATTCAACTTTTTACTTGGCAGTGTAGTTTCTAATGTGCTATAAATTGTTCTAAACAGCACGTGGACATTAGAAGGATGAGGTGTGATACTATAAAGGAAGACTCTCCAATTTTTTTTCATGGACTTTTCTGATATGCCAAGCACTTCACTCCAGGAAGAAGGCAGGATCAGAATAAAGAACAAAGAAGCTGGCGGATCTCACATTAAAACTCTGAAGAATTTTGCAGATTTCAATAAAAACACTAATTATTGGCAGTTTTATTTTTAATTCTGGATTAAGGTATCCAGTGGCTACAACCATGTAATTATTAGCTTTGCTATTCCATGGAGATTGGTCTGGTTCTCTTGGCTGTCTAGATTAATTTAGCACTTCTTTTAATAGCCTTTTTGCTTCAAACATTTTGGGAAAGCAGTCCCATTTATAAACTGATTCAAAACACTCTTCATTTCATGGAACTTACTTTCAGATAATGTGTTTGCAATTTTAAGCAATGTTCTGGCTGCAAAAGAACAGTTAAATCAGGCTATTGCCAGGCTATTGATATGTCAGTTTAACATGAACACAAAATACAGACCAGTCTTCCCAAACCATTTTCGTAGACCTCAATGAGAGATCAGTACTAATATTTTTGTAGGATAATGGTACAAATATTGTAGTCCTTGAATTACCACCAAAATTTGGATAAGAACACATGTTGTTAAGTGGTTATTAAGTGACTTGTGACAATTTTATGATATCTTTTTTGCCAGTGTCATTAAATAAATCACTGCAAGTCATTAAGCAAACCACACAGTTGTTGCAAATCTGGCTTCCCCCTCTGACTTTGCTTGTCAGAAGCCTCCTCAGAAGGTTGCAAATGGCAATCATGTGAATCTGGGATACTCCAAACATCATAAATACATATCAAGTGTCCATGACTGCATGAACTCTGTGACAGTTGTAAGTGTGAGCACAGGTCATAAGTCACTTTTTCAGCACTGTTGTAACTTTACAAAGTCATTCAATGAACAGTCATAAGTTGAGGACTATCTGTATGGAAAAGCTACGAAAGGCTTTTGGCTTGATCCAGAAAGGTTTATCCTGTTCTTAATTGGGAACTGCCAGAATGTCCTCAAAGGAATTTATTTTTAAATTCTTTTTTTAAAAAAATTACGAATATTCACCTTCAGAAATGTAGCATACATAGAACTACTTTTCAAAATCAAACACTGGCTTCATTGCACTGAACTGACAGCATTCACCACCATGTCAAAACAAAATCATGAAATATAACAGGTATCAAACAAATTACCCCATATGGCAAACTACAGCATTAACCATGCAGCTAATGGATTTTTTTAGGGACTAGCAAATCTAAACACGGGACATTATTATCCTGTAATTTTTTTTCCTTGAAACTCCAAAGCGACCATTGCCAGACAGAAAGAGAATACCAAGTTATAAACTAATAGGCATAAAATTTAGCAGTTGCAAATCTCATCTGCTCAGCCCAGGCTGTACATGATAGGAAAAGATATTATTCCCATTGTGGAATCATTAGCCTTGGATCGCAAGTTGCTATGGACTTCATATGGTATATGGGAGGATTCCAGTTCCCAGTGTGTGATAAATTTATTCAGCAGGAGGTAGCAAACTGAAGGCAGAAAACAGTCCAGTTTTTCTTTAAAGGAAAATCAAACTCAACAAAAAGTGGAGAACTGGCATCTCAAAGCCCACAATGGAACCAAAACCTAAGATCTCCTAGAGAAAAATTTGTAGCAACAGCCAAACATGGTCAACCTAAAACAGACCAGAAAATGCTGCAGCAGCAGCCAAAACCACAACTCAAACCTCACAATATGTCAAGCAGAGATGCATAAAACTGCCTGGATAGTTTAAATTTAGATAGGTAAACATGCAAGTTGGAAGAATTGGCACTTATTCAAGTTTACTCAGGTAAGCTGTTAAGCAGAAACAATTAGGCTATTTACAGGAAAAACACATCCAGCCTCCCACCCCAGAGTTCAAAGGGAAAGAACATTAAGATCAAGGATCTAACTTTCAGAAAAAGTGCAGACCCACAAAAATGTGGTGGCAACAACTATTTTCTCTAGGTTTCTCCATGTATAGCAAGTAGCATCCAAAACCTGGAAACAGGACATCTTCATGCCAGGTCATCCACATTTTTTTAATTAAAAATTATTTCTATTTAAATCCCAACTTTTCACCTACAAATGCCATTCAATCTGACAACAATGCAATATAAGATACAAAATTATATCGAAGATATAAAAACAAACTAATCTGATTCTATCTTTGGAAGCCACTGATTTATTTCACTAACTACAGTGGTACCTTGACACACATTGTTAATTGGTTCCAGGAGGCGCAACAAGTACTGAAAACTATGAGTACCACACAATTTCTTCTCATAAAGAATAATATAGTGAGCCACTAGGCAACCGACAGCGACAAGTTATAGCTTGTGCGTTGAGTACCAAACAAACAATGAATACCGGGATAAAAAATTTTCATGTCAAAATGTGTTGAGCACCAAATTCAATGAGTTTCAAAGCATCACTATAGATTTTCAGAACAGATGTAGGAGAACAAGACTGACACAATTGGAATCTGTGCAGTTTTGTGTTCAATAAATAGCCACCCAGTGAAGCAAAATGTCATATCTTTACTTATGGCTATCATGGTCCTCTACTTAGAAAATCCTTGGAACAACAATTTGGATGGGGTGAAGTATGACCCTTCCATGGGATTCTCAATGTGAGGATGGAACTGTCCATGAACATTAGCAATCAGGACGTGATCTCAGAATTGTTTTGCATGATTTTAGGAAATGTGCAATAGTCCTGCCATTGAAATAATGCACTGCAAGGCAGTGTGCTGGCATGGCACATGCTAAATGCGAAAGAGAAGTGCATGCCACAGAAAAATGTCCATGGAAAAAGGACTTGATTTGGCTTAATGGGAAGTGAGAAGTACTTTTATGCTGCATGTTTAAAGGAAAGAATGTGCAAAGAATATAAAAAAATGAGAATGAGAACCTTAACACAAAGCCTGCACCACTGTATACTCTACAGTTAAGAGTTAATCTAAAAATAAAATATATGAATTGAGCAAGCATAAAGACAGCCAAAGGAATGTGCTATATAGTATTACATGAACTAGATGAACTGGAAGGTACCCCTTTCTAAGAGAAGGGGGATCTCTTTTTGGCCCCCTTGGGCACAGAAACATGAGATACGAAGCCTAGAAAAGCAGGAAGTCTAGGTCTGGAATAAAGCCAGTCTGCCTGTCCAATTCTGCCTCCTCTTCTGAATTGGCATTTGAATCTATTCATTTTTTTTTCATTTTTGCTATAGAAGTAATGAAAACCTGTTTTCAT
The DNA here is from genome assembly GCF_016545835.1 of Crotalus tigris. NCBI lineage: Eukaryota > Metazoa > Chordata > Lepidosauria > Squamata > Viperidae > Crotalus > Crotalus tigris. The sequence continues at coordinate 575,656 of NW_024096462.1, read as the reverse complement.
TAATAATTGGCACATTTATTGTTCCATATTGTTTCATGTGTGAAATATGGATTGGATGCATTGATTCTTTGGGTACCAAAAGCTTAAAATTTTGCATGCACAGCGTTGCTTCTCATATTTACTTCCATAAGCATCTCTATAACATCTCAGATTGAGTGACTCACGTCAACCGATGCTGTAGATCAGGGGTGTCATACTCAATTTCGTTGTGGGCCGCATCAGCATTGCGGTTGCCCTCAGGGGGCCGGGTGGGTGTGGCCAGGGTGGGTGTGGCCAGGGTGGGTGTGGCCTACTGGGTGGGTGTGGATGGAGTGGGTGTGGCCTACTGGGTGGGTGTGGCCAGCTCTACATCGTTCGCGTCAAGGGTGCCTGTGGGGGCCTGGGCAGGAGTGGGATAGATCTGAGGGTCTCTGGCAGAAGGGGGTGGGATCAGGGCAAGTGCCAAGGCATGGTCCACTGGAGGAGCCTCACTGTTCCTCTCAGGCCATGTGGGGGGGGGGGTTATGGAGCTAAGACTGAATGTGTTTCAGCACAGATGGCCACCACAAAATTGTACATTGGCTCCCGGCTGGCCTGGGCCAGGGCCAAGGCAGAGGGGGCCGTTCCCTCACTGTTTCCAGGATGGCTTCGCGGGCCACATGAAACCACTTCGCGGGCCGCATCCGGCCCCCGGGTCTTGTGTTTGACATATCTGCTGTAGACATATCAGTTTTCCCCCTCCGATAAATCCATGTGGCTGGGTTAGGTAAGAATTCTCTCTCTAACAGACCAGAAGGGTACCCATATAAATACTAGAGTTATTGAGCAGATAATGCATTACAGAGGATGTGAGTAAAATGTACACATCAAAAAGTAGTTATGAAATCTGGATAAGAATTTATGGTTTATATGCTATTCAAAACAGAGATGGCAATTGACACCCTGTGAGCATGATCTGTCTCATGTTGACGTTTGAGATGGTCCCTGAAAATTATAACAGAGTAGACTTCTTCCAGTACCCTCATTATCAGTGCAGGAGGAACATGATACAGTACATTATCAGTTGTGGCGCAGTGGTTAGAATGCAGTATTGCAGGGTAATTCTGCCGATTGCCAGCAGTTTAATTCTCACCGGCTCACGGTTGACTCAACCTTCCATCTTTCTGAGGTCGGTAAAATGAGGACCCAGATTGTTGGGGACAATATGCTGACTCTGTAAACCACTTAGAGAGAGCTGTAAAGCACTATGAAGCAGTAGGAAGACCAAATCATCCAAAACATTTTCTTCCCTCCATCTGCATCCCTCTGGAAGTTAGTAACAAGAGTAATTTTCTAAAATGGGTCAAAATGTATAATTTTTTGAACCAGCAGGGTTCTAGGTCACTCAAGAATTCATCCTTCACATGGATCACCCGCTGCTACATTTGTTCTCCTTTGCTGTCCATGTTGTTGATGAAAGTAGTTGCTTGGAATAGACACAGGACTAGTCTGAATTCCCCCTGTGGCCACTGAATGGCTGATTATGATTATCTCAGGGTTTTTTCCCCCTTTTAGCTCTGCCACTGCACAGAGAACCAATGGCTAGATCAAGCCATTGTATCCAAAGCAAAAATGGAAATGAACATCAGTTTATTTCCAACAATCTGATTTAACACAACTATCTGGTTGCAGATAATCAAAATATTTTTCCTCATTAATGGCATTAGACCTTCTTCCAACTGAGATTATTACATGGAATACACTGATATCATTTATGTATGTTACTCCATTCTAAATATTTTGTGAGTATTTTTCTTTATTTCAAAAGACTGTCAGCCCCTGTGAGATGCCTCAGGTGTACTACTCTAGTTCCAGATTATTTATCTAATACTAGTTTATTTAATTTTTTGAACAGAAGTAATCTAACTTCATTTTCCTGCCTGATTTTTGAAGACATGCAGCCAGGAACAGTATTTAATCAATAACATCTTTGCAACAGAAACTGGTAAACACTAAAGTTCTTCAACTTCTCCAGAACCAGGACAATAGAATAAATTGACATTATTACATTTTTATTTTAAGAATTCTTTGAGTATCATAGAACATATGTGCATAAAAATGATAGGATAGCAACTTACACTTTATTCCATAACAAAGCTCAAGTCATTTTAGGTCAGTTTTGGCAAGTGTAGATATATATTATCACTGGTGAAAAAAAATATTTAGAAGAGTTGAGGTTTTTCTACAGCATGTAAGTCAAAGCTAATGGAAGAAAATCAAGGCAATGTTAGCCAAAGAGAGGACAGTTCTACACAAATTGTGTCCAGCTTAAGTATCCGTTGAAAAAATTTGTCTTGTCCAATATAAAAAGGAAACTATATGACCTCACCAAACATCAAACACTTCCTCAGCACACCAGAAATTATAGCTGTTATGTATATAGTGCTTAGAGATAAAAGTCATTGTGCAAGTATGTAATTGGTTTCTCAAAACTTAAGGTGTGGATAAGGATGCCTACGTTACTAAGGGTGAGCTTGTTTTATGCTTCTTATGATCACTTTTAGCATGAGCTAGTCAAATTAATTTTCTGTGGTGTTTTTTAACTGAAAATCATATTCTCTCTCTCTCTCTCTCTCTCTCTCTCTCTCTGTGTGTGTGTGTGTGTGTGTGTGTGTGTTCTTATAAAAACTTTTAACAAAATAAGAACTAAAACAAACCAAAACAGAACAAAGAAGAAACAAAAAAGCTAAAAGTACAAAAAGAAAAAAGTAGGAAAAAAAGATATAAAGAAAGATATAAAGAAGTGGCTTTTGAACTTCTCCACAGCAGTTATCATCATGACTCTTTTTTCTATAATCTATCCTAACTAATCAACAAAACCATAAATCACAAGTTCATATGTTTTCTTTTTGACATATAATGTCCGCAAGGATTTTCCAGGAACTGATAAACGTAGATATTATCTTGAACAAATCAATTTAGCCATTTCAGCAGGTTCTGCCATTTTCACCACTATCCCAAGTGTGTATTTCAAAAGGCAACTGGACTTTGTTGGTTTTTTTTTCCTTGAAAACATTTTGTATCTAATCCCAGAAGCTTCTTCAGTTCAGCTTCTTGAATGAGAAGCAAAATGTTTCCAAGGAAAAAATCCAAGACAGTCCAGTTGCCTTTTGAAAAGCATCTTTGGGACAACGGTGACCTGGATGATTGAGAATCTCCATAGACATGTTCACAAGTTATTGTTTTATTGTACATTATTGTTACTGCTGCATTGCCTGCAGTGGATGCTTCCATACACCACCTAGATCAGGGGTGCCAAACTGCCGGCCCGCGGGCCGGATGCATCATAGCGAAACTGCGCCCACTGCATTGCCGGGCAATGGCAAAAAATGTTGTAACACGTCACGTGACAGTTGTGAGTTTGACACCCCTGACCTAGAATGAGCTTGCTCAAAATATTCCTACAGAGAAGAGAGTTTCAAGTGCTTTACTGACTCTCCCATATCTCAATATACAGAGTTTGGGGTACGTGTCACTCAGAGGGTGTCAGTAATATAGTATCACTAAAAGTTTCCCTCAAGTGATATCTCTTTTCTCTTGATCCAATCACCCCAGGTTTTCACCCCAGGAGTTATATTCTGGGTGTGAATCTATTGCTCACTCTGTTTTGCTTTCCAACCTACTCCTCTTTAGCACCTTCTGAACACTAGCCCTATTTCACTCAAAAGTCATTGAACAGTCTCTCCTACCCAGACGCTCAAATCAGCTATCGAGGGGAAGTTTTAAAAGCTGCAGGCCCACAGCGTTAAAGACACAACACGGAGTGGAAACAAAGACTATAAATCAGACCAAATCATCCTGCAGCTCTGTAAAAAAGATTCAGTTCTCTCCAAAGACCTGTGCTGTTCCACTTCAAATTGCACGTCTCGGCTGGTAGAGCAAAATGCCCCTCCACATAAAACATCCCTTCATGAGGAAAACAAGAGATCAACACAACCGTAAACCTTCTTCTTATGTTCTGGATTTTCCTGCGCAGGCAGTGTTTTTTGCATACTGTAGAGAAGGTTCCCAGACTGACATATTATAGCCCAAAGACAGTTTTACTGCCCTGAAAAAGTATATCTAAGTCATTATGATACCAGTAAGAGGCCATATGCAGCTTCAAAGACCACAGCAATCTAAACTACCCAACTTCAATAACTTAATCTAAAACAAGAAGTATATTTCACTTCAATGCAAGGGGAAAGTTGGTTATGCCTGCTACACACACCACAAGTGCCATCTGTTGAGACACTATCACAAGCAGCATCAATCATACTGTTTACAACTGGGTCAACAAAGCTGAGAACGCAAATACAGCTGCTTGTTGCAAATATATGAGAAGAAGTACTATCTGTATAAATAGAGATAAGGGAAAAGAGCAGAAGTTGTACTTAAGTCTAGTAGCCAAAAGCCTGTCATAATGTGTATACACACTGCTGCACAAACAGGGCAATAATATGGCATATATCAAGCCCAGCTCTGCTGTATATTTTAAATCACCCCAATTCATTTAACCAAATATGGCTGGGTTGAATGCGGCCTATTTTATCTTTGACCAGCACTGCTATAACACACAGATAATTTTGACTTTCTCAGCACAATAGCCATCAGCAATGGATACTCTCCAGAAGTACAGCTCACATAATTGCTATCCATGTTGTGTGGAAATTATAGAAATGGAAAGATTATCCTTTGGAAAGTTTGAGATTGGCAGTCTTTGCTGCATATGATTTAATAGAAGTGGAATATAAATTTGAATATAAAGAAAAGTGGATAAGTGTGGATAAATTTGAATATAAATAAAATAAAAGTTACACACACAGACACATACAAACATACCAGATTCAAGTTCTCATATGCCACCATAATTTGGGTTCTGGGAATAATTCTTAAATTTAAGGGGCATTTAGCCCTGTTCCCCAAATACATTTCAATCCTTACACACACACTGTTACTAGCATATAAATAAAGATCATTGACCTCCAAAATGGATACTGATTAAAAAATGGAAAGGAAAATAGTAAACTGTTTGCAATTACGAAAATCTGGAATCTAAGTGATCCCAGAATGAGGTCACACGACTCTATATTTTTGTCTTGCTGGTTAGGGAATTGTGTGATTGAGGTCCAAGACAGCACCAGATCTGGCTTGATTTATGCTATATGAATAGTGTTTAGATATCTCCCCATGCTTGTAGGCAAGGTCTTACTTGTTCCTGAAAGGAGATCTTATTTGTGTAACAGAAAGTCCTCCCTTCCATTCTTTTTACACAGGGCTCTTTCAGTAATTAAATTAACCTGAGGTTTTCACCCTGCTAATCTTGTTCTCGCTGTAAAAGGAGAAAGGACTAGTCCCTAAGGGTCTAATAAATTGCCTTGACCAATCCAAGCAATGGCTCATTCTAGGCTAGCATCCTTCCGTTGCCAAAGGCCAAATGGGATGTCTATAAACCCACAAAAGTATTGCACAGACCTCTGTGATTCTACTGGAAGCCTGGAATTGGAGGAATAGCTGTAGAGGTGGAACAGCATTCTCCTTTGCTCTACCTTGAGGTAATGATCAGAGCCAGAAGCATCCTTATAGCATCGTTCAAAAACAGCTGCATTGTATCGAAGGTTGCGCACTGCTTTTATTCATCTGTCAAGTCATCATCCTATTGGAAATTCCAGACCTCACCCAAAATGGGATAAGAAGGACCACCCAAAATGAAGAGAGGCCAAGCAGAGCAAATGGTTCTTCAAGAGTCTCAATGCTGGAGACCACTTCCATCACCCAGGCAGAAGGGAAGCCCCAGACAGCAGGCAGGAGCTCAACCCAGCCTCACTAGCTCCCCATTTTAACATTAGGAAACGGCAGCTTATTCGTTGCCAGTCCCTAACGTGCACTGAAGTTTGAAACAGAGGAATCAGGTTTCAACCAGGAAACCAAACAAGGGCCAAAACTTTATTATAATCCTGCACCTAAGGACAGAATCATCTGACAGGCCCTCCTCTACACAGCTAGTCCTTGACTTACAACAGTTCATTTAGTGACCATTCAAAGTTACCACGGCACTAAAAATAGTGACTTATGACTATTTTTCATATTTATGACCGTTGCAGCATCCCCATGGTAACAGTGAGTTACATTCAGACACTTGGCAACTGGTTCGTATTTATGACGGCTGTAGTGTCCCAGGGTCGTCTTTGGCCACCTTCTGACAACCAATGTCAATGGGGAAGCCAGATCCATTTAACAACCACATTACTACCTTAACAACTGCAGTGATTCACTTCACAAATGTGGCAAGAAAAGTTGTAAAATGGGGCAGAACTCACTTAACAAATTTCTCACTTAGAAACATTAAATTCTGGGCTCAATTGCAGTCTTAAGTTGAGAACTACCTGTACTCAAAATATTGCCCTATTTCTATATGTTGGGCGAACTAATTGCTTTAAGTCTAAAAAAACAAACTGGCTTGGCTGCAGATACTTCCTACCTTGCTGGTGAAGATAAATGACAGTACTACGTTTGCTACTCTGGCTCTGTTTTGGACCAATCCTGCACCTGCTCTCCTGGATACTTGTCAGGATCCCTTTCAGACACAGAACTCAAAAAAAAAGTAAGGCTGAGGTATTAAAATGGCTTTAGGTGGGTGCTGAGGCTATTTTTCTCCATTCAGTTTGCGTCCCGCATCCTGAAAGCCCAACTTGTCAACCACTTTCTCTGCGCTGAACTCACCGCTCCAGCCCCCCCCCCCAATTGACTCCAGCCGAGCTTACTGCGCTCAAACAAAGGTGCAGAGATTTAGCTTGGCCTGCGAAAGTGAGAACAGCTGCGAGATTTGCAAACACACCGAAGTTTCCCGCTTCGGGAGCGAGTTCCACCGATGCAGCCGCTCCTTACGGCAACTCCTCCGTAACGGAAAGACGCTCCCACTCCGCGCCCCTTCCAGACCTCCCTCCTCGCGCATTCCCACAAAGATGCACCCCGAAGAAAATAGAGCCAGAGCAGCCCTTCGCCCACGCCTGCCCTCCCCGCAGTGCCAACACGTGTTGCATTCCCGGGAGAGAGCGCACGTGTGAACGCGGGGAGGGGGGGGTAAAGAGCTTCATCTCCCGGTCAAGTTTGGCTCCAGAAACCGCGGCGCAACCCCCAGCCGCCGCCACTCGAGGACCCTGGCCGTGGAAGCCAGGCACCCGCTTGGAGCTGCCTTGCTCGGAGGCGGCGCCCCTACCTGCATCTTGCGACGCCCAGCCGGCGATGCGACGACAGCTGCCTGCTTCGGCCGCTCCTCTCGAATTAGTCCCGGCGGTGCCGCGCGGCAGGTGAGTCGTGTGCCTGGGCGGCGAGGAGGCGCCCGGCCAGAGGAGGCAAGGTCAAGGCGGGAGGCCGCGGAGCCGGCGCGCTGGGCCGCCGCTGGCTGCAGCGCTCCTCTGCCCGATCCCCTCGCCTCGGCGCCGGACTGGCTTCTCCCGGGCTGCCGGAGGGATCCCGCTGGACCCGCAGCTCGGACGGGCCGCCGAAGTTTTGTCTACTGCTGTTGCTGCTGCAGCCGCGACGGAGCGCGCGGAGTTGTGCCTACTTGCATCGGCGGCAGGCGTGGCGATCCCGGGGGCTCCGAAAGAGGCTCTGGCCCGCCTCCCCACGCCCCGCGCCCGCCTCCCCTCCCTTCCACAGGCGCCCCCCCTCGGGCCCCCACCCAGAGGCCGCCCCGCAGCCTCGCCGGCGATGGGCACCGCCCGGGCTGTCCTTCCCCCGGCACCTTCGCCCTCCCTCGGCCCCTCCCGATCCTGCGGTCTTCCGAGCGCAACCTGAAATCGCTCGCCCCCCTCCCCCCGTCTCTGCCGGTTCCTCTAAAATTAATGCTGCTGCCCGGGGAGGAAACTGCGAGCCGCTCCCCTCCTGGCCACTCAGTCGCCTCTTGCAGCGGGCGCCGTTTCCCTCCAGCCCTCCGAGTGTTGCCTGCTGTCGCCTTCTGGCTCTCCTGCCGGAGCCCGCGCTTTCTTCGCCTTCCCTGCACCGCCCGGCTTCCTTTCCTGGATCCCCTCGGCCCCTCCTGCGTGAGCTGCCCTTTCCCGACCTCGTTTTAAACAGCAACAGGTTCATGGAGACGGAGACACTCCCAGCAGCTCTTTCCCCCGGTTTATTTCACGAGCCCCCGTCCGACTCCTTTGATTTCCCACATTGGGTCACGATTGGTCCCTGTCTTGAGTGGAACCGTTGATGCAGAGGCAGCACCCGGGGTCTCCCCTTCCATGTTTTGCCCCTGACCACCACCTGGCTCTCTGCTCAGCTGTTTCTCTGAGAGCACAATTTTTTTTTTCCAATCTCGCCTTAATGATCAGAGCTGCACAAACTGCAGCTTAACAAAGTATCTTCTTCTTCTTCTTCTTCTTCTTCTTCTTCTTCTTCTTCTTCTTCTTCTTCTTCTTCTTCTTCTTCTTCTTCTTCTTCTTCTTCTTCTTCTTCTTCTTCTTCTTCTCCTCCTTCTCCTCCTTCTCCTCCTCCTCCTCCTCTTCCTCCTCCTCCTCCCCCTTTTTCTTCTTGTTCTTCTTCTTGTTCTTCTCCTTCTCCTTCTTCTCCTCCTCCTCCTCCTCCTCTTCTTCTTCTTCTCCTTCTCCTCCTCCTCTTCTTCCTCCTTCTCCTCCTCCTCCTCTTCTTCTTCTCCTCCTCCCCCTCTTTTTCTTCTTGTACTTGTTGTGGTTCTTCTTCTCCTTCTCTCCTCCTCCTCCTCCCTCCTCCTCCTCCTCCTCCTCCTCCTCCTCCTCCTCCTCCTCTTCTTCTTCTTCTTCTTCTTCTTCTTCTTCTTCTTTTTCTTCTCCTTCTTCTTCTTCTTCTTCTCCTCCTCTTCCTCCTCCTCCTCCCCCTCTTTTTCTTCTTGTTCTTCTTCTTGTTCTTCTTCTCCTTCTCCTTCTTCTCCTCCTCCTCCTCTTCTTCTTCTTCTCCTTCTCCTCCTTCTCCTTCTTCTCCTCCTCTTCTTCCTCCTTCTTCTCCTCCTCCTCCTCCTCTTCTTCTTCTTCTCCTCCTCCTCCCCTCTTTTTCTTCTTGTTCTTCTTGTTGTTGTTCTTCTCCTTCTCCTCCTCCTCTTCTTCTTCTTTTTCTTCTTCTTCCTCTCCTCCTTCTCCTTCTCCTTCTTCTTCTTCTCCTCCTCCTCTTCTTCTTCTTCTCCTCCCCCCCTCTTTTTCTTCTTGTTCTTTTTCTTGTTCTTCTTCTCCTTCTCCTCCTCCTCCTCTTCTTCTTCTTCTTTTTCTTCTTCTTCTTCTCCTCCTTCTCCTCCTCCTCTTCTTCCTCCTCCTCCTCCTCCTCTTCTCCTCCTCCTCCTCCTCCTCTTCCTCCTCTTGAGGAAGACAACTTTGAAGATGTTGGGGGCTGACAATGATTATTAACTACTGCACAAGGTCCATATGGCACTTTGAAAGGAGCCATGTTGGAACAGGAGAGTGCATAGTGATGTCCTCTCAGCAGCCATTCTCCTGCCAGCAACAATAGAAATAAAAGTGAATGATTTGTAAAATAACAAATAAAGAATTTATTTGGAAATTAGAATGATACTGCTACTGCTTGCAGTTAGAACAAGTCCATGGAGATATACTAAATAAGCATTTCTAACTTTAACTAGAGTTACTTTTTCATGGGCATGTTAGCATGCTGGACAATAATGACTGTATAAATCTGTTCTGATTTCACTTGTCAATGTTAAGTAACTTTTTTGGTCCAGAATCCATTACTATTGTCAAAGAAGCATATCAATTATAAGCAGAGAACATCTTTTTACCATGTGTACTTAAAGCAAGTGTCTTCTTTTGTTCTCCACTATACTGATGTGTTTCACAGCTTATGTTCTGAAACAACTTCGGTAGCACTGTGTCATTTTATGCCCAGGTACTTGGGCTCAGCTTGGTAACAGGTGAGAGGATTCTGATTACTTGTTGCAAAAGGAAGTATTACTGATTTTGCAGAATGCTGGTGGTTTCCAAGCAGCTGGCTAGGAAGGAAAAGTCCCCTTGTGCCTACATTGTTTCCAGCAATCTGCTCAGGACGGTATGGAGGGATCTATGTGCGAAAGAGAGCTGGGTAGAATAATGTGGTTTGTTATTTTGAAATGTGCTCACCGCCATATCCATGTAAACATATGGAAATGTATACAGCAAAAATTAGCCTGAATGGAATGGAAATATAATCTACACCAGTGGTTCTTAACCTGGGCGATATTGCCCCCCAGGGGGCGATTTCATTTTTCAGGGGGGCAATGGAACGAAAAGGGGCGATATGGGGGCAAAGGAACGAAAAAGGCGATATGGGGGCGATGGAGCGAGAAGTTTTGGGGACACTTTTGAGACTTTTTGAGACATCAGATCGCTCACTATTAGTAGATTGAATTGTGTTTTCAAATGTTCCTCTAGCTAGCTTCATTACAGAACACCGTACATATGTGAATACGCATTGCTTATCTTCATGCGCATTGCGCAGCAGCCTCTACCCATACAGTGGCACTCCATTGGCCAGAATATGGGAGCTATGGGAAAAAAACTGGAAATAAATTATTTGTATCGATATGCCCTGATGACAATTTTAAAGAAAACAAAAAAAGTGTTTGGATAAATTGAAGAATTATTTCCTATGTTGTGATTGAGAGGTTATGTTGGGGGAGGGGGGCGATGACAACTTCCTCATTGGCTCAAGGGGGCGATTCGTTCAAAAAGATTAAGAACCACTGATCTACACCATGACAGTCTACTACCAGCTCTTACTTTTACAATATAGAACTGATGTACTGTGCTAGTAACTAGTTGCACATAGTAACTTTTAACATCAGCTTTTCAAAAAAAATTTCAGATGGATTTTCAGGGAGTTTTTTTTTAGCTGGATTTTGTACAGTGAGTGTGTTTTAATTTTTGTACTATGTGGGGCAGGAATTATACAGATGAAGGTGGTAGTATTTTAGGTAATTCTATGGAAACATAAGCAACAACAGATTATATATGGTTGCATCTCATCCTCATGGTGATAAACTGATTATACTTCAGTAAACCTATTTTTATACCCTTAATTCTTCTGTAATGATATAGATATTTTGTGATTAAAGTAGTTGTCTGCATCTACTATTTACATAATTCTAATTAAAGTTGTAATTCTGATTCTGCACTCAATTCCAAAATTATGTGGTGGTGTTTTTAAACAGCCAAATGATGTGGTGCTTGGATTCTAAAAAAAAGAGCATAGATTGTCATATCTAATTTTCTCCAGAATTATTTCTAAATTTAATATCTATCTATCTATCTATCTATCTATCTATCTATCTACCTACCTACCCACCCACCCATCCATCCATCCGTCCATCCATCCAGATACAGACAGAGTTTTGGGAATCTGATAACCACTTCCTATCTTTTGCTAAACAGAATACACATTTTTGAGAGCCAAGAACTTTTGTGAATTCTGGAGTACCGTAATGATGCAAGGTGAGTAAAATAGGTCCTACAAAGAACCGGTATTTTTAGGATTTTTCCTAGCTTGGGGAAGAGAGATTTTTGTTTTTATCCTATAGCAATTGTGTGTTCCTGTCCTTATTAAATTTGTGCAAGCTAGAAACAGACACTCTGACTTCAGGCCAATCCATCCTAGCATGGAAAGTATTCTAAGTAATCTTAAATTCCTGAAACGCAGAGATTTTGCTAAATGTTACTGGCAAACTTTCATGCCATTGCTATTATTACTATTAGCTGTGCCAATTTTAAACAACTGGTTTATTTTATGACTTCTAATGTGAGATAGATTTAATTACCTTTTTTTAAGAGAAACTTTAATAAGCAAGTCCTATCAATAAAACTCATTTTGGTTCTAATTGTGCTGAAAGTGGAAACATTATACTCGCTTATGGACATTGGTATTTACCTTTGTGTATTTATTAGAGTTATATTTTTTACAACTGAAAGTTGTACATCATATTCCCATCTCCTATTTACCTGCAACAACAACCTTGTAAGGTGGGTTGGGTTGAAAGAGAAGAACTAGCCCAAAGAGGGGAATAGAACTCAACCGCTCTTGGTTTCGAATCCAGTGCCTGAAGCCATTACAGGACCACCTATTGGATCTTTAAATCCTTGAAGCATCTGAGGATATCACGTAGTATACTGTGTCCTTTTTATTGATTTGTGATGCAAAACAATCTGAGACCTGGCATCTGGTTATATGCCCTAAAGAATTTCTGAATCAGAAAGTCTTTGGTCCTCTCAGAGAATCTATTGGTCCTAGAGACTAACACAATTATCCCCTTACAATAGATCCCTTATATTACAATAGAAGGGATCTATTGTAAGAGGATATTTGTGTTAGTCTCTGGGACCCCAAAACCTAACACTCCTTTTTCAGCTAACTCATTTTATTAGAAATGTCATAACCATAACTCAGTCCATCAGGGGCAATGGAGTAGCTCTTTTATTACTTCTTCAGATGGAGTAAGATTAACTCACCAAGGTTGGTGCTGTTTAATAAAAGGTGTCAGTTGGAACTGCTACCATGTTCTCCCTGATTTTTAGGAAGGATGAACTGTCTCTCTTAGCAGAGGACTTATTGATCCTGTTGCTAAGGAAACTGCCCTTACATTCTCCTCCTGCTTGCTTGCCCAGTCCACCCTGGCCAATGTGGGAAGAGAGTCCTAGAAATATCGCCTACCATACTTCTTTGGCTCAATCCCGTATTACGTTTCTTGTGACTCTTTTAAAAGTTGGCGAGGATGTGTTTTGTTTTGCAGAAATGATACACATTTCATGTAATACAATTTACTGGCATGGGTGCTCCATCACTGGAGATTTTTAAGAGATTGGACAGCCATTTGTCTTAAGTGGTATAGGGTTTCCGGCTTGGGCAGGGGGTTGGACTAGATGACCTCCAAGGCCCCTTCCAACTCGGTTAATCTCCAATTCTGTAAATGGCGTGTGTATTGTAGTGTTTGAGGGGAGTTGGGATCATTTTGTAAGAGAGGAGTTGATGTTTCAAGGAAGATGGATGGTTGCTCAATAGGAATTAGTTTGGAAATCCCCATTTACTTTCATTCACTACTTAGTTTCACTTTCTACCTGCATACCTAGGAAAAGAGTCCAAAATTATAACATATTGTTTGTACATCCATGAGAGCTAGACACCTGCTTAGGCTGAGGTTTTGATTATGAGAAAGACAATTTTGCTAGATCTAGATCAGACATGTCAAACTCACAACGTCATGTGATGTTGCGCAACGTATCGGAGCTTTTTCCCCATTGCCGGCAATGGGGTGGGCGTGGTTTTCCTGTGACGCATCCGGCCCACGGGCCAGCAGTTTGACACCCCTGATCTAGATGATTCCCTTTCCCTGATCTTCATGCAAGAGTACAAATACTAATGTAGCAAAAAAGGGAGAGAAAGGTCTGAGTAGGACAAAATAGTAATTGAGTAAGCATGCAGACTTTTCTGAATGCTGAAATGAGAAATTGAAAACTGGATAGGACAGGCTCAGTATTAGGCAGGGGGCTTGGTTGCCTCACAGTAGGAAGGAACAGAAGTGCCTTAAACCCTGATATAGAAATAAATATAGAAATAAATATAGAAATAAATATAGAAATAAATATAGAAATATAGAAATAAATATGGAAATATAGAAATATAGCATCCTGGAGCCACTCAACTGATTTTCTTTCAGTTTTGTGCAGTTTGGCTCAAATGACTGTGCTTCTGTTTTACAATTTGCAGCCCCAAAACTGCAGGGAACTTCAGAGTGGGCACATTTTTCCTTTGCCAGGACATCTTGCCCACCTCCCTGGCTCTCCATCCTCTAATACATTTCATAGGAACCTTAACAAGGAACTTAAACCTTCTAGTTAGTCCTAGTCAGTTTCATAATCTGTATGAAAAACTCCTTTTCATTTTATTTGCTTAAATAAACATTGGACGTTTCATTTTTCCCTCACTTGCACTGGCAGCCTCAGAGCTCCGTTGGGCCATTATTCCATCTGGACCCTCAGGCTACAATGAAGATGCAGCTTTGAGGAAAAGAGTTCAGCCGTCAATGTATACGGTAGGATCATGCCATTATATTGGGGGGGGGGAAAACACATTTCTATGTACAAGAAGGAGGACTCTTGAAGCATTAGCTGGTGCAGAATGTGGTAACGTGGGCAGTTAGTTATGTGCGTGTGTAGATCAGTGCACATTGTGCTTCTGCTCCATGAACTACATTAGGTGCTGATATGATCATTAAAGCCCTATATGGCATGGGGCCAGGGTGCTTGAGGAACTGCTTCTCCCTGGAGGGAGATGTTGGGGGTCTTGTTTATGAGGAAATGTCATCTGATGGGACCCAGGAGGAGAACCTTTTCTGCTACAGCTCCTGCCTTTTAGAACGTCATGCCCAGATTAGCTCTGACCTTGTTGGCCTTCTGTAAGAGCCCAAAGACATCTGGCCATCTGGTGGAGGACCTGCTAGGTGGTTGTACTTTTAGGAAAATGAATGCTTCTCTCACACAGATCATGTTGTTATAATTTTTATTATTTTATTGTTTTAATGAGTTACGTCTTTTTGTTGCTTATTGTATTCCCCTATAGTTTCAGGAGAAGTACCACAAAATGTTTAGAGTAAGAACTAGATCTTGCATGGTTCATTGACTCTGGTTCATTGGCCCTGGTTTGCATGACGGGTGGAAGTTCCATGGTGTCGTGGGACATACAGTTTCTTGCCTGTAGAAAAGGCTGACGATTGGGAGATTCGTGTAACAACAACAACAACAACAACAGTAGTAGTAGTAGTAATAATAATAATAATAATAATAATAATAATAATAATAATAATAATAAAAAAAGTTGGAAGGCACCTTGGAAGTCATCGAGTCCAACCCCCTGCTCAGGCAGGCAGGAAACCCTACATCAGTGGTGGCAAACCTATGGCACGCGTGCCAGAGGCGGCACTCGGAGCCCTCTCTGTGGGCAGGCGCGCCATGTCCCAGAGATGGCAACCGTCCCTCTTCAACCAGCCGCCCACTAACTCGTCGAGATCCCACATGGCCAGATGCATCCCAGCATGGCTGGTTTCCCTCCCCCCTGTCCCGTCCCTCCTGGCCTTGCATGCTCTCCTTTTCCCGGGCACGACCCACCGCATCACCTCCTCATCTGTCAGCCGTCTGTCCAGCTCAGAGGCGGCTCCTCTAAATTGCTGGCGGCGGGCTGTGGAGCCCCAGAGTGTGCCGGTTGAGAGGCCCGCAGGCTGTGGCTGCTGACAGACACTGTCGGTCCCCGTGCGCTTGCTGGCCTCTGTGTGCGGGGACTGATGGTGTTAGGCAGCAGCCGCCCTGGCCGCGGCTTCTGCCTCGCCTTGCCCTGCAATAATGGCACCCCTGCCCTGCCTTGCCTCACCCTGCAGGACGAGCCTTCTGCCCATTGCCCCATCTGCCAGAGACCCCCTGCCCAGACCAACCCTACCCAGCCCCCACAGGCATCCCTCCCCACAAGCATCATCGAGGTGATCACACTCACCTTGGCCACACCCACCCAGTCTGCCATGACCACCACAGCCATGCCCACCCAGTGGGCCACACCCACTTGCCACCCAGCGATAAATAAGTGGGTTTTGGGTTGCAGTTTGTGCACTCGGTCTCTAAAAGATTCGCCATCACTGCCCTACACCATTTCGGACAGATGGCTGTCCAGTCTCTTCTTAAAAACTTCCAGTTTTGGAGCATTCACCGCTTCTGGAGGCAGGTTGTTCCATTAGTTAATTGTTCTAACTGTCAGGAAGTTTCTCCTTAGTTCTAGGTTGCTTCTCTCCTTGATCAGTTTCCACCTGTTGCTCCTTGTCCTGCCTTCAGGCGCTTTGGAGAATAGCTTGACTCCCTCTTCTTTGTGGCAGCCCCTGAGATATTGGAACACTGCTATCATGTCCCCCCTCGTCCTTCTCTTCATTAAAGTAGACATACCCAATTCCAGCAACCGTTCCTCATATGTTTTAGCCTCCAGTCCCCTAATCATCTTTGTTGCTCTTCTCTGTACTCTTTCTAAAGTCTCGGCATCTTTTTTACACCGTGGTGACTAAAACTGGATGCAGTATTCCAAGTGTGGCCTTACCAAGGCATTGTAAAGTGGTATTAATACTTCACGTGATCTTAATTCTATTCCTCTGTTAATGCAACCTAGCACTGTGTTGGCTTTTTTGGCAGCTGCAGCACACTGCTGGCTCATATTTAAGTGATTGACTCCGAGATCCCTCTCACGGTTACTACTATTGAGCAAGGTACCCCCTATACTATACCTGTACATTTGGTTTTTCTTGCCTAAATGAATTGTCCCAGTTTCATTCTCCAGATTTCCACATCATCTGGATCCCGAGTTTCTCTTCTATGCTTGACCCAGAAGTATTGATCCTGACATTTTGAACTGAATAGGTAACTCTTAATACCAAGTGAATGATCAGAATAAAAATAATTGCAACCTCTGTCCAGGTTTTTAGAACTGAGTTACTCTTCTTGCCTTCCTCAGCTGGCCTTCCTTTCTATGCAGTGAAGGAAAGAAGGGGTTTGCCTGGCAGGGAAAATTAGTATTTTACTTCATCATGCTTGAGCAAGAAAGAAGGAACCATTGTCTTCAGAACTTTATAACAACAACAACAACAACGTAACAGCTTTAGAGCAAATACCAGCTAATTAGAGGGAAACGGTTGCCTCAGCTTTGCCCTGGTTGGAGCAAGTGCTTGGTGCCAGGATTTCTTACCCCAAGGTAAATGTGTTTAGGAGATGGGATGTTGGCCTCCCTGCATGTCTACAAAAACTTAACACTTCAGCTTCCAGCTAGCTGGGAGGACCAGAATATCATTCCTTGGTATGTGCAGTTTGGCTACCAATGGCTAAGAAGCAAAAGGGCCAGGCCTCACTCTGTGTTCAGGAAGCTTCAAGCAAAAGCATTTTGCAAAGCTAAAACACCCTTCTTGCTGGAATTCTTCTAGACAGATAGTCCAGTTGTGTGGGTAATTTAATACTTAAATGTTTACTCTCTGATTGTCTTGGGGCAATTACAGGTTTCTTCACTGAGTAGCGGAAGAGCAAACAGAATAATTTGCATCTGTTTCATCTGTGGACTATTTTGATGAGACATGAAGATCTCAAAGCTCCGCCTCTTACTCAGTTTCAAAATTGTGTCCTGTTATTCTGTAGCACCGTTGCGCTTTCTGAGCTGCCCATATAATATTAGACACACATGTGGTTAATTCTAAGGCTTCCAGCATTGCTCCAAAAGGAAATTTACTCCGGCATTTTTCCCCTGCCCGAGCAATTCCCGTGAAATCCACTTTTTTGTGTGGGAAACAGTGAGATAGGGCAGCTGGTTCTTAGGGTAGTATTTATGCTGTACATGGGGCTACCCTTGAAAAGTGTCTGGAAGCTTCAGCCAGCATAGAATGTGACTGTGCTTCCCAAGAAGCAAGCAACCGTCGACCCTCCAAAGGCCCACTCCCTGCCTTTTAATTAACTTTTAATGTTGAGTTTTAAGTATCTTTGCCTCTTATCTAAATGCCATATACAGCTTTTATGTTTTAACATTTTACTTGTACACCATCCAGAGCAGCGGTTCTCAACCTATGGGTCGCGACCCCATTTGGGGTCGATCGACCTCTTTTGTGGGGTCGCCAAACATGGCGATCCGCCATTTTGTCGCCTCCGGGGGCGCGCTGCGCCTCCGGGGGCCGGTGCCACGCATGCGCGCTGCGCGGGCGGGCGCCGCCGCGCGTGCGCGCCGTGTGCGGGGGCCCGTCCCCATGCGCACCGCGCGGGGGGGCACCGCACATGCGCACCGCACGCGGGGGGCACCGCACATGCGCGGCGCGTGCGGGGGCCCCACCCCCAGGTGCGCCGCGCCGCGCATGCGCATAACGTTTGTGTGACGGGGGTCGCCGTCACACAAACGTTGAGAACCGCTGATCCAGAGTGAGGGAGATGGGAGAGTTTCCAAATTAGATAGATAGATGATAGATAGATAGATAGATAGATAGATAGATAGATAGATAGATAGATAGATAGATAGATAGATAGATAGGCAGGCAGGCAGGCAGGCAGGCAGGCAGGCAGGCAGGCAGGCAGGCAGGCAGGCAGGCAGGCAGGCAGTTGCAACCAAAGGTTTCAGCAGCTTGTCCTTTTTATCGCCTATCCTGGATGTCCAGAAGGCCAGACTGAGCACTGTGCAGGTGAAGGAGAGGGAGAGAAGTATGTGGGAGAGAAGCGGAGGTGGGTTTTCCATGAACTGGGGAAGCTTCTTCCTAAAATCTCAGAAAGCTTGAACTTTTGTGCTTCCTTCAACAACAGAATGGCTCTTTATGCCTGCGTTGCAAGTAAAGGAATCTAAGTGTACTTCAGTCAGGAATCAAACAGATTAAGGAGGATGGAATGTAGTACGCTGAGCATTTATAAATATTTTCACAGAAAGAAGAGTGAGAACAATACTTGGATGTATGTGCCAAAAAGAAGTCAAGAAGCATTGTGTTCAGATGTAAATAGGGAAGGTATGTAAAAGTTAAACATTAAGTAGAATGCCTTAACTATGAGAGTTGTGCTGCAAGTTAGTCTGGGAAATTTCCAAGCAAAAAGTAAAAGCTGATCCAGAATGTGTTGGGGGAAAAAAATGTAATAAAGGATAGATGACCAGAGCCAGAAGTCTACCTTCAGTGCTGTATTTGGGTTATAATCCAGGATTATTCCATTAAGACAGGACTCAACTTCTGGGCTGGTAACCCCTTTCTTCATCACTGAGATAAGTAGATAACAAACTGCATGGCACAGTACAAAATTGGAAAGCAAAAGAAAGCAAAATAGGGGAGAATTTTCATGGGATCCACTTAAAAACACTTTCTCCCACCACAAATCAGTTTCTCATCACTCAAATCTATGGAACTAATATTTGGAATTTGGACTTTTTGTAATGCTACATGAGATGGCCGAGCGCGTCTTCCTAATGACAAACTAGCAATGCAAATGCATTCGCAGGAGTGCAAATTTCCAGGACTTAATTGCTAGTCTGGATGTCACTTTTTCAAAATATATTCCAACTATGGCACAGTTGAAACAGAGAGGATGTCTCTAAGTGCGGAATTATAAGTAGATGACATTTGATGCCTTTACACTACCCTGTATAGTTTTCAACCCTTTAAAAGCCTTTTTTTTCTGGAAATGATGGCCCAAGCACATCGGAACACAATATTAATCCTATTTGCTTCCTAAAACAAACTTGAGAAAATAACAAATGTAAGAGATGCGTAAACCTCATCTAAGGGTTACTAAGTCTGGAATGGAATTAACTACTAAGGGTCCATGCTTGAAATCTCTGGCATGAGATTATTTGAGGACACTTGAGTACCCCCAAGATAGATGTTAGGAGGAATAAAGGTGTTGGATAATACTGGGAGTAGAAATAGTCCTGCCTTAGTAGCAGTAGCTTTCCTTATATAATAATGAAGACAATTCTCATATGTGAAGGAATATGCCCTTCTGTTTCCTTTCTCTTGTATCATAAACAAGATCTGAAATATATAAAAGAATCCAGTCTGAGCCCACTTTTTTATAGCCCTCATAAGGATAGAGTAGTACCTCAGTACTCATCCTTAATTGGTTCCGGGAGTACCAAAAATGATGAGTACCAAAAATGATGAGTACCAAACAATTTTTCCTATAAGGAATAATGTAGTGAGTCACAAGGCAGACAACACCAACAAGTTCTAGTTTGTGTGTTGTATTAAACAAATAATGAGTACCGGGACAAAATTTTCAAGTCAAAATGTGTTGAGTACCAAATTCGATGAGTTTCAAAACAGTTGGGTACCAAGGTACCACTGTATGTTGTATTCCTCTCCATTTTCTAGCAACTTAAGTTACTAGTTACTCAATCACTACCATGATTGAGCCATGCAGCCTAGAAATCTATCAGCTCATAGCTGCTTCAAAATTACAGGTATGCATTATGCTCTCTGTCCTGGGATGGCCTCAATTACCACATTACAATAACTTGAGAGTTCTAGAGTTGGAAAGAGCCTTGTAGGGCATTGAAGTCTTCCCCTGTTGTTAGTTGCAAGAATACAAAGCATCTACGATAGATGGCTATCTGGATGCTGTTTGAATACATCCAGTGATATGGAGTTTACCCCTATCTAGGTAATTGCCTCCGTTGCTGTATCCCAGTGGTTCTTAATCTGGGCGATATTGCCCCCCAGGGGCCGATTTCATTTTTCAAGGGGGCGATGGAATGAAAAGGGGCGATGCGGGGGTGAAGGAATGAAAAGGGGGGCGATATGGGGGCAATGCATCTTAAATTTCACTTGTAATTCAATCATTAAAGGTTACTGTTTTTCTTTTCGGGCATTTCACTTTCTTGCAATTGAATTTTGCTTTCAGTGGTCATTACATTTAAGTGTCTTGAATAAATAATAATGAAATACATGTATCACAAAGTTTGGGAATAAAGTGACGGGTGGCACCAAAAATTTTCACACAGTTGAGATATGGAAAAAAGACTGGAAATAAACTATTTGCATCGATATGTCCTGATGATAATTTTAAAGAAAACAAAAAAGTGTTTGCATAAATTGAAGAATTATTTCCTATGTTGTGATTGAGAGGTTATGTTGGGGGAGGGGGGCGATGACAACTTCCTCATTGGCTCAAGGGGGCGATTCGTTCAAAAAGGTTAAGAACCACTGCTGTATCCAACATTTTTTAAAAAATAAACTCTATTTTTTTTTGTATTTTTTTATTTTAAAATCTATATATTGCTTTTGAAACTGGCCTTCCCCCCAGGCAGTTTATGACCAACTATCTGAAAAATGACAAAAAAAAAAAAAAAACTATGCAGAAATGTGAACTCACAGTAGTTTAAAAGACTGGGATAAAAATCTTTTTAAAAGCACATAAAAGCTTCAAAGCAAGATGCTCCTTAAAGTAAATTACAGCAACTCTAAGGAGCAATAATTCAATGATAAAATGTTCTAACCATCTTATATACAAACATTAAAACCTAAAGGCTTTAGAGAAAGAAAAGGTGTGAATTGTCTACTTTGGGAAGAAGAATTCCAAGAACTTTTACAAGAACTGTCCTCAAGTGACACATTCTATGACTCTGTAGAGAGGGGTCTTGAAGAAGGACCTCTAAAGTCCACTGGTAGCTCAGATAGAAAGAGAGATTGCTTCAAGTACCATGGAAAGTATTTAAACATACATTTTACTCTGTGCCATCCTTCTCGTTCTTGTTTTTAAAAAGGCAATAGCAGGCTGGGAAAAAGATAAGGAATCACTTAATTTTTTCCCCTCAAATTGGAAGACTTCCAACAGAATAGAAATTGGGGAACAGAGGAACCTCTTCCATTCTCTATCAGGAAGACAAACAAAAAAAAGAAGGATCTTTTTTTAATCAGTACTCTGGTGTTGATTTTTCCCCCTTTTCCTTTTTTTATTTTCTTTTTAAAGAAAGCTTTCAGCAATTAGCATCCACTCTTATCTGACCTTGCAAACAACCCATTTTCAACTCTTTCTGTGTGGGAATCAGCCCCCCCCTCTATTCTGGAAAAAGCCCGTGTGACCTGGGAATGATTGGCAGACCCCAAAAGGGTAATTCTGAGTGACACCTCCTAACCCAAATGCTTTTAAAGTGCCAAAGTGGTTTGTCTACCAGTGTGATAAAACTGATTGGCTCTTTTGCTTTTGGAATCAGGACCAAACATGTATCCTGTCTACAATTTTTCCACGCTGACCTGTGGAGTCATGGAAAAAGATGTTCCGGTTTAACCAAGTCTAATAGTTTGGCATGATATGGCTCGTGGGAATTTCCAGAACACTGACACGGTAGACGAGTTTCTCATCTGCTGTCAGTTAAAAAACATTTCTTAGATTATACTGGATCACGAAAGGCAAACCGTCTGGTCCGATTTCTGGGAAACACCAATGATGAGACACTCAAATTTCCTGGGAGAGCAGCATTCCTTTTTAATCAATAACAAAGTGCAACACACTTCCTGATGACTATAAATGGAATAAACTCGCCTTCTACAATATCTTGCCCCCTATGTCTTTGTAATTGCAGTTCCCATCCCTCTCAGACAACAGAGGTAGGGCTTGATTGGCACTCTTGGCATTCAGATCTATCAGTGAACTATAGCTTCTCCTCAGTTGGGCAACTTTTTGCTTCCCTTTCGTAAGTTCTCAGTACAAACTTCATGTTTATGATGTGCATTTGGAAAGCTAGCCAGAGATTTACCCAAGCCCATATGTACTAAATTATACTCTAGAATGCAGTAGCTACGGTATATGGAGAATTCTGCGAGTTGAAGTCTATACAATTTAAAAGTTGCCAAGGCTGAGAAAGCAACCTTGAGAAAATTGCTTTAATGTAATTTACTCTTTCCATTTTCCAATGGAAACATTATCATTTCTGCAACTGCATCTTATTCCTTTATATCCTAAACATGTGCCTTTCTTTCACTGGGGAAAAATCCAAGCCTCCACTCAACAGAATCAACAGAGCTATCTAGGCTAAGTACATCAGAACTTTTAAAGTTCTGGAATGAAGTATTTTGGAGTAAAGAAATAAGTTGCTAGTCTCTAAAAAAGAGTTTGCCTTAAAGACAATGTACAGTTACTTAAAGGTATTGTTGTTACTTACATACACAGGTTTCAATGGAGGCCTTGGTGCTCTCTGGGCTTGGTGGGATTTTTTTTGCAGACATTTCATTACCAAACTAGTTAGGTAACATCATCAACAACAATCACTTTATTGTTAAAATTATCTTGGGCCATTTAGATACACCAACTCAATGCCAACTCAAATATTCTAAAATGTGGGAATCAACATGTGTCTTTTACTAGTAGAAACAGTCCTTGACTTGCGACTTACGTTGTATTAGAATTTCCATTGTTAAACAGGGCAATTGTTAAATGAGTCAGGTTTGATTTTATGACCTCTTTTGCCCTGGTTGTTAAGTGAATCATTGCAGTTAGGTGAATCACATGATTGTTCAGTGAATCTAGCTTCCCTTATTGACTTTGCTTGTCAGCAGCTGTCTGGGAAGATTGAAAATGGTGATCACATGATCCCAGGCGCTGCAACCATCATAAATACATGCTGGTTGCCAAGCGCCTGAATTTAATCACAGGATCATAGGGATGCTGCAACTGTCATAAATGTGAGGTCTGGTCACAAGTCACATCTTTCAGTGCTATTATAACTATGAATGGTCACTAAACAAATGCTTGTAAGTCAAGGAACTATCTGTAAAATCAAAACGATCCCTTAATAAGTGATTAATTTCTACTATGTTTCCTTCATCCTGGCAATGAACAATATGGTTGTTGTTATCCTTAAGTACAAGCTTGCCTTTACCTGATGCTCTCCAGATCTTTCAGTTCACACATCTGGGGGGCACTAGATTGGAGAAGACTGCTGAGGCTCTTTCAGCAGTCTTCCGACACTTTCAACATCAGCATAAACTGAAAGCTCAGTTTACAGTGGTTGCATGTGAGTACAAAGGGCGTTACAAATATTATTTTACATTAAATTATCGTGTACTTTACTACAATCAGCAAAACTTGTAATTACCTAGTTCAGATTAAAAAGTTGTCCAGTTGAGAATGATTGGCAGTGTGACAACTGGAGTCTTATTTTTCTCAAAAATAATATAAAAAACTTTTAAGTATAGATAAGAAGCTAAACTTGGCATCAAAAGGCAGCTGTTGCAGTATTGTGGAAGTATCTGCCCAGAAGTTAACCACTTCCTCTTGATGAAATGCTTTTTGTTGGAGGGGGTATGATCAGAACCACATCAAACGGTCTTTGGTCTATTTTTTCCCAATCCCAACATTTTCTTTGTGCTTGCCATCTCACAACAAATCTAAATCTTTCATGTGTGTGCTTGTGTAGCTGGATTCACACATTGTGGTAAGCCATAATGTGGTTTTGTGGTTTGGGTTTAGAGTGTTGTATGAACTCAGTCATTGTGGTTAATGGTGTGTATGGCTAGTTTGAGATTTGCAGGGCAGCATGTTCACAAAACCTCTTCTTTTTTAGACCTGAGGATCTTCCGTCAATGTCAGTTGCTGAAAATATATGATAGAATTTCACCGCATTCTGATGTGATGTGGGTAACACAGAAACGTGCAATGTCCATTTATTGTAGTTTAAAGCAGTAAAGAAATCTCCCCAAACATCCCACGGTAAAATAGAAGCAAACCTGACAAATCCTTGACAAGATACACACATATACCAGGGCTATAAAAATCCGGATGATCACTAGATGGTGAAAAATGGGAGTGTCCTGTATCTCTTTACTAGCATCTCATGGTTGTCTAAATTTTGCAGCTTAGATATTGTATGCTTTTTACTTATTTTACTTTTTCTTTGGAAGCTAAAGGAGCAATACACAGTATTTCCTCCTCCAATTTGTCATCACCACCACAACCTGTGAAGAAGGTTGAGCTGAGAGCTTAATGGTATGTGAAGATGACCTTGGGGGAAGAGGGGAACAGCAACAGCTGGAGAATGGTCAGATAAGAGCAGCTTAGCCCATAGAAGGAATGTGGGCATAGCAAACATCTCAAAGTAATCCTCCCTAGTTTCTTGGGGTGTAAAAGTGATGGGGAAGGAATGTATTTTCAGACTTGCAAATCTATGTTAATGTAACTTAACAGTAAAGTAGAATTAGTTTAGCTAGGCACACTTCCAAACCGGACTACCTTCAAAAGGTGATAGAGTAACTGGCTCAAAGTACTCAATGAATTTCCATGCCAGGCTATCACCTAACCACTGTACCATATTGGCTCTGAAACACGTATATCTTAAATGCACACACCAGCCTCCAAAATATTGGTCATCTCTGATCTACAGCTTAATTTGTAGCTTTTTTCAACAAAACGTGCTCTAGTGCTATGTGCAAATCTATAGTTACTTACTGAGAAATATAAAACACACTATGTTCTGTGTGTGCTGCATGTAGATATGTAGGTATTCACTTGTATCTGTATCACTTGTATCATAGTCCTTGTGTTTACAGGACTATGTCATGGAACTAATGAATTATTAGTCCAAGAAAGTTTGAGTGATAATACGTGTATTAGACTATAAGATGTCACAAGATTGTTTTGGGCCCTGTTCTCAAAAAACATGCTCAGTTTTGTCCAAAGGATTGTGTGTTATGGAAATACTAAAATGGAGTCAGTTGACGTAGTCAGTAACACACCAAGAGTCAGGTTTAACCCCAAACAAATGCTGTATAACACAAATCAAGCTAACTTCATGCAGTCAAATGTATTATGGGAATACCATAATACCAGTTTTCCATCCTACTTCAGGTTGCACACCTAATCTGCAGAAATAAAGAAAGTCAACATGAGCCTTCCATTTTGAGATCTGGGAGCAACAAAGCATCACTGATGTGCGGAAGATACCCTTCACGATTCAGGAGTGACTGAATCATTATTCAAAGTGCACTTCAAAGCAAAGCCAGGTACAGTTTATAATATTTGCCTTCTCTCATTTTCCCCAGGAGACAAATTGATGTTTACATTCTCTCCCCAGGTGTAGTTCAACTGCATCACACAACTACACCCAAGGAGTACGTAGTCCGTTCTGCTTGACGGTGGCTGTCTAAAGTCCCAAATTAGGGCCCTTTAAGGATTGGAGAACTGATGAGAAGAAAAGACCCGATTGTCTACTGAATCAGGGTCTCTTCATCTGACCATTCTGTTTTACAGAATACTATGATTATAGGGCAGAGGTCCCCAACGTTTTGGGCACCAGGGATCGGTTCCATGGAGAAAGGTTTTTCCGCGGACTGGATGGTGCATGTTTTGTGTGCTGCCTGCATCCCATGGATGGGGCTTTGCTTGTCTGTGTGGACCGGTTGCTGGCATGCCATGGCCCGGTACCATGGGGTTGGGGACTCCTGTTATAGGGTATGGCCTTATGGTGAGTCCTTTCCCCATCTATCCCAAACCTACATGAGGCAACATTGCCAAGAATGCAAGGCTTTTGTAGAATCCATAAGATCTCCCACGGGCTGGGTTTCTATTTTCTTTGGGTTTAATCTTAATTGTGCAATTGCAAAGACAGAGAGGCAGTATCATTCATCCAAATCGCACTTGGGGAATGTTGCAAATATTTAGAGAACGAATGTTTGAGTAAAGCGGAACTTTGTTCATTTAACTATACAATTAGCATGATGCTAAGCAGGGAACAGAGACAGAAACACGGTTTTCTGGAAGCGGTTTCTTATAAAACAACAGAAGCTTTTAGCCATAAGAAAGAATGTTGAAATGTTCTTTAGTCTTTCTTAACTTGTTAGATATGTGTTTGTAGGGTATATCATATATTTGTCTTCTTCTTTTAGTTCAGTATTCGTCTCAAAGCCTTTCTTGAGGCAGCTTAGGTTGAGCTAAAATGGTTTATCACAATCATCCAGTGAACATCAGGACTGAGCACTCTTCATTGCCAGATCTAACAGCCAGACTGGTATAGTGATTAGAACAGCCTTTCCTAAAATATATGCTTTCTAGATGTCTGGATTTCATCCTTCAGAATTCTCTGGCCAAGCTAGTCATTGCTGAGAATTTTAAAAACTAAAATCCAGACTGCTGAACCGTGGGCTAGAGAACCGAATTAGGACTGGAAAATTCTTTGCCCTCAAACTTTGGGGTAACCTATCTTTTTCAGCATGACCTACTTGATTTTTAATGCTACACCTACCTCAAATTACTTCTGGTTCCACTAGACAAATGTCAGTAAGATCTGCTTGTGACAATGTGGCCTTTCCTCTTTTAATTTAGCCTTTTATTGGATCATCTCAGATATTAATTCATCCATTGTTATTTTTCTAGCTGAGGATTAACCCAACTCTCATAAGAACAGGTTTCTGTTCTGAAATCTCCTTTGTCTTCAGATAGATTCCAAAGTGTTAGGACCTTGTTATGGTATGTGGTACCTGCAGGCTTGCTTTGGTGAGTTACTAGATGTTTTAGTTAGTATAACTAAACTAAACTTTTAAAACTGTTTTTTCCTTGAATTTCCCTATACTGGATTCTTCAACAGATATATACTTAATGAGAGATATGTAGTGATTTAAACATTTTACTACTTGAAATTGGCCTGGCCTATTAAATTAGTCTTTCCTGCTACCTTGGTTATCATAACTAATAGTTGTTGATAGTAATTGTATTAGGCTAACCCCCTTTAAAGCCTTGTGAACTAAACACAAGGGGTATCGTGTGGGTATTAACAAAATACTTAAGTAGCCGAAAGCATGAGTCAGGATATATAAGTTGTGGGTCCTATGCAAGTCTTGGTAAAGACCGATGAGCAATCAGGATGCACTGAGTGACCAATGCGTTTGTGAATTTGGTGGTTAGACAAATACATTGTCTGGTGGCACCTTAAAGTCTGATTTAATATTGCATCAACGGTGAACTGTGATCCACAAAAACACAGGAGATAGTAAATGTGTTAACCTTCAAGGCATCAAAAGACAGGTTTTTGCTGTTGTTCCAGTAGACCAATGTCGCTGTCCTTTGAACCCTGTGCTTGAGAGAAGGTAGGAGACCAAAGTATCAGTTTTCAACTTCCAATTGCATTCTGAATTTAATTCATTTTGTTGGTGATAATCTTTCAATTCTTAGGTGGCTTGAGTCCAGCATAATTAAGAGAGTGCCTGTATCTTAATATTCTGCTACAATCTATAACCCTAGTAATATTCTCTTAAAAAAGGGTATATCAGATAAAACCGAATGGATAGAAAAGCATGTTTAACATCAGAACAAGATGCTGAAAAAATGGCTATACAAGGTATATTTTTTTCAAGTCGAGGGTAAAATATATGCTACTTTGGTAATTCAAGTATTAGTACCATTTTGAGCAGGGGATTGTCGATGGCAAAATATATACATTGTATGCAGAGCATCCAAGTACAACTTCTAGTACTTAAAAAGAATTGATAGAATGGAGTCCATATAGAGTTCCACTGAGAGAACCAGTCTAGTTACATCAAAGCACCAGCTCAACAGAAGGAGCTAAATACTGTCATCTGAGGCCTTATGACAGACACTAAAACAAGAGTATCTGGTTTCTGTTTGTTTAGTTGAGGGGGGGTGGGGTGGACCCACAAATAGTTTTAAAATCCTTGTTTTAGGCTTTTATCAGCTTTAACCAACATTACATGGCTGGAGGGCCATAATACAATCTCAGTGGGCGCCATTCTCAGTCCTTATTTTTATTGCTATCATTAAGGCGGAGATGCTGGGAGGTCTTGTAAAGTTAAACAGTACATAGAAGAGATCTGTGCTCTTCTTCCTCCGATTCATATCCTCTTCCTTTCTGTCCTTCTATTCCTTTGGTTCAATCCTCAGAAATTGTTGGCAATAAACCATTTTTCAAATTGACCTTTGACTTTTTCGGAGCTTGAGGGCCTGCTGGCCAGACTGTGTTTGTGCCTGCATGTGTTCTTATGTTGATGAAGGGTTCCCAACACTCTTCCAGACAAAGATCACTGTTCTCTCCCCCCCCCCTTCCAGCAGTTTCCTCTACATATTCCAATCCAGCATCCTAGAAGAGCAACTTGGATGGTAAAAGAGCAACCACATCAAAAGAACAAAGCTAAAGAATGCTGACTGTGAGTTGTGAGAGACGAAGCTCAATACTCTGGTAGATTCTCACTTGCACAATCTATTAATGTCAAGATTGAAATCCCATAGGCCAGCATGGAAAACGCTATGCACTTAACATCTAGCCAATTTAACTCTGAGAATGCCTGGAGAGAGGAATGGTTCAAGGTACCTTCTTGTGGCCTGACCATTGGTGAACCTTCTGCCTGGTTTTGATCTGCCTTGCTCTGCCTGGATAAAATTGAACAGAATTAGGTAGGATACTGGAAGAAGTGCCTCTGCCCTGTATCAGTGGGGATGGAAAGAGTCCTCTTGTTGTGATTGTGATGCTTATATGCAAACTATTAAACATATTGTGAAAGATTGCCCACAATGTGCACTCTCTGGTTCCCTGGAAGATCTGCACAAAGCAGCACCAGAGGCAATTGCCTAGCTAGATGAATTGGGCACTCAGTTATGAGGCCACTGCCATACCCCCCAAGTTTTCTATAAAATGTCATGGGTTGGGTGCATATGTTTATTTCTTTTCTGTCATGTTCTCACTCTATGCTAAATAAATATATATTAAGCCAAGGTTATCTTTTTTCATATGGAAGTACTACAGCTGAGAATGGCTTATGAGAAGCCAAGTCTTATTTTAACAACATGGGTAACTGGATGGTTAATTGGAGTTTAGTGGGTTGTGAGAATACCATGAAAAAACCTTAGGGATGAGAATTCAGATGGTCTCAGCCACATACAAAATGAAATCAATTCCATCTGATTGTGTTGTGGGAACCCAACTGACCTATCTGCATGCTTGGCAGCATAGGACAGAGGTCCTTAACGTTTTGGGCACCAAGGACCGGTTCTGTGGAGAGAGGTTTTTCTGTGGACAGGAGGGGGCATGGTTTTGTGTTCTGCCTGCATCTCGCGGATGGGGCTTTGCTTGTTTGTGCGGCCCGGTTGCTGGCATGCCGCGGCCCGGTACTGGTCCATAGGAGACACTTCCCAATCACTGATTGACTACACAGTTCAAACCAAGCTTATTGCTGCCTGTCTAGCAGTGAAGTCATTAAGTCTTTCTTGTATTCTGCCAGTGTGAAGGGTCATGGGAAACTGGGCACTTCCTAGATATAATTTTTGGCTCGACATGATTGTGTTCTGCCAGAAATAGAGGTAAGATTTGACCGATTTAGTGGTTGATGGACTAAGTATATTATGGGAACAGTAACAGTGAGATCTGACTTAGAGGTCAGCTTAACACCTCATATTAATCAGGCTTGCATATCTTAAACTTCATCAGTTATCATCTGTGGGGGCTGTGCTTATAAGTTAAAATATATGCCTCCGTTAACCATTTTCTTCATCTTTTTAACAGGATTAGTCGGGACATATTGTTTCCTTACTAACCAATGTACCTTGCTGAGATGGAACATGAAATCAGAGATGGTTCCTGAAGAATTAGAATTGAAGAACAGTTGAGGTATCTTTTTTAAGTTTTATCTCACTAATCTTTTAGAATGTGAAGGACATGAAGAGGAATAAGCCAATATATGAGATTTTAAAAGCCTGCTTATATGTTTTTTTTCTAGTATCAGAGGCAGCATTTTTGAATACCAATTACTAGTGGTCATGTATAGCATTTGCTCTCCAGACCTGCTGGCTGGCTTCTCAGATGCTTATTGACAATGGTAAGTAACAAGATACTTGATTCAACAAAGGCGCTTGGTCTTATCCAATGGAATATCATAAAGGTTTGTTGTGCCATTGCTGATACCATTACAGTATTTATAATTATTGATTAATTCCAGTAATAGAGAGTAGGCTTCCCAGGCAATCGGTCCACCTTTGGGTGTAGTTATCATGTGGCACAGACTTCGTAATACCAGGTGTTCCAAGGCTGAACTATAACCAGTATCCAAAGCAAATAAGCCAAAACACAGAATGGAGAAGGTATGAAAGCAAATGTAGCTTTCTCTATAAAAAAAGAACACAGTATGTTTTGAATATTCAGAAATAACTGGCATTCTGCAAGCACGGATTTATTTCTGGCCG
Organism: Crotalus tigris; assembly: GCF_016545835.1. NCBI lineage: Eukaryota > Metazoa > Chordata > Lepidosauria > Squamata > Viperidae > Crotalus > Crotalus tigris. Next base: position 545,000 of record NW_024096462.1, on the reverse strand, counting down.
CCAGTTCAAATTCTTCCACCCTATCAATCCAAGGATAGTTAAAAGCTGGGAAAAATGAAATTCCCCCATCCCAAAGATTTATCTAAGATGTGCTTAGATATCACTCTCAGAGTACGGCAGACTGTTCTTCATGTAAGGACAGCTGTGATGGATGATGAAAAGGAAGAAGTGGGTGAGCAGTCCCAGCTGTGTCTAGGAGAGAGTAAATCCACAGAAATCATTTATTTCTGCATGCCTCAACTTAAGGCCCTCCAGGGGTGTTGGACTTCAAATGCCAGAATTCTCAATTGCACAACCAAATACCATGCTGATTGTGGAATTATAGGAGCGGAGGTCTAACACATCTGGAGGCCATCAAGTTTGGGAAAAGCTATTTTATCCACCGAAAAGATATATACTGTATGGCATACCCTTTAGTCATGCAGCACATGGGCCTATTCTTATAATGACCTCTTAATTATTTCAAGAGTAGCCTTTCTGTAAGATGCCATAGTATTTTACATAACCTGATACATTTATTCATGGAATCGGAGCAAATAAGCAGGTGTTTGGATTGGTCTGTATTAATTTTTTTTTTGCAAACCAAGCAGCTTTAAGATGTGAGGACTTCAACTCCCAGAATTCTCCAGCTGGCAAGGGAGGTGAAGACCACAGATCTTAAAGGTGCCAAGTTTGAAAAACACGGGTCTACACAACCCATAGTTTTGCTTCTCTTGAGTAATTTAGTAAAGCATGACATATGTCTATATATTCAATCCATGGTATTACATAGGCACTTTTAAAGAGTAAAATGAATCTTCCAGCATTTAGAACTTGAACCAACTGAAAAATGCACTAATGATATCCTACAGACATACTAATTTCTAAGAAACTTGTTGGTAATGTACACTATAGATGTGCAAGCAAATTAATAGTTGCATAGAGACAGAGTTTACAAGAAAATTCTGACTTTGCAAAAATAATTATTCAAAATAAGCAAAAATGTAGCTGTTAAAGCTTTATAGTTTAAGATAAGATAAGGCAAGGCAAGATAGGATAAGATAAGATATGATAAGATGATAAAATAAGATACGAGATAAGATATAAGATAAGATAAGATAAGATAACCTTTATTGTCATTTTTTTACTGTGGGCACGACACACATCAAAAATGAAATTTAGTTGCCTGCTCTCAAAGTGAACATATACATGACACATAGCTAAAGATACTATATACAATATGTGTATAGACCTACACCCCTACATATACATAACATATGAATATTAAACACTATCCATCTTGAATGTATAACGGAAGGAGGAAGCTTGAGAGTTCACAAGGTTAATGCTATATGGAATGAAACTATGGCTGAATCTGGATGTTCTGCTTCGGATACCATGAAGCCTCCTCCCAGGAGGTAACAGGGAAAACAGGTTGTGAAGAGAATGTGTAATCTTATGGACCCTGCTCAAGCAACGCTTCTGTGCTATGTCCTGGATGGGAGGGAGGGATCTGCCAATGATCTTTTCGGCCATCCTCACCACTCTCTGTACCGCCTTCCTGTCTGAAGCAGTGATGCTTCCAAACCAGACTGTGATGCTGTATGACAGGATGCTCTCGATCATTCCCCTGTAGAAAGTGATCAGGACAGGGGAAGGAAGGTGTGCTTTTCTCATGCGACGCAGAAAATGCAGGCACTGCTATGCCTGTCTCACCAGTGTCTCGCTCTTGAGCGACCAAGCCAGCCTACTTGTTAACTGCACACCTAGGAATATATAAGGAGGGAAGGAAAGGTGGACCCTTGGAAGAAGGAAAGCTTCAGGCTACAGTTATCTCAGCTTGATTTGGAAATATGGTATGGTTGCACACTCTGGCCATGCATCACACATAGAGGTAGTCCTTGACTTACAAGTATTCATTTACTGACCGTTTGAAGTCACAACAGCACTGAAAAAAGTAATGAGTACGAGCTGTTCCAAGAAAAGCTGCCTTTTGCAATGGACTGATGATGATTTTGTCAATTATTATTTATCATTATGGTTGGTCGCACGGTCAGCCAGATGATTAGATTTGGTAGTTTTATCTATCCACTGAGTCCTTCATTATTAATCAAACTTGTAAAGCTGCCTAGCTCACAAAAAGTGACTCTTATATACAACAATAAAACAACACATATGTAAAATTATCAGTATAAAAATATAAGAATCAGCATTAAATGTACATGTTATTAAAAGCAAAATATACAAACCCCAGGCAAAGACAAAACGAGAACTTCCACATCCACAGCGGAAACAAACATATTTGCTGGATATGTGAGTGACATTAGTTTATGAGCTAGGTATTGCACAGAGTAGCGAAAAATGTCCTGTGCTTCATTCGTTGTTTATTTAAGGCAAATCCTAGAATGATCTATCTAGAATTGTGGTAATTGTATTTCCAATAAAATTGGAGAGCAACAGTTTTGAGTAGCTACATAGGAGAGAGGGACAGCAAGGCCATCGTCATTATGATAAAATCAAGAGTAAAATGCTACCATTATTACATAGCAGTACATAATTGTTTTCATGGAAGTGATTCATTGAAGAATGTAGAAAATGCATTAGATACTGTAATGAAATTTTAGTTCAATGACAGGAACAAACTTTTTTTTAAAACTTGTTTCTTCATTGCACCTTCCACCTCCTTTCTACCAATCTGGTCCCGTTTCGCATCTAATGGGGCCAGAGGTTGATTGCCAGCTCTGCTGCCTCATCTAACATTGTAGCTTCCTTGTAAATCCTTATTGCAAACCTACACAAAACCAAACCACACCCCAGACGAAAAGCACGCCCTCTTTCATGGCATGGCTTGAATCAGATTGAAAGTTAGCTTTGGGATTAAGTGCAATGTTAGGCTTTTAGCTCTATTTGTTGCAGATCTTGTTATTTAGTACTTATCTGAAAGTCTTTCAAAGCAAACAAAAACAAAGCATGTTGTTTATACTTTCCGGCATTAAGTGGGAAATCATCCATCTCCAAGAGACATGCAAACAGAGCACTGTCTCCATTTTGTTTTTTAAAAAGCTACTTGGGTGTCTCCATTGACCGACTGGCCTTGCTTTTAGCATCCATCCCATCTTTCAACTCTTGTAATGAATTATGGTTTGCTGCACCAGGGATAGAAGCTGTTCTGTGGAAGTTAGCTTCAAGAGTCTGTTTTAAAGTAAGCTCTTCAATGCATTCAGGACCTCACAAGATTAAGCATAAAAAGCTATATTTGGATCTGATGCAGATTTCAATGAATGTTTCATACAGTCAATTACTTCAGATTTCTTCTGTGTCTAGATCAGGGATGTCAAACTTGCGTGGGCACGGCTCCGGTAGGATGAAACTGGCCCGCGGGCCGGCAGTTTGACACCCCTGGTCTAGATCAAACTTTAAACTGCCAGAATGAAGCCACCTTCTTGGCTTTGTCATTGGCCAAAACTAAATCATTACTGGTACATGTTTCTGGTAGTAGCCGACATGCTACTACCAGATTGGCTGGGCTCTGTGTCTCTCCATATTCCCATAGAAAGTTGTTATCCACTAAGAATCTCCACTTGAGTGTATTGGTTTTTCATTTAGGCACTCCAGCTCTCAACCTATTCAGGGTCCTCCAAGTAGTATAAGGGAGGTCAGATCCCTCAGCCATATACTCCTTTAATGTTATTCCTTGCACAGTCTCCTTCCTCTATCTTTTAGTTCAATTTTGTTCTTGTGTACACTCAAGAATGTTTGTTCTTGCCATAAAACTGTTGCCAGATCTGAGTCGGCAGGCTTAGGGCATATGTCCATTGAGACAATGTCAAGGATTGTTCTCCTGCTGAATTATCTCAGCATCTGCTGCTAATTCTCTCCTGATCTTAGGTGGGGCAATGCCAGCAAGAAGATATATTTTTTTTCCAATTGGTATTACTTTAGACTAATGCTACATTTCACAATCTGTTAAATGCATATAACCCATATTTGTTTTTTCCGAGTTTTTAAAATTAGAAATGAGTAATAATTCATCATTATTAGGCTGTTTTAGATCAGTGTTTCATATCATGGCTTGGCTGAGGAATTCTGGGAGTTGAAGTCCACACATCTTAAGGGGGCCAAGTTTGAGAAACACTATTTTAGATTCAGCATCCCCAACCTGATTGATACCATCACTCATAGTTGAGGGTGCAGAAAGGTTTTCTCATGGATACTTGATTTCTGAATCTTCTATTTCAAAAAGGAAACAAAAGTCTCAATTGATCTTTATTGATGATTTTCTATTATGCCTTCTGTTTTTAAAAACTTGCACCCTGGGGAAATTTTGCAAATTAGGTAGCTATGAAGGAATTGTCTCGATAACTTAAGAGAAGCATAAAGAAGCTGTTCAACTGCTTGCTATGTTTTTCTTGTTCAAGAAATAAAAATTGTTTACTTCTGAGTATGATGACAGGAACCCCATTTTTGCAGAATCAGTAACTATCTTCTTCTTCTTGTGCCATATCCGTTATCGGACGTTGGCGATCCTGTTGGCGATCCTGTTTTTATCAGAAGCCGCACGAAAAAGTGCTGCCGAGTTTTGTCCAAACCAATCCCTTAGATTTTTAAGCCATGATGTTCTTCTTCTGCCTGGACCTCGTTTGCCTTCGATCTTTCCCTAGAGGATTAAATGGAGTATGCTGTATTTTTCTGGGTGTCGCATCACATGTCCGAAATATTCTAATTTTCGTTTTTTAATTGTTTTGATGATTTCCCTTGGCTTTCCCAGGCGGCTTATCACCTCATTATTTCTGATCTTGTCAACCCAGCTTATACGTAACAGCCACCTGTAAATCCACATTTCAAATGCTTCTAGTCTCTTCAGGTGGCCTTCTGTCAGAGACCGACTCTCTACTCCATAGAGCAGGATAGAAAGAATATAGCATCTGACAAGCCTGATTTTCAGTCTTAGGCTTATGTCATGACTGCAGAAGACCTTTTTCATTTTGAAGAATGCTGTTCAGGCTTTTTCTATCCTTTACTTCAACAGTCATGTCCCAGCTTTCATGTAAATTAGAACCGAGGTGCGTAACTATCTACTTGAAGTAAACTCTTAAATTCTTGGCAGGCAGTAATATTATCAGAACTTGGCTGCTGCAAATGATTGCTGGTGTATAGTGACTCCATGATAAGGCTTCCAAGCTCATGACTCAACATCTCTACCTGCTTATCTGCTCCTCTGGCATGGATTTATCCAGTAGTAGCAGTGACTAGGAATCCACCTTGAATTGCTTTGAGTATCTGATGCATCTTCAGCCTGTGTTCACACATCATACTAAACCACAAACAGTAGTTTGAAAACAACAGTGGTTAAATCTAAACTAAATTAATGCTTTGTACCTTTGTTTTAGCATGCTGTGTTAACGTTAGGCTTAATATGGTTTTTTTCTCTTAGTAAATTAGGTTAGCATACGTGTATGTGTGTATGTGAGTGAGTGGGGCAGCACATATTCTGGGTATGAAGAGCATCACTTCATGATATTAAAATGGTATTCTACTTCCTAAGCCAAGCTGGTGGTGTAAGTAGGGCCATGGTTAGGAGCATTGGCCAAAGCATATGCTTTTTAAGAAAGGGTTTTGGTTTGAAAAGGTACTTCCAGACTCAAACTAGCACAGTTCTTCTCCTACAATGTCCTTTGAAATGGTTAGGTTTGGCTTGGTTTCCCCCCCCCCAATATTTTGTACTACTCTGCATCACACAGTACGAATACACTTTTCCCCATTCCCCCCCCCCTGTTAGAAGCTCTATATCTACTTTGTCAAGAGTATTGTGAACAGCTAAAGGTGACCAAACCTGAAATTGAAAAGATTGCCAGCTCTATCAGGATATGCCTTTGCAAAACCCTTACTCATTTAAATACATGCTCAAATAAATCAGTCAAACACTTTGCTGCAGAATGTTGCACATTTGGAATTGACATAATTCTCCAATAAATCAGTTGCATGTTTAAAGGTTTCTAGAACAATAAACATGATATCAAATCAGATCAGATTTGTTAGACCAGCGTAGCAAACAGCCTTGTAGCTAAAGTTGATCTTGACTCTCAAAAGTGCTTTTTCAAGCACCAACTAGACTGTTTTTTTCCTTGCGGAAGAAGAAAAACAGTCCAGATGGTTTTTTTTTTTTTTTTTTGAAAAAGCACCATTTAGACCAGTGGTTCTCAACCTTTCTAATGCCGTGACCCCATAATACAGTTCCCCATGTTGTGGTGACCCCCAAGTGGGTGTGGCCACCAATAAGAGGAAGTAGGACAGCTAGGGAAAAGGGGAAAAAATGGCGGACAGCGTGGTTTGGCGACCCCCGTGAAATGGTCGTTCGACCCCAAATGGGGTCCCGACCCACAGGTTGAGAACCACTGATTTAGACAGCTATGACCTGGATGACTGAGAATCTCCACAGACATTGATCTTGACTCCACCCAGAAAACAAAACAAACAAACAAACAACTCCCAGTGGTAGTGGAAAGATAAACTCTCATTTAGCTTTCAGTGTTACTGTGTTGCACTGAACACATGGGTGGACATAATAAAGCTAGCTATGACGTTAGCTTATTCTAATTGGAACATCTAGGCCCATCATTTTTACTCCAATTTGCTATTCTGCAGAGGAACATACATCAATACCTGGCATTTGAGAACTATTTCTCAATTATTCATTACCCAACATTACATCATCTTGTTGATCAACTAGAACAGGGATCTTCAAACTTGGCCCTTTTATGACTTGTGGACTTCAACTCCCAGAATTCTGGGACTTGAAGTCCACAAGTTATAAAAGGGCCAAGTTTGAAGACTCCTGATCTAGAATGCACAAGCTATTTGTTTTGAAAGGTAGAAATAGTGAAGTCAAGAAATAGGATGGCTTGCTATATGGATAACTTTCTCCAACTTCATGGCTGTTAGATATGGGACTGCAAGTGTCAACATGCCTAAACTAAGGCTAGGAAATCCTCACATTTGGAGGATTAGCTTGGAGAAGACTGACAGGTGACATTTGATTTGTTAGTGCTTTCACTTGTGGAATGGTCATTTAATGCTGTTCGTTTAAATTATTTTATACATCCAGTTTATATAGCTGTCCATCTCATGAATGTTGATTTTAGGTAGTGTACAATAAAAAAACAATTAAGATAAAACTCTATTAACTAAAACATGGGAAAGTGATTTCAAGATCTTACTTAAATACAATATAGCCTTTTCACAGGATTCCCATGCTTCATAGTCTTAGCCTGACAAAACCAGGTTTTAAGGAATTTCTGGGAAATCAGAAGGCTTGGACATCAATCTCATTGGGAGAATGATATTGCAATTTACGTTTTGACTTCCTGACTGCATGAATTTTCTCAGCTCTCTGTGGTCCTCCTCAGATGAACTTTAAAGCTCTCTGACCCCACCCCCTCACGATCAGATTTCTCAGGATCATGTAAAAATTGTTCTCACTCCTGTTTGATGGTTCAGTTCTGGCTCAAGTAGACTCCATTGCCTAGTCTGGACTAGGACAAACTAGGGTAGGTAGCTGAACTAAGCTTTCCTTTCATATCGTTGCATATTAGTCTTCTTTCCATGTTGCTCTAGTTATGGCTGACTTCAAAAGGCAGCAAAGTTAGGGCTGCTAACTTTGATTATGGAAAAAAGAAATTAGATCCAGCCTCTAAAACAAAAGCACCATGTCATCTCTCATTTCTTTAGACCTTTAGGATGTCCCTTACTAAGAGAGAAATGAGGTTGTATATAATATTGGTGTGTGGGTTGTCTAGCTTGCATGAGTCAGGAAGTCTTGTTCCTCGGGGCTCAAGGCCCTTCCTCTCCACCTTGAAGCCCTTAAAAGGAGTATGATAGAAATCTCCCAACCCTAGTCATCAAACCTTGGTAACAGGATGGAGCTGAAAATGAGGTTGGTTTTTTTTTGCCTTTTTGAAGGGTAAAGCAATGCTAATGCATATTAACCACAGCATTCCTGCTCTTCCCACATAGGCAGAGCTGTGCACAAAATAATGAATAAAACAGTGCAAAATGGAGCAATGGAGTATAAATGCATAGCTCCCATTAAGTCAGGAAGCCTTCACTTAAGGAATTCCTATTAAACTAAAAGAACTTTATTTTCCAGTAAATGTATTGGAATCAGACGTCCTGTCAAGTTATCTGGGCAAAAAAGGAATTTGACTTGGGTAACAACTGTTTTAATGGACATAGCTTCTTCCACTGTAGGCCTTTTTCTCAAACTGCATCCCTTCTCAAGATTCAAGAACCATGAGAGAAAATGCAACTGTTCCTCCTGGACTGCTGTCCACCGGCAATTTAGAAACACATTTTTTAAAACATCACTTTTCAAAACTTGGGGAACCACTGCATTCATCTCAGCTGGAAACCCAGAAAAAAATAACATGTTGGTTGTCCTGCTTTTGGTATTATGTTGCTCAGACTCAATTGAGCTCCTTTGGTGATCCCTGGGCCACCATGTAATTAGTTTGTCTTGATTATCTTGACAGTTGCAGTAAGACAAATAAAGACCAAGCCAAAATACACCATGGGACAGTAATAAATTGTATCAGCATGCAAAGAATATTCCTGATTTGCAGAATGGCGTAAGTTCAAGACCACTTAGCGATGAGACAGTGGCAGCAGCAACACAATCAGAACCACCCCTTGATCAACTCCATCTCCAGTTGGGGTCGAAAACATCCACTAGAGAACACTGGTTTGCATATTCTGGCTGTAAATTATGTGTGTATTTCAGTAAATTGACTTTAAAAATGGCCCAGATCTTTGTAATTGAGGAGATCTCATCCTAAAGGGGGGGGGGAAGCAGCACAAGCTGGTTATATATGAAAAAACTGAATTTTTTTCTTTTCTTTTACTGAAGGGGGTGATAGTAGTGGATTTCAGCTACTTTCCCATGTCTTGTACAGGTTAATAGAAGGGTCATTGTCAACATACTTGTAGTGCTGGAATCTTTTCAAGTTGTCTTGAAAGAGAGGGAGTAATGAATAGTAAAGGACCTTTAGGTCATAGCAATCCATCCCTCTTAAATTCCTGGAAAATGGTGTTAAGTGGGCCAGAAATAAGGTAGTTTTGCCACACAAGTTTCTGAATCCATACAATCGGCATGCAGCATGTTTCTCTTCTCTCTGCCCTGATGTCCCCCCCCCCCGGTACATCTCTAATTAGAGATCCAAATTAGAACTGAATCAGAACAGAATTCTATGCCAAATTAGAATATTTTCCATCTGTAACAAACCACCATTCCAAATAGTGGGTGCCAAGCATTATACATTTTATACACCCTGGGACTTTTCAAACTGCTGAGCTGAAATGTATTCTTAAGCAACCTGGGGACAATCCTTATGGGAACTTGGCAGGAAAAAATTGCCGGGCTGTGTTTGTGGCCATGGTTAGGTGCAGATGGGAAAATGTCTCTTGAAACCAAGGCAGTACCATTAGACTAATGAGAGAGGGAGTTATTTTTGTTCTAATACACAAAGGGAGGACACAATTGACCCTTTCAGTTTATTAGAATGTCATTGTCAATAGCAGGGTGGGGTGGGGGCCAAGCCACAATCTTAGGCCCCATGAATTATCCCTGGTTAGAATTGTGTAGAAGGAATGACTTTCTTTTGGGCAACTATCACAAAGTAAATAGATATGATGGGCACTAGAGGTGGAGAGGTATCAGCAGCCCTTGCTTTTAGTAGTGAAGGAAGTTGAGTTTGAGGACCAGATGCAAAAGGGACCATGTATTGTAAAAACTCTATTCATATTCGTAAGGATATGCTCTTCTTCACTGTGCTAAAAAGGCAAGCCAATTTCATCCATCAGAAAAAAAAAATAAAGATCAATGTGCCATTTATGGTTAAGCACTGGAATAATCAACATGTCTTAAGTACCAAAATGCTGGTCCCCGACTCTCTCAAGATGTTCCCACCATATCTACACATCTTCTGTGTAATGCCTACATCTGTGACATCAGAAGATTCATCACTTAGAACATTTCACATCTTGGAATAGGAGACCTTAAAATTTACTGTACGAAGGTTTTGTTTTTTGTTTTTATAAAAAAAGGACATAACATCTAATTTTTAAACAAGTTTATAATCTCATGAATTTTGTTAATAAAAAAGAAACAACTGAACAAAATGTTTATATTATCAAGGCAGAGTTGAATATATATATAACACAATTTCTTTGCAAGTCATTATCTTGTCAGTAACATGACTCCATCAATTAAACACATATATGTTGAAGGCAGCATATGCACTTGTATTACAGACATCTATTATCTCCCACTGCTAGTCCTTCCAAAAGGAACTCAACGTATGTCAGACTATATATGCAAAAGTTGTCTCCTCCTCTATTAAAGTGCAACACATCACTTTCCAAGTAGACAAAAAAAAAAAAAAAAACAATATCCTATCTTTACTATACCCACCTGCAGTATATCAACTTTGGGGAGCTATCCCACAATTTTTCACCCCTATGGCAGTCTAAATGCTGTCTTCATGATTACTGTGATAAAACAGAACTTAGTGTTCTGAGTTTATCATGAACTAAGACGGATGAAAATAACCAACTATTTTGGCAGGGATGAATTAACAGCATGCATTTCGGGTTATAGGAGCATCTCATTCACTTGAACCAATGTGATCATATCTTTAAAATGGTATGTACAAGCCATCAATAATTTGGTTGCTAATATAGGTACATCAAGCTTATGAGCTGTTTGTATTTAAGGAGATGCTCACAATGAATTCTAATTTATTTGGTGAATGCCTGAAAGATGCATTACTTCATCTAAGCCAAAAACAGATGGAAAAAACTAAAGGCAATTATGAATTAAACTCGGCTCAAATCTTTAAGATGCAGCATTAATAAGAATGTCCCAAGGGTGAAATTACAAACCATCTGCAATAAATTCAGTGTTCTTATTCTGGCAGGAACACTTGATAGTAAATCAGATACATCTCTGCTGAAACACTGGTTATTTCAAATGGAAAAGGTAATAGGAATTCCCCAAACAAACCAGGTTTAAATGTTTGAAAGTACATTCATGTTTTGTAAGATATGATTAGCAGCAATAATAAATCTAATTATGCTATGCATATTTATGTTAGCCAAACCATGGAGCAGTAGTAGAAATCTTCTACCACAATGGCAAGCCCTTTAAGATTATATTTTCAAAGAAACAATGGAACTCTTGGCAGAGGCATTGGAAATATAACTTATGTATAAAAAAAATTCAGAGTATGAATGTCAACTTCCATGCATCCCTTCAATTTAAATTTGCATTACTAAAAAAACTAGGAAACTTCAAAAAAAAATGCCCCACAATTGCAGGACTGATGTTTCTCTGTAAAGGGATTTATTACCATAGTGATATGAGGAAATCAAGGGTTAGTGATGTTCCTATGAAGGCCACACTGGTTTGGTCTTCCTCAAGTTTGACAAAGGCAACTAAAAGGTAACTTAAACCTAAAATATCTGTTTCCTTAGACCAGAGTTTCCCAATCTTGCCAACTTTAAGACCTGTGGACTTTCAACTTCCAGAATTCCCCAACTAGTCATGCTGGCTGGGGAATTCTGGGAGTTGAAGTCCATGTGTCTTAAAATTAACAAGATTGGGAACCACCTAAGACAATTGTAAGGAGGAGTTCACAACTTTGCCTATTCATATTTGAATTCCTTTGCACAATACATTTAGTGTTTATATTTTTTTTAAAGTACAACTTTTCAATTTCTACTCTACCTTTTTTATTTAAAGTCGGACAATAGACACACAGTCAGTAACTGTCCCAGCCAGAGGACCACACAGACAGTAAATTGACAAGCAGAGAACAAAACAGAAAAATAAAATTAAAAAACCCTGAAAGATCCAAGAATACCAATGATGACAGGGTTACAGCACTCACCACACGCACTGGAAAAATCAGTATTCTTATGTTTACGCTTTGACACTAAAAAGTTCGGAAATGCTTTTATCCTTTTTTTTAAAAAAATGTCGACAGCCATTTTGTTCAGAAGGTAACAGTTTCCTTTATAAATGGAAAAAAGTAAAAAACGTTTTATTACAAAAGCAGCACCGGTTGCACTGATAAAGACTGAGTGTTTGGCAAGAGAAGAATTTGTCTTGGTAAATTTGGCAGCCCCAAACCACCCACTGCCTGATTTCTCTGCTCTGTCACCTTTTCCAAAGGAGAATGTATTAAATATGCAGAAATCTATACTTTCACTTCTATTCCAACAACTGTGAGAAAAATGTATCCTATTTCCATTTGATAAGGTCACTCCAGGATTCTATGCTATGGCGATTTACTCACGAGATTAGAAGATTATTTTATGTTCAGATACATAAATTTTCCTGACAGAATACTAGAACTGATAGATAAAAGAAACAAATGTTTAATACTACTGATGAACACGGATGTGTATATATTCCCAGCAATCTTTAATCCTTCCCCACATTAAAAAAATTGGTATTTAATGGTACATCTATTTGCTGTACTCTTTGTTTCTTAGCTATTGCAAGTCTTTGGAAGTTTTCAGATAGTACTTGGCATTTCTACACAAAAACCAAGGGCCAAAAGTAGTGATTGTAACAAATCATGAAAAAAAATGTGTTTTACATTGACATGTCTCCTGTTTTTTTTATAACTATATAATTCTGAAGCCGATGTTCCCTTTTCTTTTTAAAAAATGTTTGAAACCTGGTTTTGATGAAATTAGAGTGAGAACGTGGATCATTAAACAATCCAATGAAGCTGGCATGAGAAATTACCTTAATCTTTCAAGAAGCTCTTAATTGTACCAATTTAATAACAAAATGCCAAATTCTCTCTGTGTAGCATTTTTGAAGATCATGAGCATATTTTATTAACTGAAAATCAGCTTTTCAGAACTTAAAAGAAAAGGAAAACAATTCTCAAAACAGACAAGCCTCGTTACCCAACAAAATCTATTAACATGGCTAATCTAAATAAAATTCATGTAAAACTGAAGTGAGCAACAAGGCACATTAAAAAAAAAAGAATGCTTTTCCAGAAAAACTTCTTGGGGTATATTTTCTGGACACAAAAGCTTGCTCTTATTTGTAGCAGATATCAAAACTGAGGAAAGCTGTGACTGTTCAATGAAAAATCAGATTGCCAGACATAGGTCTGAGCATTTCATTTTGTCTTGCAATGGTGCCAATGTTGCTTAAATCTACAAGATTGTTAACCAACTTCTATTTTATGCTCAAAAGGAAATAAGAAGCTCTTGCTCTTCCAGAATTACTCCTAACAACCTCCAGAGAAGTTGGGATTAGAGTGTCCAGAAATCCCAGATGACATAGCCAACCAGAATAGGATGATTGTTCTATAAACTCATGGCCCACACCTTGCATTTAAGGCCCATGGTTCCTAGAAAAATGAAGAAAGACAGGACCTCTTTCCAAATGGCATCAAGACTACCTGGATATTTTACTGCTTAGATCAATGTTCGCAGATAAGAATTTGTTTGTGCATTTTCTCTCCCCTAAATTTTTATTGAAAGTTTAAATCCATCCTTAAAATGCAAGAGAATCCACAATAGAGGGTAAAAAAAATTATACAGGAAGGAAAAGAAGAGTTACACAGGAGCTCCAGTCCAGATCTGTGGTTAGAATGGCAAGGGTTCAACAACTACTATATTAATAAGAGTAATTTAACAAATTTCTGCCCCCCCTCCGAATGTGGTGAATGGAATGCAAACAATAGTATTTATCACCATTTCATTGCAATGGGGGCCTTTAAGAAGTTATCGGAATATAGTATTTTTTGTAACACATCCTGTTTTGCATTAGTATAGCCACATGTGGGGGAAGAGTTAAATGCTTAAGAAGCATTAGCATAAACAAGGCAATAAGCACATGAGAATGTAGGAACAACCACAAACTAACTTTTTTTTTTTTTTTTGAAAAATTCCCCCTTCAAACAAAACTAAACAAAGAGCTATCAAGGAGAATCTCAGTTGAGTTTACAAGCAGAAGTAATTTCAACCAGAGATAAGGAAATTCCAGAGCTTTTCCTACAGAGAATGGATTATTTTACAACAGGGAACAAGGGCAGCTAAAGATCTAACCATATAACTCAATAGGATAAGCACTGGTGGAAAATGTTAGGCCTGAAGGCTGAGATGGTTTTACAGGCGGCATTAAATTCCTACAGTGAGTAATTAGGGACTAAGAAGGAAAACTGACAGGAAGATTTCAAAGCAGCAGGTCCTACCAAAATATGCCATTCAAACAATAGAGCCAAAGGTGTGGCTTTGGTATGAGACGTGGGTGAATAGTATGTATAGTTGCTGTCTATATGCCTTCCGGTAAAAACAACTGTCAACTTAAGATCATTCAAGTGTCTTCTCTTTTATGTCAAAAAGCATTAACTAGAGGCTCTCATTGCTTTAAAGCTATCATTACAGATCTCTAAAACCATGGAGGTGCTAACTAAGAGCAATATGAACCCTTCATTATGAAACCTATAAGAAGAAAGACTGTTTATAATTCAAAACCAAGCTTATTTATGCCCAGTCCATTTTCTGAATCATCTCCAAGACAACATGAACACCTAATTTGCCCTGCTGCATTCTTTCAAAATTGTACATATGACATCATGTGAGCTGGCTTTCCAGATCTGAACACAGGCATGTGCTGGGTAGAGATGAGGCAGGCAGCAAGGAAAAGGGGATGAAGAATGAAATGGAGCATCCCCAAAGGAAGAAAAAAATCTTTAAAAGTGAGACTATATTGGAGAAATTGCATTCTTTGTCAAAGAAGGAGCGTATTTATGCTCCTCATGACCCTGAAACCTGAAATAAGGAAATTAGTTTAATGAACGTAGGAATATAGCAAAACCAAAGTTTGTTCCAGTGAATGTTTTAAGAATAAATTATGCATAGAACTAGCAGCGCCCATAGCCAAAATGTATTTTCGTTATTAATACAATTCAAATGCATGTTCAGATTCCTAATTAGGCTGTGAACTGTAACATGTTAACCTAATACCACGTAGAGAAGCTATGCTGAATTCTCAACCATGGATGGAGGCTCTGGAAGATACCACCGTGGATATGATGCAACTCACCAAGAACCCAGAAACAGATAAAATTGAGAGAAGTGAAAAAAAAGGGCACCGTTCAACCAAAAATGCAACAATAGTGTTATAGTAAAATTGACTAAAATACCAAGAAAATGAGCTTAAGGAAACAGCCACCAGATTTCATGGCTCATTTGGTAAACAAAAGTGAGGCTCACAACAAGCAGAATAATAAGGAAAACACTAAAACATATCCCATGCTTATTTAACGAATGCATCACTAAGAATATGGGACACTTCCCACCTCTCCTTTAGGATCAAAACCCCTTTAGAGACATAAGCAGCAAATCTAGCTAAATGGATGTTGGCCAATTATAAGACACTATTAGAGGACATCGACTTCCCCACACAGGCCAAAGATTTTCATTATTTGGAAAGTAAAATAAAGCAAAATAAAGGCCTCGTCACACTTTCTAGTCTTGGCAAATTTCAGAGCAGACACATCCCAGAGCCAACGGGAAAGTAACTGTGCGGCATATATTCCAACGGAGAAAGGCAGTAAGAAGATGAATGCAGGCATTATCGACTGGAGGAATTACCAGTTTATGTTCATTTGTTTATAAAAAGGTGCACCAAGAGTTTTCCCTCCTCCCTTTTTCATATGCTTTATTATTCTCATGACTCCTTGTACTGGGAGGGCCTGACCCTTTGACAGGCTGCTGTGGAGAAGTAGTGCTGGCTTCAGTCAAGATGATTCCTCAAGTGCATTGACAACTTGCTCCAGGATGTCTGGGCAGTGATCGGCTATCTGCTGGAGAATGGCATTTGCAAACTCTTGTAGCTCTGCGCTATCCTTCTCAGCCTTTTCCAGCTCGTCATGAAGCTGTAAAAAAAAAGAAAAGAAAAAAGAGAGAAAAAAATCTTTCAATCCCTGCACTCGGGTTCATTAAACGGCCAAATCAAGATTCAGTTTTCCCTCTAAGGGTTGTTAAAAAATAAAAGGGCTGTTCCTATGTTATTTGGAGGCAATCATATAATCCAAATATATACTGAAATCAACTGCAGCTCCTTGATCCATTAGATATAAGTAATCCTCGACTTATTACAGTTTGTCTACTGCAGGGGTAGGCAACCTTGGCTCTTTTATGACTCATGGACTTCAACTCCCAGAATTCCTGAGCCAGCCATGCTGAGGGGAAAGGGAGAGGTTTTCAAGCTGAGCCATGCTGGCTCAGGAATTCTGGGTGTTGAAGTCCACGAGTCATAAAAGAGCCAAGGTTGCCTACCCCTGGACTAGAGACTGTTCGAAGTTACAATGGCACTGAAAAAAATGACTTATGACCCTTGCAGCATCCCCACGGTCACGTGATCAAAACCCACACACTTGGCAACTGATTCATATTTATGACAGTTCCAGTGTCCTGGGGTCATGTGTTCACTTTTTGCAACCTTCCGACAAGCAAAGTCAATGGGGAAGCCAGATTCACTTAGCAACCGTGTTACTAATTTAATAACTGCCACGATCCACTTAACAACCGTGGCAAGAAAGGTCCTAACATGGGGCAAAACTCACTTAACTGTTTCGCTTAACAATAACGAATTTGGGGTTTAATTGTGGTTGCAAGTCGAGGACTACCTGTACAAAAATCTGCAGAACATTTTAAAGCCCAAAATAGATTTAAGAGATTTGAGCTCCTTGTACCCCACTGTTCTGTCTAAAAGGCAGAGGCTGTCTTGAACTGAGATCACACCCTGCAAGAACCATTGGAAGTTCCAAAATAATTATTACTTGCCAGAAATATTTTTCCAAAGTTAACATTATCAAGACATGTTTGGCTATTGATGACTATTTTAATGGATACATCCTTGGTGTTTTCTTGGCAAATAGCATCAGTATAACAATAAAAATGTTTTATTGATGGCTTCTTTACACCTGGTGGTCTTTCAACCAAATACCGTATTTTCTGGCGTTTGGACGACTCGGCGTATAAGACAACCCCCGACTTCGGCGCCAAGTTGCATGCCTAGAAAGTTGTCTTATACGCCGGAAACTACTGTAATTTCCAGCGTATAAGACGACCCCCGACTTCAGTGCCGATTTGAATGCTTTAGAAAGTCATCTTATACGCCGGAAAATATGGTACCTTGAATATGTTAGCTTTGCACCAAATTTAAAGAATAATTTTAAGACAATTCATTCCCAGGGACGGAAAGACTGTTGTCACACATATACTGCACAAAAACATCACTTTTTATGTCTTAAAAATTATAGCAAAGTGGGCCAAAAATTCAGGGTGTTTCTCCGTGTATTTTGATGGAATTTGAATTTGTACCCACCAAACCCAATTTTCTACTACCGTCCTTTCATGCACACCTCAACTGAGACCTCAGTCCACTTCTCTGAACTTAATTTCTTACACATTTTCTTCTTTGAAACCTAATAAGCAAGCTGTGACTTCAGAACTTGAGGTGGAAAGAGATGCATCAGTTAGGGCGAACCTTATCAGGCCTCAATAAATTAAAGTCTTTGGAAACCTAAGATAAATTTACAAGTCTTAATTGTAGAGAAGTGGAAGTGTCATAACAGAAAATTCTTGACTTCAGAATTGATTTAACTTCTTGTATATTTACAAATTTGTATAAGGCAGCTTCTGTGTATTTTCTACTGATTTTTAAATCCTCAGTAAATATTGTTTTTGTACCAATTTGATTCTTAAAATGGTGTTAAGAAATATGAAGTATTTACATGTCAGTCGAAAATATATTTCTAAATAGTTAATCCTATTATGGTATAACATTTATTCATAAATATTTTTGTAGTGATACTATATTGAAAAATTGCCCAGACTGGTAAAATTAAAGTAAAGCCAAGCAACATGGAGGACCCATAATACTTTATGCAAAGACATCTATGATTTTGACCAATTTTAAATTATGGCTAATGAAAATATGGCATCTCCAGTGAAGACTCTCAGTGAATCTAGAGTACCAGGAACTGGTAGAAAAAGCTGATTATTAGACAGTCTGGATTCAAACCTAAATTTAGCACAAAAACAGCCTTGGTCATTGAGTTTTTGGAGCAAAATAGAGAAATTGAGATATTACTGATATTCCAGGATGTAATAATTTTAATGTAATAATTTACCATATTCATAAGACTAACAACCTCCAATGGACTCACAGCAAATTATAAACATATAAAATTAATAAAAGAACAAAACAAATTCCATTAATACAACTCACTGTCTGGCATCAGATCATTACTACTATGGCTGAAACATAATGCAAGTGAACGATGGGCTATCCCAAGGGGTAGGCAACTTTGGTTCTTTTATGACTCGTGGACTTCAACTCCCAGAATTCCTGAGCCAACATGGCTCAGCTTGGAAACCTCTCCCTTTCCTCTCAGCATGGCTGGCTCAGGAATTCTGGGAGTTGAAGTCCACGAGTCATAAAAGAGCCAAGGTTGCCTACCCCTGGGCTATCTCAAGGGTAGGCAGCTTTGGTTCTTTTATGACTCCTAGACTTCAACTCCCAGAATTCCTGAGCCAGCCAAGCTGGCTCAAGGAATTCTGGGAGTTGAAGTCCACAAGTCATAAAAGAGCCAAAGTTGCCTACTCCTGGGCTATCCAAATGGTGTTGACTGGAGATATTTGGTTTCTGGGAACATGGTTTGAATTTTCTGGGTGGACTGCTGGCTCAAGATGAGTTGCATGTCAGAGGAACTGCTAAAAAATGTTTTTGTTCAAACTTGATTGTGGCCAAGCTTGATTAAGAAGGCTTTGGACTCTTAGGACACACCGAGTCCTGACATATAAATTTCAGATAAATATGGACACATTAAGAAGGAAGGAGGGGTGTTGTTTTAATGAGGCCTACTAATGAAAAAATTAGAACACTGGCTCATTACATTCGCAGACTGCACTGTCTATGCATTAATGTTCAATATAAGAAAGTAAACAAAACGGAACTAAGCTTCTGGTATAGAAATCAAATATGATTTAAAAGGTGTAACAGAGTACTGATTTGGAATAATATGATTCCTATGTCTTTATCTGTTACATATTTGTATAGGGATTAGAAAATGATTATCTATATGCTTAAATGTTCTGCTTTATGTTACTAACAGATGTTTTGATTTATTCAAGTAACTGAAGAATACAGTTATCTAGAGGTCAGGAAGAAGTATTATTTCATGAATTTTAAGGTAGTAGCGGCTGACATTACTTGAGAAAGGGTGGATCTTAATAAGCAACCAACTATGGATATACATTGGGGGAATAAACCTTTCTGGCCACAGCATACTTTATTTGTAATAAAAGTGAAAACAGATACATATCTGAAATTTACTCTATGTAACAGACTGTATTCCCAATTCTGGGTTCTTTGGATATCTCTTTTTCCTCTAGTATTAATACATGTGTATATTCTTATTACTTATGTTGTCAAGGTTTTGACATAGAACTGTGGATTTTGTCAAAATTCGGAAAAAAAGAAAAGACATTTTTCTGGGTAAATATATATTTTTAGATTTTTTCTGATGAAAAGGGTAAGATTTTGCCTTTTGCCCCCCATTTTTGTTACTGCTGTGATTATTAATTTTAAAATTATACAAGTTTTCTAATACCAAATATATGCTTTTTTCTATTAGTTTAGTGTAATAGTTACAAAGCATTAAACTTCTTTCCACTAAAGTATACAAAATGAAGTCTGATAAGGTGATGTTTATTCTGATCATAGCAACTCCTATAAAAATCAGACTGACAAATTTCAGGAGGAAAAATAAAAAAAATCTTAAATCAAGAATGATACAGAGGCTCAAGTTTGAGGCACAAGATGGTGAAAGATTTGTTTAACAAAGAAAAAGATTTAAATTCAGTTATAAACTGAGCCATGCTGAAGCATGAAGAAAAAGATATTTGGGATAGAAACAGATAATAATAGAAAATCCAGCAGCATTAGGTATATAAAATGGTAAAAGAAAGATTCAATATAATTAAGTGCTTGGAAGTCATAAAAGTTGTTTCTAAGTATGCAAATATAATACATGGTTATATATGTATATTCAAATAAGTATGATATAGAAACAAGCAGTTCTTTAGTTTAATGTATTGGTTAAGATGCTAGACTAGAAAATGGAAGACGGTTATGGAAAGACAGTTGGGTAGGCAACCTTGGCTCTTTTATGACTTGTGGACTTCAACGCCCAGAATTCCTGAGCCAGCATGGCTCAGCTTGGAAACCTCTCCCTTTCCCCTCAGCATGGCTGGCTCAGGAATTCTGGGAGTTGAAGTCCATGACTCATAAAACAGCCAAGATTGCCTACCCCTGGGCTAGTCCTTCTCTTTCACCCAACGCATCCCAGAGGATTATTGTCCTGGGGAAAATAGGAGGCAGAAGCATTATGTAATACTGTCTTGAGCTGTACAAAGAAAGGTGGGATAGAAATGCAATACATAAATGCATGCAAGAAACATACATACTCTGAAAAGGTATCAAGCCGCAGCAGATATCTTTGTTGCAATAAGTAAAAGAAACAGACTTTCCACATTAGTTATCTAGCAGTTTGAACAAATATAACTGAAGTATAAAGCTTATACCAGCAAATAAATGTGCACATCTAGTTTAGGATCCATAACCATTCTTCAAAATCCAAAACAAGTGGTTTATTCTTGCAAAATTATTTTTGCCATACAATACTTTTTCAATGAAAGACTCCAGATTTAATACTTATCTGTCAACCTCTTGATATATATTGTGTTTTATCCTATTTTAAGTTCATGACATTTTGCTGAAATTTCACTTAGATATTTTAAGAACAAAAAAACCTCTTGAAAGCAAAGCTTTTCATATTCAGAATAAGACAAATTTTATTAGAATTTATAGATTACAAAAACAGGAAGAAAAATACTGATTTGTTGTAATTTTCAGTCTGACTAACTAGGATATTTCAGATTTATAAAGAGAATACTATTTTTTTTGCTGAAATACAGCAGTAGCATATTTCCAGATCACTTTCAAATCCCTTTTATATAGATTGAATACAAATACACTCAAGATTCTATTCCAGGTTAATTGAAGGGCAGATTTTCTCATTTATACTTTAAGCACCAGAAATGTTTGGAACCCATTTTATAAAAAAGGGTATACTTTAGCCTTGTCTTGATATAATGATTAATAGCTCGGTACAGTAATACATGAACGAGTCTAAGGCTTTTAAGCTATCTTACTCTCCATAAACTGCAGTTAATCGTAATTAGGGTGGGCCTGGGAAAAATTTAATTGGGTCTTTGGGCATGTCTAGGGCAATGTGACATAGATCAGCTAGGATTTCTTGGAAGTTGCGTAGTAAAGTAATTTTACACTCTGGATAAAATGTCATCACATTTTTTTTTCTCTTTAATAGATATTATTTTACTTATTCTAATATGGGTTAAGCTGACCGTACTGAATTTGGGGGCTTTTGTATCCATTCTGCTAAAACAGTGGTTCTCAACCTTTTTAATGCCGCGACCCCCCAACCGGTCATAAGTCGAGGATTACTCAACGGGTCGTAAGTCGAGGACTACTCAACTGGTGCAGCACCGTTTGCAGAATGGGACTTTTGGCGGGCTCAGCAGGGCAGAGACAGCCTGGACAATTCCTATTGGCTTTTGAAAGCCAATAGAATTAGACTCTATTCAAGAGAGTCTATTCTATTGGCTTTCAAAAACCAACAGAATAAAAGGGAGTAGCACAGCTAAGGAAAAGGGGAAAAAAATGGCGGACTGCGTTGTTTGGCGACCCCCGTGAAATGGTCGTTCGACCCCAAATGGGGTCCCGACCCACAGGTTGAGAACCACTGTGCTAAAAGAAACATGGAATTCTGACCTTGAATCCTGCATTGACAATATATTTCCGAGTTCATATTATTTAAAAATAGGAGTACCTACACCTTGAAGTACTCTTTATACCCTGAAGTAAAAAACTGGACACTTCTACTTAGAAAAGAAAACAAATTAAGACCTAACATTCATCACAGTTTCCAAGGAACTGACAAGACATGCTCCCAGTTTAAACATCCCAATGAAAACATCAGATTCTGACCTGCTCCAGAGTCATCTTCTGCAGCTCCTTCTCCCAAGCTGCACGATCATCATCCAGGTGATACGATGTGGGAGGAGTGAGTCCACGGAGAATCAGAGGGTCCCGATCATGGCATAGGGCTGTCAAGTGTCCAATATATAACTTCAACTTGCTACGATTCTGATCAAGGTCTAAAAGAGGCTGAATTACCTAAAACAACAGAAAATAATTCAATCGTAGCCTGAAACAGAAATGAAGGGAATGTTTAATGAATTTTAATACAAGAAACTGGAGGAAAGCTGAGAGAAATCACCAACTACTGGGCAAGGAAGGGGTATGTGCGGATACAGTCTCAGAAGACTTGCAGTCACTTTTGTTTAACTAAAAAGTACTTTTAGGAAACTAACATTTCATACAACCCCTCCACCCCAAAACCACTGTACCTTAGAATACCATTTTTAAATGTTTTGAAAAATGCAGGGAGCCACATTTCTTTTTGATCGTTACCAATGAAACATGAGGCAGTATGAAATGAAATTTCTGACAAAGGATTTACAGAACTTCAGGAAAGACTACCAATGGCAAACTTCTGGCTGCCTCAATGTTCACCGCAAGCAGAATTGTGGCTGCACCTGCTGCTTGTCAGCAGGCCTAAGGTATCTTTCCAACCATACCCTTTAACCCTAATAATGAATGTAGAAGGGTGATAATCTCTCAGTCAACAGAAACAGGTGCTGGTATTACTTTCAACAGTGTCGATGAACACACAATTGTTCTGGCTCCTTTGCTATGTTTCCAACACTCTGTGAATGGATTAATGGCCATGCAATAGGAGGAGCTGAAAGCTTTAGATTAGTGGTGTCAAAATCCTTTCTCTGGTAGAAACCCTGTTTATAGTACAACATTGGGATTAACATTTTAGCGCTGTACAAAGAGGCAGCATGGAATAGCACCACAAGGAACCTAGATGGAAAATATCAATAGTCTACGTTACAAAAGAAAAATTAAGACAGGAGGGAGCGTTTGAATAGGTCTTCACTAATTAAAATGAGGAAAACAAATATGTTCTTATTGAGATGACTGACATTATCTTTCTCCCATGGAGTGTTTTCTCGTTGAGAGCTAAAATATATTAAAAGTACACTACATATCTGAAAGCGGAACTTTTTGTCTAAATATTTTCTGCATCATTCATTTTTGCCTTTGCAGATGGGGAGGAGACTATATTAATAATGAAAAGGAATTGTTTTTGTTGTTATCATCAATATCTTTACCACTTGTGGGAAGCCTCCTAAGTTGATGATATAGTTTTACTTTTGAAATGCTGGCTCTGGTGGCTTGGAGTCTAGCAGAGCTCTCTGAAGAGTTTGCTTATTTCGCTTGGGACTCATTTGCCTCATCAGTAAGTATGTCTTATCTCTAGCCTTCTCCCACATCTAATTTGAGCTGGCCACTTAGCAAGAGCTGCACCACTTCCCACAGTGGCAGAGCTTATCTTGAGAGGATACAAAAGCACCTGCCAAAGAGACAGGGCTGATGGACCAGATCACCAGTCCTTGCACCACCTACATGCTTTCTAGAGCACCATCCATGAGGGAGTATTTCCCAAGAGACAGGAATATTTTTAATAGGCTTTCTTAATTAAAAAATAATAATTCTGCCCTAGCAGCATTTCTTCATTTGTCGGTTTTTAAATGTTTTTGAAAATAACTTGCTGCTGAATTTCCTAAACCTGGTTCAAAGCAATTTGTAGAAACTGACTATTACAAGATATTATTTAGTTACATGTTTTAAATCTCAGTGCTGACAAGAATTTCAACTGTGCTAAGTAATGAAATGTATTAACTCCATTAATGTATCTTATGGGATTGTTCTTAGAATTGGTCTCACATGGTTGCAGGATATGTTTGTTTTTGCACTGTGCTTGCCTGGTTCTTACCACAAAGTTCTCAGTCTATGATGTGATGTATTTTGTTCATTGACAGGTCTGTCATACAATCCGATGTTGATGAGGGCTGAGAGGAAGCAACTGGCCCAGTTGGCTTCCATGTCTAAAGGAGGACTAGAATCTGAGTCCCACACTCCTAGTTAGATTAGGGCTCTTGGTACAAGTTTCATATTCCCATGATTTCTATAAGCATGGCAAGTTCATAAATCTCTAAAAACCAACCATCTCAACTAGTCAAATCACCACTATGGTGACAATTTAGTTTAATTTTCTCAACTACTCAAATTGTCAAGGTAAGAATTTATCCTGATGGAATATCTTTCATAAATTATCATTCCCAGTTGTAACCTTCTCATAACCAGCTTCTACATCCTACTACAAGGATTGTTTCACCAGTAACCTCCTTTGTCATCCCCACGTCATTCCTCTCCTACCTGCCTGCCTTTCTCCTCCACCTAAATATGGATTCTTTGATTCTCTGCTTCTCTCCCCTTACTGGCAGCATGAAATGCTGTTTTTATGTGTCAGTTTATTCTTTTCTTAAAACGTTTGGGAAACTGGCAGTACATTAATACTATTATAAGCCATAGGTAGAAAAAAGAAATCACAAATCACAATGTGATTTTACGCGGCTTGTAAGAAACCATAAGGACCTAGATATCAGCTCTTCTAAGATACAACAGATAAAGAGTTAAGGTTCTTTTTGTAAAAGAAAAATATTTTATAGACGCTATATAACAAATTCTAGAGTAAAGACACAAAAAATGACATACAATATACTGCTGTTAAATCCTGATGAATTTAAGCAGTTAAGCAGCAAGAGAATTGATTTCTCTTAAAGTTATTACCAAGTATTCTTTTAAACCAGTAATTTCAAGACTCGAACAAAAGAATGAGAAAATAATAGATGTGGCTTTTGTACACAAGCAGAGAATAATTTTTATGGTAATCTCAGTATTTAGATTTAAACTATAGTCATGTGAGAAAGAATGTACACCCTCTAAGGTTTTACATATCAGGACATAGTAAAAATCATCTGGTCCTTAGCAGTTCTTAAAAATACATAAATGTAATCTCAGATAAACAATAACTTTATCTTTAACCTCCTGCTTATTCTTTGATGTATCTGTCCCTGTGACTCTCACTCTTTTAAACCAACCAACCAACCAGCCAATCAACCAGCCAACCCATCCTCCCAATGAACAGAAAAAGAATATTGATTTACAACTTCATTTTGGCATCTGTAATCCATGTTTTGATTCCCTCCTGAAAAAATCATTAGAATATGCCTTACCTAGGGATATGTTAAGCACTTTACATACACAAGGATGTGTTTTACATAGCTACTATAGCTTGGGCCCTATTCACTGAAAGAAATGATTTCCCCATTTGTCATGAACTTAGACTTTTGTTCATCCTGTATGGAAGTATTTCTCAACCTCAGCCACTGAATGAAGTGTGTGGACTTCCACTCCCAGAATCCCCCAGCCTGAATACTGCTCTACAGGGTTATTAAAGTGCTGTCAGGAAAAAAGCCTGGTTAGGAATAACTAGGGAGAGGGTCTTCTCAGTGGTAGTACCAACAATGGGAATTCTTTCTTTACTAAGGTGCAAACTTACCCAACTGGCTAATTTTAAGAGAAATCTATTTTTATGATCAAGTATTTGGTATTTAATTTTAGCACTATCTCTACAATGCATCTAATGATGATGCTTTGATACTGTTATTCTTTTTACTATTATTTACTGTTTTATCTGATAATATTAACTTATATCAGCTGCTGATAATTTTTTTATTGTTGTAATATAAATGTCATGGGCAAGTGAACCAAGAAAGCGTTTGTGTAGAGTGGCCAATCAATCAATCTTTTTCGTTCATCTCACTTTCATATTCTTACATCCTATTGTTCTACCACTTGGATTCAAATATTATTATTTCAACTGTATCATTTATTCCATAAGACAGAGCTTAATAAGTTTTAAAGTTATAAAATGTCCCACCGCTTTCTCTCTGGTAACACTATACTATCCCAGAGTAAATGGAGAAAGAAATACAACTATGAATATACTTACATGAACTTTTCCCAACAAAATGAGCTCTCTATATGTTGAGTTTGATTTCTACTACAATAATAAGACACTTCTCTCATTATTCATGAAACCCTGCCTACTACTTATTTTTACAATAAAATGTGTCTGAACTAATTAACTTACCTTATCTCTTCCTGTTCATTGGCATTCTTCAGCAAGATAGTTCATGTATTATTACAAACCATTTAAACATACAGAGACATGACAAAAAAGCAACTTCAAACACTATGAGATCACAATGAAGTTTGAATTAAACAATTTTCTGTATGAAGGGGACTACTTATTTAATTCTCAGATTGTCTTACTAAAAGTTAACCTCACATGTCTGGATTAGGGTAACAATAAATAGATTTAGTAAATCAAAATGTGTGCACAGAATCTGGTGCATTATTATTAATCTTCCAGTCTAATTTTATTATAATTAACCTTTTACATAATTGGGGTACACCTTATAAACTTGCAGCAATGTCAATAGCATAGTTCATTTTGCTCATATATAAGCACTGGAAATAAAATATTTTTATTTATGTGTAATTTAAGAATAAAAGATGGAACATACAACTTTGTTAGAAAAGTTTTCTAAACATAAATATTGGAAACCATGTTCAAATTGTGCTGTTAAATTATAATGGAAACATTTGTTCCTTTATGAATCATGCTATTGCTTTGCTGTAAATTCAATTGCATGCTTTGGGAGAGTATTCTCACGAAACAATTAAAGGCTAACATAAATTACAAAATAATAAAGCTACAACAAAAAGCAGGAATAACTTCTACATGCAAAGACCACATTTAAAGGGAAAAGGGAAGACACTTAAACCACATAATCACACAGAAGCAAGATGCAAGAGTGATCATTGGATATTTTTCTACTGGTAAATAAAGCCAATTCTCACCGTTCTGAACAAAATGGCTGAACTAAGAGCATCTGATTGGCTATGCCCAAATACCCTCCTCCTCATCCTATTGGTTGAGAGAAGACAAGGGGGAAAAGCACCAGAGAAGCATGGGAATGAAATAAAGATCTGGTTAGTATTTAAATAATTCAAATTAATAATGTAATAGGAAAGGGAGCACTATTTTGGCATACTTTTCTATTCTACTGTTCTGAATCATTGCATGTTTGGATAATTTACTTATTCATGATAATCTAAATGTCATTATAGCATATTTTTATCAACTAGAATGGCTAAAACATCTTTAATCTCCCCAGGCCATTGAGAACTATAGTGGAAAAATCCATGAGTTCTTAGTTTTCTTTAAGCTAATATTAATATTTTCAGTAAGCTGGCCATCTTATATTACTGCTAATGTTTTTCCAGTTAGAAAGTTCTCTTGCATTAGCTATTGTGTTTGCTAAGCCATTTGATATCATCCAAATCATGTTTTAGTTTAGTCAGCAACATAGAAAGCTAGCCCATGCATCAGAAATGATAAATTAATTTCTTTTATGTCAAGTTTTACTAAACTTGTAAGATAGGAGCTTATAATCATTTAGTGATTTTGCCATGGGGAAGACAGCCAATCTCTCCCTTAGAATAAGCAGTAAATCACAGATCTTATTCGAGCATGTATATTTCTAAAGGAAGTGGTCATTTCAAATAGACCTCACATATAATGATAAGATTTGATGCAGTATCTAGGTAATTCTGATCTACTTTATCTGCAATTACTTTTATCAGACCATTAGAGTTTAATTTCCTTGAATATGGTACAATTTTGTTATTATGTCTGTAAGATTACATTCTGATTACCTCAATGACCTAGTACAATTTTATATTTTCTTTTATTTGAAGTAGACACTAATTAATTTAGCTATTTATTTAATCATATAATTGGTCAGCGATCGTAATAAAGATAAACTCTATTATTATAAGAACAATAGGCCCACCAATAGAGTACCAAAAAGAGTTCTGAAACAATGAAATCTAATGATTTGCTTAGTTTTATATTTTTATATTTTACAATTTTATAAAAGAAAAGGAAACTCATGGTATAATTACAACAAACAGTTTCTTTGATTCTATTTCAGAAAAACTGATCCTGGTCTTAGATACAATTTAAAAATGGGCATATTTCAATAGTGACAGATTCATTTTAAAAAAAAAGAACAACAATAAACTTACCTGGTCTGGGGAGGGCTTATGATTAGTTTGATTGAAATGAGATGATTTCAGATTATCATCTTCATAATTATCTGCCATCAGTTTCATGCGATTCTGAGTCTACCAAAGTGATAAAAGGACATTTCAATTTGATAAAACATTAACTTACATTTTTTAATCTATAATATATATTCATTACTTTAGTAAGTGTCAGACCTAACTCAAGAATGATTTGATGCAATCTAGCCAAAGTTCAGTTCTTTACTTGAATATACCGTATAGACAGAACCTTGTCAAATAAAACCTTTACTGGCCCCACTTGATGGCTATATCCTAGGAAATTCTAGAGAATGGCTATTCCAGTGATGGCGAACCTTTTAGAGACCGACTGCACAAACTGCAACCCAAAACCTACTTATGCATTGTCGGGTGCCTGGTGGGTGTGGCCCATTGGCTGGGTGTGGCCCATTGGCTGGGCGTGGCTGCAGTGGTAATGGCAGATTGGGTGGGACTAAAAAGTTCAATCAATCAATTCCAACTTTGCAAGATTTTTTTTCCCGTGAGAAGTTGAAATTGACTGATTGATTGAACCTTTTTTTTTTTTTTGCACACAACGGTGGAGGCCTAAAGCGAAAAGGTTTTATAAAACCCAGCTGAAGGCCTAGGACTGGGGCGACGGCCCGCATGCCCATAGAGAGGGCTCTGAGTACCGCCTCTGGCACCCGTGCCATAGGTTCACCACCACTGAGCTATCCTGAATCCCTCTTCCCACAATCCAGCTCAGGACTATGTTGCCTCTTGTCTCACCCCCCCATCCCTGGAATGTGCTCCCTCCTGCCCAGGAATCTGCTGTATTCCATTACAGTAAGTTTAATAAGAAAACAGAAGCTTCTTATCACATATATCAGTTTATCCTGAGTAGTAGTATACTGTATATATCTCCTATTTGATGGGTTGCTGACAACAGAGTGTTGGCTTGCAAGGTAGTCTATAAACCAGCGATCCTACCTTGCACAGAATAGCATGAACATGGTCTTGGCAAAACAGTAGTTGTGGCAATTGACTAACATAGTTAATGGACCAGACTATGCAGAAAGAATTAATGGATACACATTTCACCTCAGGATTCAAAACAAGTACTTCAGCACCCAGGAAATCAATTATTGCACAATGCAAAGTAGCTATTTTGGAACAAAGAAAGTTTACCAGCAAAATTAAGTTAGAGAGTGCTGAAGAAACACACATATATCAAATGGTTCCAGGTCAACTAAAAAAACCACATTTTAAAAAACACATTAGAACTGTTAATTGATAGGGTACTTATATCCTGCTTTGCAGAAACACTTTTGTCTTTCTCTCCCTTCTGTCCTCCTACTTTACACCAATTTAAATCTCCTATTGGTTCAGCCACTTCATGCATCTGGTGAAGTGAGCTGTAGATCTCGAAAGTTTATGTCTTTTAATGCAATTTGTTACTTTTCAGCAAATTGTTGAGAAATGAATAAAATGAAGACGTATTAATACATGTGTTGATTTTAGGATAATAGACTTGAATAGAATGTTCTGTGCAAATATAAGGTTGAAGATTGGTTGTTGAATCCTGGTAAAATGAATATATACTAGTACAGGTAATCCTCGTCATGCAACTACAATTGAGCCCAACATTTCTGTTGCTAAGTGATAATTGAGTTTTGCCCCATTTTACGACATTTCTTGCCACAGTTGTTAAGGGAATCACTGCAGTCGTTAAGTTAGGGACACGGTGGTTAAGTGAATCTGGCTTCCCCACCGACTTTGCTTGTCAGAAGGTTGCACAAGGTGATCACGTGATCCCAAGACAATGCATTGGCAAAAGTCAATTGTGAAGCATCTGAATTTTGATCACGTGTCCATGGGAATGCTGCAATGGTCATAAGTGTGAAAAACAATCATGAGTCACTTTTTCCAGTGCTGTTGTAACTTTGAACAGTCACTAAATGAACTGTTGTAAGTCAAGGACTACCTGTAGTTAAGCATGCATGAGAATAAATGAAAACTTTAGCGGATAGTTCTAAACTGAACTGTGAGTAAGGCAAAGATGTGTAATGCTCGTTAGGAATTTGATGTATTTAAAGATTAATGTAGCCTTTAACTATTTTATCCTGGAGGAACATTTCAAATAATTTTTAGGTTTCAGAGGATCTTTACAGAAAAATGGTATCTATAGCTAGCATTCCACAGTGAGCAAAGTTCAAAAACAATGTTTATTATTTTTTTATCATTATCTCTTGCAGAACCCTCAGCTACCTATCCTGGAACCTGAGAGTTCCACAGAAGCTCAGTTGAGAAACGCTAGATTAATATATATTAACCTTTTCTTGATGACACAAGTGTGTGAGTTGGGGATTTGAAAGTGTGTGGATTTTGGTATAGATACCATTTTAACATCTGAGTAATTAAGTGATTTACAGAGAATGCAAATATGGATCTAAACATGTCAGAGAACAATGGAGATGATTGAAAATTAAACATAAATACTGAAAAATTAGATGTAGATGTAGGCATATTCCAGCATACAACTGAGGGAAAAATAGTTTTCATATAATGACAAATCACTATTGCAAAATACAGTTTTTCATAAAATGGTAGTTCCTTGCTAGATTGCGAAAGTCCCTCATTATAATTTAGGGTGAGTAGATTTTAACACAAAAGAGTTTTGCAAATGAAATCAGTATTAGATTAAATAATCAATGTAATATAAGACCCAAATATATCTTCTCAATGTTCTGAAATTCTAAAATTCAAAATTATTTTCTGCTTACAAAGCACTGGAGGCAATTTGTTAAAATAGCTTCTTAAGGATAACATTTAAAAATAGCGCCTGAGCATTTGGTTATGGGTTCATTTCACAGATAAAATATTGTCGTTATTAAAATAAATATGAATTCTCATGTAGAGCAGATGATTTTATTATCTGTATCTGGCAATCATCAAGTTTGGGTAAGCCCATGGAAAGTGTACTATTTGGATGACTACAGTCAAAAATGTGAAAGCAGCAGATAATTTAGGTATAATTTAAGAAATAACAGCTTCAATTATGGACTGACTACATTGTTCAAAAAGTGAAGATAGCAACTGACTGAAATTTCAGGGCAAGTATTATAGTTAATGCACCATAACTGGCCCATTCTAATTTCCCATCTTTCCTGGAAAGGACAATGTAAGGAGAGAAAAATGTTTTTTCAAGGATACGTACATTTGCAATATGTAGTCTTAGCTACAAAAAATATTATTTGCTATAATACACAGGTATCTTCCCAGAAAAAAACCCCAGGATTTATAAAAGTAACTTTCAAAAATGACTAAGGTCTACCAATATTCATAAAATAGAACTGAATATTTTCTGACAGAGGATCAATAAAGCTATGTTGAGATGGAGCCAGTTTTCATTTATTTAACTTTTAAGGGCTTTATACTTAAATATTATTGTGAGGCTTTTATATGAGGTATTTCAGACAACATTGCATTAACTTGAATTTATAGTTGGAGAAATTATAGGTACTCATAAAATACAACATAAGCATACAGAGTTACTACGAAAAGCAAAATAATAAGGAAAATTACTTTATAGAACTTTATTCTCATAGACTTTATTTGGTTATCCTGTTTGTCTTATCTTATTTCACTCTATGGAACTACTCCTTTTTAGTTAGATCCCGTTACCAGGTGCAGTTAACAATCTTGTACTGCTATTTCTTGGTTAGGCACTTGGCTGATTACTAAATTCTGTGGGAAAGAAATGAGGGACACTAAAATGCCCACATTATGCTCTTTCCAGAGAGGAAAACACAAATTATTTTCATATATGTACATTGCATATGTAAACATAAAATTTAAAGCAGATGGCAGATAATATTTTGGCCATGTCATGTGGGGGAATTCACTGCAGAAAACAATTATACTTGGAAGAGTTAGCGGTAAAAGAAAACCAGGCCACCAAAGAACACGATAGCTGGACACTATCAAAACTGACACCAGCCAAAGCATAGAACAACTCTAAGAACTAGTGTAAAATTGGAAGACATGGAGAGACATGGCCCACAGAATCGCCAAGAGTCGACAAGACTGAATGGATATCCTCCTCCTCCTCCTCCTCCTCCTCCTCCTCCTCCTCCTCCTCCTCCTCCTCCTCCTCATAAAGCTAGACAATTGGCCAACTTTCAGACGTGTAAACTTCAGCTCTCCGAATTCTCAGCAATAGTTGAGGGGTAGATGTGGACTTTCTACCCTTTAAGATTTCTCTAATCGATTGAATAATCTTGAAGTATGACTCATTGTTCAAGTGGACAATGCATGCTGAAGACATGAGCCTCTTAAGCTCAGAGGAAGAACAGATACCTGTTCAAGCCCTCAGATTGCTATTAAGGTAATGGTGAGGTTAGGGAGGAAAAAAGGAATGAGATAATTAGAGTGGTTCTCTAGTACATTTTACAAATTTATTAGAAACCATTAATTTTGTTAGAAATTTAAATTTAATGATAGTTGCTACTGCCTTATTATCACACTTCATCATAATGAACCAGAATGTTTTTGTTTCTCAGACAAAACTTGGATGAGTTACTAAATATAAGTGATATGCTAAAGAAAGTTAAAATATTGAGGATAGATATACAACGCAAGAATGTAAAGCCCTTTCATAAAATAACTTTTTATAAAGATACTTTATTGTCATTTTTTTTTGTGGGCACAACGGCACACATCAAAAATGAAATTTAGTTGTCTGCTCTCAAAGTGAAACACATACATAACGTACACCTAAACATACTATATACAACATATGTACAGACCCACACCCCTACATATACATAACAAATAAATATTAAATACTATCCATCTTGAATATATAACAGAAGGAGGAAGCTTGAGAATTCACAAGATTAACGTCAGAAAGAAAGTTCTCTGAATGGAAAATCTATTGGTTTTCTGTTCCCCTTCTCTGTCTCTAGCCTATCTGCTCTCTTTCCTTTTTAGAAAAACAAAAATGGTGGAAGTTTGACAGTATGAAAATGGGGTAGCTGAGAAAATAGATTTACATTTATGCAGCTCTGAGAGTTTGCAGTTTTCTTAAACTTTTCTCCACTTATGTATCTGTACATTTCACATTTCATATATAATATTAATATGTTATCCAGTCTAGGTTATGGAAATAACTAAAGCTGGAAAGCTAAAATAAACTCAAACTAATCTTGAATTGATGAGGGTTGGTTTTCATTGAAAGATAAAGTCTCCCAGCTTAACCTTAACTCCTGGTGATTTTATGAAAACAGCCAAGTAGCTTTTTTCACAACAAAAACAAACTGGTTTGTCACTGACTTCTCATTTATGATTCTGCAGATTATTGATGGATCCCTTGCAAGCACTAACCAGAACCAACCCTATTATAAAAGGCAATTAACACAATCTGTGACTTTTGTATTTTAACATACTAGGGAATGAAACTATTCTTCTTATTTTTTAAATACTTTTAACTTAGCCAATTATTGGAATCCACTGATTTATATGGTGACCTAAAATACCAGAATCAGTAAAAAAAAAATAAAGCAGTAAAAATACTATACAATAAGATATAGTAGAAAAAGAAAATAGAAAGCAAAAATGTAAAAGTCCCTGTTCAGAGTAATATGAGCATTTAGGTATAAATTAACTGTACAAATAATTTGGAGTAGAGGAACGTTTTTGCTTGATATTTAAATTGCTTGGCACCTGCTAATATAGGTCTAAGTAAGTAACAAAGCCTTTTTCTCATAACTAAATACTTCCTTTTTGAAAATAAGCATTTCTCTCTTCATTAAACTGTTAAGGATTGTGAAAGCAACCTGTAAGCTGATATTAGTCACATACAAGTTCATTATGTTTAATTCTTGATCAGTCCATTATTTTTTTATGTCTCTGATGCATTTTCTGCAGATAGCACTTAGACTTATATACCGCTTCATAGTGCTTTTCAGGCCTCTCTAAGCGGTTTACAGAGTCAGCATCTGGGTCCTCATTGTACCAACCTCAAAAGGATGGAAGGCTGAGTCAACCTTGAGACGGTGAGGATTGAACCCCCGACAGTCGGCGGAATTAGCCTGCAATACTGCTTTCTAACCATTGCGCCACCACAGCTCCTACCATCAATAATGCCCCCAAAGTCTAAAGTAAAGTCTCATTTTTAAAAACCAAGCTGAATTTTCATTTTCCCAGCGTAAACAAGCAGAGCTGAAAAAAACTTGGTGCTGAAGGATGAAATGCAGGGATGTTTTGTAAAGGCCTTCTGGACATAACTCAGTGACATTAGACTGATAGTGCAAGTTGCCCCTTCACAGCTGGATGTGCTCATAAAAGCTAGTTGGAAACGTCTCCATTAGAAGGCAGCAGTTAAAATGAGATTTTTCCTGGGAATTACTTTTGTCTGATTATGGAACAATGCAAAGCTAATTAGATTGGCATTTAGCAAAAGGAGTAAGAAAAAATTGCTTTAAGTGAAATATACTTAATCTTGAACAATCTTTACTATTTTACAACTTTGCATAAATATATTAGGCATAATGTTGCTAGAGAAGAGTAATTTGATCTTAAAATGTAATTTATGTAACGTTGAAAGACAGCATTTACTTTATGTATGTGCACATCTAATTTATATATTGTATATATTTATATAAAATATACAATATAATATACAGATGTATATTTATATCTATATGATAAAGTTAACTGCCAAATCAGGCCTATGTTGACTAATAATTTGTTTCCTCTCCCAAGAATAAAGAAAAAAAAAACAACCCTGGATAAATGAATGTTTCTTGGTTTCTGATAAGGAAGACTAATGGCAATTAAAAGAAACTATTAATGCTTTGGCATAGCAATGAACTTTTTTCACTATTCATCTTTGCTGACAGGTTTTTTTTCTCTCCCTGTTTTCTGGAACATTTAGATTTGTTACTGTGATGCCAAAAATTAGACAATCTACACTTCCAAATTAAGCTATGAGAAACTATTTTATAAATATAGCTATAGAAGGAGGTCAAACCACATTCATATAAAATTGGTTACTGAAATGTTCTAATCTTTTGCAAAAAAAAATATGATGAAGTAACAAAATGAAATGTAATCCTGACAAATTTAATAATGTCTTGAAGACTTTGTGAAGGATCCTCTAAACTAACATAAGAACTATTTTATTGAAAATAGCTTGTGGTATGATACAACTCAAAGTTCTAGATCTGGAATATAAAGCAGGCTACCAGCAGCTTATCTTTGAACAGAATATTTGCTGTTATTTGCAAACTTTAATAATTTGTAATCATTCTAACTTACTGGGTGTCATTTAACAACCAGTTAAAACAGAAAATTAAATATTAGCATAGAAGTGGAGTTGTTTCTGCCCAGGGTGGCTTTGATTTAAATCAAGTCAATTTAAATCATGATTTAAATCACTAGTAAAAAAGGCTTGATTTAAATCAACTTGATTTAAATCATAATTTTTAAAGAGCAACTGTCATCTCTGTCCTGCAGCAGCTCCTCCTCTACCCGCTGTTGATTCACCGACAGTCCCATTCACTTTAATGGGATGGCTGGTGATGCGGCAGTGACACAATAAGGTGAGGGACATGGCGGGGAGCAAGTGAGTGGATGCCCACTAACAGGCGCTGCCACGATGGATCTGAAATGACAGGTGCTCTTTAAATGTAAGGACTCATTCTTGCTGGTAGTTAGAATCTTTAATATTATTATTTGCAAACAAAACAACGGTTTCCTATTTAGAATAATAAGCTGTCAGGTTAGTAAAATAGCGATATCAGAACTGATTTTAGGTTAATAGGTTAATCACACATAGTTGGAGAACTACTCAAATCCTTTTATTTAATTAAAACACTTAGGGCCTGGTACAGATGCATTTCTCTTCAAACAATTGTACAGTTTGTAGTGTACATAAATTTGCAAAACAATGGAATAAAAGAATATTCCTGAACTTTGTTTTATGATTTATCTCATGGTTACTGTGAAATTGTGTGAATGCATCAATGCAGTGCATGTTATCTCAGCTTGCAGAGCTTGGATTCATTAAATGAGTTTACAAAAAATGTAAATATTGCAGAATATATAGCCTCATGCTACATAACTAAGCTCCACTTCATGCTGAATAAAATAAATCAATAATGTATCTTAAATAGAAAACTATATTTAGATAGATTTTTGCTCCAAAACATTTTATTAAAATAAATTTGATTAAAATAAATAAAATCTTATTTAAATAAAAAAAATCTGATTTTTTTTAAAAAAATCATCGATTATTATCCACCCTGTTTCTGCCTATACGTTTAAAATGTTCAAATATTTAGCAATCAAGTAAACCAACCAAGTACAATTAGAAAATTATTTTAAGGCAAAAATATGACAGAAGGCAAGTTAAAAGCTGCATCTAGGACTATAGAATCTAAGTGGACTAACGAAAACTGCAGCTAAAATTAAGATTGCAGCGATGAGGAAAGGTTAGTACATCTTGTGGCAGGTAGGGAAGGTGATGTAGTTAGCCTAATTTAAAAAGTATATCTATTTGATAGAAAACTTTTTTTTCTGGTTTCAATGGACATCTTGTTATTGCCTTTTATGAATGATGCAAATTGAATATTTTTTTAAAAATATCTTCTGGTTTCTTAACTATAAGGCAGCATTGCCAACCTTAGCCATTTCCAGATGTGTGAACTTCTGAAACTCCCAGAATTCCACAGCCAGCATTGAAAAGAATTCCAAGATGACCAAGGTTAGGAATGTTGTATTTAACATACATGTCCATATCATATAATACATAAATCTTTATTGATTAGCCCTTGGGCCATATCAAAGTGCAAAGTTCCAGCAACAAATTATTACTAAAGTTTGATAAAAGCAATTTAAAATGAAATTTGATAAAATACAGTTTAAAATGGGATTAGAGTAAAATACGACTTAAAATGAAATTGGAATAAAATACAGTCTAAAATGAAATTAAAATAGGGTACAGTAATTTAAAATATAGATAAAATATGATAAAATTATAGTTGGAGTCACCCTTACAATCTACCCCAATCAGTCCCACCTATGCAGATCTCAACCGAACAATTTTGTTTAAATACTGTGCTGCGTTAAATGTTTTTTTCAAGTTCTGGCCACACATATACAAATACATTAAAGAAGGAGAAAGTAATAAGTATTGATTTGATATGATTGTTAAGTAATTTGATGATCAACAATTGATTATCAAGCTTAACACAGACAATTCTGTGCTTGTAGAATGCATGTAGAATGTTTTAATGTGCATGTGAAATTTTAATAGGAATATGAGTATGAGGGGCAGACTACCCTTTGCAGAAGTGTCTCAAATAAATGGTGAAAATCACTTTAAAAAAATTAATCTGCTTTTGAAAGTGTATTTATAAGGATCTTCTTGTAAGAACCCAGCATTATCCAATCATCATTATCCAATCAGACAGAACTGCCTCTATTGTATCATCATGGAAAAATATTTTCACTATGTCTTTTAGACTAAGCTTTATTGCCCAGAAAGAAAAACATATGCTTTATTTTACATTACTATCATGAGTGCAGTAGGTAAACCATATCCTCTTATATATATTTTAATTTAACTTTTTAACTTAAGAGTCACTTGTGGCGGCATTCAAGTTTAATAAATAAATAAACAATTTTATTTCCTTCTCGAAAATGTAAGAACTGCTGGAATAAATGGGGCAAAGTCAAAATATTTAAACTTTGCCATTTAACTATGCCAGTGGAGTTGTCAAAAATTTAATTACTTCATACAGATTTTCAAGTCAATTAGTTTAATGAAAATAACTGGAAAGAAAAGATGGTTTATTCTGCCAACTGAAGGGAGGATGAGAAGCACAAACAAAACTCACAGGTATAAGATATAGTTCAGCTGTCATGCATACTTAAAAGATAACTATGTACCAAATATTTCTTTGCAACAGATATACTGCAACAGATACACTGAAGCCACTTGAAAAATGGCCTCAGTAACTCTCCTTCTCACTGCTGTTATCACCAGCTTTCCCCTCTGGGCTTGTCCAAAATATTATTTTTTAAACTATCTTCCTAATTGTCTTCCATCTTGTTTTTTTAATTGCATTTTTATTTAAATGTACATCAAAACACTGCAAATGAAGATCATCACAAGGAAGAAAAAGTGACAAGCAGCCAATGTTAGAAAGATGGAAGAAGAAATATGCGTAGCTTTGGAGTATAAATACTCTTCTAATCCTAAAGAGAGACATACTCGAAGTTATATATCCATATTTGTATAGATCAAGAAAAATGAATGAAATTACTTTCCTAATATAGTAAAAAAAATGGAGTCTAAATATGAGCAAAAATCCTTAAGCATTCTTGAAGAGTAGATACCCCCAAACACAATTATTCGACTATTGTTATGTCCAATATTACTGATTGAAAGAAAGATATCTTAGTTTTCTGGTTTTCTACCAAATCTCCCACTGAATTCAAGTTCATAATAGTGTCCAAAGGAAAGATAAAAAAGTGATGGTGAATACTGTGCTTTTCGCTTGCTCTTCTCACCTGCTTGGAAGAGACATGGGAATAGTCAGACATCCAAGAGGAACAGATGCAACCTGAGAGCTGGCATAAAGAATCCTACTAAAGAATGGGCCTTGCTCACCATATGACAGTAATGACCTCTTGGCCAAACAAAATAGTGAGAAGCCAGCTATAGTACTCAGTTGAATAAAACTCTGCAAGTTGTAAAAATGGATTCAAGGATCGTACACATCCTATGAGTATAGGATTCAATCACCACCCCCAAATTTAGAGCAAGCCTTGTATTTAATTATATCAGCCAATACTGTCTATTAATTATGACATTATGAAGACCAGCTTTCCAATTTTGCACACTTGAAACTGCAACTTATATCTATTAGCATTTACTATCTGAAACTTCAAAACCAGACTAACTTCTGTAATGACTGTCCAGAAGGCAGCACTTGAACAAGTGAGAATCATGGAGAGACAATGAGAAAAGAACTTTATCATAAAAGCGTAGTGAAGCAGGCTGAGAGAATTTCAATTGTGTTACATCACCACTCCTTTCACACCCAGTAGCAGGATGCCTGATTCTTACACCAAAGATTTGTAAGTGAATTATTCAGGATCATATGGACTCAGAATTATTCAGGTGCTGGATGTCAACACATTGCCTTAAAAGAGAAACCTTCACTTAGGTACCAAATAATTCCTTGAGCAGTTCTGAAATTAACTGAAATGGCGACCAATCTCACTAGGACTAATCAACCTATCTTCAACAAAGCTATTTTTGTGTTTTATTATACATTTGCTTTCATGTAAACAAATGATTGTCTAATCTCTTCTTGAAAACTTCCAGTGATGGAGCACCCACACCTTCTGAAGGTAAGCTGTTCCACTGGTTTATAGTTCTCACTGTCAGGAAATTTTTTCTTTGTTCTAGTTCTAGGTTGCTTCTCTTCTTGATTAGTTTCCATCCATTGTTTCTTGTCCTGCCTTCAGGGGCAGGTTGACCCCCCGTCTTCCTTGTGGCAGCCCCTTAGATATTGGAACACTGCTGCTATCATGTCACCCCAGTCCTTCTTTTCATTAAACTAGACATATCCAATTCCTGCAACCATATGTTTTAGCCCCCAGTCCCTTAAACATCTTTGTTGTTCTTCTAATATGTATCAGTTATATATCAGTGATGCATAGGCAGAAAAGATTATTCCATTCCTCATCCCCCTCCCACCTCAATTCCAGAAACTAATTTTTGCAAAGAAAAAAAGTCCTTTCCCAATACTTCAAAATTCCTGGATTCTAAAGTGATGGGGACTGTTCAATGTCAGCTTAACACAGGCTGTCTGCAAGAGCCTAGAAACAGCTATGCATGCACACATGAATGTCCCTTTGTCTGCACCTTGTAAACACTGCTGATAGCAACATTATTTAAGGAAAGAATTCTATTGGCCATGCTATTGTGTCTTTCAGAAAAGTAATAAAATTTGGTTGAATTATAAAACTAGTACTTTCCTTAATTCTGCTGATTAATATTGCCAAGAGCCTTCACTATATCTGATGCAAACATTCAATATGGCTAGGTCTAACAGTAGACAAAGGAGATGGCTATGCAAATAAGGGGTATAGCTGTAGCTTATGAACAACATTAGATGAATAAGCACTGGTCATTCACCATTGCCTTCCTTCTTTAGAACCAAGAATTCCATGCTGACTTTAATTTTATTCATGTCTTCAGTAACTCAGGAAATCAGGGCAGTCTTAGCCACCTTCTGGCTTAACATCTAGATCCTATTCTTCCTCGAACACAACCTTTCAGTACCTAAAAATACCTAGGTATTTTCTTAATGCTGCTAATTATTTGTACTTTAATTAATACAATGAAACAATGAAGCAATAAAGTCTCTCAAATGAGCCAAAAACTATAAGGAAACCATTTTGTTTGATGGCCTCTTGTCCAGACACATCAACTTGTCACAAGTTGGGGCAAAACAAAATAAAATAGCCCAGCCTGCCTTGCCTGCTAGCTATGTATAATAGAATAATTACTTTATGATCCTATTGGGGATTGAATGACAGTAACTTTCAACAATATCTGAAAGATATTTTTGCAATTGGCAAAAGATAGATTTTAGATTTTTAATTACACTTCCTTTTATTACATTTACATTCAGAAGAATCACAGCCTAAGCCAGGGGTAGGCAACCTTGGCTCTTTTATGACTCGTGGACTTCAACTCCCAGAATTCCTGAGCCAGCCAAGCTGAAGTTGAAGTCCACGAGTCATAAAAGAGTCAAGATTGCCTACCCCTGGCCTAAGCCATTGACAAGATGCTTCTGAATCCCAACTTCATCAAACACCAATTCGTTATTTATCGTTAATTACATGTCTGCATGTCATAATATATATGGACA
Source organism: Crotalus tigris (assembly GCF_016545835.1). NCBI lineage: Eukaryota > Metazoa > Chordata > Lepidosauria > Squamata > Viperidae > Crotalus > Crotalus tigris. Next base: position 503,759 of record NW_024096462.1, on the reverse strand, counting down.
GGGTAAGAAGTTGTTTGGAAGAAATGGAAGTTACTTTTTATGTCACTCCCTTCATTCATCCTTTTCCTGAAACTACCGAGGATGAAAAAATATCTTTTCTTGCCAATTTTATTTCTGTTTATCCTGCATTTGCTCTGACCCGCAGAAATGACTGCTGCAGAGGCCAAACTAACTTCATTTTGCACAATCCCAGCTGGTATCAGTTTCTATGTAACTTTCTGCTATAACAGTATCCTGGACTGGATCATTATATAAATTGACCACACACTACTACTCACTCAAAAAGAAAAAAAGAAAAAGAAAAAGAAAGAAAGATTGTAGAAAAATAAGAGAATACATACATAGTCTACAGGAATGGAGGAAAAAAAAACTCCCCCAAAGAGAAATATGACCCCTTTTTTTTCATTTATGTGTCCCTCTCTCATCAAAGATGATGGTATTGCTATAGGTCAGCCAGTTCAGTTAAAGAAATATTACAAATCATAGACAGAAGCAGAAAAGTAAGAGAAGAGGAGGTAATAGAAAAAAGCTGCAAACTTTAGTTTGATTTATTGATAATTGGAGGTTTTGAGGGAGAACCAGGAAAGCCAAAAGTTTATAAAATCCCATTGGTATCATAATAGACAGAGGAACTAATATAGGAAGGAGAAATCAGGTTTTAAAGCGGAAACAAACGTATCAGTATTTTGCAGCAGTTTAAACATCTGGAAAGAATAAGAAAGAACAGATAATCAAGAAGAAGTTGATCTGAATCCAGTTTTTCCAAGTCAGATTCTTCTAAATCTGGTGTGAGGCTGAAACTTAAGCAAACAGTTTTTGAGATACAGAAACAAACAACGTAAAATAGAACATCTTCAAATTTTAACTAATACATATTTGTATATTCTTGGGAAATAAGAATTATTAACCTCAGAATTTGGCAGAAGTTAAGCATCCTGGTTTTCAGAATTAAAGATAAAGATGAGGGAGATTTAGTGTCAGACTTGGCCATACTGATAAGAGAACACCAATCTGAGAAATTACTAAAGCATATTAAATGTTGTTAAAAGCAGTCTTGTTTAGCATCATGCTACAAAAACAAAATGTTTTGGGCAAAGCAAATTTTTTTACATATATCTTAAAAAGTCCTATCAGATTGCATAGCATGACCCTCATGAAAGAATGTGCTACAGTTGAAAAATAACTTCTCTGAAATTATCAACTGAGTTCTGAGTAGAGGACAGTAGAACTTATAACTTGTCCAGAATGAGTATTCTTGATATTGGATGTAATGCTGAATTGTAAGGATACCAAACGATCTAAAACCAAAAGAAACAATGTTAAGAGAGGCTACACTGTAAAAGAATTGCTTTATGGCAACCTTCATGCCACTGGTTTGGGAATGAAATTTAAATCCAACACTTTGGGAAGGAACCTCATTGAGAAAATGTACATTAAATTTCCAGGTTACAACAGCATACCAAAATAGTGTATCACATCCTCAGAACTTCTACATACTGGATATATAGGTTGCATCACCTAGTTTGGGTAATGAAACGTCAGCAACAAAACAACCAAGCTCAGAAAACACCGAGGACCCCTGATTTCACACTGAGCTATCAATATTCTTCCTTATTTGTATCAACTTTGAAATTACAGATAGTCTTCAATTTAACAACCATTCATTTTATGATGGTTTGAAGTTACAACAGCCTCAGAAAAAGTGACTTATGACCCAAAGACTCAAAGTTACAACCAATGCACAATCCCTGCCATCACATGATCGTAATTTGGGAGTTTGGCAACTGGCTTCCATTTATGGTGGTTGCACTGTCCGGCAGCCAAGATGGTGACTTGCAACCATCTCAGTGAGCTTCCAACAAGCAAAGTCAATTAGGTAAGCTGGATCTACTTAAGGACCATGTGATTTGCTTAATGACCAGGTTGACAGTAACCATAAAACTGGGTTTGGTCATGTGATGACTTGCTTAACTGTGTTGCTTAGCATCTATTGTGGTTGTAAGTTGAAGACTATTTGCATTAGGTATGAAAGTATTGAAAGAAAAATAGTGACACTGTCTAAAAATAATGGGGGATCATAAGATACCGTAAAACAACTCATGCTTTTGGAGCAGATTAAATGAACCTATGTGAAACTGGTATATACATATTGTGCAGATGCAGTCCTCCTGATCAGAAACATTTATTTCTTACATTAAAATTAAATTTGGTAGACTACAAATTGAGTTAACTGTAATTCTGCTTCCAGAGCAGAGTTTTATTTGCTTGAGTGCTCATGCTGTTAAATTTCTTCCCTTGGCAGATCATATGTGTCTTCTTATATATGTTACCAAGTGGAAACCTTTTATTTGAGATGCATTACTATTATAATGGCCTGTAAAATATATACACTGATTTAAACCAGGTATGTATACTCACACAGAAATGGTACTCTCAAAAACAGATGTGACCAAAATAATTATTTATTTACTATGCTTATATACTACCATATGAATCTAAATGACCTATAATGGTTTACAAAATGATAAAAAATCCCAATTAAACTCAAAGAGGAAATATAAAATATAAATTAAAAATTCAAATCAACAGGATAATAATTAGCACAAACATCAACTCTGCTGATTATTCTAATTTCCAAAGTCATTGCGAAACAGTTTTGTCTTGGAAGTCTTATGGAATGGGCCAGGGTTAGATATCAAAGGAAAATTGTTCCTGAGGTTGAAAAATGTCTTGGAAAAAGCCTGACTTTGGGTCTCCACCCATCTTACCTACTATACATAAAAAAGAGAAAAAAACCACAAGTGGGACAAGCATATAGGTTAATTCTTGTAGAGTAGACATGTCAAACACAAGGCCCGGGGGCCAGATGCGGCCCGTGACGTGTTTTCATGTGGTCCGTGAAGCCATCCTGGAAACAGTGAGGGAATGGCCCCCGCTGCCTTGGCCCCAGCCGCCTGGGAGCCAATGTACAATTTTGTGGTGGCCATCTATGCTGAAACGCATTCAGTTTTAGCTCCACAAGGCCGTCTGGAAACAGCAAGGGACCAGCCCCAGCCGCATCGGCCCCGCCCCTGGGTGCGCGCTGGGGAAGTGTCACCCTTTGTGAGGAATGAAGAAATGCACCATCGCATGGAAGTGGCCAGCAAATGGCCCTCGCATATTTCACATATCCGGCTTAATGGGCTCCGGGGGAGGGGTTTCAGCAGGATCTTCCAGTGGACGATGCCTTGGCGCTTGCCCTGATCCCACCCCCTTCTGCCAGACACCCTCAGATCTGTCCCACTCCTGCCCAGGCCCCCACAGGCACCCTTGATGCGAACAATGTAGAGCTGCCATGCCCACCCAGCAGGCCACACCCACTCCAGCCACACCCACCCAGTAGGCCATGCCCACCCTGGCCACACCCACCCGACTGACGCAGCCCTCAATGAAATTGAGTTTGACACCCCTGTTGTAGAGTACCCCAGAAAAGACCTTGCAGAAGGAATGCAAAGGCTAATGGGAAAATAGGAAATAAGCAAGAGAGAGCAAGGAAGCAAGCAACCCTGGGAAGAAATGAGAAATATAAAAATGAAACTTAATATTGCCCCACCTTGACCGCCTACAATTCTAGGCTTTCAAGATTCTATTATTATAGATAACCTACATCAATAAAGTAGAATGCCAGTAGTTCTTGTAAAGTCTGTCTCATCTGGCCTACTTCAGAAAGCTGACAATTCTACAGGGAGGAAGTGGTCTTCTAGAAACAAAGCCACATTCAGCTCTGCGGATTAAAAACAACATTTTGAAGGATGCCTGGAAATTTACTGGCCACCAATGTGTTTATCGAGGATCTAGTCAGATAAACTCCAGCATATAAATATCTTCTTGGGAATCAAACTTTTCTTTACTGATAATTATGTAAGTCAAAAATATAAAATATTAGTTTCTTTTTCAGAAGAGAAATTAAGTTTTTATCCATAAGCTGTGGTTCTTTCATTCTTGCTCAAAACCTGTGTATTTGAACTTGACTGTGCATCAAATTACTACTCTATTTCTTCCTAGGCTTTCTTACTACTATAAAAGCTCTCTGAATGTCAATAAACATGTTGAAGGTGGAAACCACAGCTTTTTCCTAATTTATTTTTAATAATTTATTTTCTGTACTAATTTTATAATGCTGCTCAACTCAAACAAGGAAACTCGGGGGGAGAGGGAATATAAGACTTTGTGATAGAAATCTAAACCGCTAAAGGTATCACAGGAAAATCAATTTGCACTGGCTTCTGTCATTATTAATCTGTAGAACAGCAGATTACACTTTAAATTGCCATAAAGCGTAACAGAAATATATTGTGACACATGTTTGATAGATAAATTATATATAATTACAGTAATTCAAACTATTTGGAGTTATTAACACACATAAGCAGAGCTCAGTTATGATTTATAACTTAAGTAATACTGTCTTATACTGATCAAATATCTGGACTTGTTGTTGTTATTGTTAATTGCAAAGTTGTGTCCAACCCATCGCGACCCCATGGACAACGCTCCTCCAGGTCCTCCTGTCCTCTACCATCTTCTGGAGTCCATTTAAGTTCACACCTACTGCTTCAGTGACTCCATCCAGCCATCTCATTCTCTGTCGTCCCCTTCTTCTATTGCCCTCAATCTTTCCCAGCATTAGGCCCTTCTCCAGTGAGTCCTTCCTTCTCAATAGGTGGCCAAAGTATTTGAGTTTCAACTTCATCTGGACTTGTTAGATCACATTATTTTCCTGAAGCAGTCCTATTTGTTCTTCAAACCTATAAGGAAACAGTTTCCCAATCTATATTCTGTCATGAACCAGCTGAGAAGATAGGGCCACCTATGTTTTGGGAAAGGATTGTAGTAGTTACTGTGAAGTGACAATTACATTTTACCTTTTAAGATATAATGCATAAAAATGATAAAAGTTCATCTGCAAAAAGCGATTAGAAGGGTTCTAAAATCAATTAAAAACAACAAAGGGAAAATAATGTCTTCAAAATACCAAGAATATCAAATATCTTATAAATACAACAGAAGGACTTAAGGGAACTAAAAATCTTAAAAAGAATAAAAGGGATGTTCACACTAAATATAGTATATTAGGCCCCCAATGGTTCTTTCTGCCAAGGATATTTCACAAATAATGGACTCTTACTAAAAAGGCCCCTTCACAATTAGCCATATGCTGTGTAACATCCCACAAGCAAGGATAACGCAATGCAGTTGTTGGGTAACACAAAAAGCAGAAAAGATAAACACTCCTCATTATTAAGCCTGTTAATCCGGCAACCATGTATTACTTTCTTTCCATAAAAATACTAATAAGAGTCTGTTCATCTTTCCAAGATGACTATCACAAACCTAGCTCAGGAGCATAATCCGTATAAAACAGAGCAAAAGAAAAAGAAAATAGAAAAGCAACCTTTGGTCCTCACTGTAATGGCAGGAAAGCCTTCTGAGTAAATTCTCTGCTAACCAGTGGCGGGATTTAGCCGGTTCGCACCGTTTTGGCAGAACCGATACCTAACTTTTTGTTGAGTTTGGCGAACCGGTTACAATAAATCTGCGAGGCATATTGTGCTGGGGACACTGCCGCAACGAGGCATGTCGCACCAGTGATGACGTTAATGTGGCACGCTTTGCACCGGTGATGACATCAATGTGGCGCGCCGGTGATGACGACAAACAGAACCAGTTGTTAAATTATTTGAATCTCACCACTGCTGCTAACTATAGTAGAAACTGAAAAAAGAACACCTCGCCCTTTGGTATAGTGGTGTTTCCTTTTTCTGAGAAATTTAAAAAGCACAAGTCATCTAGAGCAGGGGTCCCCAACCCCTGATCCGTGGACCAGTACCGGGTCACAGCATGCCAGAAAGCAGTCCGCGCGAACAAGGAAAGCCCCATCTGTGGGATGCAGGCATTACATAAAACCATGCCCCCTCCGGTCCGCGGAAAAACCTTTCTCCACGGAACCGGTCCCTGATGCCCAAAAGGCTGGGGATCTCTGATCTAGAGCAATGTTTCTCAAACTTGAGCATTTTAAGATGTGTGGACTTCAACTCCCAAATTTCCAACTCCCCTCGTAAAATGGCTAAGGTTAAGATATTCTGCTCCAGAAGAAAGAGGTGCTGGAGGAAGCAGGAATCAAGAGCATTTGCTTCTGATAAGCTAAAAGCCTTGGAGCACTGTAAAAGTACCTGTTGTTTCAGCTGCTGAACCAAGCGGTCTTTTTCACGTTTTAATCCAGCGACTTCCTCTTGAGTTTTTTTCTTAGAGGACGAAAGCTCCAGGAGAGCAATGTTGGCATCTTTTTCACTAATGGCAGCTAGAAGGGCTTCTTGTCTGGGGAAAAAAAGAGAAAAGAAAAAAGAACTGAGTACCTTCATTCACCCTGTTTATAATTTAAAGCTCTAGTTCCAAAACTATACACACAAGCAATACAAATCACTTAAACTTTTTTTTTTTAAAAAAAACAAAAACAAATAATTTTGCAGGTTCCAGATTTTAAATATTTTCAATAACTTTTTAATATTTCAAATCCTTATCTTGTTGCTGAGAACCAGATGATTGCTGTATTACAGATCTAGTTCATTATCTGAATATTTACTACAAATTATAATTAGTGTCTGTCATAAGAGGCAACAGTAATACCCAACTAGATATTTTTCACTTATAAATAAGGTTGGAATTATATGAAAACTTAGACATGAATTATTTCTGGATTAAAAAAAAAACGATTTAAGAATCACCTCCACATTTCTGGAAAAACTATCTAGATATTGATGAAGTCTGAACTCCCTGTAGAGTCTCTAAGGGAGTCTCCTCAAATGTGTAACCAATACTACAAAGACATCCCAGATATGATTTTATAGACTGGGTCTCTTACTTAAAGATATGTCAAGGGTCAAGACCATGTGTTGGTTATATTTCTATTATTCCCACAGTGCAATGACGTGAAAAAAATTCAATGGCCTGAGGTCAGAACAGTCCACTCATAAAATGATTTATGGGCCCAGAGCTCATTCCTCAGGTCTATGGATTTTATTGCAAAATAAACCTCAGAACAAGATACAATTTCCTGTCTGAATGAACAGCTTTTACATCAGGACACCTGGACAGCCTTCAATTATTTAAGTGAAATAATAGGTCTGAATCATACTGGTACAACTTGTTACTGGAGTTCACATCCTATAGCTGCTAACTTTTAAAATATTCTATATAACCATCAAGTAGACTGGCAAACATTTAATACTAAAATTAAGAATACCTGTATGTTGGGCCTATTATCAAGATAGTAGAGAAAAATTGTGTCACAAAAAATGTCCTTTGGCTGCTGTTAATTTGACATTTTAAAACTGTGCTTTAAAACTGTTAAATCAATACAAGAGAATATTCTTGCTCTTAAGATAAGCTCTTGATTGCTGTGCAGCACATATATATATATATTTTCATAAGGATATGCTTCACTATTCTCACATACAGGATATAAATCCATAGCTCCAACCTTTTCTGTTTGTGTGTGTTCATGCAGGCGCACACATGCTCATGTGTGCACCCACTAAAGAGAGCTACATTTATTGTGGTAAAATGCAATATGTAAGTAAATGTGACAATTTATTAGAAAGGGTTAGAGCTTTTAATTTCTCTTAATATATATGTGATTCCTATAAGCCATAAATCATGTTAAAACATTTAAATGGTTTATTTATAAGCTTGTCAAGATCTCAGTTAGAACGTAGCAGTATATATAAAGGAAAATATTTGGAATTACCGTGATAAATTATTGTAAGTACTGATCAAAATTGGCAATAATTTAGAAAGCAAAAAATACTAATACAAGTACTATTCCCCAAACCCTTTTTGCAGCCCAAATCCTATTACCAGGCTCTTGTAGCCAGGACTGATGCATTCTTAGATAGCAATACTGAAAAACCAAATCCATCATTGTGAGTCACTTAAATGCATCAATATCATTAAAATATAATATTTATTGCAGCCTTCCATTAGTTTGAGTTGAGCTCATTTAGTAAAATCCTAAAACAAAAAAATGTTTCCAGGAAACCATAGTATATACATATTCATAATTCTTTGGAAATTAACATTAATGATGGAGTAAATTTTCTCAATCTACCAAAAAGAAACAGTATACAGCAACAACACGCACACATTAAATTTGTTGTAGCATGTAACTTTATTACAAGGACTAGCTCTCTAAGGGATCAATCTTAATACATTTCATGTGGTGCCAGTGTTTCTTAGTAAGATAATTGCTTTTTCATCTGATTGCAGAAGTATTCTCAAAGGACCAACAGACATTTTTCTCCTTCCTACAAGTTCACAGGAGAATGATGCATGCTTTAACAGAGATCATGCTGATTTTTTTCTCCCTGGACACAGGTTAAGAGGTTAACTGAAAAACAGAGTAACATATTCTTGAAAGCAAGAATTAAATTCTGGAGGGCAATAAAGATTAAAAGTCTATGAACACCATGACAAGAAAGTTTTTCTTTTTTTTAAGACAAAAAAGGGAAAGTTTTAATCACTGAATTTTCCAAAAGAGATTTCATATGACCAAGAAGTTTTAATTACAAGTGCCATATTTCCTGTCAACCTGTGTGAGATAGAGGGATGAATTAGTATTTACACAACTAGCAAGCCCAAGAGTGATTATTTCTGGTGTTTGGTGGCTTGTTACACTGCTTTCGCATATTGAGATTGTTTTAGGTGTTACGACTAACAGTTTCTTTCAATAATGGTGGAGAACAAATGGATGGTGAATGCTGAAACCCATGGATCACCTGAGCAAACAAGTTGTTCCAACAATAAAGACTGGTGACAGCTGTTGTGTACATAACCTCAGGTACATTTTTAACTTGTGAAATCAAGAACGGTACTTATGGAAATAAATTTGGTTCAACTGATAGGGGCAGCTACTTGTTGGAGGGTAGGATGCTCCTATCACAGACTTTACTACAGAGGCAGTCTAAGGTTACTATGTGATAGTTCTCGTTCTTCTCCCAAAGTCTATAGGCAACCATTGAGACATGTTTGATCGGAATCAAGCACTTTTTTTTTTGTCTCAAAGCCTGTTTGTATAAAAGTACATCAACTTCATAGTTACTATTCATAAGGGATCCCCTAAAGAGCTGTAAAATCTGCCTTCAGCCAGCTGCTGTAATTGCTGTCTGTCAAAACAGAACTGTTTTCTTACTAAACATTTCAAAGCGCCCAGAGTTTGGTTGATTAGTTTGAAGGTGGGCGGGTGATGGGAAGGGTGAATGAGGGACAGAGTAAGACTGATGGCCTGTGGACACTGAACTTTTATTTAGTTAAAGTACCCCAGAGAGACACTAACATTACAGCTGAGAAAAAAATCTTGCCTGTTCTAGCAGAACAAGCAAGCTACAGAAAGGAATTGTTACAAATAATGTCTGGGTTCCTGATATGGGAAGCATTAAAGAAGTTCACATATAAGCAAACAACATACCAAACAGAATCATTGATATTGCTGCTCACGAAATATGTAACTGTCGAAATGAAGAAATCCCTTTTAGCACACAGAAAAGTTTTTTTCCCCATTAACTTTTCTGCAACAGTAAAAGGTTTTTGATCCCAAAGCAGCATCACAAAGTAGAATGGTTGTTGTTTAGCCACTATTTAAAAAAACATGAGGATTAATATTTTAATGGCTAAAATGAAGGACCTTTAATACCTGTCACTGAAAATAATAAATGATTTAAAAAAGAACAGAGGAGAAAGTTGATGTCATGATCAAAAGTATAGTCTAAAAATAATGGCAATTACATTTTTATTAGCTGTTAGCCAAATGTAACTATTATGCTTCACTTCAATCATCCTTAACAAAGGCTTTGTCACATTCAGGTATGAACTGCATTAAATACAAACTGTTATATTCACATAAGACTCTTCCTCCTCTCTTTTTATTTTAATTGAACCAGAATTTGGCAAGATATAAATAAACGATTCATAGGAGACTGATATAAACAGGAATTAATAACTGTTAGCCATAGTGCAGCCTCCATTTCATCAGTATCTAACACCCATTTTCTGAACGCAAGTATCACTTTGTACCTATGGATCTCAAATAAGTAACAGGTTCTTAAATCCATTCTCAAATTGTGAGCAACATAAAGTGTTGTGTTGGATTGCAGTAAGACAAAGGTAGAAGTCTGAAAGAAGGAAATGACCGTTAGCCCTGGAAACCTAGATCTCTCTAGACTAGAGGATATTTAAATTACAAAGACACTATGTTGTCCAGGGTAAGGGATTTTTTGCCTCTTCTTCCACCATTACAAGCCCACCTTTACATATGTTGGAAGCTGTTGTTTTGCTTTTGAACTATAAAATATCTGAAAGGCATATATAAAGCAGTTAAGTCCAAATATGGCACATGCAAGACCAAGTTTGTTTTGGAGGTAAAAAGTTCATTCAAATGAAATGCTTCTAGCAAAGGTGTGTTAATTTTGTCTGGAAACACCCATGAAAGTTACAACCAGACATTCCATCTTAGTCCCCAGCACTAACTGTACAGTGCAGCTATAAGGTGTTGTGGCTATTTACTCTAAAAATAGCTTATACATCAAAGCTTTTCTGGTAATTGGGAGTTAGACATACAAATACTACATACTTTTAACTCCCAATTACAGGAAAAAAGTTTATTCCTTCCTTCCTTATGTTATATCTGAGCAAATTAGAGGTTTTTAAAAAGCTTCATGCTATGGGGGGAAATGGGGGGCATGAGGTCATAGCAAGAGAGATATACCTGCCATGTCTGCATGTCCCTCTGTAGCAGTGCTTCTCAATTATTTTCTGTTATGCCCCCCTAGGAAGAAGAAAATATTTCGCGCCCCCCACGCGACTGTAAACATTTTTTTTCTGTACAGAGGACCGATTTCCGGGTCTAAAAGTCACACGGGCGGGTTTGGCCAATCAGGATAGAGCATCATGTCTATCCAATCGGGTCCTTTGCATGTGTCACGTGCGTTGGCGGTCATGTTGTCCTCCGCGTTGGGCTGCCGACAGTATTTGCCGAGGTCAAACGAGCCCCCCTTTACGGAGCCTCGTGCCCCCCCTGGGGGGCGCGCCCCACTATTTGAGAAGCACTGCTCTATAGCAAGGAATCTCTTAAAATTTCTCTGTTAGCACTCAGGAACTTTTTTTTTTTTAATTCTGAGTGCTGCATGTTGGGAAATGACAATGGATAAGTAAAGTATTTTTAAACATAGTTTCTTAATTTCCATTGTAAAACATATTTGAATGTTTAATCTCTTTATATAATGAATGCTTCACTTTAATTAGTATTTCTCAGGTTTCTATTTCTCAGGCAATGCTCTTGATTTATCTTACAATATTCACTCATTTCCAAGCATGACCTCGATAAAAACGTCATCTGTTTAGTAGGCCCATCTGTTAAAATGGTATTAAGATTTTGTTTGAAGAAATTGCGACAGAACTTAAGACTTATATACCGCTCTATACTTCTCTACTACGCATAATCACCTTGCCTCTCTTCTTGCCTTGAAAAAATAATTTCCTTCTATTTCTGCTCCCTTAGTTTAGGGTAGGGTTTACCTCAGTTTAATTTTTTAATCTGCTTTGGAAGACAAATCAAAAGATAATAAAAGCAACTTTAACAAAAGAGTAATAGACAAATGACAAAGCAAATGACCTTCTGACAACTACAACACATTAAATTGAAATTGAAAACACCTACATAGTTTTAATATAGGGCAATGTTCCAACAGGAAACAAGCAGAACAGAACTGATGACTTTTTATTAAACAGTTAGGAAAACTGTGCAGAGTGTATTTTCCGCAATTCTTTCCAGTCCCTTAAAAAGAATTCTGCTCTGTGTCACCTGAACAAGGAGGGGATAGATAGATAGATAGAGATAGATAGATAGATAGATGGATGGATGGATGAATAACCTTTATTGTCATTTTTTACTGTGGACACAATGGCACACATTAAAAATGAAATTTAATTGCTTGCTCTCCAAGTGTACACATACATAACACACATTTAAACATAATATATACAACATATTTATACACCCACACCCTTACATATAAGTAACATATAAATATTATAAATATTAATCTGTGGAATAATGGATGAGTTGATAACCCTCCTGAAATACTGCCATAGGAAAGCATTGGAATTTTTAAATCTGCCTTCCCAAACAGGTGCAGCATATTTTCAAGCAAAATGTACCTTTTGTTGGTTTTCTCCCATCACACTATATTTGATACTACTTTGTTCTGTTTTTGGAGAGTTAGCCTGCTAATGCAGGGGTCCCCAACCTTGGCAACTTTAAGACTCGTGGACTTCAACTCCCCGAATTCCCCAGTCAGTCATGCTGACATCCACAGGTCTTAAAGTTGCCAAGGGTGGAGACCCCTGTGCTAATGGATAGGCAGATAGAGTTGCTTTGCATAATTTCTTTCCAACATTCTTTTTGGTTGGATGGAATAAATGAGATTATAAACAAAATCTCAAAACTATACGGTTGAAATAATTCAAAATACAGGCAGTCCTAAACAACAGTTCATTTAGTGACCATTCAAAGTTAAAACAGCACTGAAAAAAGTGACTTATGACTGTTTTTCACATGACTATGGCAGCATTCCCAGGGTCATGTGATCAAAATTCAGACACTTGGCAACTGACTCATATTTATGACGGGTGCAGTATCCCTTTTGTGACCTTCTGACAAGCAAAGTCAATGAGGAAGCCAGATTCACTTTACTAACTTAACAACAGTGAATCACTTAACAACTATGGCAAGAAAGGTTGTAAAATGGGACAACATTCAATTAATAACTGTCTCACTTAGGAATAGAAATTTTGGGCTCAGTTGTGGTCGTAAATCGAGGATTACCTCTACTACTAGTTTCTCTTATGATAGTATTCTTTTTCCCCCAGTTTCACAGGCTAAATATAGCTTCTCCCTTAAGTGTTTACAACAATCAAATATGAGTCCGACTTTCATTCAAACTCTTAATTTAATATCTGAAGATGTTTATTGAATGTTAGAAATATCAATAGGATAGCTCCCTAATATAACTTTTAAATTAGATTTTATCCACGTTTTCCTACCTGACGAGTATGATTAATAGAAACTTTAAAAGGTATTTTAAAAATAGCAGGTATGATTTCCAGATTGTATACTTATCAGATCAAGACTGTCTGGTAAATTCCATTTCTAACTTTAATATGCCACTCCTTATAAATGAAGGAAGTTGAGAACCATTTTATGGGCTACCTATAAATATTTCTCTCAGCAAGTGGCTGACCTTGTCTTGGCTTGGAAGCTATACCAGTTGGGCCTCTTGAATGAGACCCCTCCAGGGAATTTTGGGGTTACAGACTAAGAAAAAGCAAAAAACAATAACAACAAAAAACTCCAACACCAACACCTCAATGAAGGAAATTACAGACTTTTCTATAGTTGCTAGAAAATTACACGGACATATCTATAAACTTGAAGCAGCTTTTATTTTTACAGAGGGTTTAGAACTCAATTTCTGTGGTTTTTTTTTAAAAAAGCTACTTTAATAGGAATTATATTAAAAGTGAATAGGAATCATATTAAAAGTGCTTGTCTGGATTAACTTGCCCAAAACAAAACAAAACAAAAAAACAAAAACAAACTAGAAGCCAAAAAATAAACAAGTCATAGTTTTTTTTCATTTGTGTAAAATAGAATAAGGGGAAAATTAACCTCAAAATGTATTATATTTGTTGGAGGTTATTAAAAAAAATCCCCCAATTTAGTCATGAATTATGTTTAGATTTGTAGATGACCACGATGGAGTAGAGCAGTGTTTCCCAAACTTGACAATTTTAAGGCATGAGGACTTCAACTCCTAGAATTCCACAGCCAGCAACGCTGGCTGTGGAATTCTGGGAGTTGAAGTCCACATGCCTTAAAATTGTCAAGTTTGGGAAACACTGGAGTAGAGCTTTGAATGGAACAGCCAGCAATATTCTGAGCTGCTCCCTAACTGTTTCTCCTATACTACATTTGGTTCTGTTCTGCTTTCAGAGAGTTATCTTGCTATTGGAGTTCCTTTACACACTGAAAATTCTTTCCAAGATTTCATTGGGTTAGAATTGATAGAAAGAACTGCTAAATTACAAACACAATAGATCTGAATCGATTTTGCAGCTATATCATTGGATTTAAAACATTGCAATTGCTGCAAAAAATTGAATAGCTATGGATTTTGAATAGCTGACTGTGGCCATAGGAAAAGCTTTGATTCTTCAAAAGAGGTGGAAAATAAAATGCCATTACTTATTCTGAAATTCTGCCAGAGTAATACTTGCCTTTACAGTTAGAGTTAAAGAAATCAATTTCATAACATCATCATCTTATAAAGCAGATTATCTTGATTTAAGATTAATGTGTCACTATTCCTTTTTTTCCAGTATCTTCTATGCTTCTCATTTATCCTATAATTTCACTAGGTTAGCCCTGGAAAACTGAAGACAATTGTCTTACTTTTTGACAATTCCTTTCTACCTTTGCAACTCCTATTCAGTATTACCGTACAATATTAAGAGCAATTTATGGCAAGTATTGCTGGAAATATTGCTGGAAAAAGAAGATGAAATAAATCTCACTTTGCAAGTGACACTTTGCTCTCTGCCCTTGCTATTCAACTGAACCCCTTCTTTGCTACCTAATGTTAGCCTCTCTTATTTGTCACATTTGGTTGCATGAAAAATCAAATTAACAACTTTTACAGCTTCTGATGTCTAAAATAAATTAGCTAGAAACTCAAACTCAATGTACAGTGTACCAAGTGAAACCAAAGTTTTATTTAGAAACATTGAAGTGACCCATGATCACATGACTATGATTTATAATGGGCTTTTTTGTCATTTTCCGATAGAAAACAGTAAAAACTGTCCATTGGATATGCTGGATTCACTTAATAACCGTGTGATTTGCTTTATGGCAATTGTAAAATGATCCTACAATTGAGTCAGTCATATGATGCCTTGACTTATGATCACAATAATTTATGACCAAAATACTGGGCTCCATTATGGTTTCAAGTCAATCGATTGATCGATCGATCTATATCTATCTATCTATCTATCTATCTATCTATCTATCTATCTATCTATCTATCTATCTATCTATCTATCCATCCATCCATCCATCTTCATACATACATATAATTTCAGTTGTATGAAAATCAGTGGGGAGAACAGCTTGGAGCTCCAGATCCAATTTATTATGCTGTAGCTGAGATTCTCGGAGAGAGATGCTTAAGGGCTCTGCTGCCATCTTCCCTTCTCCCTTTCAGTGTTGTTGCTGCTGCTGTTATTGATATTCCAAAAAGATTAGTAATTGTGGTATGTTATCAGTGCACGTTAGAGCATCAGGAATTTGTTTTTTTTTAAAATCTGAAATAGAATATCAGGTACACATAATCAGAGAGAGCATACTTGAATGAAGTCTTTACGCCTGGAAATATGCTGTAATATTTCATTTAATATAACAATATTTTCATTTCCTACTGCCTCTTCTAAATTAGTGAGAAAATCATTGTTGCTGGCAAATACGACTGATTCTGAAGTGAGAAGCCATATAATTCTCTAAAAATAAAATGCAGAATGCAAGGTAATGGAAAATGTGGACACCATTACACCCTCCCCTTAATATAGGGAAGGAATTCAGTTGAAAGTTTTGAAGTACGTGAAACAAAATAGAAAAACCTCAGCAACAAGAAATTAGAGAACACACTACAATGGCAGATCATAACTGTGTGGCAAAAAAGAGGAAGAGACCATATTTTAAATCATGAGGAAAAATGAGTTCAGTGAATATGATCTGATATGTACTTTCCAAATCAATACAAACCCAGAACTATCCCTTTTCATCTCAGGCTTCACACCTAGTTTTGGTAATAAATCACAGACAGTTAATTCAGATCTCAGCTGGGCTTGGCAGAAGACTCCCAGAAAAACAACTCAGCTAGATTAGAATCTTTACTGCAGTCAAGAATGAAGCCTCAACATGAACAAATGACCCCTGTTGCAATGCAAAGAAGTCAGAAATCTACGCTTCAGAACACAGGTTAAGCTCTGAGCTTCTTCCTCCTGTATGTCCGGCTGTGAACAGGCAAGAATGAATAGCACACTGATTCTCAGAACCTTTATTAGCTTAACTGTAAATCAATTCAATAAGGTAGCATAAACAGAGATAACACATACACTAGAGGTTGTAAATCTGGCAAGGGTATGTTTGCAGCAGAGAGAAGCCTTGCCTGTGTGCTGTAGCAGAGAGAGGGGATAGCTGAAGAGAGACTGCCAGGGATGTTAGTCATAAATTCCAAAATCTGGTCTGGCGGAGCTCAAATAGACCACTTTAGGAGTCAAAAAGCAGCCATCATCCCCAAAGTACGGGGCCACTGGGAACTAGAACCTCAGAAACAATGAAAAGCAAGTCAGAAAGTGAGTCTGACCTGAAAGTGTCAACTGCTTCCTTTCTCTTTCCGGTTGTGGGTAGCTGGAGAATATAATGCCATTTCTTGCACTTCCATTTTTTAAAAAAATTCAGATGAAGCATTTCCTCTTTTTTGCTTCCTTTTTCAGGCTTCTTTCCCTCTATTTCCTGATTAAGAATAGAGGAAAGGGGAATGTTGATTTTTTTCTGTTTCTCAGAATTCTCCCTCACATCTTCAGTGGGAGCAGGTCCTCTCTCATTTGTGCAAAGTGCCCCCCCATTTCTCTTCAAACAATGTCCCCTCCCATTTAGAACTGCTAGCAGGTGCAGAACCTGATAAGAATAGCTAGTCAGCTAGCTTAAGCATTAAAGAGTCCTTCCAATATTCCAATATTCAAGTACCAAAAGTTCTTGCACAGCTATGCACGAAGGACCAAAAGAAAACTGCAGGACCAGGAGGAACTTATAGCAAACTGGATGTGTTTTCAGTATGTCTGACAGCTGAATGTGAAAAACCACAGCACTGATCCCTACTATTACACAGAATGGTCCAATAAACAGGGCATCCATTTTTTTGGATGTGGAGGAAATAAATCTGTAAGAAAGTTAGATGTAATTTCAACAGTAAAAAGGGAGCCTTTTTATGATGGTCAGCATCATAGGTTCCTTGGAATAATGCAGCTAAGAGGGGACTGAGAAAGCAGCTACACATTTCTGGAGGAAATTGAAAACCTCCAGAACATGGGCAGAAGTTGCCTTAACCATGGCTAATAGCTGTAGATGGTATGAAATTGTAACATCTGGATGGAGACACGAACTAAGTTTATTATTAGCAAAGTAAAGTGCAGGTAACAGACTAGTCTGGTTAATCTACCACTAGTGTAATGACTCACGAGTAACAAATATATTACTCCGATATGGCATTTATTCTCTCCATTTCTCCAGCTGCCTATGAATGATGGAAGATGACAGATGGAATTTATAGCCAATAGTTGAAATAGAGCTTTCCAGAAAGATTGTGACCCATTGTCTAAAACCATGTCTGATCAATATGTTGAATAAACAGGCAAGTTGTCTTTGGGTGGAATGAGGGCCAAGCAGAGAATTAAATTGGTCATTTTAAAAAAGAGATGAACTAACATCAGAATGGCATGCAGGCCTTTTCATGTGTAGGTCGATTATAAAATCCAAGGAAATTTACCCAAGGCTACGGAGAAGGGAGGAGATGAAAAAATACAGATTACTTGTCAAGCTTGTATAATGATAAGGATACCATGAAGAAACAGATTTTGATATTTGCTCTGACCTGAAACCATTAAAAGTCAGAGAAGGAGATGGATCATTTTAATAACTCCAAAAAGCCCACTTAGTTTAGAGCTGTACCACTTCTCCCCTCAAGGAAGGACATATAGGCCTTCCCGAAAATCATCTACCATGTATGGGTCCTGCTTTTATTTAGTCCAATTTCAATAATTTAAGAACTCTCCCTTTTTGTATTAACATTGTCTTCCTCTTCTATTTTTTAGAATCCTTTTTCCTATCTACTTTCTGTCTTTCATTACCTACTATCTTACTTCTACATTTTGGCTTCTTGGTTTCTGTAAGCTTACTCTAATTTGCTATGTTTTTACTGTAACATAACTTTATAGTAATTTAAATTCTACTATACAATGTTTTATATCTATAAGTATCTATACTTTATCCTATATTATTTCTATGTTGTTCTACTCTCTTCCACACACTGTTAACCTAAGCCAGATCAGTTGCTTGTAGAAAAGGTGATGGTTTAGTCTGGACCATGGACTGTTCTCAGGTGTCATGCAACTGCTTGTTAGAGTCACCACTCAACTGTTGCCCTGGGAGAGACTCATGACTTGGCTTTCTGGGGAGTAGAGAGTGTGGTGCTTTGGAGATTCCTGCCCTTTTTGCCATCTACCGTGAGTTGGTTTACTGTTTCTAGGTCTTCAGGCTGCTCTGATTTCACTACTAACATCCTAGACCTTCTTTATCAGCGGCTAGTACCATGGGCTCCCAGTTGGCTTCCAACTCCTTGATTCTTCTCTGTCAGCATCCTTGACTTCTACTAACAACAGCATCTCGGGACAGGGTGCTCAGGTACTACCACTCCCTCATTCATTCTGTCAGCAACTTCCATTGTCTTCTATGACACACTGTCTCTTGTGCATCAGTTTTGTCATGCTCCATTGTAATTCTGGAGTTCATTATTTCCTGTTCTTCTCTGCTGTTCATTCTGATGCAATCACCGACATGTGTTCAATGTGGCAGAGCCCTTTTTAAAAGGCCAACTTGTCTCAGCCCATGGGCAGGTCTACAAATTTTCTCCATCATAGAGAAATAGTTTAGAACTTTGTTTAATTGGTCAGCTGAATTCTTTATTTACTTGAGCTCAAATCCTCAGTTAACAGCTGAAATTTAACTGTACGTTGCTACAGTGAGTTATTTATTTTTGTAATCAATTACATAATTTACATCAATTTAATAATTGATAATCAATTTAATAATTTATTAGATTACTAAAGCTACCACATTTTAAAATACATCTAAATGTAATTTAGAGCCTACTCACAATGAAAGTAAAGAATTTCAATGTTGTGAAGTTAGACTGAAATGTACATACAGTTATAGATCCATAAGCAGGAAATGTAAGTGAAATTTGATGTTTATTAGGTAGAAACTTGGCCAGACTGAAATGGTTAATTATACTAGCAACTCTCAGCAAGCTTTCCTCTCATGCATACTTATAAAGAAAAAAAAAAAGGGGGGGGGGAAGAGAAAGAAAAGCAATTTCTGAGCAGATAATTACTTGGCAGTATTCAACCTATAATCAAGTTTAAAAACAGCACACTCTGGTTTCCTTGAAATATGTCACGGGAAGCAAAATATGAAGGGTCTCTGAAAGCTTGGCAATAATTTATGAAATAAACTTCTGGAGTGCTGACAAATTCTTTTAATTAAGAGTCATCTGTTTTCCCTAATTCTTCTTCTAAATATGTAGTTTTCCTCTTTTTTCTCCCTTCAAGCTAGGCCACAGGCATACTGCGTGCCTACCTTGCACTGAAAGTAATAGGGCAATAGGTATTGGTGAAAGTCCATCTTTGGTTTAAAAATTAATCTAAAGCTGAAAGTTGCTTTCTTCAGATGACAACTATACACTCCCATTTATGAACTTGCAATTTGTGAACCCCTACTTGCTACTTGAGAATCATCTACATGCCCTATCCAACAAAATATGACATCTTAGAAAGCCATAAATAAAATTACCTCGGTACTCATTATTAATTGGTTCTGGGAGGTGCAATGAATACCAAAAATGATGAGTACCAAGCAATTTTTCCCATAAGGAATAATGTAATGAGTCATAAGGCAGCCATAAGTTTTAGCTTGTGCGTTGAGTACCAAACAAACAATGAGTACCAGGACAAAATTTTCACATCAAAATGCACTGACTGCCAAATTCGATGAGTTTTGAAGTAGCTGAGTACCAAGGTACCACTGTACAGTTTTATGCTAGCAACAAGGAAATGATACTACTACTCAATGAAAGCAGTACTAACTAGTAAATGAAAGTAAGCACAGGTTTTGCACATATTATATACCTGTGAATATAATACTAACATTTGCAGTAAAAAAAGGCAAAACAGATTTTTTTAATTCTGTAAAGAGCAAATGGATATGGGAAAATGCATTTAGATGTTGGGAAGCCCTGGTAAGGTGTAAGGTTTAGGTCATAGCTATAAGAAACTAATAATTACAAATATAAACTTATAAAACCCTGGTGCATAAAACACCAGATTTATCTGTAGTTGAAAAGAAGAAAGTGTGGACAATTGGTGTGGCATTACCATGGGATAGTAGAATAGAAGACAAAGAAATGGAGAAGGTGACGAACTATCAAGATCTGAAAATTGAAGTTGAAAGATTATGGCATTCATTGGCTGCGATGGTCCCAAGTGGTTATTGACACACTGGGTGCCATATCAAAAAGCCTTGGATGGCACTTAGAAAATATGCACGTTGATAACATTTCCATCTGTCAATTACAAAAAACGCCACAATGCTTGAATCAACACACATACTATGCCGATACATTATGACCTCCTAGATTCTTGGGAAAAACTCCATGCGAATGAAAGGCAGTAAAGAACTGGCAGTTATGATTTCATGTTGTATATGTAACAGCCACCACCACCACCACAGCTGAAAACCACTGTACTATGTGGTTCATATTCAGCTCAGTCATATGGAGAAGTAATGTGAAAGAGTCAGGATGGATAGTACAGTAAAACAAAACAATAACAAAAAGTAACTTCAGATTCAATTTTATTCAGATATTAAGGACTTTAGATGGTCTTTGCTCACCACCATTTCTCAGTCCCAACATGAGACTTCAGATTCTTATAAAGAAAAACTCCATTTCTTATAACCATTGTGGCCTTCTTTTGAAGTAAAATATACACATACGTGTCTATGTATAGAGTTCATCTTAAAATATCCTGCTTTGAAGCTATAAAGATCTATACAACAGGAAACACGTAATGCGATTTTGAGTGAAGCAAATACACTGGCAATGCTAAACACAATGTTTTTTCCCCTCCCATATCACATGGGATGCGCTTAATTAATATCAAACTTTCTGCATCTGTCTTTTATAAACAGTTGCACAAGCTGAAATCACTTCTGTTGTTTTCGTCTACTTGTTTAGACTGTCTGGTATTAACTCCAGCTGATGTATGCCCATATTGTATGCAGCAGAGTAGAAATATTACTTTACCCATATAAATACATTTCCTCAAGTATCTGTTAATAGTAAGTTAAACTACGGTACTGACATGCATCTAGGAAAGTATACTTATTATTTCTTTAACAAGATTCTATTAAAGAGAATAATAAGGTTTGCCCACTGTCTATGTTCTTCCATCCAGCAGGGGAGCAGATGTTTTTTTCATTATCACCTCATCAGCATTTCTGTCAGCTGCCAATGGTGAGACAAAAGACCAAGCCATCCACTAATTCCTGGCTATTTTGTCTTCTCAAGGAACACTTATGGAACAGATGGACATTCTTTAACCCCCTATAGCAGGGGTGTTCCACCTTGACAACTCTGAGACTTGTGGACTTCAACTCCCAGAATTCCCCAGTCTACAAATCTTAAAGTTGTCAAGGTAGGCCACCCTTGCTCTATATCCAACTGTTTAGTTTAGCACAGAAAGTGAGAAATCACAGCACTTATAAAATCATCGTGGGGAAAGAAGGAGCAAAAACATATCAGGATTGCTTCTTTCAGAACAAGAACACAGCAAAAACAAACAGACCCCAACGGACTATTCTGGGTCACTCACTACTGTACTGTTTTATTTATGTGCCACCTATGAGAAGCTTTGCTGCAGGTTAAAATAACAATGTAAATTGCAAGATATTTAGCACCAAATGTTTGCTGGAAAAGCCAAGACTTTATAACTTTCTAAAAGATAGTGTTGATCTTGGAAGAGAGAGCTTCTTCCAGAAGGCCAGGGCAGCTACTAAGAAGTTTTGTTTCTGAGTTCCCACCTCTTTTAATTTCTAGATGAATAATATAACTGTTAATGCAGAAAATAATGTAAATGTTAATGCAGAAAAGGGCTGAAGGCATTGCATATTAAAGTCATCGTAGCCCAGATCACTCTTCCCCTTCTAATATAGACTAAGTTTTCATTTAGAAAGAGCAGAATCACTGCTGGCTAAGACTGAGGAGACCAAGATGTAAGTCCATCCTCAGTGACTGATACTCACATGTTGATTCTGGGCCAACCTACTCTTTCAGCCAAACCTACTCACAGGGTTGTTGTTTTATAGGGAATTCTACTTATGCTCCGCAAGAAAAAGTGAAATACATATAAGAGCTATGCAATAAAGCATGGCTGTCCATAACAACCCACCCCCAAAACAAACATTGCTACAAAAAAATATATATTCCTAAATATACATTATAGAAGTGGAGAAGACTAGATGGGCAGTTAGGAAAATGTGAAATTCAAGTACCAAATTAAGCAAAAAGGGAAATTAAGAACAGGCAGTGGCTTCTTGCCAAGAAGCAAGCAACCACATTAGAGTTTTTTTTTAAAGTGATACTGTTACTAACAGAGTCATCACCCTGCCTCCTGCTTGCCAATTCCACCCAGTTGTAACCCAGGCCCGTAATCAGATTCCTTGAAATGTACCAGCCTTTTTTGTTTCTTCGATAGAATTGCTTCAAATTTTTTACCCAATTTCTGATATCCAAAGCCAAGAGCTTCGCTTACGCACACACACACACACAGAGAGAGAGAGACAGAGAGAGAGAGAGAGAGAGAGAGAGAGAGAGAGAGAGAGAGAGAGAGAGAGAGAGAGAGAGAAACAGACAGACAGAAAAGGAAAGTATTCCTAATCTAGTATGCTTGCTCCTAAATTTCCTTTATCATTTATTCTGTGGTGCATATATGAAATCTGTCTGTGTATGTATTCTCAGCAGAAATAAAACAAAGATTATGATAGAAACTAATAGTTTAAATAATCCACTTAAGAGTTGTTTAAGCATGTTTTCTGTAGGGACCAAGACTGATTAAATGAAAATATTTGATAGTCTATTACTTTTACGCGTCCATAGATGCTGTATCTGAAGTACATGTTGCCAATAAATATGGAGATGATAAAATCATAGAGAACACTCTACAGTTATTCTGCAGATCATTATCTATTTCCACATTTCTGTCACTAAATCTACTAGAATGCCACCCTGGTTTTGTACCTCTCTTCAAAACAGACAGCTATAATTTTAAGACTGGCTAAAATAAAAGCTCAACTTCAAAGCAAACCAAGAGCTTACATGCCGTGATGAATCACTCCACCCTAAAACATTTTGTTTTTTTGGACGGTCGGGAATTTTTATTTTCAAACCCCAGCAGCATAATACTGTAGATCCAGAATGAGGAAGTCAATTCTGTTCTGAAGACATTCATTCTAAAGGTTGTAAGAACTGAATTGGTTACTGTAAATTAATTAGGGACCTACATTTGGTGAGTCCAGGGCAGGGGTAGGCAACCTTGGCTCTTTTATGACTTGTGGACTTCAACTCCCAGAATTCGTGAGCCAGCTTGGCTGGCTCAGGAATTCTGGGAGTTAAAGTCCACAAGTCATAAAAGAGCCAAGGTTGCCTACCCCTGGTCCAGGGAGATGCACCTTCTCTGCTATGGGACCTACCCTCAAGATTAGATTAGCTGCATGCCTTTTGATATTCAGAAGCCCCTGAAGATCTGGTTATGTTATCAGGCCTGAGGCTCTTGGGGAACCAAAGAAACACTGTTGGGTTGGCCATTCTTCTATTATTTGCCTTGGGTTTGTATATTTGTTTTTAGTTGTAGTATTTATTTTTTAATGTGGATTTTTTGTATCTTTATATTTGTTGCTTTATTGATTATTGTACACCATCCAAAGTCACTTTAATAAACAAATAATGTTCTTATATCTTTTAACAACACTGTTGATGAATCTGCAATGTATAATTCCAGATTTAACATCATAATGTTCTGTATGCACGTAGCACTGTGATGAATCACTTCCTGCATGGTTTTTAAATCTTGAAACTTTTTTGCATCATATGCATTGGAAAATAAACAGACTGACTTTAAATTTTCCCATATTTTTATTTGACCATTCTCACAGCATAGGAAATATATTCCTATAGCATGGAGCATACATGTATATTCATGGTTGTATTTGTGTAAAAAAAAATAACAGGAAAACAGTTTTGATTCACAGGAACATAGATAGAACTGGACAAGTAACAACCTTCCAAATAGATGCCAATTGATTCAGAATTAGAAAGAAGAGACCCAGTAATACTCTTCTGTTAGTTTTTGACTTATCTTTGATTAAAATGTTTATATATATATTTTAATAGTTTTTAAAGTATAGGCTATGATCACATCTCATTTCTGAACATATTGTATTGGAAGAGAATATACGGGATTTTTTCAAAATACAATGATTTCCTCTGAATGATGAGGGATCAGGATCAGGATGGTGATGGCAATAGTGCCAAAAAGTAGTTTTTTTTTTTTTTAAATGAATTCTGTGAATCTCTTCTTTAAGTGGCTTTCATATTTCACGTGTACAATTTTAGAGTAACTATATGGGGCCAACTTCTATTAAGTGAGCTACAAGTATTCTGATGGGATGATCAGACACTGTGATTTTTCTCTGAAGGAATAACAAATTATCAGTTAAGAATGGTTTTTAAAATACGCCGACTGTAAATCTAAGTTTTCTACACAAATGATGTATTGCTTTACATACTCCATATTGTAAAGGAATGATAAACTTTAGTCAATTTTATCATACTATGAAATATCTAAGCCATATATGAAAAGCTACTTGATTAATCATATATGCAGATTCGGTGTTCTTTTATTTGTGGGCAAATATTGCTGATTTAAATACTGCTGCAGGATTTTATTATACTTTTACTAAAAGCCATTTATTCTGCCTTGCAACTTAAACAGGCGTTGAATATCGCTTGACTGCAGTTCTGAATAATCCCAATGTTCTTGAAGCTACACCATTCATTGACAACTTGTCTGAAAAAAATACAGAATAAGCTGCATTGGCGACATTACTGTTTTTTTGCCAGTTTGTTTCATGCCTCATTTGACAGGAAGGCTATGAAATTATACCCCAAACCAGCTCTACATTTTCAAAGCAAAGACCTCCAAATTAGCACATTTTGTGTGCAGTTTGTGAAGATGCCAGTGGTTAAAGTATTCTCTTTCTGCAGCCTTTAATTCTAACTCAGCCCTTTAGACCACCTCTTTGAAGACAAGGCAAACAGATGGTGATGAGCATATTGAGCACATGTTCACTTTGAAAATTTTATTTAGGCATATAAACATATAGAACAGGAAGCACAAATATCCTCAGTCAAGATCTTCAATCTTGAATGAAAGCAAGAGCAAATGATTTTTTTGCCTGAAAAATTTCCAGAGATGAAATGACATTTCCTAGAAAAGAGTATTACTTTTCAGAATTAAGGCAAAGTATTCAAACTACTTGTATCAAGATAAAACTATTTTGCAGCTTCTCCAGAGATCATTTTTTATTTAAAGGCTCATTTAATTATGTAGTTGGAAAGCAGAAATGAAAGGTTGCATAATTATTTCACATTTCTTTCATTATAAAATATATGACACACATATTTTGCTGCTTGAGTCAGCAGATATCAGCATGCATCTTATCATAAAACTGATTGCATGCAGAGGACAATTTAAAATTTTATTTTAAACAATAATAAAATTTGATTATACTTCTCATCATCTTTTCTCTGATCAAAGAAGTCAGTTTAGCCTTCTCTATTTTGTTGTTCAGTTTGTCAATTCTCTTGTGAAAATTAAATACTTTTTATATGACCATACCCTAATTCGTAGGATTTAAAGAGTAATATACAATTAAGACCAGAGGTCATTGTTTTGTGACTGATGGACAAACAGTTGGAAAAAAGTAATGGAACATCTTTGTTTTTGTATGATAACTGCAGCCAGATATATTGAATGTACAAAGATAGAAAGACTCAGCAATTCTCACAATGGAGGAATGTTTGGTGAAGATTGTAGAACTTGATGAGAAGACTAAATTGACTTTTTTGATCAGAGAAAAGACAAGATCTATGTTTATTTGATGACTGAAAATCTCTAGTGGACTATTTGTGTAAAACAGAAAAATGAACTTATGGTTTATGGTATTGATGAATAGACAAGATAGATTACAGTAAAACTAGAGTTTTGTTGTAATTACAGAATAAGAGATAGATTTATAACTGCACATAACTGCTGAAAAGAAGTCTGGAAGATACTTTGTATCTTTTTTCTTTACTTTCTGTTTTTCTTTTCTTTTTTATTGCACTTGTAGCTTTCTCTTTGATTTTTGTTTTTCTTACTTTATAATAATTTGGATTAGTTTTTATCTTCCTTTTAAAATTTACATCAATATGTATTATTTATTTCTACCATGGAATGGAATACACTGCCCATGAAATTACAGTTGGTCAAAGAACTGTTTTAATTCAATGAGCTTTTTGACTAGAGGAGGATTGTTTGGCGACTAATTTCATGGCTTTTTTCTCATTTCTTTTTTGCCTTGTATTCTACCTCAGTCCTAGTGATTACGCCCTAGTGGCATACACAGTTGTAAATAAATATATCCAAATGTATTAGGTTTGACTTTTTAAAACTCATTCTTTATAAAATTGTTTTTTTTTCTATTAAATATTTCTGTGGATTCCTATTATAGAGGCTTAATCTTCCTCTGTTTTACAAAATTTGTATCAATTACTGTACCATATCTTTAAAGAATCTAAGGAAAAATAAATATCAATTAGAAAATTCTTTCTAGACTTAATATTTTGACTCAAAATATATGACTCAAAGCAAGCTAATTTTGATACAGGTTATGGTGCAGTTTTCTCTTTTCCCTTTTCTTGCAACTTTGCTCATTTAAAAAAAAGGCAAAACAAACTTTACCTGTAAACCAAACTTTGAGATTTCTCTTTCCACTTTTAACTAGACTATATTTCCAGGATAGAACTGGCAACTACTAGAAGCTAGTATTTATTGTAATTTTATATTAAATCAATAATGAGGAGCTTTAACACAGTAAATTAATTTTACTTGGAAAATCTGTTAAATAGCGCAGGACCTATGCCAGTGGTGGTGAACCTATGGCACGGGTGCCGGAGGTGGCACTCAGAGCCCTCTCTGTGGGCATGTGCGCCATCGCCCCAGTCCTAGGCCTTCAGCTGGGTTTTATAAAAACTTTTCGCTTTAGGCCTCCGCCGCTGTGTGCAAAAAAAACCCAAACGGTTCAATCAGTCAATTTCAATCAGTCAACTTCTTGCGGGGAAAAAAAGATCTTGCAAAGTTGGAATTAATTGATTGAACTTTTTAGTCCCACCCAGTCTGCCATTACCACTGCAGCCTCGCCCACCCAATGGGCCACACCCAGTCAATGGGCCACACCCGACATTGCATAAGTGGGTTTTGGGTTGCAGTTTGGGCACTCGGTCTCTAAAAGGTTCGCCATCACTGACCTATGCTCACCGGTAATAGCAATAGCACTTATATACCGCTTCACAGTGCTTTACAGCCCTCTCTAAGAGGTTTATAGAGTCAACATATTGCTCTCAATAATCCGGGTCCTCATTTTACCCATCTCTGAAAGATGGAAGGCTGAGTCAACCTTGAGCTGGGGAGACTCAAACTGCCAATCTACTGGCAGCTGGCAGTCAGCAGAAGTAGCTTGCAATACTGCATTCTAACCACTACGCCAGTACATAATGAAATATGTAGCACACTAACAATTTATATATGCTAGTAAGTGCTATGAACATTTATGAGAAAGGGAATGACACCCTGAGGAACAGGTAGTTTTTCTTTAATAAAAAGAAAACAAAACCTATTGCTCTGGTATAATTACACAAAGCCTATGGAAGTCCTAAAGCATTAGGACTTTTAGTTGTGAGTTGAACATGGAATATATGGAACTGCTGTGGTGACCTTAAATAAATATGCACTCGTTTGATGTGGGCTTAAATTTACATGCTTATGTTGTACTTCCTCAAAAAAAATTCAACCAAAAGTCCAAGGTGATTTGGAAGTTTTCCTTTTGATTAAATTGGACCACAAGTAAACATAAGAACTTTTGCAAAAAGTTAAGGAAGCGTACAGCAACTGCACCTAGTCTATCTTTCAGCTGTTGCATATTGTGCAAAATCTTTTTTAAAAGTCTCTGAAGGAAACTGTCAGAATTTAAGGGATGTGATGTAAGGAAAGTTTTGATCTTTGCTGTAATGAAATACAGAATCATTTTTTGTAATATTGATTCTGCTCAGGCACTGTATGGTAACCAGAGGAAGGACTGACATTTGGTAGGTTCCGTCAAGAATATCTGAAGGTCTGTGCGTAAATTTTCAGACTTCATAAAACAAACAAAAATAACACTGCATCTAGATCTCTTTTGTGAAAGTGTCTAGACCACAGGTGTCAAACCCGTCGCGTCACGTGAAGTGTCGCGACATATTGCAACTTTTTTTGCATTGTCGGAGCTGGGGTGGGTGCGCTCTCCGTATGATGCAACCAGCCAGCAGTTTGACAACCCTGATCTAGACAAAAAAGATCAGGAATAAGTAATATAATCTTCTGCATTTGCGAAGTTTTACTATGAGATTCTGTAAGAGTTGGAAACAATTTTGGCAATTTTTATTTATGTATTCAAAACATCTGTATGTCACTTTTCTTAAAAAAATCTTGACATAGCTAAAGATGCCAGAACCAATCAAAGGTTCTCAAGCAAAAGGGAGAAAATTTGAAACTTGGATTTGAAGCACTATTAGAAGAACATATTGTGAATGACCTAAAAATTCAAGGTCGTGTAATATTTATGAAAATAAATTGGTTTCTACTGAGGCCAAAGGCAGAGGTTCACTAATAGGGGGTTGGCAGCACAGATCCATTAATATTTTAAATTAACTTAAATCGTCACTCATGAGTTACGCTATGCTGTATGCCCACTCTGCTATTTCATCTGAAATTTAATTTCACAACATATAGACAGATTTAACCATAGTTTCAATTGGGAAAATGTGACCATTCTATACCAAGCCAAATCGAAAAACACCAGGGAATTTCTAGAAGCCTGGCACTCTGACAAACCAGCCACCATAGATACATAGACATTAACACCATCTATAGACTATGCAAAAGAGACTATCACCCAGCCCAAAAAGAAAGAAAAAGACCCAAGCACTTCTCCACCCAGCAATCAGCACCCAGATCACCATAGATTAACTCCAAGGTTAACATTAGACCAACAAGCCAACAGCAAACAGCCCAATCAAAGAATCTCTATCCCCATCAATACTGACAGGCAAGCCACTAGAATAGGGGTCTTCAAACATGGCCCTTTTATGATTTGTGGACTTCAACTCCCAGAATTCCTCAGCCAGCATGCCTGGCTGAGGAATTCTGGGAGTTGAAATCCACAAGTCATGAAAGGGCCAAGTTTGAAGACCCCTGCACTAGAATATAAACTGACAGCAAACAGCACTCCTTACTAGCATCGATAATGTTACCTAGTTCGGGTAATGAAACCTCTGCAAGAAAAAAAAACAAGCTCAGAGAGCACCAAGGACCCCTCACATCAATCCTGAGCTACAAATATTCTCCTTTATTAGTATCACCTGAAATTGGCAGCAATACTGTGTTTATGCTCCAGAAGCTGGAACATTATTGCTTCTCAATGTAGGAATGCAGTTTGGTGGTCTATGTGGCTACAACCACAATCACTATTCCCCCCTGCAACCAGGCACAGCTCCCAGGCTTGTTCCAAACACACATAAAAAACTCCGCAGAATTCCATGTTTGGATGATAGATAGAACAAACCACAGCACAACCGGTTGTAGTTCATTAGCTACACTGAAATGCTGGAGCAGCCAGTGGGCCATCTTACAGCAACCAGCAATGGCAAACTTTGGTCCTGGCACTTAAAGTTCACACATAACCTAAATGGAAAGCTGGCCTACAGTGCAATGTTCTTCTGATCTATGGTCTTTGGATCAGACAGAAGAAATTAATCCGTATTCTATGGAAAGTTACTGAAGAGTTCAAAGTCAAATGCCTTGGCTCTGAACATGTGTCGTTTTATACTTTTTTGCTGGCATTATCCAGACATTTTTACTTATTTAGGAAATGTATAACTCAATTTAAATGATAATACTTTCAAAGCTGAAGCAGAAATAAATTAAAACAATAAAAGCATATGACGGTTAAATATTATGCAAGATAGCAGGAACAGTAATTCATTCATAACTGTTACTGACACACCAACAAACGTTCAAAATATAAGATTAAAAAAATAAATCTTCAGTTGATACCAACAACTGAGTAGTGGAACTCAATATTGAAGGACCCTTTACTGTGCTACTGAAAATGAAGTATTGTCAAAGGGGCATTACCATGTTATTGTCAGGGCACTTACATAAAGAAAATGGTAGCAGGTCCAAGATCCAAAAACTGCATGGAATTAGATGAGTGTTTTTCAATGTAACCAACTTTGAGATGTGTGGACTTTGTCTCCCAGAATTCCATAACCAGCATATTGGCCAAAAAATTCTGAGACTGGAAGTCCACACATTTGAAAGTTGCCTGGTTTGAAAAACACAGAATTAGATTGTTGTCTATGTGCTCTCTTCATATACAGTATTAAAGGGTAAATCTTCATCTAATTTCCCCCAAAATATTGAGTCACTTAATTTGTGAGGTCACCTGAAGATTGATCAATTCTAATGTATGTAAGTTGAGATTATATTTCACTGTTTTTCATATACTGAATCAGGAGGACTAAATTCTAAGTTTACATATCTGAGTAGGAGCTATATAATTGTGTAATCCCTCTTCCAATGCTTTCTGTTTTACTGAGGCTATTCCATTTGGATGCATGAAAACAGGATTAAGCAACAACTAAATTTCTTTTTTTTAGTACGCCTCCAACTCTCTCCTTGCCACCTATGAAGCAGGGTAAGAATTTCACATTATGATCAAGCTGCTAGACAAGACAACTACTGTATTTAGAAACAAACAAAAATATCTAACACAGATATACAGGGCTGCATAGCAATTTGAATTCAAAGGGAAGCCAGGAGAAGATAAGATCTTGACAAAGGCTATGGGCACACCCACAGATGCTCTGAATCACAGTTTTAAGTCTTCAAATCTGGTTCTTGGAACTACCTTATTATTTAGTTAGTTGCTGCTGTTTATTAGTTTCTGTCTTCCAGACAAGTAACACCTATCACAAGCTCTCTCTGTCTCTCTTTTTTTTTGTAAAAGTTACCACAAAGAATAGAACCTCTGCTTATCCAGAATGTGCCTTTGAGATTTCCAACAACAGCACCAAATGTAGCATTCCAAAAGCACATGAGATTTCCCCCCCCCCCAACTACACTTCAATAAGCATTTTATAATCTAATAATACGAGAGGAAAAATGACTCCAAAGTTGTGTATAGCTGACTGGAATTCAGACATCTGTTCTGATTAAAAAGCTTCCTGAGTGGGGTCCTCCATCCCACTAGAAATATTTAGCTTTTAACTCAATTAAAACAATATAAGACAAGTTTTATTCTTTCCAACCTGCAACTGGAATTGATGCACTAGCTTTTTCTGGGGTTGTCTTAGAATGAGAACCAAATTTTACAGCACCATCTTATTGTTCATAACATTCCCCCCCCCCCGCAAACAAACTCAGGAGGCGTGGCAGTGGTAAGAAGAGATTACTCTGAAACAGAATGGAAACAAGAGTACAGTAGTAGCAAAAGAAGTAAACAGCAGAAAGAATCTCCTTTCCCAACATCATCCACATCTTGAGTGGAACAAGACCCTTAAATCACCACCTGGTCCTGTTTTCAGCAGCTGGCCTTCCTTCCAAGACTGTCATGGCTCATTTAGATAGCATAGCACATTTTTTTTCTAAAGGATTATTCTTGGGGATCTTGGCATTCAAAATATAATGAGATACACTCATGTTAAAAAAAAATCTCTATAACATAACTGCTAGTCACATTTTTCAGAATTTGGTTTTTTTGAACGACATGGAACAAACAGCGTATTATTAAATGGGGAATATAAACTACTTGGAATATTAAAACAAGCTGCACTAATCTCAGATGCTGAGAAAAATATGGACAATTTGAACTGGCAATTTCTCTTTAAAGCTTTGGAAGATGCTTTGATGAGAAATTTATTCAAGGAATCAAGTAGTATATATATATCTCAAATGGGGTTGAATGGTGATTTGACTAAACCACTGTCAAAATGTATTGGGAAATTTCAAATATTTGTTGAAAATTTAACCAATCTGAGGGTACATTTTTAAAATCTTTGGTAAACATATAAGAAAGCTAGAAAAAGTGAAGGTTCAAATAAGAACAATAAACTAGCATTTCCTTCTATAAACAAGCAAAAATTAGGGTGCAAAGATAGGCATTTCTCTCCGATATTTTCTAAGTTCTTAAAAACTGATATATAAACAGATCAAGTTAAATGCAAATTTTATCATGTAAATGAGCAATTTTAAAATGATAGAACCACTTGCAGTATCAGATTATACAGTATTTATCTCTGTAACTTCAACCTTTTTTTTTATTGTGCAAGACATTTTTTGCCTTAATCTCTCTCTCCTGTCCTTCAGTACAACAATAAAAAGCAAGGGAGCTGATGAAAACAGAGTCATACTAGCAGGAAAGTAGAATATAAACAGCAGCCTACGAAACCAAAATCATTGTTACCTTTGCCAATAAAATTCTTCTCTTCAAGGATGGTTAAACAATTAAAATTATCTTTAATGAGCTGCTGGAAGCACTATCCAATCCAACTCCTGAAATCCTCAAAATATTAACTTCCACAATAAATTAAGTGGATTTGATTCTAAGTATATCGCAATTAATAAACAATTCAAAAGAAGAATCCATCAAAACTGTATATTTGCTTCTTTCGTAGCTGCAATGCTAACTTATCCTTGCTATCAGCAGCCATTTTATCTAGGTAAGAATTTGATAATTTAAAATGACTGAGAAGGTGTATCTGGATAAAAAGGATTATCTGCATCTATTTGAGCCAGGATTTTGTGCAGAGTTCAATCCTACTAGTCCTAGTGGATCTCTTGATGTCTTGATAATACAGATCTCGGTGTAGCTGGGCTTTGGGAACACTATTTTGCAGTGATTCTTGCCAGACCACATCCAGAAGATGTTGCTAGGAGATTCTTGATCGACACCTACGTTGTTGACCCATATTATTTAATATCTATGTAAAACTAATGGAAGTTTGACTTAGGGTTTGGAATGGATGTTATCAGTATCCTGACCGGCTTAAGGTTGACTCAGCCTTCCATCCTTCCGAGGTTGGTAAAATGAGAACCCAGACTGTTAGGGGCAATATGTTGATGTTGCAAATCGTTCATAAAGTGCTGTAAAGTACTGTAGAGTGGTATATAAGTCTCCATGCTATGATACCCAACTCTATTGTTCCTTACCAGCTAATTCTAAGGATGTAAATAGCATTCTTGACTATTACATTAAGTTTAAAAATAGTCTGTTTAAGAGTGAACAAGCAGAAATTAAATCCAGACAAGAGAGATGCCTTGGTAAATAGGAAAATGGACAACAATATTTGAATAAACTAAAGATTAAGACTATTAGAAGTAAAAGGAAGGAATATAAAGTTGGTTAATTTGGTCAAAGTTAAAGCAAGGTATCTTACTTCTGGAAATCCTTAATGGACCTTCTGTTACCACAAGAACTAAAAAGAGATGATTTATGGATTTGTTTATAGATGACAATTGGGGTTTGGGATGAAGAAATAAATCTTGTAACTTTGGAGGCAGTGAAGAGTTGCTAAATTTGTTTATACTTATGATGATACTTGAAAGTCACTTCTTTATTTTCTCTTTCATTGTATACCTACTTTTTTCTTTTCCTTTTTATTCTTTCCATTTTTTCTTTTACTATTTTCATATAAAACTATAATGTGTGTGTGTATGTGTGTGTGTGTGTATGTTTTCTGAGGTTTTCGCGGGTGTTTGTATGTAGGTCTTTGGTTATTCGGGTTTTCTCCCACGTCAAATTGGAAGTGTCTTGGCGACGTTTCGATGAAGTCTCATTCGTTATCTTCAGGCTGGTGTTTTCAGCTAAGACCACACATTGCTGCTCGAACCACGAAGCTGAAAACACCAGCCTGAAGATGACGAATGGGACTTTGTCGAAACGTCGCCAAGACACTTCCAATTTTATGCGGGAGAAAACCCGAACAACCAAACATACAAACACCCGCGAAAACCTCAGAAAACATATACATATTTGTATATATTGACCTAAATAATCTATAGTAATTTCAAATAAGGACTAATCCAAATAATTCTATCTATGTATAAGAATGCCTATGGTGCTGGGAGAAAAAAATATACTTCTGTCAGGATATTCTCTATTTTTATACATAACTCCACTTATAAAAAGTTGCCATTACAATTGAAGACAACAAATATTTAAGTAAAAAGTTATCAATAATGTGAATAGGAGTTAACCAATGCATCTTTAAAGGGAAAGTCAGAATGGAATATTAAGGGAAACAAAGACATACTTCATCTCTAGCACCTCCTCCAAGTGCTTCCTCCGCTCAGCCCGCAAGTTGGTTAAATGGGTTTCCTTCTCAGCCAGAGACTGCTGAGTAGAGGACAGCTTTGCTTTCATAGATTCCAGTTCTTGTTTTACTTTCTCCATAGCCATCATCAACTCTTCTACCTAAGGAATTTAAGAATGATAAAGAGGAAGAAGAGAGAAAGTATGTGATTATGAAACAATATTTGCCATTCACCAGAGCTATAGCGTGATGGAAAAAAATATTGCAAATGGTCAATTTATCCCTGTTGAAATAACATAATTAGTCTAAAATAACATATATTGATACTATTATAAATTACAGACAGCACTTCTTTATTACACATGTGTCTATTCACTGTTGGGTTTTGATTTATAATCATTGATAATAAATCTTTTATGTCCTACCTTCATTAAAATGTATAGAAAGTTACATTACAAAATTTTAATTACAAAGCCAATATTCTTAATTTCAGCATCTCAACAAAACGGTACTACCACATTCTCAAATACATTAAAATAACTCTCCTATGCATATTCAGAATATTTGAATAGATCTTTCTTGCTCAGAGCAAAAATGTAGTTTATATGAAATGAAGCTTGTTCTGTAACTAATTGAAAAATTTTGTATTTATGCTGGAACTCTATTCCATTTTGCTTATTTCTATGGTTTTATTAAAGGCAATAGACAGAACCATCTTATTTATCTATCAGCTCTTGAACCATCTTGGACCTAGCTGGACCATCAGGACAGAATGTCTGATGCAATTCAAAATAAATTGCAAGGAAGAGTAGATTGCTAAAGAAGAAACATACCAGTATACATTAGTCTGAAGAAGTCAAAAACTGAATGATAAAAAGACAACACTTTCTTTATCTAACTAAAGCTAAAACCAATAAAAGAAAGATAGATATGGAAGATTTACTCAGAAGCAAATTTATTTGTCCAGACTCTTCCTAGAACCACAGATATCCCTGATGTCTTTCTCATTAATGTCACACTGCAGAGAGCAACATGAAACAACAGTTCTTGTGAAATACCATCTCCCATTGGGAAAGCAAAGATGGGATGAAGTGAGAACCATTATTGCAGCACACTGAAGCAACGGCTCTCAAGTAATTTTGTTTGTCTATGCCCTCACTTTCCTGGAAAATGAATAAAACGAAAAACCTCACAGAATTATCACAAGTGAATAGAAAAAGCAAGTTAGATTTGATCTGCAGGCCAGAAAATTTTAACTGTATTGCCAAATTATATTGCTTGCTGTAACAATATCCTATCACTTTGCATGCCACCAAAGAATTTGTTTATTTATTCATTGTTTAAAAGATTTGTATGCCACCCATTTTAAAACACAACTATGGGTGGCTTATAACACCAGTAAAAACCTCAAACCATAAAACATATAATCATAACATTGTTGATTTAAATCCTGCCCTCCATCTCTGGCTTCCTGAAGTCCTCCAGATCTGCTCTAGAAGGATTTCTTTTTAAATAGATTTGAGGGGCAGTTTCAGGGAGAGGGAAGGGGAAAGACAGTATGAATTCCAGCTTCAGGAGATTTGCTCACATGGCAACAAACTTAGTTTAATATTTTTTCTTCTTCTGTTTAATCGTATCTTATTCTGGAGATTGCCTCGGCTAGTCCTTGCAGTTTTCCTGGCAAGGTTTTTCGGAAGTGGTTTGCCATTCTCTCCTTCCTAGGTTTGAGAGAAAATGACTGGTACAAGGTCACCCAGCTGGCTTTGCGATCAGTTCCTAATCTGATACCTTAAGCACCATGCCAAATTGGCTCATCTGTTTAATGATATCTGTAGTTTAATAGCACCCAATATTTACTTAGTTCTGTTGCAAAATATCCCAAGTCAGGGTAGAGGATTCAGCTGAATAATTCACTCAACCCTTTCTAGCTCTATGACTATATTCAGTACAACTCCGCCCCCTCAAAATATAGCAATAGACTTATATACCGCTTCATAGTGCTTTACAATCCTCTCTAAGCAGTTTACAGAATCAGCATATTGCCCCCCAAGAATCTGCGTCCTCATTTTACCTATCTCGGAAGAATGAAAGACAGAGACAACCTTGAGCCGGTGAGAATCAAGCTATAATTATAACTATAATAGAATTGAAAATTTAATTCATCCCAGTCAAATCTCTCCTCTTTAAAATGATTGGTGAGAATATTTTCCCATTAAATTGCTAACATTCTATGATTCACTAAGATTTACAAACCTCAAAACCCAATGCTAAATATTTCTTTTCTCTTCTGGCCATCTCCCAAACTTTAACATATAGTACACAAACCTCAGTTTCAGATTATGGCAATTATTCAACGATAAGAAGCAAAGCATGTAGAAATATTATCTCTCAGACTATAAAGCATTTGTTAAGAGCAGAAGTAGAAGGTGTTTATGCATTGATTTAAAAACCACAGATATTGGGGTATTCAATAAGCCTCGCAAAATGCACTAATCTATAGGGTACCAAGTTTCCAACTCTTCATTGAAGCATGTAGAAATGAGATACTTCTAGCATAACTAACAAAGAAACTCCCAAACACTCTCTTCCCATATGCTTAAGATTATGTATAAAATTTTAATATATCCAGATAGACTTATTACTCTGAAGGAATTGTATTAGAATTCCTTCAGAGTAATGTGTATCTGGGTCTATTCAAAAATCCATGCTTCTTGATTTACGATCCAAATGTTGAAACTCTTT
This sequence comes from Crotalus tigris, assembly GCF_016545835.1. Taxonomy (NCBI): domain Eukaryota; kingdom Metazoa; phylum Chordata; class Lepidosauria; order Squamata; family Viperidae; genus Crotalus; species Crotalus tigris. The sequence continues at coordinate 466,305 of NW_024096462.1, read as the reverse complement.
TAATAAAAATGGACTACTAAAGACGCAGAAATCGAGAGTACTCTGAAATACTGTATTATCAAATTGTATTCCTTCTGCTATACATAAAATATACTGTTACGTTTAGGTTGTGATATTAGTTATGTGTTTTAATGTCAATCATTACCTGCTTCCAGATATAAAGTAATAGTAATAATAGTAGTAGTAGTAGTAGTAATAGTAATAATAATAATAAAAAGTTGGAAGGGACCTTGGAGATCATCTAGTCCAATGCCCTGCTCACGCAGGAAACCCTATACCATTTCAGACAAATGTGTCCAGTCTCTTCTTAAAAACCTCCCTTGTTAACATTCATCATTCTGGAGGCAGGTTGCTCCACTGATTAATTGTTCTCACTGAAATTTCTCCTTAGTTCTAGGTTGCTTCTCTCTTTGGTTAGTTTCCATCCGTTGTTTCTTGTCCTGCCTTCAGGTGCTTTGGAAAGTAGCTTGACTCCCTCTTGTTTGTGGCAGCCCCTGAGATATTGGAACACTGCTATCATGTCCCCGCTCATCCTTCTCTTCATTAAACTAGACATACCCAATTCCAGCAACTGTTTGTTGTATGTTTTAACTTCCAGTCCCCTAATATGGACAGAACTAACAATACAAGTCCATAAATATCCAACAAATGTTTTAGATAGACTAGAGACTCCTATGAAAAAAATATGCTACTCTGATGTACAAATATCTGGAAAAGTTGAAGAAAGCTTTTTATTATGAAAATATCTTTGAGAGTGGAAGATGATGTTCATTTTCAAAGTACGTTTCAGTGTTTGGAAACAGATTGTTTGATTTGGCTACTGAAACTAATCTTTGGGGTTCTACGGACTAAATGTGATATTTAATGCAACCTCAACAGATACATTTCCTAACTTCTTACAGTTTTACTTAAGAAGAGACATGCTATAATGGGCTTGGGAGACTGGAAGAAGAGTCGTAGCCAAGTCTGACAAGAGATATCTCAGCCTGCAGAAGGAATGGTGATCAAGAAAGCATCTCAGAAGGACCTTCCCTAGTTCTCTGGAAAGAAAAGACAGGGGACAGGGAGAAAAGTGTTTTCAGACTTACAAGATTATGTTACTGTAATTTTACAATAGATGTACTATTAGTACTCATGGTTTTGGTTTCCTTTCTGAACTATCTCAAAGGGCTTTCACGTACCAATAGAGAATTTGATTCTCTATCTGCAGAATGTATGCTCTCAATGGGATCTTCAAAGTAACTTACTATGGGGGCAAAGCTATGGCATGAATCATGGGGAAAAAGAACCCTAAAATCTTTTCCTCACTAAAAAAAAAAGGGAACCATTCTTCAAATTTATCTACCTTTTCAGACTTGAGAAGAATTAGCTGTTGCAGCTTGTTAGGCGATGAAAAAGAGGGATTAAAAAAAGACAATAAACTGGCACCAAATACTACAACCAATAAGAAGGTTTCTATCCCTCCCTGCATCTGGACCTCTACGTAAATGAAACTGTCTGTTTAAGTAAAGCAACTGTTTGATTTAACTCCTAACACTGAAACGTTTCCTTAAATAAAAATAATTCCTGTATGCAAAGTCAGAAACTTGATATGAAGTTGGTAAGTGGATTCATAGGTATGTTGGTAAACTGAAAAAGCTTCAAAATATTTTCAATTCTTAATCTGCGCTAGTCCTTCAAAGTAAAACTTGATTTAGAGAACTAAATCAACTTAATAATGTCAGTTAAAAAAAAAACCCGGAACATAGTCTAAAACACCAAGAACATCCCAAAAAGTAGCAGAACACATCCCAAAACCCACTGCCTGTCTAATTTGTTGGAACATCTCTTAAAAAAAAGATGTTCTAGATGTCTCTTTTTATTTTCTGTTCTTTACTGTGTTCTCCCCCAGTGAATTCATCCATGTCTGAGCCGGTAGACTCCTCTTCTGCATCAGATGATTAATTTACATATCAATGATAATTTGATAACACTGTTTGAGTTTTCTCAGCCTTACAGTACACTGTGGATAGTGATATAGGGTGGGAGGAAGCATACGTAATAGATTAATCTATGGGAGTACTTTGGTTAGATAAACCTCAGTACAGAGTTATATCAGAAGATAATTTTTTAAAAAAATCTATTAACAAAATTTAGATAGAGCTGTGATGAAAAGGTCAACAGCATTTAAACACTGAAGACCGAAAATCTTTTAAACAGCTATTTTACATTATGGCTTATTTGAAGTAAAGTTGTTAGAAGAATCTTAAATGTAAAAACTGGACTTTGATGCAATACTCATGAAAAATGTTGCATTTATGTTATTCCTGATGTATTGTCAGCCATATCAATTTGAATGTGCTGTCAAGAGCTTTTTAAAGAAGCATAGCTTCTTTAAAGAGAAGAGAAAGAGAAGAAAAAGCTGAAGATTTGTACAGTGAAGGAAAAAAGTATTTAATCCCCTGCTGATTTTGTACGTTTGCCCACTGACAAAGAAATGATCAGTCTATAATTTTAATGGTAGATTTATTTTAACAGTGAGACAGAATAACAACAACAAAAAATCCAGAAAAACTTTCAAAAAAGTTATAAATTGATTTTCATTTTAATGAGTGAAATAAGTACCGTAAATGCCGGCATATAAGACGACCCCCGTCTTTATAGCCGGGCCGCATTCCTAGAACATCGTCTTATACGCTGGAAACTACCAGTATTTCTGGCGTATAAGACGACTTGGCATATAAAATGACCCCCGTCTTTGGCGCCGATTTCAGCGCTCGCGGAAGTCGCCTTATACGCCGGCATTACGGTATTTGATTCCCTATCAATCAGCAAGATTTGTGGCTCCCAGGTGTCTTTTCTGGCTCCCAGGTGTCTTAAAGGGAGTGCTCCTAATCTCAGCTTCTTACCTGTATAAAAGACACCTGTCCACAGAAGCAATCAAATCAATCAGATTCCAAACTCTCCACCATGGCCAAGACCAAAGAGCTGTCCGAGGATGTGAGGGGCAAGATTGTAGACCTACACAAGGCTGGAATGGTCTACAAGACTATTGCCAAGCAGCTTGGTGAGGAGGTGACAACAAATGGTGTGATTATTCACAAATGGAAGAAATACAAAATAACTGTCAATCTCCCTTGGTCTGAGACTCCATACAAAATCTCACCTCTTGGAGTTTCAATGATCATGAGAACGCTGAGAAATCAGCACAGAACTACATGGGAGGAACTTGTCAATAATCTCAAGGCAGCTGGGACTATAGTCACCAAGAAAACAATTGGTAACACACTACGTCGTGAAGAGCTGAAATCCTACAGCACCTGCAAGGTCCCCTGCTCAAGAAAGCACATGTACAGGCCTGTCTGAAGTTTGCCAATAAACATCTGAATGATTCAGAAGAGAACTGGGTGAAAGTGTTGCCAGATGAGACCAAAATTGAGCTCTTCGGCACCAACTCAACTCGCCATGTTAGGAGAAGGAGGAATGATGCCTGTGACCCCAAGAACACCATCCCCACTGTCAAACATGGAGGTGGAAACATTATACTTTGGGGGTGTTTTTCTGCTAAGGGGACAGGGCAACTTCACCGCATCAAAGGGATGATAGACGGAGCCATGTACTGTCAAATCTTGGGTGAGAACCTCCTTCCCTCAGCCAGGGTATTGAAAATGGGTCGTGGATGGGCATGAAAATGACCCAAAACACACGGCCAAGGCAACAAAGGAGTGGCTCAAGAAGAAGCACATTAAGGTCCTGGAGTGACCTAGCCAGTCTCCAGACCTTAATCCCATAGAAAATCTGTGGAAGGAGCTGAAGGTTTGAGCTGTCAAACATCAACCTCAAAACCTTAATGACTTGGAGAGGATCTGCAAAGAGGAGTGGGACAAAATCCCTCCTGAGACGTGCGCAAACTGGTGGCCAACTACAAGAAATGTCTGACCTCTATGATTGCCAACAAAGATTTTGCCACCAAGTACTAAGTCATGTTTTGCAAAGGGGTGAAATACTTAATTCACTCATTAAAATGCAAATCAATTTATAACTTTTTTGAAATGCGTTTTTCTGGATTTTTTTGTTGTTATTCTGTCTCTCACTGTTAAAATAAACCTACCATTAAAATTATAGACTGATCATTTCTTTGTCAGTGGGCAAATGTACAAAATCAGCAGGGGATCAAATACTTTCCCCCCCTCGCTGTAGATTTGCTAGTCTTTTGTTGGCAGGGTCTCTCCATTTTTCCAGAAAAGTAAAGAAGATGAGCTGTCACATCTTAGGGCTATATTTACAGGAAAGACTCCTAAAAGCCCACATCAACATTCAGAAATGTTATTTTGTGTCTCTTTTCTAGTCCTCTATGGCTAAAATTCCCAAGTTAAAAAAAAGGAAAAACAAAGTACTGATGACAATAATCTTATTTAGGGAAAATGTTTTTCAGGGCCTTCTGGGGAAAGGTATGGCAAACTGAAAACAGACTCAATGACTGTAGCAGAAACCAAGAAACCAGTGAGAAGATCAGTTCCTTGGAACTTCTCTAGATAAGAAGACTATTGGAGATACCCATACATTCACAAAATATTGTGAGAAGATAAATGGGTACAACCACATGAATTACTGGGAGAAATCATCTGCTGGTTTGGCTTCGTTAACATCAGTATGCTTCAGTAATATCAATATGTCAATGATTCCTAGCTTTATATCATGCCTCCAGGCCAAAGAAGCAATGAATAGGAAGTCCCGACCAGTGCTTGGAAACTGTGAGGGACTAGGTGAAATAAAACAGATTGTGTTTGAATTCAAGCAAGACGGCTCTCATTAATACAGAAACTCTCTAGTTCCATGGAAATTCCATCAACAGTTCTTGGACTTCCCTAGAAAGAGCCAGTGGGTGATCCAGGGTATTCCTTGGACCTATGATACCTGCTGGAGCAGCAGGTGAAAGTCACAGCAAGCAAAACCTTTGGCTAGGCCAGGGGTAGGCAACCTCGGCTCTTTTATGACTCATGGACTTCAATTCCCAGAATTCCTGAGCCAGCTGGCTCAGGAATTCTGGGAATTGAAGTCCATGAGTCATAAAAGAGCCGAGGTTGCCTACCCCTGGGCTAGACAAAGAGATATGTAATGGGGCTATTTTCAAAGATGACTTAAAAACTGCAGCTGGTTCAAGACACAGCTGCTAGCTAGGGAAGTTGCTGACCTCATCCTCTTTGGATTACATTGCCTTGGAGTTGCATTTTGGGGGTGGGGGTAGTGGTCAAGATTAAAGCAAAAAAACCTCATGTCTTCTTTGAATACGATATTCTATTTACATGTGGAAAAATACACTTTGTGAAATTTATTTTGATAGCTGATAGCTATAGTTTTTGAGAAAAAAATATTCAAACACCATATGTGTGAAAGGGATCTGACCTCATGACCATTCTTAAGATCTACTGTAGACATGTCAAACTCACGACATCATGTGATGTCGCGCGACGTATGGCGCCGGCAATGGGGTGGGCGTGGTTTCCTGGTGATGCGTCCGGCCTGCGGGCTGGCAGTTTGACACTCTGATCTACTGTGTTCTTAGATCTACTGTGGTTGAAGTCTTTATTGCAGCATAGAGAAAAGGTTCAGATTCTACCTTTTTGAAACAATTTCCTGATGCATCTTCCTTCTCTCCTTCCTCCTCCCCCCTCCGCTTTATTTGTCATTCTAGCTGTACCCGTCATATTTTTCACTTTATTTATTCGATTCATTCTCTCTACCTTACAGTCTTAAACATTATTTATGTGGTTTAGTTCATGATTAGTCAACCTGGCAGCTTTTAAATATTTTGGACAATAATATTTCTAAACAAAGACCATGCTGTTAGCCATTTATAAAAATTGCAGTCTAACAGTGCTCAAGAACAATATATTAACACATTCTTAGAATAAAGTTGATTTTGTCTGCTTCTTATATAGTAAAATGTGATGGCATTACTGAGAAGGGTTATTTCCAGGGTTAAAATGTATATATGGGGAAAAAATAATTATACATCACATTGTTTAACACATTGTTTATATTACCCATATTAACCTGAAATATCAATACCAGTGACCATAAGCATGCAGACCTGTTTTTCAGCTTGTGTCCTGGCTGATTCTTCTTGAGCTAATACCATTTCCCGTTCTGCAGTTATTTGTACACTCTCTCTCAGTGCTTCTTCTAGCTCCTCAATTCGATCATCCTTCTTATGCAAACTATCCTGGAAAATGATAGGACACCAGATGAAGTAGCTTCTAGAGCAAATAAGTCAAGTGCTAGGTCACCCACAGGGGAGTTTCTAGCAATGGAATTCCACAAAGTTAAGTTTTCACACAGAAGAAAATCCCAGATGTAAAATGAAGGAAGAGCTGGAGTAAATCCATAGCCAAGACAAAAGTTAGCAAATTTGAGATGAGTAGTAGCAGTGCAATTAGTGTTAAGACAGCTGGAGATGGTAGGTAGTTTTTTGTGCAAAAGCACATCTTCACATGCAATTCAGGTTAGTAGGCAGAAGATGTAGATGTACAGCAAGCATTACCCTTTTCTTCCAGGTACCCTCAATCTGACAGTTCAAAAGCAAGAAATCAGAAGAAGCATGAGTTGTAGTAAATGACTTAAGAAAAACTGTCTTTAAAAAAAAAAAATACTGAGATCTCTCAACATCCTTTCATATAAAGATAACTGATTCCCTTGAAAAAAAAATCAGATGAAAATCTGAAAACAAAGGAATCAACAAGTTGTATTCGAAAAATTCTGTACTATATGACTAGGAAAATAATCTTCTCATAATAAAACATATGTTTATAGATCAAAAAGATACATTAAATATTCATTTAGTGTCTGAAAACATAACCAACTAGAGATGTTTAATCAAATCGGAAAACGTGAAATGTCTTATAGCAGATGTTGGATCTTTTTCTGCTTCTGAATTTGTAAACAAGAAACAGTTGCCTTTCCTAGCTTTATACCTTCCTTTTGCTGGTCTATGATTGTAATAAAAGATTTGATTGATTTGCTCTTATGATAAAATGATCATCTACCAAGTGCTTTGGATTCTGCCAATTATATGACAGGACCATTTCATAACTGTAGAATCCTACACAACATTGTAATTACCATGAATAGTATTTATATCAGGACCTGCTAGGTTTTTCTGAATGAAAGATACCTACAATGTGACGATAAGAGTGATACTGCTAGCTGTGTGAAATATACAGGCTCAAAAAACAGTATTAAGATAGGGAAACACTTATGTGGCAAAGAGTGGAGCATAAAGACTTGATTTTAACTGAAGGTAAATGGAAAATGTTGGGATGTGTTTTAAGGAGAATCGGTCAAATCTGGAATTCCTGATCATTTTGCAAATTAAAGCCTGGTAGCAGTTTCTAAATTCTGTTAACAGCAAATAATAAAAATGCTATTTACCTTTGAGGAAATGGCTGGCAAAAATATACATATTAACATAAAATTGGACATAAAAATCCAAGTATTAGAATGAACGCATTCCTACATGTAATTTTTTGTTTCTTTTTTTAAATGCGAAACTTGTAAGAAAATAGAATACAATGAAAAAATGAAACCGAAATAGAAAGCTTTGTTCCTTTCCTAGTCACTAGTAATGGATGTGTATTAAGAAAGACAAGAGCAGAATGCAACATGGATCTAACAGATAAAAAATGTTCATATCAGAATACGCCACCAACCAAGATGATCACTGAATGACCTTCATGGAGCAACTACTATGGCGTCAAGAATACTAGTTCTTTTATGCCTTCTTCAGCTTTGTTGACTACATCCTTATAACTCTGCTAAAAGCCTTAGAATTATAGTCAGTCAGTCTGTAAAAGACAGTCCTAGCAAATTATAGTATGCTGTTTGTTCTAACTACATAGACAGGAAAAATACTTATTAGGTTGTCTACCTTATATCACATTTAGAATCTTTAGTTGTTATCTTCAGTTCTGCAAAGAATTGTTTGTCCAAGTACAATACCTCTGAACAATTATGTAGAAACATGAGGAATAAAAAAAAGCATAGCTATCTAATAGATTTCCATGTACTCTGCATTGGTGGTAAGGAACAATTATTTTTGTAAATAAAATTAATCCAGTTAATTTCTACTTTCAAAAATGTGAAATATATAGAACATTGCTAATTCTGTCTCACTTAAAATTGATGGCCCTTAATATTATAATATAATCAGACAAATATTTAATTTGATGTTTAAATAAATTCTATATATTACGCATTCAGAAGTATACACACAAACATACTTACACTACTGTTCAACAAATTCTTTGGAAAAATTAATTAAATGCAAGTGACGACTGTTGCTATCACAAAACAATTAGCTATCAATAAATCATCATTTAAGAATCAGTCATATGCTTAAGTTACACATTAATCCCTTAAATTAGGTTTTTGGCAAAAAGTTTGGATTTTTTACCTAAAATCTTACTGAACTTGGCATGAGCCAGTCAGATGTAAGCCTAGATACAGGACAATCTATTTTGAACTACTCTAAACTATTACTTGCTGGAGTAGCAATCAGATCTACATTTTTGCCATGGAACTGTTAGATACACACTTAGATTCATGGGAACACAACATTTATTATACATAAATGCATTGTTGTATATGCTTACCACAATATACAGTATTAGCATCTGTAAATATTCTGTGATGAGTCAGTGCTACAGCGACTCTGTCAATGGGAGGAAATATACACGAAATACACACTTCTGTAAATCTGACAATATTTACTGAAGTTTATGTATCTCAATATCTCAGCAGACAATTTCTTTTATTTTGCCAGATATTTAAATTTTATCTCCATTTCCAAACTGAGAAGGGCTCTAACTTTAGCTCAGTTCAATGTTTTATTGTTGGCTGTTTCAGAAGAAATATATAAAAAATACTTTATTGCGCCAAGGAAATTCATGATTCTCTTTTGATCAGAAGCAGTATTTTAGATTTAGTATTTTAGTGTTACTACTATTACTACTTTTATTTTAGACTCACAGTATTACTTAAATTACTTTTTGTTACTCTTATACTAAAGAAGTCACTTGAAATGATATCTTCTTACTTGTATTTTTAACTCTTTTGTTTGACTGCTTTTGTTTCATGTTGGTTATTGACTGAACTAAAAACTGACTACTGTACAGTGCAATCTGTATGTGTGTGAGTGAGAGAGAGAGAGAGAGAGAGACACAGAGAGAGAATGAATACTATGAGAGCAAAATAACATCTTTAAGCATACACCAATCCTTCATTATGAGTAAATATTAAAGCAAGAAAACAAGCGAAGCAAAACAGCTCAGTTCAGACGACCGTGCATTACATATATAATATGATGTTACCTGCAACTGCTGGGAACTGTCATTAAGATTGTCTTCCCGCCTCCTTGCTTCTTCCAACATTTGTGCACTCTTTTTCTTCTCCACCTGTTCTTTGTGCTTTAAATTTGCTACCTTCTTATTCTGATCTTTAATTTGCCTACAAATAGGAAACCAAATATTCAAACATTTGTGCAACCTACATATATTTGAAAATAGCAAGTACTGTAAGGGAATTTTCGCATTCAATACAGATAACTTAAATGATACCTGATTCTCCAGTTTTAGAAATAACCAGCATTTCCTTCTGCTATCTCATTTCTAGATGTAACTCAAGGTTAATAATTTCTACCACTCTGTTTGATTAAACACTCTATATGGGGTTTCTCCTATAACTGAAAACAATTTGCTTGTTTTTTATTCCTATTTGAACTTACAAATTCTGATCCTTGAAATGCTAACTTGTTTGCTTGCAATTCTACGAAGGTTGGAAATTCATTTTTTATAGATTTTGACCAAAAAGCAGCTGTCCAGATTGTAATTCCAATGAACACAAACAGATCATTCCTGCATGCACACACACACACACACACACATATATATATATAATCAATTCCTACTCAAGATTCCAAACTAGAAATTTTTTTAATATGCAAAAAGATACTGAGAATTATTACAAAACTACATTAATAATTTACTTGAAAACCACTGGAGATTTAATAAAAAGAAAATCCTATTTAGGTATCAGTTTTTTTGAAAGGAAAAAAGGAGTCGATGGTGCATTTGTATGGAACCTCTAAAATATACTTAGAATTGATGTTAATTAGGAAAGCTATTCACTGAAGAAATCTGTTTCTTGTCAACACTCCAAGCAAGGTAAAATTTTGCAGAACTGGTTACTTATTAATATTATGGTTCTTTGAGTAGCCACTTATGAGTTCCCACAAATGGACTCTCTAGCTGTGCAGAACTCCTATTTGGAACATTCCTAAGCTTAGGAATTTTGATGAGTCTTCCACATGCTTCCGGCACACTTTTCACTAATCTTCCTAGCTGCCATCAAACTCTTTGCACCAGTTGATTCTCATGAATGGATGAATAGTGGACATGGGTGAGTGATCACAAAGTATAGGAAGAAAAGATCATTCTTCCAAATGCCACATCTCTCTATTACATCCATAATATTTGGATATTGTGACCAAGTACAGGCTTAACAGTTTTGGCAAAAAATGTACTGAAGGAAATCCAGAGGGTTGTCACAGCTGGGTCTAAACAATTTCCTTAACGTGACTTGGACACTGCTAATTTTCTAGATCACAGCAATTCCTTATGGTGGTTACAACTCTTTTAAGAACTGCTACAATGATAACTCGTCCCCAAAACAGGAACTGATCTCTGCCACAAATGGTAATTATTCAGCAAAAGGCCACTGCTCTAAAGGCATCAAGAGAGTCCAAATATTGCTCCAAGCGATAGGATGTGTGTCTGTATGTGGGTGGAATGTCCTGGCTCAGATGAATGAGAGACAGTCTGTGGTAGAAATGAGATCTCAGGAGGCAAAATTAGCTTGCCTTCATGCATGACATACACTGCACATTGAATAATATGTTAGCTCAACTGGCCACCAAAATTAAAAAGGCAGTTTTCCAAGACAGCAAATCCTTGTGACCTTGTCTGAGGGCAATTCTTTATGAGGATTAGTCAATGCCATCAAGTCTTCTCCATCTGGTTCAGCATCTGAACCAGAATTAGTTTTTACTACCAGAACTTTCTGTCCAGGAATCTGATCACCACTGCCATGGTAGTGTGGTAACTATTCATCGTTTTGATGAATTAAATATGAGAACTCAGAGAGGCACGGAAACACTCACTTGTAAAGGAGAACAACTTAAAAATAAGGCAGCCTAAGATGTCTCGATGTCCTGGCCTCACAAGCAGCTTTTATCTGGGCTACAATCACATTAAAATTTTTATTAGGTTTATCTGTAAACTGTGAATTCCATCCAAACAGAAACAGCATTTAAAGGAGCAAGTAAGAGAGAGAACCAGAAACAATCCAAGTCAAGTTGCAGAAAGGATCCAAAAATAGATTGGACAGTCACAGAGGCCTTAATGGACCAGCCATGTCTCTAGACTGCTTCTGAAATACCAGGAGACTAAATTCTCCTGAGTAACCCTGATCAAGGTGTGCCTCCTTTAGCAATAAATCCTAACTAGTCCTGGTCAGTTTCCACTATTAGTACAGCCAAACATTGGATGGAGGAGGCTCACGGTCTGGAAGGGTCCAGAGCACAAGAGTGGTACAGCTGGTTGCTGGCTTAGCAATACTGATGGGGCCTGGCAGCACGGAGTGACTACTGAAATGCATCTTCCTAATCATCTTCCACATCTGAAGACGCTGGATAGTTTTGCAGCCAAATCAGATTTAACAGGGAAGGGAAATCTTGCAACCAGATAAAATTTAATGAATATCATGTGAGGGATGGGGGGAACTTATAGCTTTTAATTTAAAATTTTCTGCTTAAGAGTAGTTCAGTGTTGAAAACAATGTGTACTGCTTTCAGGCTTATATAACTGTTCTTGTTACCATTTTGCCTTGAATTGTCTTGTTGTCCTACTGGCTGGTTAACTTCCTGAGGTACTTTATCTCCTGGTGTCCAAACTATTTGTGCTGTGATTCTGCTCTCTTGTTTATCTTCTGGACTCTCTCTTACGAGTCAGGTTGGTTGAGTTTTTGACTTCTCAACTACTTACTTTACTATGAAGCTCTCTGGTTGTGAATATTTTTTTTTTTCTGAATTAGCAGTCCATATTCCTGACCCTAATCCACAAAAGGACAGCTGTTGAGTTGATGCAGACTCACTGAGGAAATTCACTGAAGTTGAATTTTGTGTTTTCAAGAGGAAAATCAATGCTCTTATAGTACGGACACCAGACTGATAAGGAGGAACTGAGAAACTGCTTAGTTGTCTGCTCCCAGAGAACTGTTCTTAGGTGGAAAGAGTAATTAATCTAGCCTGTTTAGTGAACATCTGACAGTGCAGATGGCATTATAAAGTATGCTAATCTCCAAGAAAGAAATAGGTATATTTTTTAATTTTTATTTTTAAAAATCTTTCCTACCAGAAGGACAAAAATCACCTCAGAACACTGGCTCTTGCAAGAGGAGTTCTCCAAGAATTTTGAAGGGTCAAAATCCAACTCCTCACTGAGCATAATATATATGTGAAATGAAAAAGAAAAGAAAACTCTTCAGTGAAGAGTTAATACAGAAATGGATAAAAAAGCCCTATGAATAAGAGAAAATAATTTGAAGAAGTTTGTCTAAACATGGTGCTACTGTTGAACAAGAACGAGAGTTATTGGAGACATACTAGTGTCACCTACAGTGCATCTCTCTCCACCCCCCTTCCTCTCTTCTGAAAATCCACGTGTGTTACACTAAGTCTCTGAAGAAAAATTAAATGATTATGCAGAATGTAATTATATTGAATTCTAGTAGTATTCAATTATAAGCTGAGTGCTAAAGTCAACAGCTGTATGTAGTGCATTTTACTTTTAAAATGAATACTTGTGTTGATTTACCAATGCTCAGATGCTTTAAATTCTTTTAGAAATATGTCCATCACTTCAGAGAGCTTTAGAATGAACTATGGAAGTTGTACATCCCTTCACAACAGAAAAAGGAGAGTTTAAATATTGATCAAAGACAAGTTATAAAAAAAATCTACACACTTGGGAGGTAGAACTTCTAATGACCTGTCAGGAAACAGCAATTTATTTTCTGTGTTGTGTATCCTTACAGAACAATAGGTTAAAAGGGGAAAGAGAAATGAATAGAAGTTCTTCGTGAACAAAGCTCCTATACTACAAATTACAGAACCCTTTAATCTTCACGATCCATTAGCAGCTGCACTAAAAGGAGAGGGAGAGAGAGAGAGACAGAGAGGGAAAGAGAAAGAAAAAAAAAAACTCTAATCCTAGACAGGGAAACCAAGTTCCAACATTGTATTGTACTTTTTTGTGTTCTTCCAGCAAAGGAAAAAATATTAAAACCTGGATCCCAAATACCGGTATATAATTCTTGGATTTCAGATGAAGATTTACATGATTGAAAGATCCTTTGGACACACTCCAAACAAGAAATTATAGAAGTTACCTTCTTGCACTCTGTTTCAATTAAGGTTATAGGACTCCTAACTGAGGAAAATCTGATAAACTTTATTTGAAAAGAGCAAATAAAACTATTCATAGTAAGTCTCCATTAGCCCCTACTCCCATCTGCAGGATCTTAATGGAGAAGATACTAAACAGTATGGTAGAGCAGCACTAGCCTGTTCTTTACAGATGCAAGGAAGGTATGGATATAGGAGCTCTTTTGTTCATCTACAGCTCTGGCACAGGACAGTAAATGTCCCCCCCCCCCCAAAGGCCCTGATCTTTGATTGTACCAATTTGTTGCAAGAGTACCTCCACTTGGGGTCTTGCCCTCTTGCCATGTCCTTTACTGCTATCAATTCCCTTTGATCACTTAAAAGCAGCAGTATCATTTGCTTGGCCCATCTCCATATTTCTCAAACCATCCATGACTTTGAACGTATCATCAACAGACAAGGAGAAATTCCTCAAGCACATTCTAAAGTCCAAATCTATCAAGTTCTTTGATTGGACCATTTTAGCTGGTTTGTTCCATTGCAGAGGTTCCTAACAACTGACATTCCAAATCTGACCAGAAAGTGATCTCTCCACGACAACAGATTTACAGATAGCTACCCCATTTTTATATTATCTATACAGCCAAACAGAATAACATAAACAACTTGTATCATGCTGTACATGTGGGGCCGGGACAGATCCGTGGGTATTCTGGGCCACTCTTGATTGGGCAACATCAGAAGGGTCACTTAAATCCCCCAAGATAATATGCATAAGGTAGTTTAAAGACAAACCATCTCAGCTAGCTCAATAAGACTGTGTGCAACAGGATGCACAATATCCTGCCTGGATCCTTACACTGTCTCAAACAAACGCAGCAGAAAATGTAGCAGCAAATAATTAAAATTTGCAGACTGTCAAAAGGATCTTCTGGCCAGGAAGATGGAACTCCTACAGACCAGCCACGACTACTATCTTCTGCTCCTCTGGCAGTGAAAAACAATAAAACCCAGCTGTATTAAATAAATATAATAAGAAAAAAAGGGAGCACTTAAAAATATTTCAGAATGACATGAAAAATGCATTATAAAATAACCATTAGCAGTAGTGCCTTTATAACAGGACTCCCTAATCTGGACTGAAAACCAAGAAGATGGCAGATCACAGTAATTTTCAGACAATCCGCGAGACCACCAAGGAAAGCAAAAAAAGCAAATGATTTTTTTATTTCAATGTGGAAATGATTTGCTTTTCAGCAGTACAATCAAATATATATGGTAATGGAATTCCTGATTGTTCTCTGACCAGAAGAATAAATGAACAGGGTGAAGACAAGAGTTCTCATGCAGTGGATAAGATTGCTACTTTACTTATGCCAATGGTCCTTAAGATCTTTCATCATAAATTAAGACTACTATTTTAATGGAACATTTTTATATGAAGAGAAGCAATCGGGGAGGGGCACTGAAAATTCTATCTGAAGTATCCAGGTTTGTGTCTATGATTGTGTGTGTATGTGTGTCTCTGTGTGTGCACGCACACATGCGCATACTATAGTTATATCATGAATTTCCTACTATGTAGAAGTTTTCTGAATGCCCTTTACATGGCAAAGGATACGAAAACCAGAATAGTAGTCTGTAATATAACAACGTTTAAGAATTGCTGTTTTAAGATAAGTGAGGCTTTAAAAGCTGTTAGCCAAATAATGACTATTCAGCTATATACATTATTAGACATTTGGATATTCTTTGATTAGATATTGTTTTGACCTTGCTTGCTTTGGCAGATGACCCAGAGAAGATTACGGCCTTGCCTGCATCCTATCTGTTCTCTTGACAATTAACCGAAGAGGTTTCCTGACATATAAGATATGGAAGGCTCTTCTCTTTGTAAGTATGCCATCTATGGAAGGAAACTAGAAGCGTAATGTCATATTTAGATCATATCTTTTACCAGCAGCAGAAAGCTCTAAAGCTCTAAAGCGGCCAAGATTTTATCTCAATGTCTTAACCATATGCTAGTAAGAGATACAAATTTTTAAAATCAGGAAAGTAAAATATTTCAGCAGGCGACTGAAAAATTCACTCATTTTTACAATCTTCATAGTCTCTTGCTACTCTTTTCAGTAAGATAGCTGTTGGAGGTTTCCTCTCTTTTAATTGTTGATTATTTTATTCTCTTGGTTCCAACAGCTCAAATGCCTGCGACTCGTTGCAGAGAACCAAGAACTAAAAGCAAAAAAGAGGAAAGTAGGAAATAAACCTTCTGGAAATAGGAAAATAAATGACATGTTTGTTATTCGTAGAAATTTATAGCTATTCAATGTATTTTCAGGAATGTTCTTTAACACCCAAATTCACAGAAGGTATACATAGTACATCAGTCCAATTTTAAGAAACTCCGATTTTCTGTCCTTTCATTCTGCATGTAGAACTGTCAAATATAGAGGTTACATTATTACAAAAGTAAAATGATGAAAATCTTCCAGCACCATAATTCTCAAAGTGGCCGCAAAGAGAGTACCCGTATAGTAAAAGTATGAAAGAGGCAAATGCTCTAAATTGGGGAATGAGGGTTTACTGAGGTGATTACCAATGGATGAAAGATAACCAATCAATGTCTTCAGATAGAGTCCAGCTCTATAACTTTATAGGGTGTCATTTACCCAAAGCAGGAAAGGAAAATTCAACAGCAGAATTTCTGTCAAGGTAGGAGAAGGACTCTGTACTAGCAATCATAGGGAAAAAAATTATAATCTGAGAGAGGAAAATACAGATAACTTCCGAGCAGGGCTTTTTTTCCCCTCATAGAATGCCCAGAACGGAATTCCGGCACCTTTTTGGATGGAACCTTCTAGGGTAGGCAAGGCGAGTTGTATGACGTGTGTGAGTTCCGGCACTTTTTTTTGGTTTTTTTTTTTTAAGAAAAAAAGCATTGCTTCCGAGGAAGAAGAAATAAAAACAAGGCACCAGATTTTAAAGGGAGAGGTATTATAGAAGGAAGGTCAGATAGAAAAGTGAGGAATATATGAACATCCGCTCCCCCATTTTGCTTTTTGTTTTTAATAGGACTGCGTCGTGGGGAAGGAACAAGACAATCCATTCACCCCTTCTGATTTTTTTCCACTCTCTAGATGGTTCTTTTAGTACTGTCCATGGGGTTTTCATGGCAAAGATACTGGAGTGGTTTGCCATTTCCTTCTCCAGTGGATCACATTTTGTCAGAACTCTCTGCTATGACTTGTCCGTCTTGGGTGGCCCTGCACGGCATAGCTTATAGCTTCATTGAGTTACACAAGCCCCTTCGCCACAACAAGGCAGTAATCCATAAAGGGTAGTAATGCATAAAAGGCAGTAATCCATAAAGGGTAAACTCAAATACTTTGGCCACCTGATGAGAAGGAAGAACTCACTGGAGAAGGGCCTAATGCTGGGAAAGATTGAGGGCAATAGAAGAACGGGATGACAGAGAATGAGATGGCTGGATGGAGTCACTGAAGCAGTAGGCGTGAGCTTCAATGGACTCCAGAAGATGGTAGAAGACAGGAAGACCTGGAGGAACGTTGTCCATGGGGTCGCGATGGGTCGGACACGGACTTCGCAATTAACAACAACAAGATGGTTCTAGAATGAACAAGTTCTTTCTTCCTTCATTTTGTTTCATTAACATAAACACATTTTTTAAAAATACCACGAAACACTATTCTTTTATCTACCCCCTCCCCAAGGTGCCAAAAAAGTCATAAAGGGGGCTCCAACAGAAGCAAGAGGTGGTGGCATATCTCTCTCTTCTTGGGCAGAACATCTTTGGGTTTTGGTGAAAGTCAGAAAGAAGTCTCAGTAAAAGAAGATGGCAAGAAACATCAGGACAAGCTAGAACTTTAGAAGACCAACAGAAAGAAACAGAGAGGCAGCCCATTATGGAGGTAAACAAAAATAGAAAAACAAAGCCTGGGAAAGCTGAATTTTTCACTAAGTTTAAACCTTTCAGCGGGCAGAGTTACAAAAACAATCTATGAGGAACCAGCAGTATAACAGCATGTGGCAATGATCTAAGAAGACAG
The DNA here is from genome assembly GCF_016545835.1 of Crotalus tigris. Lineage (NCBI taxonomy): Eukaryota > Metazoa > Chordata > Lepidosauria > Squamata > Viperidae > Crotalus > Crotalus tigris. The sequence goes on along the minus strand of NW_024096462.1, from coordinate 448,761 downwards.
GAGAGTGAGAGAGCCACAGACTAGACAACTAGCATGTAAGAGATGTCTCAGCCCACAGAAAGGGGGAATGGCCTGGTTTTAGAAGGGAGACTCCCTAATTTTCTGGAGAATAAATAAAAAAAAATAAAGGAAAGGAGAAATATTTTCAGTCTTGCAAGACGTAGCCTAAAAATAGAGTTAATATTTCTAGTTGTGCTTTTTTGTCTGGCTCAGCATACTAAAAAGCAGAAACATCGCCCTGCCAACAAAAGTGCTTATGGTCAAGGCCATGGTTTTTCCAGTTGCAATGTATGGATGTGAAAGCTGGACCATAAGAAAGACTGCAAGGCGTTCATACCGGTCAGTCCTAGAAGAGATCAACCCCGACTGCTCCTTAGAAGGCCAGATCCTGAAGTTGAAACTCAAATACTTTGGCCACCTAATGAGAAGGAAGGACTCACTGAAGAAGGGCCTAATGCTGGGAAAGATTGAAGGCAATAGAAGAAGGGGACGACAGAGAATGAGATGGCTGGATGGAGTCACTGAAGCAGTAGGTATGAACTTAAATGGACTCCACAAGATGGTAGAGGACAGGAAGACGTGGAGAAATGTTGTCCATGGGGTCGTGATGGGTCAGACATGACTTCGCAATTAACAATAACAACAAATAATAAGCACACAATCTGTTGGGAGAAGATGCAGGGGGAAAAGATGGGGAGGTTGGGTGGTAAGAATGGCTGACAGGAGCCTACCAACATCTAAAGCAGGCCTGCACAACAAGCAGCACCGTCAAGAAGCCTGTGAAGCTGGCTGGCATTTTTAAATGGCCAATTCACTTCCCATCAAAAGACAGGCTGCTGAGTAGCTCCAAGCCTCACTGCCAACAACTGCAGCACTGCAACCCCTCTGCTAGCTGCCAAACAGTCAATCAGTTTACCAGGTATTCCTTGGTGGCCTGCAAAGATTTTTAAGTCATCCATGTGGCTCCTTCTCTGCTACTAATTGCACAGGTTTGATCTAAAGAGACAACCCCCACTTTTGCAGAGAGTTGTGTAACTGCTTACTTCGCGCATAGCTTACTGTGTTTTCATATTTAAAGTTCAAAATGGGAACAAAATATACCTCAAGCACTTTGTAAATAAGTGAATAAGATAAAAACAAACAAACACCAAGCCAGATGATAAGGAAGTAGGAATTAAATAGACACAGGAATAGGATAGATAAAGGCTTCATTTTTGTTAAGAACAAAGCAATATAAAGACATCCCTGCAAGAGTGAAACAGAATTCTGCTCAATTGTCTCTACATCAAAAAATGAACCTATGACAATATCTGCTTTGTAATATTGTTAAAATGTTAAAATCCATTTCCCATTTCTTTTCAGCTATCCCCAAGATAAAGTTTAAATGTTAAAAAGCTACCATGCTTTGGACAAATATTAACGTGGCACTATTAAGGTGAAAACCTACGAGTCGAACAGGAGTTCTCTTTCTCAGCTTTTGCCACAAGTCCTTGTCATTTTCTTACCCTGCTACTATTCCTTTTTCCATTGCATTTATAAGACATGGTATCCAATGCCAATAAAAACAATGTTCCTTTAAAAGTCACAAAACTATAACTAGACTGTTGTATGTGTGCCAGGAAGAAGTCCCAAATGGGTTTTTAGAGAAGATTGGGTGGATTTTATTTCCGGAAACCAGGAAACTCAAATCTTAAAAACAAATTTCATATACAGGTAACGATACAGGAAAGAAAAGGGAAGTAGAACTGAAAATGGTCAGAGAGGGATAGAAGACAATTTTTCATTTTAATCCTTAAAAAGGATTGTAAAAAAATTCAAAGGTACAAACATCTAGAAGCATTTTCATTTCTATAATTCAATTCTTAGAATTTCGTATGTGAAGGGAGTCACTGAACTATATTAATATTACAGTATTAGAAGACAAAAAGATTGTAAATCTTTTAGAACTGTCTATAATTCTGCATGATGCAAATGAGATCCAGATTTACAAGGTTTAAAATCTATACTTTTGGATGTAAAACTCTTAATTTTGACTGTTTACCAAAGTAAATTGAATAACTGTTTACACCTACTTTTTTCTTACATTGAGGTTTTTCCTTGAACAGTTATTTTAGGAATGTGGTTACTTTAAAAATATTATATGTATTTTATTTATTTATTAAGATTTATATAGCAAAGCTACAAAAGCTAGTTCTGATTTTAGCAATCCAAGAATGAAACCTACTTTGAACCCCAAATGTTAGTGGTTTCAATAAAATGCTACTGAAGACAAAATATAATTATAATCAATTGTTCAGCAATAATGATACAATTAAGGGGTATTATAAGAAGCATCAAGCAGTACGAGAATTAGAATATAGCTAATGAGATTCTATTTCCTTCAATACCAGGAAAAATAGTATATTTAATAGAAGAAAGAAATCTCTCATGTCCCAATACTTTAGCACTCAATTATTCTCTTTATAATTAGAGGATCATCTAGAGAACCATTTAGCAAGACAGCTCAAAGATGTCAATTTTAGAATCTATATGAACATATGCACTATGATCTTGATCCCTGCCCTATTAGCAACAGGAATACTTCTAGGAACCTAGAGGCCAAGACTCTGAACTATAATGCTTTCTAAAGCCTATAAATATAACACCTGCACAGAACTTGGCTTTGCCGTAAAATCTAAGCAGTGTTCATATGCAGATATGTCCTATCTTTAAAGCAATCTTAGTTCAGATGTGGTGACCTACAGAATGTAAGCATATTAGTTGGTAGAAGAAAAGAAACTAACCAGGATTCCCTCAGAAGCAATGAAGAGGGAAGAACCCAGAGTTGAATCCTTATTCCCCGATAGGGTGTGGGAAATGTGACATATAGAAAATCCTTCAGTCTAGTAGGGAGCCCAAGTCCATCTGATCAGGAAGATATGACTATCTCACTGGGAAAGAGGCTAGGAATGTATGACAGAACCCATGAGATGGCTATGCTGATGTTGGCTTTTGATGTCTTGTTTTGCTGTTGATTATGTATTTGTTGTTACGTTGTTTAACAAATCGTTGTTAGTTACCCAGAGTCAAGGTATAGGGTTTCCTGCCTGAGCAGGGGATTGGACTAGATGACCTCCAAGGTCTCTTCCAACATCATCATCATCATCATCACAATGTGATGGGAAGCCATATAAACCAAAATCAATCAATCAGTCAAGGAAATAAGCAAGCAAAGCATAGGGGATTCAATATAAAAATTAAAGGAGCAAAATAGTTTATTTAAGAAATTCCTCCCTGTTATTTAAAGCTTTCCATGTATTCAAACTTAAAACAGGAAATTAATGAACGCTAGATTTACAATGCAGATATATAGGGACAAGTTGTATGGAAAAGAACATGTGCCAGACAATCTCTAATACTTTCTTCTTCTGAAATTCTACACGTGTACAAGCAAACACATACAGGTAGTCCTCAACTTATGCCCAGTTTCTTAGTGATCATTCAAAGTTTTGACAGATCGTTCAAAAGCTATTTATGACCCAGTTTCATAGCTACCGCCACTACAGCACCCCCCCAAGTCATTCGCCTTTATGCAGAGACGTTGCAGCGGCTCTTCTGCCTATTTTCCCTACCTGTCAGGAAGCTGAATGCTAGTAGCTTCTACAGCCAGCTTGGGTGCTAAATGGGAAATAGGGTGCCTCAGGGAGTGGGAGAGAGGCCTTAGAAGGCATGGGGCAAGCAGGCCTGGGCCTGTGTTAGGCCTCCTCTACTCCTGAGACATCCAATGCTCCACTTGACAACTCAGATGGTTGCTTAACATTCACATTGGGGAGAGCAGGGGTGGGAATCACTGAGCGACATAATAAGTGAGAATCTCGCTTAACAACCTTCATGACTTATGACCATAATGGGCAGGCTCCATTATGGTTGTAACTAAAGAATTATCTGTATGCACATAAGTATTATAGTAAATAAATGTATTAATATCAGACCATTCCTGATTCTATGATTCATTTATTTTTACAGTAGCATATTTATCCAGCCAGGAAGGTGAAAATTTATAAATTTATAATACTTTTATACATTTAATTTACTTTTAAAAGTTATTTATTTGATGTTTTCAAAATAATTACACATAAATAATTAGCTGAACTCTTCCTTCCAGAGATAAGAGTATAATTTTTTTTAAAAAAATTGCAGAATCTTTACAATATGTACTACGCACCAAACAATTTCCTAAGCAACTACATTTCAGTGCAAACTTCTGGCACATGCCTTTAAACCAGTGGTTCTCAACCTTTCTAATGCCGCGACCCCATAATATAGTTCCCCATGTTGTGGTGACCCCCAACCACTTTAACATCACCGGGTGCCAGGGGCATGGCCAAAGAAAATGGGGAAAAAATGGCGGACAGCCTTGTTTGGCGACCCCCGTGAAATGGTCGTTCGACCCCAAATGGGGTCCTGACCCACAGGTTGAGAACCACTGCTTTAAACAAATATATGTTCAATATTGTTCACATTTAGCTATGAAATGTGTTTAGGTCTCTTTCCTGCTGACTTCTTATCCAGTCAGAAATTAAGAAAATTAAGATGCTGTTTTGCTTGGATTAAAAAATTCTCCTTTGAGGTCTTTTGCTTTAAAGTATTTTAGATTTGACTTGAAACAAATCTACCTAGCAGAAACCTGGGATTTGCCAGCCCTATTTCATCATCTTCCATATGGCATTAATAAAGCTATATGCTAAATGTTTGAAAGTTCTATGGTACACACAGGCTATGAATTACCACAACAGTGTTTTTAAATTTCCCCCCACTACATGTGATAAAAACAGAGAGTTTTACTGTTAGTTTTCCCAAGTTTATTCTCCCCTATAGATGATTAAGTGGACTTAATACAAAGAGGGAGGGTGATCGATAGCTCAACACAGACTTTTATTGTAAGTCTGCTTATACAAATATTTTTAGAATTTTAATAATATCCTTTCAATCATTCTTGAAACCTGCAAAGAGGAAAATGTGACTGGCATCATATTCAGTAGTCTATATTCTTGAGGGTCATTTTTCAAACATCTATCATTACATCAATGTGCTTTCTTTTTAAAAGGATGCTCAGCTGGTTAATTGAACAATTATGATTAACAGCATAAAAGTGTTTCTCTTCTTGTATCCCATGCTTTTTCAAACATTTATTACACTGAGGTATTACATTTATAGGGCCATTAACTAACATTCCTCTCATATACAGGATCACACCAAATATTTTAGCAAATAAAAATGATGAACATTTTTTGAGGTAAACCAAATAAATTTTTCAAAGACCTGATACCATGTATAATACATAACAAACTGTGATGAGGGTGGGATTGTTACAAAGTTTGCAGTACGATGGAGCTTTTGAAATGATAAATGAAGTTATACAAACACCGAACCACAAGCTAATAATAAACAATTAAAATAAACAATCAAACTAAATATTAGTTTAAGTTTGGCAAATGGTTTTGTTATTGGCCTCTCTTCTCCGTGATCAGAAAGGAAGATAAATGAATAAGAGAGAGATGAAAACTGCACAGAAAAAAATCCCAAAGATGCTTTTCCATGAGGCTTTCTTGTTTTCCTTTGAAGATGTTTTGCTTCTCATCCAAGAAGCTTCTTCAACTGTTGCTTCATGGAAAAGCATCTTTGGGATAACTATGACCTGGATGACTGAGAATCTCCATAGACACACACAGGAAAAAATATGTCAGTGAAATGATGAAGGAAAAAGCTTATCCACCCTTTCCTACTTATCACACTAGTAAGAACACTGCCAATAACTGAATAAAGCACATTTTTTATCTGTTGTGCAGAAAATCATCAGTTTAAGATTTTTAATTTCTTTTTTTTATAGGAAAAAGGAGCTGCTTTGCTTCATCACAAATTTCAGATGTCACAGTCTAATAAAATATTCAAATTAACATACTGACCTTGAAGTGAGGCTGAAGCAAGCAGCAAGTCCAAGGTAAGGAATGAGAAACAGAAAGTTAGAGAAAGATTTAATGAGAAACACACTCCAAACTTGGCACATCAAGAGCGACAGAAAAGCAGCACAGTGTCAGAAAGCAGAGCCAGAAAGCAAAGTAAGACATTTTCAGTCAAATCTCAATATTTGATAATGTTTCTGCCATCTAATTAGATATGTTTTCATACATAACATACGATTCCAAGATTCACTTTTGGTGAGATGGGCAGCATATAATTTAATAATAGTAATAATAATTTAAAAAAAACTATTTCAGGGCTCACCCTCCAAAAATGATACTGAAAGAATACTCAGTGCACTGTGTGGATCACAATGGAAAGCTAAGATTCAGGACATGTTCTTATCTTAGATGGCGGGCAAGTTAAAATCCTGACAATACTAAGTTCCTTTTGGCTGTTCCTCAATCAAATCTAACATTTATTTAAAAAAAAATCTCAAAGAGGAAGCCAAATTTAATAAGAGGACAGAGATTAGGTGAAACTGAGGTTTCATATGTTGCTCATAAAGCAACATATGTGTGAACAATCTTAAGTAATATATGAATATTAGATTTCATTAGAAATACTGTATTTCATATTATTCTCAAGTTACCTATTAAAGTCCAACTCAGAGATGCAGAGGTGAGGTGCAATAGGAAAAAAAACAATAATAGTCATACTCTGTCCTCTTATTTAGTATTAACAATTCAGTGTTGACAATAGTTTCTAATATATATGTTAGTAATATAAAGTTATTTAAAAAGTTTATACAACCTGAATTGATACAATGGATTTTGTTTATCAAAGGTGATACTCTAGAGCAGGGGTGTCAAACCGGACACGTCACGTGGAAGCAGCGCCCTCCCCATTGCCGGCAATGGCAAAACAGTCCCGATACATCACGAGACGTCATGCGACATCGCGAGATTGACATGTCTGCTCTAGAGCCCTAAAAGTACACTTCTGAAGAATAGCACTTTTTATCTGGACAATAACAGAAATATCCTCTTTATTTGTGGTAATACAGAAGAAGAATAAGTATCTCTGATTGACACAAATATTGGATATTTCAGGGAGGAACGTTTAAAAAGATTTTGTATTAATGCCAACTGAACTGTTGGCAACAAAACAATTTTGTTTGTTAAAGAGAAATTCAGTAAAAACTAACATATATATACACACACACACACATTCCAAAGTACTGTATTATATATAACTCTGAACTTTTCATAACGTATAAGGGAGTTTCAGATTCTGAGTTATCACAATCCCTTAAATGATCATAACTGGAGGTTTTTAAGAAGAAGCTAGACAATCACTTGTCTGAAATGGTATAGGTTCTTCTGCTCGAGCAGGGGACTGGACTAGAAGACCTCCAAGGCCCCCTCCAGCCCTATTCTATTCTATTCTATTCTATTCTATTCTATTCTATTCTATTCTATTCTATTCTATTCTATTCTACTCTACTCTACTCTACTCTATTTACTCTACTCTATACCCCATTCTCATTTCCAGTGCCTTATTTACTTTTATTTATATTTGTTCTTATAGTTAAAAAAAACCCACCTTTGATTCATACAAAAATCCCTTGAGTCATACAAAGAGGATGCTGCAAATGCTCTATGCTTCACTATGCTCTTACAACAGTTTCCTCAATTTTGTACTTATTTGCACATGGATTCAAAATTAATGAAGAGATAGTATTGGGAATTTTATTCACAGCAATATTACGAATTTACAGCAATATTACAAATGAATAAGGGGTGAGATTAAAAAAATATAAATCATTCTGATTCTGAAGACCTTGTAATTCCATGCCACTAGTTTGACTATTGTAAAAATTGCATTATTAAGATCCAATAAACATACACAAAATAATTACTCAACAAACCCCAAGAAAAACTGTAGCCAATTAGTATAAAACATATCACCGAAAAGAAACAATTAGCCTTGAATTCCGTTTCCTACAAACTTCCATAAACCCTTCTTTACAGGCTGTGATTACAGGGACAGACCCTTGGTAGAAGATGGACCATATGAAATATGCTTATTGAGAAAAAGCATTGCCAAAGGAACAATACAATAAATCAACTCGGAAGAAGGAGAAAAAAGAAAACGCAACACAAATATTAATGAAAAATGTTTGTGGAAAAACAGAAAGCAAGTTGAGAGCAAGAAGGTTTTATTTTATTTTATAGTTTTTCTGTTTCAGTAAAACATGCTGAGAAATAAATAATAAAGTAAAATTTTTAAAGGTTGACAGTAAACAGATATATCAGAGCATACTCTTCTATATCTACTAGTTGACTGCTGCATTGATTTTCCATTATTTGAGGGGAACAACAACTGGAAAACTCTTTTTTTCTTCTCATTTATGACGTACCTTCTAGGATAACAGGTGACAAGAAATGCCTCTGCATCTTAAAACTATCTTTGACCATAAATAGGATAAGTACCATCCAAAGACAAAACTGAGCTGGTAATCCAATCCTGAGAATTTACTGTGGTCAGTTATTAGTGCGTTCTTAATAAAATGCTTACTTTGTATTTCCCCATCAATCTCAACGTGGAAAATTACACTGAGAATTGGCAATGCTAAATATACAGCTTTTCCCCATAATATACTTGCCTTCAAGTTATATTGGTCTAGGGCTAGGGTAGATTTCTGAATCAATCTGTTGACCCATTGAAATATTATATCAAAATGAAAGAATACAGAACATAAGAAATAGCGATTCTATGAAGCTATTTCATTTCGAGGATTAAGTGAAAATTTCCTTAAGAAGTTACTTCAATCTATATAATTTTACTGGCTTGTGGCGGCATGCATTTATTTATAGGATTTATATCCTGCTTTTCTGCCCAGATAGTACAGAAGATATCAACAATTAAAACAATAAAGCAATCAGTTAAAATCCTATAAATGTGGTTAAATCACTACTAAAGTGGCTTAAACATAAAAATCTTGGCTGAAGAGGGAGGTCCTAAAAAGCCAGAGGTTGAGTGCAGCTCTCTGTGCATTTTATAGCTTGGACACAGTATAGGAAAAGGCCAACCGGCAAACTAAGTATATAAAGCACCTATGCCACTAACCATAAAGTCCAGAAAGATTCATACTGAGATAGGGGGTTCCTTAGATAGTCAAGTTCTAAAACCAACACCTTAAACTGTGCCTAGAAGTAAAATATATCACCAAATCCATATTAAGTAAATTAAGGAAGTCTCTAGTAAAAAAAAGATGAATTTTATTTCATAAAATAAATACTTCACAAGACACTATCCCAAAATTTCAATTTATCTTTTGGAATAGTCAAAAAATGGCAGACCTCTCAATTATTAAGAAACATTGTTTTAAGCACGCACCCACCCATAGCTTTTTAAAAAAAGCTTAGTAAATATGAAATTTGTCTTTCCTTCCCCCATACTCTCACACCTGTCTCACCTTTCCAGTTCAGCTATCCTCTTATCTTTATCATTCTTCTCATTTTCCATCTCTTTTAGGATTTCCAGCAGGCGATCAACTTCAGCTTGAGCCTTGGTAGACTCTTCTCGATATTGGGCCGCCTCTTTTTCGAACTGTTGAAATCTATCATTCATCTCTGGATTGGCCCTGGCCTCAATGGTTGCTTCGTAAGCCTTTTGGGAAAAAACATTCCAAAAGTTATTTTGCACATCCAGGCTACAAAATATTCTATTCTGAAAGGGGAAAAAAAAAAGAATGTAAGGAGAGTCATTGCATTCAAAATGAAGCCCAGTTCTTCTTACGGTATAAAGATAGATTAGCAATAGTGGTAAATATCTGTAGCTCAGGTGTAGGTTGAGGGTGAAGGTTCATTCTCCAAGCTTGTGGGTTGGTTTCTGAACGTTTCATTACCAGGCTAGGTAACATCTTCAGCGGAGTTTAGGGAATGTCAGTGTTCTTCTGTTTTTAAGGGCTTCGTGTGGTCAGTAGGTCTTCTGATGGTGAGGTCATGTCAGGTGAGGGTCCCATCAGGTCAAGGTCTTGTGAGGGGTCAAGTGTGAGTCACCAGTGAGAATCTTGTAATGGGGAGGTTACATCAGGTAAGGGTCATTGGGAGGTGAAGTGCTGGTTGGGGGGCGGCTTGCATGGGTTGGTTGAGGGTTGGTGCGGTTTCTGATTGGCTGTGCAGTTGATTTGGATTGTGAGGGGTTTGTAGGCTGGTTATAGGTCTGTTGATGGAATTGCTTGTGGAGTGCCGGGCTTCGATAAACTCACAAGCATGGCGAGTGGTAGAGTGGCCTATGATTTTTGCGTTACTGCAATTGAACTGGTGCTGTTTGGTGTGGGTAGAGATTAGGTTTTTGGGATCAAGGCGTTTGACTGCCATCCAGTGTTCGTGGATCCTGGTTTTTAATGACATCAATTAAACCTTTTGAATACTTATGCTACAAAGAAGCAGATCATCTGATTTTAAATATCATATGAAAATGGGCAGGAACCTCTTCCCAAACAGAAGTGCAATAATGATTTTACATCTTATTCTGCATAGCATTGAACTTATGATACAATGAAACAAGGTTACAGTCATAATTAAAATTTCATTTATGAGAGGAGAGATGGGAAAAGGGAGGATCAAGGAAATATATTATCAATTAATATAATTGTGGAAATATAAAAATTAATTATTATTGACTGTTAATTAACTATTATTGATTGTAAAAAAAAACATGAAACAAGACAACATGCTGTACACCAGGCACTAAGGCTGTTATAATAAAAAATCAATAAAACTTTTACCAAAAAAATAAAAATAAAATTTCATTTATGAGGAAACAGGTATATAATGTTTACCTTTTTCAGCTGAGAGTCAAATTTCAGGCATTCTTCCTTCTTTTGCTCCAAAGCAATTTCTAATGTTTTCAATCTAGAGTCTTTTTTCAGTCCTGCTGATGCTAATGATGAGGCGTGTTCCTTCAAATCCAGGAGTGTAGTCTACAAGACAATAAATGCATGGACAGATATTGCTCTCGTTCTCTAATATTTATTGTGATTTTTCATAGGCTCTCCACTCCACTCTGTATACTATGCTATTTTTAGAGTCAAAATTGAAGTGTTTTTAATTACAAGTTAGTTACTAATGTTTAAAATTCATTTAAAGGGTATATGTTTTAAAAATAGCTATCATACTATTTTCAGTATGGTAGCTGTCTATTTGTTTAAAAAGCAATAGGAGTTTGGGAGGAACTTTCAGGACTAATAAAAATATTAAATGCATTTAAGCTTTGATTTGCTGTAAATTCAAAAAATAATCTGAGAAATTGTTCCTTTTTGCAACATAAAGAATGTGTAAGGGTGTATTCAGAACAACAAGCCTCTTTCCAAAACAGTCTAAATAGATTATTTTCCTGTGAAGCACATATAGAAGCAATTCAACCATTTCAACAGAATAAAAATATGTTTCATGTATTCTGTCTATAGAAAACCATGGGATTTGGACTAAGTCTTTCCCTTCTTAATTTTTCCAAGATTCCCAGATATCAGTGTCTGTCATCCATTCTGCAGAGAAAATTCACCAAGATAATTGTTTTTATTTTAAAAATTCCAATAGGAAACCACTGCAAGCAATAGCAAAAAGCTGAAGCCCAGCAAGAAAACAATTGGCCTGATTTTTGTTCTGCTTTGGGTTTTGTGGGTTGGAAAAAAAAAAGTGTGGCTGCTGCACTTTTTCATGCTTATCATTAATGTTAAATAAGGAAAAGACAAAACAAACCTATGCCTCAAGCTTTTACATCCATCCACTTGCAGACTCATTAGCAACAGTGCACACATAGTCCAAAATTCAACAGAGCAACTTAAACTATACTAACTCAGTATTGTAATAATAGTGGCCCTTGCATTTACTTGCAACTCAGGAGCTTTTGTAATAATTCAGTTGTGAAGCCCTGATTGTCTCTAACAATACTGCAAGATACACAATGGCTCTTTAGGCCTAAGCCATAGATTTAAATAACTGTTGTTTGATATAGCTTATGGATGATCACAGCTACTATGTTAGCTTAGTTGGACTTTCTTTTTTTAAAAAAATATCAGATCATAAGGCACAAGTAACCCACACTGGAAGTGCTCCCATGTAAATACTGAAAATACCACTTGAAGAACCGGTCCAAGTACCGAAGAAAACAGCATGACTTGTTTGGAACTCAAAACAACTTTTAGAATATGCACATTTCATTCTGAGCGTGTAACAACTGAAATATTTCAAACTCCCAATGTTTTGCACACCCCTACGTTTGATACAAGCTTATGCAAATGATGTAATTGCTGACTTAACTTAGTTGTCAGCTCAGAATCAGACAAACTGATTCTAAAGTTTTTCTAAGCAAGAAAACTTAATTAGTTTTCAAACTCCATAGACTGAAGGAACGGCTCTGCCCTTTGATTTATTTCCCCCCCCACGCAATAAGATCGACTTTGGAAAGCCTAGTGCAGGTACCCTCCCACTGAGCAGGTGGCTGTTTCAATAGGTGGCTATTTCAAAGTCTCTTTCAATGGCATTCCAAGGAGTCTGGAATACCTTTCTCAGCACAGTATATTTTGTGCTTTTCTTTATTCTTTTTCAGAGCCCTGTATTTTTATCCTCCCTCTTGTCCATTTTTTCAATCGACTTTAGACTGCATCTGAAATATCTAAATTCAGGGTTGAACCATTATCTTTAACCAATATCAATCAGTACATAAATAAACTATTCTAAGCCCATTTTAATGTTGCAGTTCCGAAATGTATATTTGCATCTCTGAGATTAACCTCCTTTTCTGAAAGATCTGCTTGCAAGACGCTGACTTTCTCTTTAAGGTCTTTCATATCTTTTTTATAGTTGTCAATCTCCTCTTGTTTTTCTCGCTCATCTCTGTCACGCTGCTCCTTGAGACGCTCAATAGTGCGCTCCTGGCAAAAATAGAATATTATTGTCAAAGAAACACCACCTTTTAATGGACTTTAATAAACATGACTGATTCCAAAGAGTTCCCATCTCATTCAGAATACAAGCCCCAGTAAATTCAATGTATTGGATTTTAAAGGATATGAACAAATGTGATTTTAAAGAAATTCTTGTAATAATTTTATTTTGAAACCATTAAATGGTCAACATTTGAAATAAATGAATTTATTAAATAACTTGCAAAGATTTTTATTTCCAGAAACTAAGAATTGGGACAGCAGATTCACTGTTTCTAAAAAGGCATTACTAACATTAACAAAAATACTATAAATTGCTAAAAAAAAAAAAAAGAGCTTAACAGTGGAGGCATCTGGCTTTATATGAGAAACATTAAAACAAGCAAATTATGGAAAGATAACAGTTCTGATTTTTAAAAAATGGAAAAACCTCACTGATTACTTTGAAATGGCCATTTACAAATTTATAAATTGACTTTAGAGTGACTGTAACCACACTGTCAATATCTGCAATTCTTTTTCCAAGGCAAAAGGCCTTGGAAAGGGAAAGCAAAAGAGATTAGAATTCAATCCATAGGTGACTGAGCCTTAATATACAATACTTGCCCTTTCTCTACAGAAAAATCTATATACTGCTAAAACTTTCATGTCTGTTAATCTTTGACTGGCAAAATGGTTCAAGTCAGGGTAAAACCTTTTGAACCAAGGCACTTCGAACGAGCTAACTTAGAGAAAGTGTCCAATATCTGGGACCCATGATTCCAGTGGAATTGAAATTTGGCAAATTTTATAAAACATTTATGACATAAAATGATCATAAATCATTTTCAACAAACTGCCATAAACATTTTCTGTGGTCAACATGGACACCTTGCAAAGGCATGTACATCTCTGAATGCTTCCCTGAATTTTTAAGGACTTTTCTGGTGAATGCAATACATTAAAAACTGCCATGGTTGGTGATATTGAAGAATCTGGTAAAGAAATATCTCTATTTTTTGTCATTACCAGGATTAATAACTTTGTATTATGGTATGCACTTATATTTTTCTTTATTTCAAGCAATAAAATAAATGAAAGAGGACAGAGAGAGAATTACTTCTCAAACAGATGTCTACAGTGATGAAGGCACAATCTTTAAATAATGTTAACTCCTTTCGGCCAGACTTACCTTTTCTGCAAGTGCTTCCTCTAGCGTGGTCAAGGCTGTATCGGTGTTGGTGGTATCCGCTTGCAAGGATTTTACTCTTTCTTTCAAACTGCTCATTTGTTTCTCTTTGTCTCTTAGTTGCTCCTGAAGATTTTCAATCTTAAGGGAAGGACACAGACTATAAAACTGAGGGGCCACCGTTAGGGATCACAGTTATCAGGATCTGATAATCCTAATTGCTATTCTCTATTAGAGAGCAGCAGAGAAAGATGTCACAGCTAGTATTCTCTTAGGCTGTTATTTTTATTACGATCCTGCAATTCAGCCACAATGCCTACGCTGCAAAAACCCAGACTACTGCTAGATACAGAAAGTTCTCTATGTTGATAACTGATGGTCATCCAGTTTTTTGAAGTTCAGACTTGTGCAGAATCGCGAGACGGGGGAATAGCACTTTCTGCTTCACTCTGCATAGAGAAACTCTGGTATCAGAAATATGGCTTTCAGCAAAGGGTTACAGTTAGCTAAACAGTAGCTAAAGAAGAAGACCAAGGCATGTATCTTTAATCAGTTGGTGGCCTATAATAGAAACATAGTCAATGAAAGTAAATATGAAGGGTCTTTATAGGCATATAGAGAAAGTCTAATCTTAGAATCTATAGCAGCCAGTAAGTGGGAATCTCTACTATTTTAACACATGTTCCCAAACTGACTTTAATTGAAACATCAATTCTATTTTCCAAGTCAATGATTTATTACAAAGTCCAGAAATCTGTTAGACAAATCCACAGGGGAAATTCTTCAGAGAATGGCATTTATCATAACTGCATGTGAGAAATGTCTAATCAGCTATTACTGTCCTATTTAATTTCTTGTGGATAGAAAATAAAAAAAAAACAGGAAAAAAGTATGCGCACTGATAGAGGATAGGACAGGGAACCTCAAATTACTCTATTATAGTACAAATACAAAAACATCACACAAACTGCTGGAACAATGTATGTATGTATGTATGTATGTTTCCAGTTTTGTGGACAGGCGTGGGGGGGGAGAGGGGATGATTCCACGTGAGCAGCCAGCAAGTGTGGGCACGCAGCTTCATTTGCATGAGCAGTATGCACATGTACCTGCTGTTCACGCAAATGGCATGCATGTGCACATGCTTGCTGCTGCTCATGCAAGTGAGGATGCGCATGCATGCTAGCCGCCCAGTTACATGGCCCAGTTTCAATCTCCTCACGGCTCACTAGTGGGGGACCTGTGTCCTAGGCTATTATTTGAAAAACCTGCATATGTAATTTGCATAATCTGCATGAAACATCATATACATTCATGCTGATTGCATAATCATTCTAGCAAGTGATGCAGAATCTGCCACTCATTTAATGAGTATTACAGTAAATACAGTTGAGGCTAATCAGATGGATATCTTATTCACATATTGATTACAATTCATGTATTGCCTAATTTAGCATAGGAATCATTGTTAATTATCATGGATTTATAAATAAGTTCATTGCCAGAGATATAAATATATAAATACGTTCATTGTTGTTAAGAGTCAAAGAAGACTCAGTCAAGAGCTTCAGAAAGCAACTTTACAACTAAGACTATTATTACATTCTGGTGAAAATAAAAGAGTTCCGTTTTTAAAACAGTATTTGGTAAGCCTACCTTTTTTTGAAGAATGTTAACCTTGCGTTCTTTCACATCAAGCATATCCTTGAGATCATGAATCTCTCCAGCTTGAGTTCCCTTCTCTTCAGCCATCTCTTGAATTTGCTTCGTCTTTTTATTCAACATTGCCTCCTTCTCTTCCAGGCGTAACCGAAGTGCATCTACCTGCATTCAGTCATAAGAAAAAAAAAATCAGTTTCTTCTCACTAAAATGCTTTTAAGCAAGTAAACACTGCTGACAAACAATTGATCAGACATGTGTACTGTATTTATCTTCTCCTCTTCCCCACTAAGAATTAGTAAACTGAGAGGGCAGATCTCTCCCTTTTGGATTTGTGCTTCTCTGTTGCTGTTCCCCACTACAGGGAAAAGGACCTATTTATTCAATCTGCCCCAGGCAACTGATGGACCCAGCTTAGAGTAGATCCTAAAGCTATGGTATATGATTCTGCTAAAGCCACAATCTTGGAATGAGCAAGCAATGATGGTCTTGAATCAGATCATGTCTAGGCGTCCCCAACTCACAGAGTTACCCACAGTGTTCTGCAGACAGACACCCAGTGATCATATTATGGCTGACCAGGTTGTGGCTGGTTGCAATTCAAGGTATTGGTTGTCATCTTTAAAGCCCTACATGGTATGGGGCCAGGTTACGTGCTCCAATGGTTTCTGCATACTCCTGATCCCCTCAGTGAGGTAATGATCCCTGGTAGGTCCTAGGAAGCAGTTCCTGGAAAAGTCTTCCCCAAGAAACATGGGCAACCCCAGTGTTACTGGATTCTCAGAAGTCATGAAGACCTAGCTCTTCTCTCAGGTACTGGCCAGGCTGCTAGTTTGGATATATCAGTGAGGATATATAGCATAGGTACTTTGTGTTTTTAACGAGAGGCCTCTTTCTTTTTTTAACTTTCGATGTTTTAAATTGCATAGATAGGCAGGCTTACAAATTTCATTAACAAATAATAAATGATGAAGAATTACTGTTAGAAAAGGATTCAAGGATGGAGAAGGTTTAAAATAGGAACTTTTCAAAAAATTATCAAATTCTTAAGAACAGGGAAAATTCTCTTATTATACTAGAAACTGAAATAAACTATATCTTTGAATGTTCTTCCTATCCAGTATGGCTCAGTAGTGAACTTTGACTACCAAATTGATGTACTCTACTATTACTGCAGTTCAGACTCCTAGACAATATAACTAAATTATTATTTCTTACAATTTCTTTTGTGTATATTAGGCAAACAGGGAAAAGGGATTTATTAGAAAGCTGTAATCAGATATACAGTTAAGTTCAAATGGTTGCTAAACAAGAAGTCATTAACCAAGGGATACCTGTCTATGTGTATGTGAGTACGTGTGTATGTGTAAAATTAAAATTCAAAATCATAGTGAGTGTCCTAAATATTTTATTTAAATATTAAATAGAAGTAGAGGTTTACTTTATGTATGCAGAAAAGACAAAACTGGAATGTTAGTAAATAATTTCACAGGAGAAAATAATAAATTTCTTGGGCACTGAATTTATATTTCTACACTGAATTGGTAAGGAGTAGGCCAAATAACTGGCACTTTAAAAAAAAAAAACCCAAAACAAACAAACAGTATTTTAAGAAAAGTATTTGGCAATATTCTTGTAAGCCAAAGTACTCACATGCAAAGTAATAAAATTAAAAATAGATGAAGCATTTTATTCCAGAATAAATGTTGATTTATATTTTGCTTTATTTACAAAAATATTCTAAATTTCTTGGCCTATTTATAAAGCCTCTTTCGCAAATTCATATTTGATACAATATCCTGTCTCCTTAGTCGCCTTTTGGAATAAACAAGTTCAAGATATTTTGCATTTCAGACCACTATTATAAAAGTCACTGCCAACTTTAGCCAACTTAAAACAAAATAGACATACCACATAAAAACATAAAATATAAATCTATAAATGCAATGGTATCCGTGGTAATTCATATCGCTGATTCATTAATTACCAAGAAATTCATTATGCAGAAACATATTGAATTTCTTGGCCACTGACAAATGTGAAATATACTGGCAGCTGTTATTAATTCATGTTCTCTGAAGATACATATTTATGTACTAAATAACAGAACCTCATACTGCTTTAAAGGCCGAAAAAAAAAAAGAGAAAGATTTTCAGACCACAAAATAAATTTGTAATACAGATTTGAGAAATGTCATCTTCATTCCTATACCATTGGAGACCAATTTTTTGGTTTTTCATTATGATGCTTCACAAAAGCTCTCTACATATAACTTTTATCATACAATTTCAAGTACAGTTTTTGTTTTCTCTTTCAGACTCTTTGTAAAAATATTCAGTAATATTTTACACAAAGACTGTCTTGCCCCTCCTCAAACTGCTAAATGGAAAGGTTATAAATTAGGTAACTGCAGATTGTTAGGCTAAACATTTAAAGAACAGTATAAATTTTGTAAATCAAATTAATGTTAAATAAAAAAGCATTTTTAGTCATAATATAAATAACATATGTAAAAATATTCTGAAATTTAGGATTTTGTCAATTTAGGATATTTCAAATTTGAGAACCAAAGCAGTGAAATGAAACAATTATTTAATTGATAAAAAAAATTCAATTTATAGCTATGAAAGTGATCATTTGGTATTTTGCAAACTGTTTCCCTATTAGGTATTTGCTATTTATTTAATTTTATTCTGATGATTCTAACAAAACACAAATTTTAATAAATAATATACTGGCGCCCTCTTATGGCTAATACATAACTTTTGTTAGTCCAAGGAAGCAATTACACACACACACACAAATATAAATATACACATAGTTATTTATGTTTATATTGAAAACTTCCCTGTTAAAAATGTAATGGAAGTTTTGTCAGATAAGAAAACACACCCATATGTATTATTTTCAATACACATGTTCTGCCACAACATATATTTAATCTATAGCACACAAATAAATGTCAAAGCAACATATTAGCCAATGGCAATACCACTGTTAGAGCAAAAGCCGCAAGAATGTTAGATTTTTCCCTTTATGATATTTATGATATTGATATTTTTAAAACAAAGAACCAAATAACCAATTCCCTCTCATTCATTTTTCAATGTCATGATTAAAGGACTTCTATAAATGAACTTTTCTCTTTTAAAGACCTGAACCCTAACATGAAATTGATAATTTTATGTGTACCGTTTGCTTATACCGGTAGTCCTAAACTTATGACTATTTATATAATGATGGTTGAGAATTACAATGGCCTCGGAAAGGATGCTTTATAGCAGTGGTTCTCAACCTGTGGGTCGGGACCCCATTTGGGGTCGAACGACCATTTCACGGGGGTCGCCAAACGCAGTCCACCATTTCCTTAGCTGTGCTACTCCCTTTTATTCTATTGGCTTTTGAAAGCCAATAGAATAGACTCTCTTGAATAGAGTCTAATTCTATTGGCTTTCAAAAGCCAATAGGAATTGTCCAGGCTGTCTCTGCCTTGCTGAGCCCGCCAAAAGTCCCATTCTGCAAACGGTGCTGCACCAGTTGAGTAGTCCTCAACTTACGACCGGTTGAGTAGTCCTTGACTTACAACTGGTTGGGGGGGGTCGCGGTATTAAAAAGGTTGAGAACCATTGCTTTATAGCCTATAACAGTGATGGCGAACCTTTTAGAGACCAAGTGTCCAAACTGCAACCCAAAACCCACTTATATATTGTCATGTACTGAGTGGGCGTGGCCCATTGGGTGGGTGTGGCCCATTGGGTGGGCGTGGCTGCTGTGGTAACGGCAGACTGAGTGGGACTAAAAAGTTCAATCAATCAATTCCAACTTTGCGAGATTTTTTTTCCCGCGAGAAGTTGAAATTGATTGATTGAACCTTATTTTTTTTTGCACACAGCGCCGGAGGCCTAAAGCGAAAAGGTTTTATAAAACCCAGCTGAAGGCCTAGGACTGGGGCAATGGCGCGTATCCCACAGAGAGGGCTCTGCATGCCACCTGTGGCATGCGTGCCATAGGTTTGCCACTACAGGCCTATAAAGTACTCCTGGCCATCGCAAAACGTTGCACCACCACCCTTCAAGTCATATGATTAGGTGCTTGGTAACCTGTTAGCACTTGCAAACAGTTGCCAAGCACCTCATGATCATGTGACTGCAAGTTCTCTGCTAGCTTCCCTAGAATATCAATGGGGAAGCTGGCAGAGAAGGTTGCAAGCTGCCTCCTGCCCAGAGGACACCCTCTCATCTTTGGGGCTGGCTGAAAGAGCTATCTCTGAAAGAGAACTTAACTCCTTTAGGGGGCACTGAAACAGAACCAAAATCCTGAAGACTTTAGCTCTGTTCCTGCAGCCCACTGAAGGAGTTTGCTTCCATGCGTGGAAGGGAGCTGAACCCCTTCAGCTTTTTTCTTGCATCTCATCAAAGGAGTTCCTTATCATGCACAGAGGGAAGCTGACTTCCTTCAGCACGCAGCTCTTTCAGCCAGCCTCTAGAGAAAAGAGGTAGATGAAATCCAAGCAGAGAGTCAGCATGGCAAGGTAAAGAGTGTGATCCTGGGAGGATTGGTGCAAGCCATGCATGAGTGTCTCTTCCCTCATGGGTTGGAAATCCTGCTTGGATTTTGATAGGGAGGATTTTCATCTCCTGAGCAGAGCCTCCCAGGATCTCCCATATCACCCAGGGAACCCCATGCTTCTTACTCTGTCTGCTTAACAACCCACACAATTGTTTAACAACCACAACCAAGAGTGCCACGATGTTAGGAAGCTAACTTTAATCAGGTTTAATTTCAGTGCAGATGTAAACAAGTTTAGCAGCTGATAAACAGAACCAGGTGTCTTATAGACTAGTTAAAGAACACAAAGTAGAGGTAGGAATGGATAATCAGTTTTAACTCTGGATGAAAATAAATTATTTTTTCTCATCGGGACCAAAATGATCACATTCGGAAAGGTAAGCTCATGGATGATACCAAATTACATATATTTCTCACTTAATGACAGTAATTGGAAATGGAATTTCCGTTTATCAAAAGCTATGAGAATTATCAATATTCAGGGATGACAGAGATCTTCTAGAGTTTGGCAATGGCTACAATTGATAAACAATGGGAGAGAATTATTGCCTTTATTTATGTTTATAGATTAACGGACACTGCTGAATAGGCCAGATTCTTTCTTATGATTATGATTTAAAGCAGGGGTGTCAAACTGCCAGTCCGCGGGCCGGACACGTCATGCGGAAGCCGCGCCCACCCCATTGCCAGCAATGGCAAAACTCTCCCGATACGTTGCGTGATGTCACGTCACGTCGCGAATTTGACATGTCTGATTTAAAGAGATATTCAAGTTTAGAACTGGGAAGTCACAAATTTTCCTTCCAACTTAAGAACTGTTAAGAAAAAAACAGAAGGAATGCATATCTCACAGCCCAATAATTTAATCAATGTGCAGAACTCCCCGGTATTAAGGATATGTTGATTACCTCTGTTTGCAGGATGGCAGCTCTCTGTTCTTTTGCTGTAAGGGATTCCTTGAGTACATCAATATGTTGCTTGCTATCAGAAAACTGGTTTGTGAGGGTTTCCAATTTTGTCTGTAAAGCCAGCAACTCTGTATCTTTCCGGGATAGTTCCTGTTTTACTTGACCAATCTATAGGGAGAGTCAAGTATGAGAATATATGTTATCAAATGGCAACAATGCACTGCAGAAAACTTTCAGAAGCATTATGGAAATTGCTTAATTCCAGTTTAGAACAACATTTCCAGCAATCTCAAGATATGGCATCAAGGAATCTGTATAAAGGAATAGTAAACCTAAAAGCATGCTTTTGTGTAATGTTAAAAGAGTTTTTGAGGAAAAGAGAATAAAGCATTCCTACAAGAAAACTCCTTGATGGGAAGACCGTAAGACTATAGTTGTAGTAAA
Source organism: Crotalus tigris (assembly GCF_016545835.1). Lineage (NCBI taxonomy): Eukaryota > Metazoa > Chordata > Lepidosauria > Squamata > Viperidae > Crotalus > Crotalus tigris. The sequence goes on along the minus strand of NW_024096462.1, from coordinate 427,113 downwards.
CAGCTTCTCTTATAACCATTAGCCTCACAATTGTGGAAAACTAAAATTGAAAAAGGCCCAAATGCCAAGGAAATCAGTCATAGCACAAGCTTTTTTTTAAGTATTCAAAAGTGAACAGCAGGAAAAGAAACCCTGGCTTTTAATAAGCAGAAATTGTTCAGATTTGATGAAATTGTTCAGATTTGATGAAAACTATCACTAGAATTTATTACATGTCTGCATTATTATTTCTTCACATCTTTTTTCATTTTAGCTTTATATGCTTCCTCAGACCTCAAGAGATGCAGGATAAAATATAAATGTAAAGCAGAGCAACATGCATGGGCAAACATAGTTTCAGTTCATTTCAAAGATTGTTTTCAAGGCTTGGGGATAATTAACTACTAGTTGAAGTGTAGCTAAAGTCTTATGATATGCTGGCCATATTTTAAAATCTTATGTGAAAATGGCAAAATCTTGCTAGATTTCATACAAGAACATTAAAATCTGATGAAATTTCATGCAATAAAATTGAGCAAGAAAGTCAAAATATGTCGAAAATTAGCAATCTCAATTCATTCCATCATTTTGGGTAAAATCTTTTGGGGCCAAAATATGCTTTTATATCTGTGGGTATCATATTGCTGACCCCAGCCCATGGAAGGAATTTAAATAATAAATAATAATCTTTTTATCCTTCAATATACTTCCAGCTGTTTAAAAATATATTTAGCTCTAATAGTAATACCAAGATGCCAAAAAACAGACTATTTCCTCTTCCTTTGTTATGAATACTATCTACTACTTGACCTTAAAGACAGGTGTATCTTCATTTCATTTTTGCCTTAAGATTTAATTTTTAAGATGATAAATGGTAATTTCCTATTTCCTAATATGATAATTAGACAACTAGATTTATGAGACAGGACACAAAATTCAGAAACTTTCAAAATCAACAAATCAAGTTTCTCAAACACATAAATGTTGGTATAGTGGTGAAGATGCTGGCCCAGAAACCAGGAGACTGTGAATTCTAGACCAGCCTGAGGCATGAAAGCGAGCTGGGTGACTGCTCTCTATCAGTCCAACATACCACACAGGATTGTTGTTCTGGGCCAAATAGAAAGAGGAAGGAATATTAGGTATGTTTGCTGCTTTGAGTTACGTATAAAATAATAAAGGTGGGATTTAAAAAAATCTGAAAAAATGTTTCCACCTAGAAAGGAGCACAGAATGGATTCAAGATCAAAGATTAACTCACACATTTTCAAATAGTAAAATTTCTCTTTTAAATATATATTAGAGAATTGCATTTGACTAGAACTAGAAATTGAATTTGCTGCACACAATACATCATAAAACTATGGAAGACGTCAAATGTGTCCATGCATGATATGTAAAAAGCATCATTCCAGGAAGTTAAAGCAACACAAGATACATATTTATGCCCCTAACAGTTTATTAAAACTATGCCACCTTATTAAAACAAGATTACCTGTGCTAGCTCAAATTGGAACAGGCAAACCTTGCTATTCATTTCAAAAGCTTAATACATGCATCTCAAAGATATGAATCATGCTGTGACAATTTTCTTTCATGTTCTTTCTAAGTGATAAAATTACAATTCATGCAACTGTGGTGATCTTTTAAGCTGAGCAACTAAAACTGGGTGTTCAAAGGGGCAGATTATATATTGTAATATATCAATCAGGTGTGAATAAGGACAGATGCAGAACTGTTAGTTTTCTTGCTCTTTAGAGTTGCAGAGGGTAAAGTAAGGAAATTAAGCCACCCCAGAAAGCTGGCAGAGCAGCGCTGTATAAAAAAACGTCAATCTTACGGCAGAGACCTCTGTCTGGAGATCAGTCACTTTTTTTTTCAGTTCCTCCCCTTGAACCTCTTTGGTATTTAGCTCTTCCTTCAGTTGCTCTACCTGCCATGACATTGTTATTTTTTTACATTTAGAGCAAAATATTTTCCTCTTAACCTTCTTCCATTTGAAGAGATGCAAAGAATAGGAAACATATAAGCAGCTCGTCATGATTAAATACCAGTTCCTCAAAATAACCACTTTCTCTTAAACTTATAGGCAATGATTATCATACTTTACACATTCTTGGAAGACATCATCTAGAACAGCGGTAGGCAACCTTGGCTCTTTTATGACTTGTGGACTTCAACTCCCAGAATTCCTGAGCCAGCATAAAAGAACCAAGGTTGCCTACCCCTGATCTAGAACATGCTATCAATCCTTTGGTAGTTGGGTATTCTGATAATTTTTATTCCCTTGATCTCCTCTTTATAGACTACTGTGATGCATATTACAAGATGCTGCTCTTGAAAACTGGTAACTGCAGTTGATACGAAATAAGGAAACAAGATTGCTAAAGTGCTTTTTCATTTATGTGACATGTTATTTGCTTCATCTGTACCCAGTCCATGTCTGGATTTAATGTAGAACCACCCCTTAGAATGCTTTTGGGAAGACCTATTACTTGTGCTTTTATTAAGTGATGTGAGACAGATACCTTCCAGGGAGCAGGTGATGGCACTTCAAATACAGAATTATTGAATAGTGCCTCTTCAGGGAGTCTTAGATAAATCTTTTTGGCATTAAGTTACCATATTATTCACTTATGTCTTATAAACAATAATCTTGTTAAAAAAACTTATTTGATTTGCTAGTTGGCTTCCTTTCACTATTTTCAGCTCAGTTTAGTACTTTAATCATAACCATATCAAATGCTGAACTGACTGGAAGCTACACATATAAGGCAAGCAAATCTGTGCTTGTGTATTTTAATCCGATTACTCTAATGCCCAAAGTTAATACAGCAATTTATAATGACCCCAATTTCAGCATTTTCAAAGAAAGCCCTGGGAGTTCCCTCCTTTTTCTCTGACATTAAACAGACTCTAAAAACATTTATATTGATTATAATTTGCGCAATGCATGACCACTTGTAACCTTTTGAGATCTTCCACCCTTATCTGTCTTAAATTTTAACATCATCATCTTTTCCAAGACACTTTGTTATGTCATGAACAGTTGTTTACATTAATTCACGCAAGAAATGTCCCTTAAGTATTTTACCAGAGCATGAACAATACAGTTTTATTTTATTATGTTGAGGCAGTTCGACTTGTCTAAATTGGTTTCTACGCCTTAAATCAAATTTGGTTCACCAATCTTAAATTACGGTAACATGGATTTATAGCTTTGCTTAAGCACTTCCACTTAATTTGAAGGAACTCTGGTAGAGAAGATAGATCATCAATCCTTTATCCGTTCTATGATTCAGTGAATGCATTAACTTTTGGGGGGAATTGTAAACTATTTTTTTTTAACATACACGGTTTAGTTATTACCTTGTTTTTCATAAATTTGGAATGGCTACGATACACCTCCATTTGTTTAATTTCTTCTTCACGTTCCTCTGTGCTGAGTGCACCATTTGACTTTAACATCTGGATTTCCTCTTCCAAGTCTCGGAGTCCACGTTCCATAGAAGAAATTTTAGAATCCTTCAAATACATGGAACAATGGTTTAGTTTCCTCAAAAAATGCCAATGTTTTGCTAACATCATTTGAGTTGAGGGACTATGTCTGAGAAACTTCTCCCTGTAGCACTGGGCTATACATAATTTTTAATTATAGCAGTTATTAAACATGCATATACAATTTAACCCAAAGGTGTTTTTTTCCAAAAGGCAATTGGACTTTTTTGTTTTTTCCTTGAAGATATTTTGCTTCTTCAGTTCTGAGTGAATGGTGGAGAATGGAAGGATTCTTCATCATTCAGCAAAACTGAAGAAGCTTCTTGGATAAGAAGCGAAACATCTTCAAGGAAAAAACAAGAAAGTTCAGTTGCCTTTTGAAAAAACACACATAAACACACACACACACCTTTGGGACAACTATGACCTGGATGACTGAGAATCTCCACAGACATCTACAATTTAAACAGAGATACATTAATGGAAACTGGCATTTTGAACTTGGAGGCAAATTAAAAAAATGTGCACATTTCTGCAGCACAGTCAGAAGTATTTATCTGTACATTCAATGAAAACAGCTATGCTGACATACAAGTCCTTTCAAAAGGAATAGAACATCATCTAGAAAAGGATGTACTATTTGTTCAAATGTTCTGTAATCTTTTTTTCCTGTTTCCAATAAAACAATTATTTCCTTGTTATTGAAACTATTTTATACAAAAATCCTTCCCATGAAACCCATTTAGAATATATAACAAAATAAGCATAAATAAAAAAAATAGTGACAGCAATTATGACAATAGGTAAAGGAGACATTCATTTCACATACATGACATAAAAGAGATACAAACAGTTTTGCGCATTTATACACCAAACTCTAAAATTCTCCTGACAATAGCAGAAATGCTAAAAAAGAATCGGTGTATTGTGCAATATGTCAGGATAAAAATTCAAAAAATAAAAGAGAAAAACGATTCCAATTTGATAGAAAGAATTGCTTTCTTTTACCTTCATCTCTATAACAGTCTGTAAAGCTTTAGTTTTGGCAGAATCAGGAGCATTTTCAAAACGACGGTGCATCTCCTGTTTAAGAAGAAGAAACATCAGGTAGATACCTAAATGCAACAGCATCGAACTTAACTTCTGGGATTCATAGAAAAAGTATTCTAGGTAAATGATTCCATCTTTTTTCCTGGTACTGCCGTGGTTATTATTTTTTATACAACCAAGAAACAGCTACAGTGAACTGCATAGCAATAATTTTCTGCCAAAAAAACCCAGCACAATCAAAAGTAATAGCTTAAAGAACTTTAAACAATTTTAATACCTATTAGCAATGATCTTTTCAAACTTTCCTCTTCCAGAAGGACAAAACACTTGAAAAAAACAGGATTAATAAATAACAGCAACAATCTGCTATGTACTTAACAAGCTGATAAAGCATCTGTGCCAGCAATACTCCTACATTCCCAGAGTAGCAACCACCTAGTTACTGATGACGACAGCTCTTTCCACAGTGATAACAAGGAACTGTTCATCAAAACAATTAATGTGCAGCTGACATAAGTGCTCTATAGTTAAGAAGGAGCAAAACAAAAATGCTTGGACTAAAACATTCAAAACAGAAAACTGTTTTACACTAGACCACAATTATTCTTGGACTAGAGTAATTACAAACAAATTTTCCTCCCATTTTTAGAGCAATTTTCATAATGAAAGATCCAGAAATATTAAATAACATTAAATATTAGCATAAGATATTAAATATTGGTGTAGTGTAAGCATCAAGACTAAAGGAAAAGAAAATAGAAAGGAGTAATAAGTGCAAGGGGAAAAAAAGAAAAAAGAAAAAGAATCTAATAAAAAAGAGATAACAATAATAATAATGATGATGATGATGATGATGATGATGATGATGATGTTGGAAGGGACCTTGGAGATCATCTAGTCCAACCCCCTGCTCAGGCAGGAAACCCTATACCATTTCAGAAAAATGGCTGTCCAGTCTCTTCTTAAAAACTTCCAGTGTTGGAGCATTTACTGCTTCTGGAGGCAAGCTGTTCCACTGATTAATTGTTCTCACTGTCAGGAAGTTTCTCCTTAGTTCTAGGTTGCTTATCTCCTTGATGAGTTTCCACCCGTTGCTTCTTGTCCTGCCTTCAGGTGCTTTGGAAAATAGCTTAATTCCCTCTTCTTTATGGCAGACCCTGAGATATTGGAATACTGCTATCATGTCCCCCCTTGTCCTTCTCTTCGTTAAACTAGACATACCCAATTCTAGCAACTGTTCCTTATATGTTTTAGCCTCCAGTCCCCTAATCATCTTTGTTGCTCTTCTCTGTACTCTTTCTAGAGTCTCAACATCTTTTTTACATTATGGTGACCAAAACTGGATGCAGTATTCCAAGTGTGGCCTTACCAAGGCATTGTAAAGTGGTGTTAATACTTCACGTGATCTTGATTCTATCCCTCTGTTAATGCAGCCCAGCACTGTGTTGGCCTTTTTGGCAGCTGCAGCACACTGCTGGCTCATATTTAAGTGGTTGTCCACTAGGACTCCGAGGTCCCTCTCACAGTTACATATAAAGAAGTGACCTCCAAAATTAATCACAAGTATAGACAAATTTAATGGCTTTTCACCACTCCTAAGGTTATAAACATTTATCTCTTATCTCTAAACAAATCTATAAAACATCTTTCAGTCCTGGTGTTAGCTGAAAATCCACTCGGGCCAGGAATAATTATTTTGATTACTTATTTTAATCTTGATCAAACAAACCAACTTTATATTCCTTCATTTTACTTTTAGAAGTCGTAATTTTTAGTTCGTTCAAATATTGTTGTACAATTTGTTTTAACTTCATTTCTTCTTTGTCCTATCACAAAGAATTTTTCAAGGCTTTAAGAAGCCTTTTTTGTAATTTCCAGTAGAAAATTATTCAAGTCATTCTCTTATTTATATTTCCCTTTTAAATTTTAAAGTCTCAGTCAATTTCTTTGTACATCCAATGAAACAACCTTTTCTAAACATTCTCTTGGGTTGTGAATTGTAAATCCACTTTCAATATCACCTCTATTTTGTCAGATATGTTTTTTCATCTAACATTTATTTAATTTCGGATGTAGTCTGTCCACAGAAGCAGACACCATTACTGACATTGTTGATGTTAACTCTATTTTCTGATTCCATTCCTCAAAAGTCTCCTTCAGTATTTTTATTGTTAGAACGCTCAGCGCCCTCTTACAGCGCCCTCTTAGAGCTGTCCAGTCTCCTTACATCATTTGACTTTAATTTGCTGTAAATACGATTTTAATCTACAAAAGAAATCTGGAATGCAACATTTTTCTCTATAAGAAAGCCTCTGCGCCCTATAAGATGCATCTCTGATTTTGTTTATATGAATGTGTTCTGTCCAAAATAATTCAGCTGTTTTGCTTTAAAATTTTAAATTTAATCATAAAGTTATATGAAAATCAATGAAGAATGCTTATTCCATTTGAAACATGATGCAAAACAGCAAATGGTTTCAAACATCCTTCATAGTAAAATAACTGTTTCTATGGAAACTATAGAACTGCCATTCTTTATTGTTGCCCAGATTTCTTGGTTTTCTAAATAGAAGTAGACAGTAAAATCAAATGCGAAGATGGTGGTGATTCAGGTAGGCTATATTTAGAATAGACTTGCTATTATATAACAATAGGATAAATTCCTGATTGCTCCCAGTATTTTTCCTGCACAAGAATGAATTCCTAAAGAACAAAAAAGTAAAGTTCATAAATATTTTGCTTATTTAGACATGTTCTTGACTGATACCCTCTCAATGTATGAATCCAGACTTAAACATATATGGATATTCACAACTCAAAATTTCGAATGTCAGCTTCCAATCTTTTTCTGATATTTTGATATTATTCCCAGATACATCCCAACTTCCTACACATAATATTTATCAAATGATATGTGAGGTCATAATGAATTATGAATAAGAAACCAATTTGCACTCAGGCAAGTGTAGGTTCCAGAGTAAGGTGTGCGTTGCTTTAAACAGGTTAGAAAAATTGGCAACTGCTTGCTTCTATCAAAAGATAAAACAATGAAAAAAAAATAGTGCAAGATTCGATGGATTAAGTGAATTACTCACTTCTCTGAGCAAGCTGTTCTCCTTTTCCTTTTGCTCTAGTAAGGTTTCCAGGTGATGAACATGCATTTCAGCCTCTGCCAACCTTCTGGTCCGTTCATGATCTTCCTCGGTGGCTTTTGCAGACAATCCCTTGCTCTGCAGCATTTCCAGCAACTTTTTAATTGACTCATCACGAGCATTTAAAGTCTGTTTCTGAGTCTCGATGCGTAACTCCATTTCTTCCAGGGTTTTGCGTAGCAAAAAGAGTTCCTTGGCTTGACGCTCATGCTCTGCATGAAGCCGTTGGAAGTTTTCTTCTGTAAGTTCTGTAAGAAACGGTTCACTGGATCTACTGCTGGTGTCTTGCTGGAAAAGTTGGTTCAGGTCCCTCTGGATCCTAAGCTCATCCTGAAGAGCTTGAATAGTCATCTGCATATGCTGAAAAATAAACACCCGAATCGGTAATCATTTCATTAAGAAGAAATACAATACTGATTTATGACAGAACAGATTTAGAACAAGTTTTGAACAATTAAAATATGAGAGATTGTATAGAGCAGCGGTCTCCAACCTTTCCAGCCTGGCGGGGGGAGGGGATAGCTCTGTGTGAGCAGTAGGCAGGTGCATAACTCCATTTGTGCAAGCGGCAAGCACCCACGCCCACATAAATGTAGCTTCATATTGTGGGGGAAATTTAAAAATAAAAATATACCGTAAATGCCGGCGTACAAGGCGACCCGGCGTATAAGACGACCCCCGTCTTTATAGCCGGGCTGCATTCCTAGAATGTCGTCTTATACGCCGGAAACTACCAGTATTTCCGGCGTATAAGACGACCCCCGTCTTTGGCGCCGATTTCAGCGCTCACGGAAGTCGCCTTATACGCCGGCATTTATGGTATATGCTTTTAGTATTATCATGTAATCATATTTTATATTTTATAATTATCATTGTATAATCAATTGCCTGAGTAGATGCTTCAAGTATATGGGAAAAATACAAGCCTCAGGTGGAGGAAGGGGGGAGAACAGGAGTTACCATGGGGCCCAGTGTGAGTCACCATCTAGAAATTGTTTTTAAGTACCTTTTGGTGCCTGGTACCCCTACTGGATCTAACAGGTGTAGAAGATGGGAGACATCTCTCCTCTAGAATTGATATAGGATAGTAGGGGAGGGATCTTATTAGTATAATATATTCTGTTTAGGCGCTTCTGATAGATTGTAACCTCCAAAGCCTAAGCCAATGGGGCCATGGGGGAGGGAATGGGGCATCGCGATAGGATGTATAATAATATGTGATTTTGGAATTTGGGGTGTGGTTCAGTGCTTGGCTACATTGCATTGCCTTCCTGAATCCACCACGCTTTGCAAACCGTTATTTTTTTAGACTTGGATGTGAAGTCTAATAAACTTCTTTTCTATTTGTAATTCAGAGTGGATTTCAATTTGTGACTATTTTTGTGTCTAACAATATGTGAGCGTAAACACCCGCCACTTGCACAAGTGGAGCTGCGTGTCATGTGCTCACAAACTCATCCACTGCTTGCACGGCCCAGTTCTGAAAGGGCCAAGGCCCAGGGGGTTGGGGTCCCCTGCCACAGAGTTTCATTTGCAGAAAGATTGTATATGTTGGCGCATCTGCTTTTGAAGGTATCATACAAATCCTGTATAACTAACTTAGAATCTTGTTTAAAAACTAATATTGGGATAATCGGGATAAAGAGTATACCTCTTATACGGAATGAATTTGCATATTACTAGGAAGGCTGCAATTTTCATATCAAAGACCATTATTAAGAAGATAGCCTACCTAAAACAAATTGAGTTTGACAGCACAGGTGACCCTTTGGTATGAATATGTTTTACTGTGTTTTTGGTACTGTTCTGGTAGCTTTTTGATATGATCAGATATTTAATCAATAAAATTTATTGCATATTGTTCAAACCCCTATAGAATATTTAAACAAGGAGTTAATAACAGATGTCTAATAGGGCTATTAAAAGTTTAAAAAGATTAAAAAGTTGATCTTAAAACTACTCTGTTGTTAAATAATTTCAAAGGCAATAGAGTAGAAAAGAGATTAAAAATGTTGACAGATAAGTAGCTTGTCAGTAGAACATTTCTCAGCTCAACTAGGTCAAGCAAAAAACATTTTGTTCATGTCTACATTAACAGAAAATAGTCAAAACGAATCCAAGGAACAGAAGTATGCCACATATGAAAGAACAGAAACACCTTGGCATCAATACATTTTATTTTTTTGTTTATGAAAGCAAATAGGAAAAGATATTCCAATGCTATCAAAAAATAAAAATACAATTTCACATGCTAGAACTGTTTAAATAGCTATCTTAGCAGGACCTGATGCATTTTCTTCCAATGTAACCTACCATAAAACACACAAAGAGAGAATTATTTGATAACACAGGAAAGATTATTTTTATTGATATTGAAATTTGAGTCTTGTCTTTCTAATGAATAGCATCCTAAAATAGTTTAAAATAAAAAATAATAGATTCAACAAAATGTAATAAAATTGTAGTAGCATTAATTGCTTGGTCTACAGACTCTGCTGAACAAAACAGAACAAACTTTAGCAGGTGAAAGTCTACCAGAAACAGGAATTTATAAAATATTGTAGTACCATCCAGAGAGAAGTCATACATGCTTCATGGACAATGTATAGTATTAATTGGTGAGTGAAACAATTCTATCTCTTGTTTCTAAAAACAAGAGGAAATCTGGTGACTTCTCCATTAGCTTCACTATCAAATATCTTTTATTTCAAGGACAGCTACACTAAGAAATATGTATTCACATATGCCAATATGGTGCATCAAGACTCATAAAACAGACTAAAGGCCTTAGCAAGAACTGCTTATTGGAAATGTACAATAATTGACGTACTTACAAATCGCTAGAACAGTGGTTCTCAACCTTTTTAATGTCGTGACTCCCTGTCTCTGCCCTCCTAGCGGACTCAGGAGGGCAGAGACAGCCTGGACAATTCCTACTGGCTTTTGAAAGCCAATAGAATTAGACTCTATTCAAGAGAGTCTATTCTATTGGCTTTCAAAAGCCAATAGAATAAAAGGGAGTAGCACAGCTAAGGAAAAGGGGGAAAAAAATGGCGGACTGCGTTGTTTGGCAACCCCTGTGAAATGGTCGTTCGACCCCAAATGGGGTCCCGACCCACAGGTTGAGAACCACTGCGCTAGAAGAATAAAGAGACATTGAGAAAGCTGACAGAATTTGAAATATTTATAAAAAATCAAGATCACTTGTCACAGTGTATATATAAATTGATTGAAATACAAAACAGATGGAATAAATTGAAAACTGTAAGATGAAATAGATGCAAAACTTCAAAAGAAATACAACTAGTCTTTTGACGTATGACTGTTCATTCAGCGACCGTCTAAAATTATGAAGGAGCGGAACAAAGGGGCTTGTGAGCCCTGCTGGAAATTATAGCTGCTGCAGCATCCCTGCAGTCATATGAACAAAATTTAGACACTTGGCAATCCACCCACTTTATGACTGACTGCAGGGATGCTACCGTGCACCTAACTTTTTTCCCCATCCCACCTTGCTGAGTCCTTCCAGGGTTTAGGCCTGCTTCCCACCATGCTAGGTTCCCCCATCCTTCTCCCCCATCATGTCTCGGTGACTTAACTCTTCTGTAGATCTCCTTCAGAAAGCAGCTAATTCATCATACAGCCTTCTGACACCCAGGCTGTGTGGCACCATCTCAGAAATGAGCACCATTTTGGGATTGGCTGCAAGGAATGATGTCCACTTCTGGGATGAGGTCATGCAGCCACCATAATGTACAGGGAGGCTGAGGGGCAGAGCAGCTGGCTCTCCTTCCTGAATGTGATCTCCAGATAACGTATAATTCCAGAAAACATAAATGAATATTAGCACAAAAAATTATCTTCAAAAAAGGAAAGAAAATGGACCCAGGAAATTACAGACCTATCAACCTGACCTCAATACCTGGGAAGATTTTGGAAAAGATAATCAAACAACAAATCAGCGAACACTTAGAGGCAAACAAAGTCATTACTAAAAGCCAACATGGGTTTGTCAAAAACAGATCATGCCAGAGAAATCTTATTGCATTCTTTGACCAAGTGACAAAATTAGTGGATCAGAGGAATGCTGTGGATATAATTTACTTGGACTTAGTTAGGCATTTGATAAAGTAGATCACAACCAACTACTCGATAAGATAGAAAAATGTGGGTTAGACAGCATCACCACCAGATGGATCTGTAGCTGACTGACCGGCTGTACTCAGCGTTTGGTCCTCAATGGAACCGCATCTACATGGAGGGAAGTGTGTAGTGGGGTGCCCCAGGGCTCTGTTCTGGGCCCAGTGCTCTTCAACCTCTTCATCAATGATTTGGACGAGGGGACAGATGGGGAAATCATCAAATTTGCAAATGACACCAAGCTGGCAGGAATAGCCGCTCATTTTCCCACGCCTGGAGCAGGAGAAGAAGCGCTGCTTTCCGGGCATTGGAAGGGGCTTCCCCCTCACAGCCCCCCCGTCCCTTGGGCGGGGGCGGTCTTCTGGACCAGGACTGTGCGAATCGCAGTGTGCCTCCTTTCCCGCTGCCCAGCTGGCCCGGTTCGTCCTCCTGCAGGATTTGGCCCTGGGAAGGCCGGGACGGCTGGACAGCTCGGGAGGCCGAGCGGCCCCGGCGAGGGAGCTGTTCCCACCCCATGGCCGGCTGGCCAGGAATCCTGTCTGGCTCGGCGGGGAGTTCAGGGGCTGCCTGACCGCCGCGGGGGTGTCCATGTCAGCCCCTTCCTGGTGGGCCCGCTAATTGTGGGCTCCCGGCCGGCTTCCTGCATGAGTCAGGTGCCCGGGACTCTGCGGAGCTGCCCCTAATTGCACCCCACGAGGGCCCGACCAAGCCCCGGTCTGACCTTTGAAATGCCACTTGCCCGAATTCTTTCTGAACTGTAAGCTGCCCAGAGTCACTGAAAGGGGCAACCAGAGATCTTGAGGGGAGAGAAAAAAGAGAGAAGAAAGAGAGAAAGAGAGAGAGAGAGGAAAGAGAGAGAGGGAAGAGGAAGGAGAGAGAGAGGGAGAAAGAGTGAGAGGAAAGAGAGGGAGAGGAAAGAGAGAGGAAAGAAAAAGGGAGAGATAGAGGAAAGAGAAAGAGAGAAAGAGGAAAGATGGAGGAAAGAGAAAGGGAAAGAGAATGAGAGAGAGAGAAAGAGAGAGAGAGAGAGAGAGAGAGAGAGGAAAGAGAGAGGGAGAGGAGAGAGAGAGGGGGGGAAAGGAAAGAGAGAGGAATATATATATATAAAAGATAAAAAAGGATATATGCAGTGTTATCTTCATTTTAGATGTCAAAAGGGTTGTGCGGCTCCCAGTGTTTTGTTTTAGGTGGGAAACGGGTCCAAGTGGCTCTTTGAGTGTTTTGGGTTGCCTACCCCTGAACTAGACCTACACCTTAAGTGGGAGATAGAGACACTGAAATGCATATAAGTAAGTATTAGCACAATATCATTTACTTTATTCAAACTCCCTGAAATTTGCCCTCGTGATCCTTAAATTTGCATACTTTTAATATTTCCATACAATAGGTCCCCACTAGTTTGAAGCAAATCAATCTTTTTTTTTAAGTGTTTGATGAAATGACTCATGCAAATGTATTGGGGCTTTTCATTTTTTTCATATTAACATAGATGTCTCTGTTCCGTCTTTCTATGCAATGATTCACTATGGCTACTAAAGTAGTTCAGTGTGATTTTAAAAATTGTTTTTTGTACTGTTGTTGAATGACTAAAATACTTTCCTCCTCACTTGATTCTCTAAAATTCTTTGCTCTCTAAGCATGACCTTAAAGCAAAGCTCTGCTGGCTCCATCTATCTTTAACCACATTCAAGCTTTCCAACACACTAAGATTCATATCCAATATTGATCAAGACTGGAGACAGAGATATTTGGTAGGTGGGTGGGTATAAATACTCTCTTAACTTTGGGATTTTCATTTTTTTTTTTAACCACAAGGAAATGAAACATGTGCATGAATGTACTCACAACTTGCTCTGTGGTTTTATCCAAACATATGCTTCAAAAGAAAAGAAGTCTCTGAGCTCTCCCCTATCCACTTCAGAAAGAATGAGCTCCAAAGAGACAGACACAGACCACAATGGAACAACAATCAACGAAAGCTGAAGGAAACTCTTGAAGGGATTGATCTCAATGCAGAAAAATTTCTCTGTTCCCAATATCACATTACTTTCCAAAAGCCATAAATCTCAGCAAGGGTTTTAGATGCTTGTTTACTTCTAATTTAGATTTCTATGGACACCCAAATCAACTGTCACCCTGGGCAACACAAATTAAAAATAAAACCATAATCCACTGGACTATGGTTCACTGGACCAACAAAAGAAATAAAAGATATATCAAGAAAAATAGACACACACAACAGTTCAATTCAAATTACATACTGCAACCTATTTTGGGGCCTGGAAAAAAAATCTGGTCTTCAAGACCCATTCGAAGGACGACAGGATCAGGCCTGTTTGAAATGCCAGCAGAAGGCTGTCCCAGAGGGCAGGTACCACAACACAGGAGGCTCACACTTCCTCTGTCCCAAGAGCAAGCACTATCAATCCAGGAAAGAGTACAACTGGTGCACTAGATCAGTGGTGGCGAACCTATGGCACACATGCCAGAGGCGGCACTCGGAGCCCTCTCTGTGGGCACACGCACCATCGCCCCAGCTCTGCCTCCTCCCACAGCCCCCTCCTCACCAGCAGCCCCACTGGAGGAGAATCACCCCCGGGCGCGGCCCACACAAAGCAGCACAGGCAAGGATATGGTAGTCGGGCAGCGGGGACAAGACTCCGCCCTTGCGCCCTGTCACGCAGATGCTATAGGGCATGGGCGGAGGGCATGGCCGCCATGGCGATGCTGGGCTGCCTGTGTGATCTGTGGTGGGCCATGGAGGTGGTGGGTGGCCCAGCGGACAGGGCAGAGCGGGGACAGGGGTGGGGGGGCGGTTTTGGGGCACTTGGTCTCTAAAAGGTTCGCCATCACTGCACTAGATCAGGGGTAGGCAACCTTGGCTCTTTTATGACTTGTGGACTTCAACTTCCAGAATTCCTGAGCCAGGAATTCTGGGAGTTGAAGTTCACGAGTCATAAAAAGCCAAGGTTGCCTACCCCTGCACTAGATGAACCTGGCCAAAAGCCTTCCTAGCCACATCTGCAGCTTGCTCTTTGAGCAGGATCTCAGCGTTTGGAAACACCCCCCAAATGCATATCCAGTTTTATCTGGGAAACTGCAACCTTGGAAGTAAAAATGGAAACCAAAGTTCTATGAACCCATAGTCATGCAGTCTTATGAAATCCCTGGTTTAAGTCTTAATTCAGGATTTATTTATTTTTCATAAGCATAACATTTGTTTGCCCTTAGCATCTCTTTAACACTAAGCTCTAGTTACAGCTTTATAATCCTGTTTTCTATTTAGCTTCTGGGCTCTTTTGCTTTGTTCCCTTTTGTGCAATGTGGTCATTTCTTTATTCTCTACTATTTGCTCTCCTATTAATGGCTATGGCCTCTTGTTCTATCAGGGTTGGTTTATGTCTTTTTTTCCCTCTGTTCCTTCTGGGCTATTTTTATTTAAAGACTAATTAAATAGTCCTAATGTTTTATTTTCCCCTTATAAAAGATAGACTACAGACCTGACATTTAAGATACACATTCAATGATCACATATTCCTGCAGGGAAGACTCACATCCTGAGTCTATCCTGGTGGTGGGCAGAGGTCAGCTATGACAAATTATTCCTTTTCATGTCAAGCCCGCCTTCAGTTGTCGTTTCATGTTGGCTTTTAGTTCTACATGGATTTTTTCAAATATGCACAGTAGGATATATTTCATCGAGCCAAATGTAATTTTTATATTTTATTCAATTTTTAAAATTCTTTATTAATATTTGACTAATTTGCAATGAAGAATATCTGAGAATACATGCAGAATATATATTTGATTGTTTGTTTCCTCTTTGCCAGTAAAACTTTCCAGATTTTTTTTTGGGGGGGGGGAGTCAAGTTCTGTTAATCAGAAAAAGGAATCACTTTTCTGCTTTGTGTTAAGTTTAAAAATAAGAAATAACTAACCTTCATCATGAACATTGTTACATCGTGATCATACATAACAAAAGAGCTGCAGCTCCAATATACCCTTATTAGTATATGTTCTATGGCAGTGTTTCTCAACCTTGACAATTTTCAGGCATGTGGACTTCAACTCCCAGAATTCCACAGCCAGCAATGCTGGCTGTGGAATTCTGGGAGTTGAAGTCCACATGCCTGAAAATTGTCAAGGTTGAGAAACACTGCTCTATGGACATCTACTGTTAGGAGGACATTGGGGGAATGGATTCTGTGTTTGGAGATTATTTTTATCCTGCTTGTTATTTTTATAAATAACTCAAGGCAGAGGACATACCTAGTAGACCTTCCTGCTACTATTTTTCCCCGTGGAGTGAGTTGGGTTGAGAGAGAGAGAGAGAGAGAGAGAGAGAAACTGGTTCAAAATTACCCAGCCAGCTTTCATACATAAAGCAGAATTAGAACTCACAATCTCCTGGTTTTCAGCGTCATGCCTAAATATTAGATCGATCTGTCTGTCTGCATGTCTGCCTGTTTTTTTTTTTTTGTTTGTTTTTTATGCTGTGAGCAACCCAGAGTTAACTGGGTCTGGGCAGCTTCTAAATTGGATAAAATCAATAAATACTCTTTTGTTCACTTCTCCTGTTCTGAGGTCACATCCCAACATACAATGTCTGTTTATCTTTTGTCTGTACAAGGGAACTTAAATAAGATGCTACACAGAGCATAAGAACTTGGTATACCCTTTCATATGTTGCTGAGCAACCTAGCTTTAATAAAGTGGCCTATATTGTTTGTAGTTGTGCATGTGTCTTTTAGAGGTATATCAACATACTAGCAAGCAAAGGCAGCATTCTCGCTCATTTCCTGCAGTTAAGATTTCCAGTGAAGGCCGTAACTGATGGGCTCAAAGAAAACCTGCTTAGATTGATTTCAGCTATGTTTGGAAAACTGATATGTGACTGACTGGGCAAAAGAACTACAGGGGGCTTTCCCATTCTCTGTCCATCAGGAAACAATTACAATTTTTAAAGACTTGATTCTCCTTTCCACTACCAGCAGTTGCTATCTGGATTGGATTATTTTGGGCTTCCTAAAGCAAGGGAGAGTTATGCTATGATGAACAGTCATATTAATATTATTACGATTTCAATGATGTATGGTGTTTCATTTACTTGTAATCACCAATCTAGATAATGTGTTTTGACATAAAAAGTGATCATCCACAGATTGGCTGCATCCTTCTTGACTGCCAAGGGTTTACCAAAAGTGGCTTATTCAATTATCCATTGAGATAATTAATCCCTACGCTGAATTTTTGGATACGCTACTTGCTTAAGAAAAGGATGTACTGTACTACTGTTTATTTTACAGGCAGTTTCTACTTGCATTTTCCATTCCCTTTTTAGGACATGTTTGAAAAAATAATTTCTTGAATCATAGCCAATTTAGTATTTAACTTTATACATTCCTGCTTGAACCCTCTGTCTTCCATTTTTGATCGCTGCTCATTCAAGAATGCTCTTAAATATTTCATTTGCAAGTCAAGATAACTATGAAGTTTGGGCAGACTTCACATTTATTCATGATAAGCATACTTTTTATCAGCCAAATTGAAACAGGGAACCTGAGAACTTGTTAGGAATATTAGAAACTTGTTACTTTTGGAGGGAAAAAAACAATAAAAAACTAACAAGAGATTTTAAATTAGAACCTAAAAAAATGAGGATATGACAAATCATGTGATGTTTTTTTAATATCTATAAATTATACCTAATGACTGCATCTCAAAACTTCATATTCTAATGTTCCTAAATTCTAATTTGAATTAAGATTATAAAAACATGTATGAAGATGGTGAAAAAAGATAATCATGTAAGGCATGCCTGCTTACTTTTCTTAATTGAACTGTTAGTTAGATCTGTCGTTAATTACAGCCAATAAAAATAAATTGATCTAGTGTTAGACTTTCCATCAACCAAAAAGAGTGGCAACAATATTGCGATGAATCATCCATTTTCAAAAAGTGGTACATACCCAACTGTCATAGTAACCATGAAATAAAATGTTACCAGGGAGATTTTTGATGAATGTGCCTGATAATCAAATGGAATAAAGACCGGAATCAATTAGCTTATATTTTAGAAAACAGCTCTATGGTTCAATACCATTTTTATCATTTCACTTTCTCCTGCAAGACTGATTCAAAGGTAAGAACAGGCAGAAGAGGAAGGAGATACTTTTGAAGGAATGGAAGAGCAAAAAATCAGCATAGTTCTGAAAGGCGGGTGGGAGTGGAAGTGAAACCCCCCCCTCAAGATTATCCCCTCTTGATTTTGTTTGAAAGAAGTGCAGGCAGGCAGAAAGTCTGTCAAGCTTTAAAGATTCTATTATTAGGTCCTGCAACAAAAGAATTCCAATAGTCCATAACTTAAAACAATTTGTTTTCTGATCTAATCTACTTTGAAGGGTTGACAAGCATTACTGATCATATGAAAGTTTTGAGAAGTAACATGGAAATGCAACCTGTGCTCCATGGCTACCAGGCCGGTACCACAAAAGCCTGACATAATTGTAGTCAAACACATTGTATACATAACAGATGATACGGTTTCTCATTAAAACGAATCTGGTCAAGCCGGGCTCCCAGTGAGTGCCAGGAGCCAAGGGAGAAGGTACAGTCTTTTATAAGGTCTTTACTTGGACTTCAGTAAGGCATTTGATAAAGTAGACCACAACCTACTACTTGATAAGATAGAAAAATGTGGGTTAGACAGCATCATTTCCAGATGGATTCGTACCTGGCTGACCGGCCATACTCAGTGTGTGGTCCTCAATGAAACTGCATCTACATGAAGGGAAGTGTGTAGTGGGGTGCCCCAGTGCTCTTCAATATCTTCATCAATGATTTGGATGAGGGGATAGATGGGGAACTCACCAAATTTGCAGACAACACCAAGCTGGCAGGAATAGCCAACACTCCAGAAGATAGGCTTAAGATACAGAAAGATCTTGACAGACTTGAACATTGGGCGCTATCTAACAAAATGAAATTCAATGGTGAAAAAAGTAAGGTTCTACATTTAGGCAAAAAAACCCCCAAATGCACAGGTATAGTATAGGTGGTACCTTGCTCAACAGTAGTATCTCAGAGTCCTAGTGGACAATATGAGCCAGCAGTGTGCTGCAGCTGCCAAAAAAGGCAACACAGTGCTAGGCTGCACTAACAGAGGGATAGAATCAAGATCACGTGAAGTATTAATACCACTTTACAATGCATTGTAAAGCCACACTTGTAATACTGCATCTAGTTTTGGTCACCATGATGTAAAAAAGATGTTGAGACTCTAGAAAGAGTACAGAGAAGAGCAACAAAGATGATTAGGGGACTGGAAGCTAAAACATATAAGGAACGGTTGCTGGAATTGGGTATGTCTAGTTTAATGAAGAAAAGGACGAGGGGGGACATGCTAGCAGTGTTCCAGTACCTCAGGGGTTGCCACAAAGAAGAGGGAGTCAAGCTATTCTCCAAAGCGCCTGAAGGCAGGACAAGAAGCAACGGATGGAAACTAACCAAAGAGAGAAGCAACCTAGAACTAAGGAGAATTTTCCTGAGTTAGAATAATTAATCAGTGAAACAACTTTCCTCCAGAAGTTGTAAATGCTCCAGCACTGGAAGTTTTTAAGAAGAGACCATTTGTCTGAAATGGTATAGGGTTTCCTGCCTGAGCAGGGGGTTGGATTAGATGACCTCCAAGGTCCCTTCCAACATCATCATCATCATCATTATTATTACACTGAGCCAGCCAAACTTATTTTCTAATCACATTCAGAAATGTTCAATTTCATCACCCTGTGGATATTAGAGATCTTCAAAATGATCAGCTTAATTTGATACTTGGTGAATTTCACCTTCTTTAGATTAAAAAATAAATAAACAGAGACTTAAGAATTTAAAATAATATACACTTGGCAAAAAGCAAAAAAAAAAAGATGATTTTGAGTTAAGAAAGTTTTAAATGGATTGGGAGACCAGAGATATTTGGAATATTGGTTATTTTTGCTGTAAGATTTGAAAAATAGATATAATTAAATAATATATTCACAGGAAATGACTGAAATGAAAGTAAACCTATATTAGGATAAATGTTGAGAATGGACACTAGAGGGAAGTAAAGAACCAGGTAGAAAAGATTTAATATGGCTAAGTTTGACTTTAACTTTTTCTTATCTTAAACAGTTTTTTGAAACATGAACTGAAATATTAATAACTAATATCTCAGAAACAATACAGTGGATATACTTTTAAAAGATGATGAACAAACTTTACAAAACTTTTACCTGACATAAAAATGATAGAAAATCAAGAAAAGGATCTGGACCTGGAACAGCTATGACAAGAAAACCCAAGATGATGCCTTTCGATGGGATTTAAAAAGTAGGCTGATGAAAGCTTTGAAGGCTCCTTTTAAATATCAAAGATTGATAAAAGATCAAATCCTGTAATACTATAGAAATTATTTAAAGTTCAAGACTGAGCACAACAAAAATAAGGAATATAAAGTTGGACTATTTGATCAGGGCTAAACTATTTGACTATTGTTTGATTATTAACTCCTAACAGACTTTTTGCTGAATTAGGATGGAATAGAAACAATTTCTAGATTGCTAAAATTTAGGCTATGAAGAGTTTTTGTATTTGTAACTTTAAAATAGGATGAAAAATTAGTACAGGTAATCCCCAAGTTACGAGCGTTCATTTAATGCTCGTTCAAAGTTACGTGATGAGCGCTCCCTAGTGCTTACGAGCAAGTCCTGAAGTTACGAATATTGCAACAGCATCCGGCAGTCATTCACCCTTACAAGCGACCACAGTTGCTCTGCAACATTCAGCCTGGATATTCTCTCCCTCCCCACCTCCACCCCGGGTCTTTCTATGTATCAGGCCTTCAATACTCACACTGTGAAGATCAAGATCCTTCATTTTCTTGGCTGCTCCAGGCCTTCGGTGCGTTCGCAGAGAATGGAGGCCTAAAGTAATGCAAGATCACGTGAGATCAGTGGGGCGAGATCTCATGCTACTGATCTTTCGTGATCTTATGGTACTTTAGGCCTCTGTTCTCTGCAACAGAGAACAGAATTGAAGCTGGGGGACACTTCCCCATGCCTCCAGAGACCTTTTCCAGGCTGCTGGTGCCCGGATTTGAGGCCGGGGAACGCTTCTGCAATCGTCCCCGCAGCCCAATCCGGGCTCCAGAGGCCTTTTCCAGGCTGCTGCAGCCTGGATTTGAGACCGGGGAATGCTTCCGTGACCCCCCACGGCCCAACCCGGGCTCCGGAGGCCTTTTCCAGGCTGCTGCCGCCTGAATTTGAGGCCGGGGAACGCTTCTACAATCCTCCCCGCAGCCCAATCCAGGCTCCGGAGGCCTTTTCCAGGCCGCTGCCGCCCGGATTTGAGTCTGGCGAATGCTTCCGCAGTCTCCTTGGAGCCAGATCGGGCCTGGAAAAGGCTTCCGGAGCCCGGATTGGGCCATGTGTTGCAGACGCATTTCCCAGCCTTAAATCGGGGGAAACATGAGTATTACAGTACAGGTAGTACTCAACTTACAACAGTTCATTTAGTGACCTTTTGAAGTTAAATTGGCACTGAAAAATGTGACTTATGATTGTTTTTCACATTTATGACCGTTGCAGAAACCCCATGGTCAGATGATCAAAATTCAGATGCTTAGCAACCGGTTCATATTTATGACACTTGCAATGTCCCTGGGCCATGTGATTACCTTTTGCGATCTTCTAACAAGCAAAGTAAATGGGAAAGCCAGATTCACTTAATAACCATATTACTAACTTACAACTTCAGTGATTCACTTAACCGTGACATGAAAGATTGTAAAATGGGGCAAAATTCACTTAAAAACTGTCTCACTTAGCAACAGAAATTTTGGGGTCAATTGTGGTCGTAAGTCCAGGACTACCTATAATTCTGTTTTCTGAACATACTAAGTATGCTCTTTGTATAAGAAGCTGAAATTGAAGTTATAAGTTATCCAACTCAGTTTCTTCAGCAGAAAATATCTAACTCATCTAATGTTTCTAGCATCTTTAAACCTTATTTTTTTATACTAGGGTTTCCAAACCAGGCAAGTTGAATTACAATTTCAGTAATTCAGTCTACAGTACATGTTCACTGACAACACTGATTAGAAACAATGAAAACTGTGTTCAGTTCATTTTGAGGAAGTGAGTTATTCAAGATTGCTTTACACTACTACATTCATCAATGAATGTGGCTTGAGCTCAGCTAAAAATATCCAAATAAACCATAACTGAAAGTCTATGTGGGGATATTTCTTTGAAGTAAATTTCAGTATCCAGGTCTTCTGTATAAAGGGCAGAAGTCACTAGTTGCAAGTGGTATAGAGGGTGTAAAACAATTCAATTAGACATGAACTGGCAAATTAGGACATCAAGCTTTCACATCTCATTATATATTTCACCATGCTTTTAAATAATACCTTTCCTTTTTTGGCCATTGTTCGACAAGCCTATCATTATAGTGGTAATTATAGTGGAATTTAAATCAACAATTAGAAAGGGTGTGCAGAATTATGTAGAAAAGTCACTGCATCCTCTTCTGTTAAATATTATTTGGCTGACCAAAAAGCCATAGGTTTTCATGCATTTTTAAACTAAAAAGAAATATTTTATTCTTTTAGATACGAGGACAATCCATCCATCCATCCAGTATATAAATTGCCAGAATTAAAAAAAGACTCCTGACAGCTTATATCATAAAAACATAACAAAAACCTAACATCCAATTGCTTTCATTTCATAAACAAGTAGCTATCTTAATGTAGTAAGTATAGTTGTGACATTCATTCCCGATTCCTTCTAGAACAGCTATTTTAAATAGTTTCCTGAAGAGAGCAATGAGGACTCCAGCCTAATCTCTAGATTAAGACTATCTTGTAAAATGGGGGCTGCAGCCAAAAAAACAACAATTGAAAGCCTTGCCCTTCTTCATTTCACTTTCTTCAGAAGGAAAACCCTCCACAAAAATTCTAAAAGCCATAAATACACTCTTTAAACCCTCTCCATATGAAACTCAGCATCCCATTGGTCTCTTTTTTCTCAACTGTTGCCAGGTGTTCTTGATCCTCTCTCAATCTCATTTGGAGGTGATTTAAAATCTCCTGTAGGATACATATAGACCCTGGGTTCTGACCATAATGGAGCCTGTCCATCATGGCCTATAATTCATGATACTTGTAAACAGTGCTTTTTTTCTTAAAAAAAAAAAAAAAAAGTGCCGGAACTTACACACATCATACAACCCGCCTTGCCTACTCTACAAGGTTCCATCCAAAAAAGGTGCCGGAACTCCGTTCGGGGTGTTCTATGAGAAAAAAAGCCCTGTTTGTAAAACAGGTTGGTCATGTGACCAACCCGATTTTAGACCTTTTTTGCAAGAGTCATTAAGAAAATTACAGCAGTCATAAAGTGAATCCATGGTTGTTTAGGAAATGTTATGGTCATGAAAGCGAACCAATAGCTCCCTATGGGAGCGGTTTTGCTGAAAACCTGAAGCAAATGCCAGTTTTGGGCAAAGCTGTCATAAAGCGCAGTCATGTGACCATGGGATGCTGCAAACAGCCATAAATACAACTCAACTGTCAAGTGCCCAAAGTGAAATCACCTGACCATGGGCAGCGAGGTGGTGGGGGGGAGAAACATCAGAACTTCAAATCCGCTTGGCATACCAGTCTTAACTGCAGCTTGTACAGTACCATTTTAAGTTTGAATGGCCACTGAACAAGTGATCATTAAATGAGGACCATCTGCATTTGTTTTTGCCATTCTTGCAGTTTCCTATCTAATTTGCAGTGCATTCTATTGCTGCTGAGGTAAAAATTGATCTATGAATATTAGTTCTATGATTATATCTATCTGAAGCTTTGGAGCAAAAAAGGCAACCCAATTAAAAAAGTTTTGAAAATACCAAGACTAAGGGTTAACTGTCAGTTGTCAAATTAGGTGCTGTTGATTAATTGTACTTTGAAGTTAATAATTACTTAACGATATTATGAATTACAGTGTTTCTGTATTACGCAATGAATTCTGACCTGAAGAAATCAGAGAATATATTTATACCGCAGGTAGTCCTTGACTTACCACCATTCGTTTAGTGACTATCTGAAGTTACAACAGCACTAAAAAAGTGATTTATCACCCTTGTTTACACTTACAACCACTGCAGCATCCCCAGGGTCACGTGATCAAAATTCAGACGCTTGGCAACTGGCTCATATTTATGATGGTTGCCATGGTCCAGGTCACCTTTTGCGCCCTTCTGACAAGCAAAGTCAGTGGGGAAGCCAGATTTAATTAAAGATTGTGTTACTAACGGTACGGATTCACTTAACAACTGTGGCAAGAAAAGCCATACAATGGGGCAAAACTGACTTAGCGACTGTCTTAGTTAGCAACAGAAATCTGGGGCTCAATTGTGACCGTAAGTTGAGGACTACCCGTACTTGGTGCTTTGAAAATGGGGGAAACAAAGAAGTTGCCCCTACTTTATTTATTTACCCGGGTAATACAGAAAGAGCCAAGTCAGAATCTTTTCATGTGATACGGTGCTTTTTAAAACCACTCAAATTGGGTAAGATGATGGAATTCGTGATGGAATTTCACAGCAATGAATTATTCAAAACCTATCTACTATCACCGCTGCATTTCCCCACACACCCTTCTTTTCTGCTTAAGTTCACTAACCTGATTTTCTTCCTGAACCACCCGATACTGTTCTTTCCAAATCGTGATTTTGGATGCTTCGTCTTTCCTCAGAGCCCTTTCTTTCTTCAGCTCAGGACTCCAGAATGTCTTGATGCTGTTCATGGAGGAGCTAAGTTTGCTTTCTTTCACTTCTACATCCTTTCGCAATATATCATTTTCCCGGAGCACTTCCTTTAGTTGGGTCTGCAGGTCCATGATTGTGTTGTCCCTAGCTTGGCGTAGTGAATGAGGCACTGTAGAAGCCATACTCACAGGAGGAAGATGATGTTCTCCGAATGCAATAGTATCGCTGGCAACCCCGCTACTGGCAATGTTGGGGCTGCTGCCCATTGCGGTCATCCTAACACCATAAGGCAAGCGACCCCCAGAGCGGCCAAGGGTCATGGTGCTTTTAGGTGTGTCTGCACCCACGTTTTCATGTTCACTTAGGTACATAGGGCTTGACGTGGCATAGGCAGCATTTAAGGATTGGATATTTTCCATTGACAGTGTCTTACCACTTCCACCTCCAGTACTACCTCCAGAGCTGCCTCCTGTGCTGTTGGTTCGACGATGGCCCAATCGCGGTGAACGTGGCAGCCTTGGTGAACGCCCAGGGCTCTGGCTACTTGGCTCAATTTTCCCAACTGACCGAGCACTTCCATACATGATTGAATTTCTGACGTAATTTAATTATGAGATTCTCTGAAATGTTCTCACTTTTAAGGCCAGTTTCTTTTACATTAGGTCCAAGCATTCATTCCTGAACTCAGATTTCTGATGCCAATCATCTGAAACAGAAACAAAAGTATCAACATCTAATTTCCCACAATCTATTACATTGCTAATTATTGTTCAATATGCTTTAAATTTCCATATATTACTAAGAGTTCAAATACATGGTATATTATTTACTCAAGGAAAGTAAATTTAATATTTTTAAATTATTTTGAATCTCTCTCAGGAGTATTTGTAAAATCTGTATCATATAATACTTGCAAGCTTATCTACTTTTCTTTACTTCTCTTTACTTCTCGTCTTTATTTCTCTGCACTGTGACATCTATGAATTAATTCCTTATGCACATACATAAAAAAATAAAATAGCTCAGATATAAAGATCATGATAAAGGCAACAACATAAATGCAATTATTATACCTTTAAAAATTGTGCTACAAAGATTTGTGCTATTTTTTAAGAGTCAGTCATTAGATTTTAATGCTGAAATTTAGAATTTTGTTATTAAATTGAAAGTCAAAAACTCCATCTATCAGAGACACTGCTAGTAAATATTTCAGACACCATTGTGTAACACAGACTAAGAAGTGACATATGGCATTGATAATAAATAAAGGACAATAAATAAAAGATTTGTTTCTTTGTAACAGATTAAAAACATGGTCTAAACCACAACTACTGCATGGTTAATAGCATTGTGTCACTTATGATATACACCACCCAGAGTCGCTGGTTTATTTTATTTATTTATTTATGAGATTTATATACCGCTTTAAGTGCAAGCACTCTCTAAGCGGTATACACCAGTAAGCAATGTATATATATATTTACATTGCCCCCAACAATCTGGGTCCTCATTTTACCTACCCCAGAAGGATGGAAGGCTGAGTCAACCTTGAGCCGGTGAGATTTGAACCGCTGACCTGCTGAACACAGTCAGCTAAAGTGGCCTGCAGTACTGCACTCTAACTGCTGCGCCACCTCGGCTCTTGCTCTTGGTTGAGAGGGGCGGCTACAGAAATCAAATAAATAAAAAATTAATGAAATCATTGTGAAGGCAAAAAAGCAATGGCCTTAGTTCAACAAAAAGCTACCAATCGTTTCAGATTATTCAATATATATAAAAATCTAATTAAAGTGAAACAGTGTAGAAAGTGTAGAATTTCTAATTGGTGGGAAGTTAAAGAAAGAACATAGAATGGAATACAGATAGAAGCAGATCTTGAATTCATATATTTAGACTGTTAGAAGAGAAAGAAATGATGTGTACAACATTTTGATTCAAACTGCTTTGAATAGCTCTATTTGAATCAAAATGTTTGCATATCCCCGAGGGACATTTGGAGCGCAAGAGAATATGGAAAGGAAAAATAATGACACTAGTTACATTACTCATTACAATTTAGTAAAATGTCTTTTGACAGCAAGATATAGAAATATGTTATACTGAACTTGAAAATAACACTTAGTCTTAACACTGCCTTCTCAGTTACCAAATTTTAGAAAGAACGATCTGCTGCTTCTACGTGTTTGCAGAAAATTAGCATAAGGAAAATAATTTCTATGTACTGGTCTGCTTCATATAGATGATCAAGGTGTAAAAATATCAGTAAATGGCTGCATCTATATAGGAATCATCTGAGGATTCCTCAATCATGTAAAACTGAATAGATTCCATATACGATTATGTGAGTGTAAACGTTACCCTCTCAACTGTCATAATTTCTTTATACAGTAGCCCAAATAAAAAAAAATCTGAATCTAAACTGGCAGAATAAGACAGAGTATCAGTAACATGTCTAAGACTATTGAAATTACTCAGTTGTTAATATGTCTCATTCTGAAGTTATAATGAGGATTGTTCTCATAATTCAAATAGTCCACGTGTCCTTCTTCTCGATTACAAATAGATCCCTATTTCCTTCAGCTTTGGATAACTTAAATTGCATCATATCTCTAGATGTGGGTACACGCTTGATGTCAGTGCTGGAAAACAGACCCTGACTTTAACTCTCTGGAGCTAGGATTTGTTTGCTCTCAGGATCTGCACAAAAGTACTTAATTATACAGTTTGTCAAGGCACATTCAAATTAGAGTTGTCACAGAAGCATTTTTGTATCTCACTCACTAGTTACAAAAAATAAATTGCTGTGGGTGGAGAAGCCAAGACTGTTGGATATAATAAGATGAGCTAAAAGCACATCTGGCAAGAGAGCCAGACAAAAACACAGTGAAAGAGGCAAACTATGTGCAAATAGTCCATGGAGAAACAGACAAGGTACAGGTACACAGATTATCCTAAATCTTATTACAGAACTATTTAGTATGAGGCAATTCAGTGTCATTTATTCTGACATGAAGCAACAACATAAGCAAGTATGCTCTCATCACTGAACAGACCCTAAAAATTATGTTCTACAAATGAAAACAGCAATTCCATAATGCTCGTTTTATTTACCTCCCCTATGACTAGTTTTTATTAATAGTATTTTGGAACTGTTTTTTGTTACAGGAAGGGGGGCTGAAATATCCAATAAAACAGCAAGAAAATATAATATTTTTATCAGAGTTCTCATAAATATATCCTGTCATTTAGGTACAAGTTAGGCAAACAATGAAAAGTATGAACAGGCTTTATACATCTTCTGATACATAATCAGGTTCTGATCATCAATACCTTGTGAAACCATTTCCTTTAAGCTACAGTACCGATATACAATAGTTGTATATACAATGAACAGAAATAGAAATCTATAAGGCAAGAAATAAGAAAAAAAATCACCTAAAATCTTGACATTGATTGCCGAGTCAACTAATTATTTTTGATCTCCTAGTTTCTGAAGTGGCGTCAGAATTACACCACATTAAACGGACTGGTCCATTTTTATATTGACTTCTCTAATTTTCCGTATGGATTTCTCAAGATCAGATACACTACTACTGATTAAAAAGAAGTTGCTCATAATGTTATACAAACATACCAGTTGCTACTATATTAAAAAAAGCAAATCTGCATGAAATTTTTTCTCTGAATCTACGTTTGAAAGGAAACTAAGCTGTTACCAGAAGCAGATTTTTTTAAAAAGAATCATTATGATTACAGAATATTCAACTGGTATAAAATTCTGATTATGCAGCGAAAGATATACTCCTGACAGAGCCACTGATACTATCAGTAATGTGGTATAATGAGAACCAAAAACCATCCACATTCCATTAATTTCAGATAAAGTCTTTCACTACAAGCAATGAAAAGACAGCTATTTCCCCCCCCCCACACTTACAGATAGTCCTTGACTTATCGCCACAACTGTGTCTAAAATTTCCATTACTGAGATGGTGAGTGAGTTTTGCCCCATTTTACAACTTTCTTGACGCAGTTGTTAAATGAATCTGGCTTCCCCACTGGTTTTGCTTGTCAAAAGGTCACAAAAGGTGATCACATGACCCCAGGACACTGCAACCATCATAAATATGAGCCAGTTGCCAAGGATCTGAATTTTGATCATATGACCATGGAGATGCTGCAACGGTCATATGTGTGCTTTCTGATGCTTAACAGAATTCTAGATGGGTCCCTTAATTTTATTTAATCCTACTATTTCTGTTATACAGACTCAGAGTTTGGTTAAAATTTCAAGCTGATCCTCCTCCTCCTTTTAATGTTAATTTTGAAATACTGTATCATTCTTTTATATTTTCTTTATGCTTACAACAATAACTTTTAAGGTACTTCTGACAAAAATACTCTAGTCTGTAGTACACAACATGTTTTTATTTTATACCAATTAAAGTTTCATTTTAAAAGAAGTGGTTAAAATAACAAAATTTCCTTCAATTAAGCATTTAAAGCATAAGCCTACAAAATAACAGAAGCATCACAGGTACTAGATAAGACCAAAGCTCAAAAATATATATATTAAATGAATGTCAATAGGGTGTAGAGACTCATTTTTCCCATTCGTGTAACATAAGTTGGAATGGAATGGAAAATGCAGCTTATTGTCAAATATTTTCCTGGTCAGCAAGGAGTAGACCAAACAAAAAATGGTTAACTCCCCAAAAAGATGATCTAAATTTGCAAAGTGGAAGGCCTGAAAGGAGAGGAGCCTTGGTCACAGGACTGGACTTTAATAGATAACTTTGCTGCTTGAAGTAAAAACAACAGATAAAAGGATGAGCCTTCTGAGATTATTGGAACATGTATCATATGTTGTTCTCCTTCTTCAGGCCACAACTGGATCAGATGCAAAGAAATTTTTTTAATGATGGCTGTTTGCTATCCTCGGAGCCCTAGACAACAGTGGAACTCTGAATAGAACTACAATTCCTCATGAACAGAACAAAGAGCAGAAAGCTGACGATTTCATAATGTACGCAATACCATTTACTGTTTCTTGTGTAGCTAAAGTACATTGGATTTCATAAAGTGCAGAGAGTCATTTAATAGAAAGCAGCTGCCCCTTGTTCTAAACAGTGGGTTAAGCAGGATATATCACATATTAAAGTGTGCTGCTAGAGTAGGAACAAAAGATATTAAATTCAAGGTGGCCCTCATCATATCTTCTCTCTGGCCTGCAATGTAATGAATAATGATATCTAAATCAATGTTAAATGTAGCTAACCACTCTTACTGTTTTCTAGAAGGTAAAATAAAAGTAGACCTCTCCCTTTCATGAGAGGATCTATTCCATTTAGTCATGCTTTTTTTTAAATAAGAAAACTGTTTGCTCTGCTTTCTGGCTAACCAAAAATAGCAAAATCTTATTTGAACAGAGACAAAGGTCTACAATATGTAAGTTATTACAAAACCAAGCCAAATATGTGAAACAACAGACATATACAAAGTACTTCTATCATCTCTTTTGAACCAATCAAATCAAAACATTCAAATTCATTATTTTGAATTATTTAATTTAAGCTTAATTGTTGTACATTTGAAGTGATTTCAAATGAGTTTTAAAATGATGGCTACATATGTCAAAGTTTATATTACATTATGCAGTAGGATATATAAGCATAATTCTCAAAAGATAATTTCTGTATCTATAAGAGGGCTATCTATTTAAACTGACAAAGGAATCAAAGCATATTTTAATAGAATTTTTTAAAATAGGAAATGACAAAGAGTTGTCAGGCTGCCCTATCAAGTAACCCTATCTCTTTCTGTACCTTTTGTCTGTCCTTTAAAAAAAATCACCACTTTAATGTCTTATCTACTATTGACCACATATTTTCAAAGAGCCTATTAGTGGAGGAAAGAATAAGTCAAGTACTGTAAATGAGAATGAATCTATAAATCCATCAGTCAATCAGAATAGAGCTGGAAGGGTTCTTGGAGGTCTTCTACTCCAGCCCCCTGTTCAAGCAGGAGACCCTATACCAGTGGTTCACAACCTGTGGGTCGGGACCCCATTTGGGGTCGAATGACCATTTCACCGGGGTCGCCAAACAAGGCTGTCCACCATTTTCCCCCCTTTTCTTTGGCCACGCCCCTGGCACCCGGTGATGTATAAGTGGTTGGGGGTCACCACAACATGGGGAACTGCATTATGGGGTTGCGGCATTAGAAAGGTTGAGAACCACTGCCCTATACCATTTCAGATGACTGTCCAGTCTCTTCTTAACCCCCCCCCCCAGTGATGGAGCACCCACAACTTCTGATGGCAAACTGTTCCCCTGGTTAATTGTCCTCACTGTTAGGAAATTTCTCCTTAATTCCAGGTTGCATCTCTCCTTGATTATTTTCCATCCATTGTTTCTTGTCCTGCCTTCTGGTGCTTCGAAAATAAATTGACCCCCTCCTCTTTGTGGCTGCCTCTCAAATACCGGAATATCCCCCCTAGTCCTTCTTTTCTCTAGACTAGCCATACCCAGTTCCCATTCTTTGTATGTTTTAGTCTCCTGGCCTTTAATCATCTTAGCTGCTCTTCTTTGCACTTTTCCTAAAGTCTCAATATCAAACAGTTTAGGATCCTGCAAAGGTCCAAATGATCCAATTGCTCAAGCGATGCACAGAAAACAACTTGTTACCTCAACTAATCCAAACAAGACCATCACATCTCCTTCAGAGATCACCGAGGGCAATATTAAGTCAAAAGAGAACAAACAGAAGGACTGGCTTGACATTAAGATGTGTCAAAGTGTCAAGATTTTTTCTCAAGGCTCCACCACCTATCTGTCAATCACCGCCAGGATGTGATAATGGGCTGCGGCTCACAGCTTCGTCCTAAGCATCCTAGTTATTTTATTTTTAAAGGGATGGAACGTCTTCAAAGAGTAGTTCCACGGATTGTGAAGGAAGGCTTAGCGGGACCCGCGGGGGGGCTCACGGCGGGGAGGACGGGTGGGCTTGGCCACTCAATTCCAAGGCACGGAGCCAGGACGAAGAGAGCCTCCTCCTCCTAGCCGAAGCGCTGCTCGATCGAAGATTTTTCCCGATCGAGGGACCCCGGATGCCCAGGCAGGCCTTGAGGGGGCCACCTTCCTCTGCCGTAGGGCAGCTGACGGGTCCTAAGCTAGGGGGCGGCCGGGCGGTAGCCTCATGACCAAGGCTGGCAGGCCCCGCCCAGAGGGCTCCCCTCCCCACTCTCCCCCCCACCCATTGCCAGGAACCCTCGCCCCACCGCCAGCTCAATCCCGCTCGGCCGTAGCCAGGTAAGATCCAGGCCGGGTCCCCGGCTGCTTCCAAATAGCCGCCGATACCTGTCAGCCGTACAGCCGGCGTCCCGGGGGCAAGCCCGCTTCCTCGCCCGCTGCGCCCTGCCTCGCCTAGG
Source organism: Crotalus tigris (assembly GCF_016545835.1). Lineage (NCBI taxonomy): Eukaryota > Metazoa > Chordata > Lepidosauria > Squamata > Viperidae > Crotalus > Crotalus tigris. The sequence continues at coordinate 395,067 of NW_024096462.1, read as the reverse complement.
CAGCGCCTCTTCACCTCGGCCAGCGGCTCCCGCCCGCGCCTCCAGCCGCGGCGCAAGGCGAGAATCAGGCTCCGCCCCCTCGTCGCGAGCCCTGCCCGCTGGCGTGTGACGCCTCGGCGAGTCTCTCCCGCCCTTTACGAGGCTGCCCGCCGAGGGATCAATCGGCCGGTCGATCAGTTCCCGGCACGCGCGACCAGCTCGGCCCACTCCCTGCCCTCCCCCTCCCTCCCTCTCCCTTTCCCGAATGTCGATTCACCTCGGCCCTCCGCTCACCGTAGCGCTTTACGCCCCACCCACCTAAGCCTGCCAATCATGAGAGGCGCGTGGCGATCCTTTTCCTCCCCCTCCCCCTCCCTCTCCCCTTTAGACCAATAGAGGCTTGCTGCCGAAACATTCTCCCGCCTTCTCCGAGAAGGCCTGGGCGACTCCCAGACACGTCCCGGATGCCCGCTTCCTATGCCAGTCCTCAGTGCTCCTCCTCCGAACGCGAGAGGCGGTCCGGCGCAAGCGCAGTCCGACGCAGCGGGAAGTTTGCCTGCTCTTGGTTGCTGAAGCTTTTACCGTGGGGAATCAGCGGCGGCTCTTGGTGGCTTCGGGCTTATTTATCTTTTGTCCGGGAAGGTGGTGCCGCTACAGCTGCTTTGTACGGAGGGCTAAAAGGGGCTCAGCGATCGCCGCCCCCTTCAGAGCTGCCTGAGAGTGCCATTCCAAATTTATTTAGTTTCTTTGCGGTCAAGGCATCCTACTTTCAAGTAAGTTGATAAAATATTTTATTCAATTTACTCAGCTGGATAGCAAGCTTAGGTTGATCATGAACTGCTAATCAGGATCAGATCTGGCTAGAACTGGGAGCTCTAGATCTAGCGCTGGTTAGAAAGGGGGACCACTAGGAAATCCCCTTGGGGGCAGGGATTAACATAGATTGGAAAATCAAAAATAATTATGGAAAAAGACAACTATAGGCAGTCCTTGATCTACGACCACAACTGAGCCCAAAATTTCTGTTGTTAAGTGAGACATTTGTTAAGTGAATTTTACCCCATTTCACGACCTTTCTTGCCACATTTGTTAAGTGAATTGCTGCAGTTGATAAGTTAGTAACCTGTTTGTTAAGTGAATCTAGCTTCCCCATTGCCTTTGCTTGTCAGAAGGTTGCAATGGGTGATCAGATGATCTTGGGAAACAGCAACGGTCATAAGCAGTACTTTTTTTGTAAAAAAAAAAAAAAAAGTGCCAGAACTCACACACATCATACCATCTGCCTTGCCTACCCTACAAGGTTCCATCCAAAAAAAGTGTCGGAACTCCGTTCTGGGCGTTCTATAACAAAAAAAGCCCTGGTCATAAGTATGCTAGAATGATGATTTCTAAAATTTTAAGTTAAAGAAAGGGCAAGTAAGAATATCCCTCCTGCTTTTATAGACATTTTTACAACAGTCTTGTATTTCTGGGAAATGACCCAAGCAATTAACTCAGGAATCTTTGGAATGGAATGGAACAGAATAATAACATTATTGTCACTTTGAATGCACACTAATCGGCATACATTAACATAAAATTTTGTTGCATACAGCTCTCAAAGGGTCACCACCTCCAATATACAGTATATAAATATGACAAAAATAAATAAATACAGAATTATGCATATACCCACATATATGACACAGAGAAACAACACAGTCTAGTTCGGATTATGTATACATGTGCATGGCGCAAAAAACGAATCTTGCAAGTTTACCAGACGGCTGGCATAGGGAACAAAGCTATTACAAAATCGGGTAATCCTGCTAGAAATACTTTGAAACCTCTTCTCAGAGGGGAGCAACAGAAACAGACCGTAAAGTGGGTGTGTGGGGTCTCTAACAATGCTTGGAGCTCTAAGCACATAGCGCTTATAAGCAGCATTCTGAATACCAGGGAGTGAATAGAATTCTATTCTAATACTAATAGAATTGAAAATTCTACTTTTATTTAAATATATCAGTCAAAGTTCTTACTTGCAGATTAATGAATGCTCAAGCCAGTTACCATTTTTTTGTGAAAAAGTCAATGATTATCTACATTATAATGTCTATATATTTATTGTGTAATCCACATTGGAATATTGTTCAATTATATATTTTGAAAAATTAGAAAAGTTCTAGACAGTGGCAAAAATTGATATTGCTATAAAATTATACAAAGTTCTTATTTGATGCTCAAAGTTCTATTTAAAGTAACAAAATAAACATTAACAATATAGGTGCAAGAAGCAGATAATAAACAATGAAAATAAATTAGCTACTAGAGTTACATCTTGCTGTTCTTTAGTCATGGAATATATGGGTTTTCTCCATATAGTTGTAACTGAGTCTGCAACATGTACATTCCAATCCTTGTATGTTTTCTATAGGGAGATAGAGAAAAAAATATAAGGGTAAAAGTACTTTGATTAATTTTATGAGTAACTGAAAAATATGATCTTTTAGAAATTGCACAGGCAAAAATGGTTAATACTAATGTTTAAAATACACACTTGTGTCTTTTGTTCCAAGTAAGAAGTTCGCTTTCTGATTTATGTGTTTGTAATTTTCAAATTTTTAAAATGCTTATTATAAAAAGATACAAGTATATCAAACTGGCTGAAGAAAATTTTAATTTATAGGGCGGAGGAGTTTGCTCAGTTCTTTCAAGACGACTGGAAGGATACACAATCTGTCAGCGAACACCGTAAGAACCTCTAATCATTTGCTTTTTCTTTTGTGGAAAGAAACAGAAGCTTTGATCAGCTACAAGAAAATTGGTAGCTGTTTTAAAACAATGTTCTAAAAATACATTTTAAAAGTTTCTTTATTTTTTCTCAGATGCTACTGGTATAAGAATCTGGATGCTTTGGGGAATTTTAAAATAAGCATTGGATATTGCTATGTGGTATAATATTTTCTGTGTGTAACAAAGTATGTGTCTATAATACTGAGCTTTAGCTGTACTGTGCCATGTTGGATAAAATGGGTCAAGCTAGATTACCATCGTTACTATTAGCAGGATATATACAATACATTGATATAACTAAGACCAATAGCTAAATGTATATCTTTTCCACTTTACCAAAAAATATCGAAAGATTTGATTAATAGAGATCATTATTGACACTGGAGATCCATTTGGGGGCCTATTTGATGAAAATAGCATTTGGAACATTGGGATTTGAAATATAGGCTGCCTAAATGGCAAAGAGTGTGAATTGGCAAATAAAAGCGCATTGTTGTATCTCTTTGAAACTAAGAGAAAGGGAAAGAGTGTAATAGATTTGAGTTAAGGTGGCCTGGTCTTGTTAGTAGAGTTCATGAATTCATGCAGAAAAGAGAGAATGTAGTTTTATTATGAAAAAAAATGTTAAAATGTACTATATAATTATATAAGGGGTGCTTGTGGCGAGAATGAAAATATGTTGATTAGGGACAACAATGTGCATTTGTTTTTGTATGGAGTATTGTGCTGATGGTTAAAAATCCAAAGGATTTGCAACAAATGCTTGATTTTATGATGCAACAAGAAATATGGAATTTAAACTTGTAGTTATGTTTGATTGAGAAAATGAGGTGACCAATTGTAAATAATACTCGTGGCGAAAAACCAGATCTGGTAGTTTGAATACCTTGATAGATTATTTACTAAAGATAGGAAAATGATTCTGGTATTTCAAGATGTGTAAATACTGGTAAAATGTAATGGAGAGTATGAGCTCTATTGTGAAAAATGAAGTAGCTAAAAATAGCTAAAATAACTATGCATAGGAGCATGCTTCTGCCAGTTTTATTATTTGGAAGTGAGACTTGGATATGCCTGGAAAAACATAAATCTAAATTTAATGCAATGAGAGAGGAATGACTGAAAAGCATGACCTGTAAAACAAGATCTAGGTCAAGAATGAATGGGTGTTAAGTAAACATGGACTGAATACAAACATGAGTGACTAGTATGAAAGAAAAAGGTTGAGGAGATTTGGGTTTGAGTGAGGACTGTATTGCAAAAGAAATATATGAAGGAAGAGTGAAAAGATAAAGAGGAAATATATCCACCTTCTTAAAGGACCAAAGCAGTATATAAAACGGTATATAGCAGTGGTGGCGAACCTATGGCACGCATGCCAGGGGTAGCACTCAGAGCCCTCTCTGTGGGCACATGCGCCATGCCCAGGAGATGGCAACTGTCCCTCTTCAACCAGCTGCCTAAGTTGCTGAGGTCCCACATGACCAGATGCATCCCAGCACCCATGCACTCACTGGCCTCTGTGTGCAGCAACTGATGGTGTCAGGCAGCAGTCACCCCAGCCCCTACCTCATCTTGCCCTGTGACAATGGCACCCTTGCCTTGCCTTGCCTCGCCTCACCCCGCAGGACGAGCCTTCTGCCCACCGCCCCACCTGCCAGAGACCCCCTGGATCTCCTCCAACCCTGCCCGGCCCCCACAGGCGTCCCTCCCCATGAGTAACATCGAGGTGATCACGCCCACCTTGGCCACACCCACCCAATCTGCCATGACCACCACAGCCACGCTCACCCAGTGGGCCATGCCCACCTGGCACCCAGCAATAAATAAGTGGGTTTTGGGTTGCAGTTTGGGCACTCGGTCTCTAAAAGGTTTGCCATCACTGGTATATAGGTACTGTATGGCGGAAGCAAAAATGGTCTGAAAAGATAGAGCGGTAAAGTGAATAAGATTGGGATAAACTACTTTTAGCTGTGTTCCTTTTCTTTTCCTTATCTCATGACTTTCATCGACTGTTTCTTATTGCTTTTTTGCATTTTGCATAATATCTAATCTGAAGGGGAACGCCATGATGTATGTATGTATGTATGTATATAGAACCAAAAAGGCATTTTCATCCATTTGAGAGTAAGCAACTTGATGCCTTTCAAAGGTTTTGAATTTCATTTCTGACAGGCTGTGCTTCTCAAGATTTATGGCAGGTGTAGTGCAAATATTCAGTAATACCAGATTGTTACGCTTAGGCAGCCTTCCTGTCAGCATTTGTGCAGAGTAATTCTGTTCAGATTTAGGTTGAAATAGACACATCTGCTCCTTTCTGAAATAAGTGTTGCTTTGTTTTATGGAAATTGATGCATATATATTTGCATCTAATTTTTATAATCAGGAAAACACCCTGCCTTTCATCTCAGCCATTAGAATGATCAAGGAGTCATAGCAATATAAGGGGAAAGCTATTCTTGGTTTCAGGTGCATCCCTTTCTCCTACTGAAATAAAATGCTATCTTTTACGTTTATTAGGAAAAGTCAAATTCTGGAAAAAGAACAAAATCTGTGCAGAGCTTCTGTGTGGGATATCCTGCTCTGCTAATTCTGAGGAAATATCTTCACACTAATTCTTTGAAATATTTGGGATTACTATTGATTCAACGTATTAATGGAACTTACTTTCTCCTATTGATATCTTATGATTTATCACTTGTTTGTATCTTACCATTTATGATTGTATCTTATGATTTATGGTCTATGACATATCACTTTGCTGTTTGTATGTACAGTGAGAGCTTATGTACCGGAGACAAATTCCTTGTGTTCCCAATCACACATGGCCAATAAAGAATATTCCAATTCTAATACGTATATTTATTTTCTTTTTTTTTTTTGGAGGGATGTCCAGGATAGAAATGGCAAGAGATGGAAATGTCAACACCAATGACACAGCCAATACGTGGTTTGGGCAGGTCAGTATATCACTGCCTTTAGTTAGTTAGTTTGTAGCCCATCTTGATGCAGCTATCTAAGATTCTCAGTGATGAGGCATTATGCAACATTTATTAAGGATAAGAATATGGTTTCTACATCATCGTAACAAATCTGTAGTAAACTTATTTAGAAATGTCAGTGGGAAACAGGCCTTGGTGAAAATCAGGTTAATAATAAGATGACTTTTACAAATACAGTTGAAACATGAACTGATCAGAAAAGATGTTATATGCTGATGTTGCTGTTATTTGTACAAACACAAGAAAAATTTTTCTATCCAACCTTGTATGTATCGAAAGTATTAAGAGCTATATTTGTTTAATGTTGACAAAAGGAGAATACTACTGGAAGAAGAGAAGGTCAGGGAAATATATCATTAATATATTGATTATGGAATTATAGAAATTATTATTGTTTTTTAAATATATAAACCCAGACAACATGCTGTTCACTAAGCACCAAAGATTGTTATTGTAAAAAAATCAATAAAATATATTTAAAAAAATCAGGTTGGTGCTAATCAATCTTTCTGAAATAATCCCAATGTATTTTGTATCCTATGCGGAAAAAGTGACACTCAGGTATTATTGAGATTATTTTACAAAGAAGACTTTGTACAGTGTTGACGTTTGAGTGGTTTTTTGTTTTTTTTTTGGGGGGGGATGAATTCGTAAATTGCTTCTTGATGAGGAATACTAGGCAATGTGCTGATAAAACTATCCCTTCAATTTGCGCTAAGATAGTGAGACTTCAGGGGTGGACTCTAAAGATATTATTTTTATCATTTTATAATTTATGACCATATTGTCAGAGTGCAGTTTATTCTTTCATCTTGAAAAACACTTAAGTATGAGCAAACTAAATCTTGAAATGGAAACAACCAGAAGAGGCAAGAAGAGAGAAAGGTATTTAAATCTGTTGATTTTTGTGTCTGTGAAGTGCCGGTATACAGCAGATGAATACCACGCTGTTCAGGCTGCTCTGCGGCAGAGGCTGGGCCCAGAATACATCAGTAGCCGACAAGCTGGAGGAGGACAGAAGGTACAAAGTATAGCTAGAGCTTTCATCTACTTTATACCGAAAAGCATCCTTTTAACCCCAGAGATGTGACCCCGGCATGCTTGGAGTAGCATGTTCAGATGCATTAACACTTTTTTTTTTTTAACATGTACTGTATCGTTGTCAACAGCTAGTATCACCAGACCAGACTGTTAAAAGATTAATACTAACCTTCAGGTTGCCAAATTAGAACTGCTGACCGGAGATTTCAAGAGAAAAATAAACGTAATCCTGGGCAAAATGTCTCTAAATGCCAGGTTTTTATTACAATATTATATTTTGTGTGTATTGCCAAAGTAGTTGTACGAAGGATCTCGTGTTCCATGGCACTGAATCTTTAATAGCTTTTCACACATTTAGAGGAGAATGACGCATATAATGCTCAGTCCCACCCTTGTTCCCTCCATAACCCATCCCACATTGTGGCCTAGATTTTGAGATATTACCAGCATTCTTTTCCTGAAATAGCATCCATCTGATCAATTTAATATTTATATATAACTCTCATGTACAGAGCCATTTACATGAAAATAGTGTCTGTCTCCGACTTGGTAAACGTAAAAAACTAAGCCCTGTTAGAATGCATTCTGTTACCTGCTTCTTTATGGTCTATGCTGTGCTATATCAGTTAGAAACTCTATTACATAGCTATAGATCAGTGATGGCAAACCTATTAGAGACCGGGTGCCCAAACCGCAACCCAAAACCCACTTATTTATCGCAAAGTGCCAGGGCCACCTCAGCATTGTGGTGCCCTCAGGGGGGGTGGGGGTGGCCCACTGGGTGGGAGTGGCTGCGGTGGTCACAGCAGACTGAGTGGGCATGGCCGGGGTGGGCGTGGCCATCTTGATGTTGCTCATGTTGGGAATGCCTGTGGGGGCTGGGCAGGATTGGGGAAGATTCTCTGGTGGGTGGGACGGTGGGCAGGAGGCTCGTCCTGCGAGGTGAGGCAGGGGGTAGGGTGGGGGTGCCATTGCTGCGGGGCAAGGCGAGGCAGGGGTGGCTGCTGCCTGACACCATCAGCCCCTGCACACAGAGGCCAGCGAGCAGATGGGGGGATGCTCTACCACCTCTACTCGAGCTTGCTAGCCAGCTGCTTCGCCTCTTTTGTGCTGGGTGGGGCTGCTGCTCCGGGCGCCAGCAGTGGCCTAATGGACCTGCATGAGCTGGCAGCGGCGGCAGGTGTGCCCACAGAGAGAGCTCTGAGTGCTGCCAGAGGTTCGCCATCACTGCTATAGATCCTCCTTGAATGTGAGATAAAAAATGGATCTTTGACATTACATGTTAGGCTACAGCAAAACCTATTTCCTTTCTTCTCTCAGGTGTGCTACATAGAGGGACACAGAGTCATCAGCCTGGCCAATGAAATGTTTGGCTATAATGGCTGGGCTCATTCTGTCACTCAGCAGAACGTTGGTGAGTCCAATAACAACTGGAAAATGTGAGAAAAATATTCCCATTCCCATAAAGTCAGTTCTTAAATGTAAAAGAAAAGATATTGGGAATATTGCAATACTGCTTTGCTCATGGAGGCCTCTTTGATCTGGTAATAGAGTTCATGTAGAGAAAAGTTTGGAAGCAGTTTTGCTTATTTCCCCTGTGTTCCTGACAAAAAGCCATTGTAGAAGAGCATGAGAAATGTCATGAGGAATTATAGAATTGCCTCTCTTCCTCAGGCAACTTTTGAGACCTTGATGTGCGAGGCGGGCCAAGAGTTTCTTTGAGTTGGTTTGCATATGAAATTGATGTATATTCATCATTTTCGATTGTATTTGCCAGCCAGAAAGCAGATTTGCTTATCTATGTTGTAGTTCTCTTACCTCTTGAGTGAAATCACCACAACATCCTATTATTCTACTAGTGCAGGGGTAGGCAACCTTGGCTCTTTTCTGACTCGTGGACTTCAACTCCCAGAATTCCTGAGTCAGCCATGCTGAGGGGAAAGGGAGAGGTTTCCAAGCTGAGCCATGCTGGCTCAGGAATTCTGGGAGTTGAAGTCCAAGAGTCATAAAAGAGCCAAGGTTTCCTACACCTGTACTAGTGCATTACAGTTTTTATGTTTCTTTTGCTAGTGCTTTCAAGCACCCTTATTTATTTATTAATTTGCTTTTCTAATTTGATAGATGTCTAAAATTGTTCTCTGTGACCAGATCCAGTATTCTTAAGTCTTGAATTCTGTTGCACTTTTGTTATTTGTGCTCACTGTCTCTCTTGTTACCATTCCTTCTGTGATTGCTTCCTTCCACGTCTAGCCTTTGTCACTTGCTATACTTTACATCAGGGGTCCTCAGCTTTGGCAACTTTAAGACTTGTGGACTTCAATTCCCAGAATTCCTCAGCCAGCTTTGCTGGCTGAGGAATTCTGGGAGTTGAAGTCCACAAGTCTTAAAGTTGCCAAGGTTGAGGATCCCTGCTTTACATTGTTTGAAACTGGTAGTTTGTAAGGTTAAGAATTAGATTCTAAATCTTTCAAAAAGCAATTGTTGTACAGAGGTTTTGTTCTAATTATTAGTGCAACAAGTAAATACTGTATGAATTAGGATTAAGGAAATGAAATGTATCCTTCATGCCAGATAATGCCATGATAGATTAACAATGCAAGATGGGTGTATTCATCATTTCAGCTGTGTACTTGACTCTATCCTTTTCCTGTAGCAGTTTTTTTTTAGGAAAGGTCAAGCACGGATAGATAATACGATGAAAAGTAAAGCTCGTTTGGTACTTCTAATTAACAGAATAATATTTATAGAGATTGTGATTGTCTCAAATAGGAAATCTTACAATTAATAAGCACTAACTATAAACAGCTGTTTATTAAAACAATGAAAATTACCAGGCACCGTTGAGTTTAATTTTAGTCAAGCGTGTTTCCTTGTTTTCTATTTATATAATTTGTACTGTGTTTGGCCTAAGTTTTCTTTTGAAGAATGAAAGCTACCAGGGGTCCTTGTTTTTTTTTTAATTCATATGCATTTTTATATATTTCTGTGACTGACTCTTGCTTTAGTCTTTAGTGTAACTTTTTCTTTCTCCTTTTGAAGATTTTGTTGATCTAAATAACGGCAAATTCTATGTGGGTGTTTGTGCCTTTGTGAAAGTTCAGCTTAAGGTAAGCATGCATGTGTGGGAGATGGTGGGTATTCTACTTAGGTGGAGTTTTTAGTGACAGACAGTTAAATCAGGGGCCCCCAACCCCGGGCCGCAGTCCACTATCAGGCCAAGCCCCATTCAGAACCAGGCCGCACAAGCAGTGGGCGAGCATGTGCACACTGCTCCACTTGTGCGAGCAGCAGGTGCGTATACTTGCATGTGCAGCTCCGTTTGCGTGAGCAACACACATGTGCGCCTGCTATTCACACAAATGGAACTGCACATGTGAATGCATGCTCCTGCCATTCGTACAGAAAAATCTCTTCACACCCACACACACACTGGCCGCCAAGCCGGAAAGTTGGGGACCGTTGAGTTAAATGTGCACAATAAGAATTCTTGAAGGTATTATTAACACCTGGGTGGAGAGACTATATTGTTATATAAAACTTTTACCATTGTTTGTTCTGTTATTGGTTGAAAGGGATCAAATTATTTGTCTAATGATGAAGAAGTTATTCCACTTATATCTGCCTCCTTGTTATGGGCCAAAGATATACTTGCCTTGAAGAATGAAAATAAGTTGAAGTGGTGTGATACGGCAGATTAAGTATCCAAATCCCTGTAGATTCCAGAAAAACTGAATGCACCACAGTCCTCCATTCATTTTTCTTCAAATATCAAGAAATGAATTGTTAAAGTAATTATAGTAATAGGGGAATATAGTATAATCTACTCCAGTGATGGCGAACCTTTTAGAAACCGGGTGCCCAAACCACAATCCAAAACCCACTTATTTATCGCAAAGTGCCAGGGCCACATCAGCATTGTGGTGCCCTCGGGGGGGGGGGGTGGCCGACTGGGTGGGCGTGGCTGTGGTGGTCACGACAGAATGGGCATGGTCGGGGTGGGCGTGGCCACCTTGATGTTGCTCATGGGGGGGATGCCTGTGGGGGCTGGGCAGGATTGGGGAAGATCCAGGGGTTCTCTGGTGGGTGGAGTGGTGGGCAAGAGGCTCGTCCTGCGGGGTGAGGCAGGGGGTAGGGTGGGGATGCCATTGCTGCGGGGCAAGGCGAGGCAGGGTTGGTGCTGCCTGACACCATCAACCCCTGCACACATAGGCCAGCGAGCAGATGGGGGGATGCTCTACCACCTCTACTCGAGCTTGCTAGCCAGCTGCTTCACCTCTTTTGTGCTGGGTGGGGCTGCCGCTCCGGGCGCCAGCAGTGGCCTAGTGGACCTGCATGAGCTGGCGGCAGTGGTGGCAGGTGTGCCCACAGAGAGGGCTCTGAGTGCCGCCTCTGGCACGTGTGCCATAGGTTCGCCATCACTGATCTACTCATATTGCAGGATGGGGCTTACCATGAAGATGTTGGCTATGGAGTAAGTGAAGGCTTGAAATCTAAGGCCTTGTCCCTTGAGAAAGCAAGGAAAGAGGCTGTCACAGACGGATTAAAGAGGGCCCTAAAGTAAGAGTAACCAATGCGTACAATATTTTTTGTTGTGAAATACAGAATTATATTTTAAGAAGCAGCCATCTGTCTCTTCAGGTGCTTTGGTAATGCTCTTGGGAACTGTATTTTGGATAAAGACTACTTGCGCTTGGTGAATAAGCTCCCCCGTCAGGTATGTTGTGAGGGGGGAGGGGAGGAAAGCAGGTGGCAAAAAAAAATAAAAATGCCAAAATCTGGAATGAGCACAAATTGTAAAATTAATAGTAACTTGCCTAATGTATTCTTCATAGTCATGGGATTTCAGGCTTTTAGCTTTTTTTTCTATTAGAAATGTTTTCTCTTTTTTTATTATTATTCAGAACTAAGCCAAAAGTATTACGCCATCATTCTAGTATTATAAAACAAGTACTTTTGTCTTATTTTGAAAAGGATTCTGCAACATGCACAAAAACATATGTGCATTCATGTAACTTTTATGTGGACCTTAGAGTATATTTTTTTTCTACCTTACGACCCTTTGGATAAATTATCTTGAATCTGCAGTTCCTTTACTTATTTACCCCAAATAAGGGGGTAAATATTTTTGTATATCATTTCTAAGATCACACTATAAGCTTCTAAACATGTCTAAAAATTTATAGTTTTCCTCTTTCAATATCCTTCACCACTGCCACAACATTAACCTTTATTTATTTACTTTTTAAAGCCTGTAATTGGATCACTCTAGTCTAGTCTCAAATGTTCCCTTTTTAGGGAAGGTTGTTGAAAAGGTGGTTGGCTGACAGCTACAAATGGCCCTGGATAAAGCGGATTATCTGGATCCTTTTCGGTCTGGGTTCGGATCAGAAAACAGCATTAAAACGGCATTGGTTGCATTAGTCCAGGGGTAGGCAACCTTGGCTCTTTTATGACTCGTGGACTTCAACTCCCAGAATTCCTGAGCCAGCTTGGCTCAGCTTGGAAACTCTCCCTTACCCCTCAGCATGGCTGGCTCAGGAATTCTGAGAGTTGAAGTCCACGAGTCATAAAAGAGCCAAGGTTGCCTACCCCTGCACTAGTCAATGACCTTTGGAGGGCTCAGAATGAAAGTGGTGCAACCATTCTGCCCTCCTGGACCACAGCGGCTTTTGATACCTTCAACTATTGTATCATGGATTGGCTTTGAGGGCTGGGAGTGGGAGGCACTGTGGTATGATGGTTCTCCTTCTTTCTCTGTGGCTGGTTCCAGTCAGTATTAATATGAGGGGAGAGGTCGAGTCCTAGGGCCTTACAATGCTGATGATACCCAATGATGCATCTCCACCCTCAGCCAGAAAGATGATGCTATGGCAATGCAGGACAAATACCGGAAGGCTGTAAGGGTCCAGATGTGGGGGAACCAGGTTTAATTCACCCTGGTGAGATGAAATGACTCGGGGTTTTTGGTTCCTCATGTCCAGATGATATTTAATCTTTGGGTGGGTGGTATTTTCCTGAACTGAGCTGCTGTGCAACTTGGGGGGGGGGTGTCTCCTGGACTCGGCTCCTGCTTGAGTTTGGGAGCCTTTGCACAGATTTTTCTAGTGCATCAATTGCATCCTTTCCTTCACTGGGAGGCCTTGCCTATGCCTCGATCACCTCCCATTTGGATTACTGCAGTGTGCTCTACATAGGGCTACCCTTGAAGACCACCAAAAAGCTCCCACTGGTCCAGAATGCAGCAGGATGCACTGTGATGGGTGCCCCTGAATCTGCCCATTAATACCTCTGTTGAATGAGCTGCAGTGACTTCCAGTTTTTTTTTCCTGAGTGCAAATCAAGATGTTGCTCATCACCTATAAAGCCTTTATGGCATAGGCATAGGTTATTTGCAGGATCCTCTTTCTCTAAAGTCATCTATCCATTCTACCAGGTAAGATAAGGGTGAGCAAGCTCCTAGTCCCTTACTTTAAACGTTGCCCCCCTATGGGGGCTAGGAAGCGTGCCTTTTCTGTGACAGCTCCTCTCTATAGTAACTTTCCCCCAAAGTTCAGCAGGCCTCCACCCTCTTAACCTTCCATAAAGCACCGAAGACCTTCTTTCCTTCCAAGTGCTGGGATAAAAACAGATGACTACACATTGGAAGCTTGACTTGACATCAGGTTTTTTTTATATATACATTTGGTTTTAATAGTTTTAATGTCAAGCACAGGAAATCAGGAGTCAAAGCAGTTCAAATGATTTCATGCTAACACCCCTCTACAAGAGATCAAAGCAAATTGGCAGTAGATAAGAGGCAATGGAATTCAAGATGGGCTGGAGCTAAGTTCTCTTGTGGGCGCAAAGGGACTTGAGACTGATGATGCGCTTGGCCCCTCCCTCGGGCACAACCTGATCATCTCCTAATATTTAATATGGTCTTTGATTTTTGATTGTCATAAAAATAAAAAGAAGCCAAAGGTGATCTACAGGGTACACGGCACTAAGAGTAACTGTACTTTGCTTTAAAAGATAAATAACCACATTAGCTCAGTTTACAGCTAAAAGTGTGGTGTGAAGAGGCAAATTCTGCACAAAATACCAGTTGTTTCCTGGGTAGCTTCATCTGTGGACTTGGGTGCAGGGGGGGGAGGGAAATGCATTTCCTGGGCAGCTTCCCCCTGATAAATTCTGTGACATGCTTCTACTATTTTCTGAATTTCTCTACTTGAATGGCTTTCTGTTTCATCCTTTTTCTAGATGCCTCCAGATTTAGATTTGGGCAAAGTCAAAAGGCAGGACTTTGATCCTTCTATAGAAAAGGCAAGATATAATAGCTGCTTGCAGAAAGGAAGTGAAGACCAGAAATTCTTTTCCTTGCCAACTCCTGGCAAATCTCACAGGTTGGGTTCTCCCTTGAATGCTATTGGACAAAACCAAAACAGGTCAGCAGCTTTGTTCAATTTTTCCCACAAGTGCATATTTTGAAATTTTAAACTTTTCATAATGCCATTAGAAAGTTGCTATCAAATGTATTCTGAACTTTAATTTAGCAAGAAATTCCTGGGTGTTATCAGATATTCCACTTTTCTTCTGGCAGTAGGGAAAGAAAAAGTAATGCAGGATTGCTTTATATGAATTAAATGTTTCCTATTTCCTAAGTGCCTACAAAATTGGTAAAGTACATACCGAAGTGGCTCATATATCCTATAGCAGATTTTTTTCTGCCTGATGCCCTCTGGTGGTGTTAACATTCTGCTTTCAGAATTTATTATTATCCAGCATGAGTTTCTTTCTCCTTAGTTCATCCTGGTATTCCTGGGTCTTAAGTAAGTTATTAGAAGAAAGTATTATGGAATTGAAATTTAATATGCCATAAACATGCCTTGCTATCCAACTTGAGGAAATGTTATTAATGAGCTACAGGGTTTATATTCTGTCATCATAGGAACTCACTGCCCTTGGATTATGATGCAACTCACCATCGGAAGATGCGACAGAAGCAGCTTCAACAGAAGTTCAGACAGCAGATGCAGGAGAAGCAGCAGATACAGTCAGATGTTTCAGGTTGCAGAACTAAAGATCAAGGTAAAGAGAGTTGCAGGAACTGGGGCTTGGCCACTCTAGAGAAAAGAAGGACGGGGGGTGACATGATAGCAGTATCCCAGTATTTGAGGGATTGCCACAAAAAAGAGGGGGTCAACCTATTCTCCAAAGCACTTGAAGGCAGGATAAGTAAAAAATGGATGGAAACTAATCAAGGAAAGAAGCAACCTGGAATTAAGGAGAAACTTCCTAACAGTGAGGACAATTAACCAGTGGAACAGCTTGCCTTCAGAAGTTGTGGGTGCTCCATCACTAGAGGCTTTTTAAGAAGAGACTGGACAGCCACTTGGGTTGGACTAGAAGACCTCCAAGGTTCCTTCCAGCTGTATTCTGATTGACCCTGGATAGAGAAGAATGTATGTAGTATGGTTAATTCATTCCATTTTAATTATGCCTTTGTCAGTGTGAGAGAATGACCTGCTAAGCAAAGCAAAGGTTTATTATACACAAAAATGCATAACCTGTTAATATCAACCAGTTTTACCATTTCAAGAAAAATAGAGGAAAGGAAATAAATAATCTGGAGTAATTTTAGGGATGCAGAGGTCAGCATGTTTAAACAGGAGGCGGTCAAATAATTATTGGGGGCAAGTCTGATTGACAAAGATTTAAATAGTTGAGCCATAAGTAGACTTTGTGAAGCAATTTAGATATAGATTTGTAAGAAAATACAGTGATGTGGAGCTGAGGCGGATGGAAAAGGCTTTGACCTGAAGAATTAGGGAGTTGTATTGACTTCTGTTGCTCCTGAAACTTTCCCAGGTGCTATTGGATCACATTTGAAACCTTTTCCAATAAGTGTTTGAACTAAAATATTGAAGGGGGTGGAGGGGGGAATCAAGTACAATGACTATCCCAAAGTATTCCAATGGATTTTAGATTTTACTTGAAAAAAATATTTAAATATAAATATAGCAACTCAATTCATTTGAGGGACGGGGGGGGGATAAGGCAGTGAAAGGCTATCATAGCTCTTCCTTGTAACTCAAGAGAATTATAAGGAGTCGTAAACAGAACAGGAACATTAAGAATCATGAAGCTCCCCCTCCCAAAAGAAAATCAATCAAATCAGCTGGAAGGAACCTTGGAGGTCTTCTAGTCCAACCCCCTGCTCAAGGAGGAGACCCGATACAATTTCAGACAAGTGGCTGTCCGGGTCTATTCTTAAAAACCTCCAGTGATGAAGCACCCACAGGCAAGCTATTCCATGGGTTAATTGTCCTCACTGTTAGGAAGTTTCTCCTTAATTCCAGGCTGCTTCTCTCCTTGATTAGTTTCCATCCATTCTTTCTTGTCTTGCCTTTTAATTAAATTAACATTAAAAATTACAAAGACAATAGCAAAAAATACTCAGTGATGACTGACCCTTCACTGTAGTTCTTAAGTGCCAGAAGAAAAAAAGGAACCTGGGAAGGGAAAGGGAGACAATAAAATCTCCTTTCCCAATCTGTATCTTCTGGGAAGAAAGAGAACAGTGGGAACTGGACCAGGGGTAGGCAACCTTGGGTCTTTTATGACTCGTAGACTTCAACTCCCAGAATTCTTGAGCCAGCATGGCTCAGCTTGGAAACCTCTCCCTTTCTCCTCAGCATGGCTGGCTCAGGAATTCTGGGAGTTGAAGTCCACGAGTCATAAAAGAGCCAAGGTTGCCTACCCCTGAACTAGACCTACAGCAACTTGAAGTTGCACACTTGAGCAACCACTGATTCTCCTTGGATGAAATAAGGAAAAGACCGATATGCCATATGCCAATCGCCAATTCAGTTTTACCTACCTTGATCCTGTCTCCCTGCCTCAGATTAGAAAGGTGGGGAACGGTTCACTTTTTCAATCATTCTGTTCTCTGAATACAGAGGCGTCCATTCCCCCTGCCTTGGAATGCAACTCTTCTGCACAACCAGAACCTGTTGTGGATGAAGAATTCCTTGCAGGTGAGTGTAAAATTGCTTTAAGGCGACCAGCTCATAGTTTTCATGGTATTCGCAGCACCAATTATTAGGGTACAATGTGCATCCTTTTCTCAGGCAACTCCTCCCCAACACATCTGGTTTGATGATGAATGCAGACCGGGAGGGGGGGGGGGAGGAGAAGGACTGTAGCAAAAGGAAGAAACAGCCAGTAGGCATTTACAATGAAAAGTTACTGGGAGCCAAGATGTTACTCATCCACATTCCCTTTTTCTAGAAAAACTCAGATTTAAACAGTCACATATCTGAGCTTGACCCTGAACATCGCCGCTTCCATTACAATCCAGAGCTGTTGGAAATCAGATGCCTAATTGAATGAGCAATAGTTGAGGTTCTGGTTTTAATACCTGACTGGTTACAGATGATCCAGAACTCTGGGACTTTCCTTTGGAAGCGACCGATCATAATGCAGCAGCTGTGCCAGCCCAATGCTTACGGTCACCTCTTGGACAGCATACCATGATGACTCGCAGCCGAACCCCACAAAGAATAAATAATCAGCAATCGAGTATAAAATCATCTTGGAATCTATCCTCCAGTCCCAAATCTTACTCATCAGGTAAATGAGAGGTCCCTAAACCTTTGGGCATCAGGAACCGGTTACATGGAGAGAGATTTTTCCGTGGACCAGAGGGGACGTGATTTTGTGTGCTGCCTACATCCCGCGGATGGTGCTTTGCTTGTTTGTGTGGACCAGTTGCTGGCATGCTGCGACCCGGTACTGGTCCACGGACCAGGGGTTGGGGACCCCTGAGGTAAACTATAAAGGAGATAGCTAAACAAATAACTTTTGTCTATATTAACTACTGTAGACTATATGACAAATGCACGTAATAGGGGAGAACAAATAACATATTATCTCCTCTGTGAAAAGCAGCTAAAATACAGCTTCTGAACTATGAAGCCTGTTGTACGTGAAATATGATAGCTCAGCATATAAAACTGGACGGTAATCTAAAGTATGTCTAAATTCTGCAGAGCGCAGAGAAAAAAAAAACCCTTCATTTTTCCCAGTATTTCAGCCAATGAATTATATCCAGTAAAATTGTAAAGTAAAATTGCTTAAAATGCAGTGGTGAAAAATGAAACAGGATACATTTTATTGTAGATAAAGAAAAGAAACTAGGTGAAAAATATTTTGTTTAGAAGGAAACTCTTTTCTGAATGACTGTTTTGTATTTCAGCTGAACGTAGCCCATACCGAAAAGGCCAAGGAATGAAAAAGAGAAGACTGGAGCCTGCGTAGAAAACAAGTAGACTTCAGCATGAGGGTTTTAATTCAGAATACATTTTAGCCCAATAAAGTTGCAGATCAAAGTATATTTTCTAGATTTTATTACAGAAAAAAGTGCATTGCTTTGCAGTATTTAACTAATGGCTTAAAACACCACTTCAACTCTAGTTAAAAGAATTAAATATTACAAATCCTAATATTTCATTCCTTTATATGTAATTTTATTTTAAAATTTAAAAAGGTACTTTCTTAACTTTCTTCATTCCAATTAGAAGAGAGCAATTTTAGTAATAATATATTCTAAATATAAGTGTGTTATAATGGTCTCACCTGGATATGAATTTGATGATCAGAGAAAATCATTTTTAATTTAAGTTATAATTGTCCTTTCTTTTAATGACCAAAATCAACAAAACCAAGGTTTCCACCAACTCAAAGAGGTACAACCTGAAAATATTTGGAAAGTTTACTACTAGAAGTTTAGAAAAGCATGACTTTTTAAAAGTGTAGGTTGGAAGAGAAATATATCAGTCTTGGACTTTTTATAGTGTCTATTTATTGGTCTGAGAAAACAAAAATCAATCAGTAGAATAATATAATTCATTTTGCAATCTATAATTTAATGCAGCATCTCATGTCATCATTTACTCTGATTTTACTGCTTGCATTAAATAAGCAGCATACCAGTAAATATTGCTACATAAACTGTCTCTGGATTCTCTACCACATCTTGGTAATAGGAGAGGTAACAGGTTACTGGTTTTATATTCAAACTGTCATGTTTTCTAAGTCACTTGCGCAAATATGTATCAATCTATTTTGTTAGATTGAGCAACTTTTCCCCAAACAATTCTTGCATGGAAACAGGATCAGTATACCTTTTGTTTCTGTTGCGAAAGGGAGAAGAATAATTAAAGCAGTTTTTCTGCGAGACTAATAGCATCAGGCTGAAATAAGTTCCTTATCTCCAGATCATCTGTAGGCTGTAGTTCCCTTTGACCAACAACTAAGATAACATTGGAAAGCGTCCCATTACTATCATGTCACAACTGTAATTGACTTAGGAAGAGCCCACATGTAAGATGTTATGTAATGTATGTATATCATTTATATAACTTTCCTTGGTCATTGTTTTGAAATAAACTTCCTTAATTTTCAAAATTGGCCCACTGTTCTGATTTGGAGATTAAACCAACATTATTTGAACTATCAATAATGCTAAATCCTATATATAAAAAATGAAGCTTCAGGATGCATGATTATACTTATATATTGAAATATTTAATGAAATGTTTCAATAAAGAGACATTGGCATTTTCTTCCTATCAGTATTGACATATAGGCATTTGTTTATATCTGAGTCCTTTATTCTGTGTCAGTTATTTGTGTGGTATATTACCTAGGCACAAGTAGGTTTTAACCTAAGGATGTTTTTAAAAAATGCATGTTTTTTGCGTGATTGGGCTGCAGAACAATCTTAATATTTCCAGGTGAACATTGGAGGCGGGCTGGAGATATTCTGGGTTTTCTTGGAAGCTTCATGTAAATATCTAAGTGGATAATTATTAGTCTTATTTCCTTAGTGACACATGAAATTTTCCACTAGATCCTTGGCAAGCAATATACCATAGTAGCCAGACACCTTATGATTGCTACCGTATATCGAGCTTCCTACATATAAATCTATTTTACAATATGCAACTTAAAATAGAAGAGATAAAGGAAAATTCTCCTTAGCTGATTTTAAAAAGCTAAGCAACATTGAACCTGTTCAGTACTTGATTGTCTGGAAATGCAGAAGCTGTAGACTAAACTGTAAGTTTTTTTTTTTTTTTAAATGTACTGTTGCCAAGAAAACTACATGGGTATGTCTATGAAACCCTAAGAAGTTGAAGGGGAAAATGTGCTGTATTTTATAAGGATGGGAGTTGCTAAACTGTGAGAAATACACTCAAGATCTTAAGACTTAACTTTACAAAAAAATCAACATTTTTAGCAAAAGAAACAACTTCCAGTCTTGAAACAGGGGATAGCACAACAAATATGACTGATACCAGGTAGCTCCTATTAGAAAAATTGTTACATTGATTTCATTCTTTAAAAGCAACTGGAAGTGAAAGGCTGTTTGTTTAACTGTCTTGTTTCCTTCATCTCTTTGCTGCCAAGATTACTACAGAAATGTTTACTTGGCTAAAAGAAATCTTCAGGAATTCTTCTACTTTTACTGTTGCAAGATCTGCAGCAACTATTTCATATAGTAATCAAAAAAGTATCAGATAAAAATTGGAATTCAAGTACGCTATACTAGAATTAAGTTGTAGCCCAGCAACATCTGAATGGCCACTGTCTTCCATTCCTGTAATAAATGAGGATTTCAATTATAGATTTACAGTACTTAAAACAGCACAACACTAAACTCCTGTAACACCTTAGTCAATTGCACAACACTAAACTCCTGTAACACCTTAGTCAATTGTAATCAATTCAAGCACAAAGCTCCATTTTCTTATTCCCTTTGTTCTTGTCGTATAATTCCTATATTGCAAGTCACTTTCAAGGTTCTACATAAATTTCCCATATAGTGGCAGATTTATGAAATTACAGTGATCACATAAACTCTTTTTTCCCTAGAGATATAGCAGCTTCTGTTCTAGTAGAGTAGGGTGTCAAACTGCTGGCCCACGGGTCGGATGCGTCATCGCAAAACCGCGCCCACCCCATTGCCGGCAATGGCAAAAAAGTTCCGATACGTAGCGCGACGTCACGTGACATCGAGAGTTTGACCTGTCTGTAGTAGAGTGTCTAAGATTCTAGTTTACTAGAGTGCAAGCTTGTAGTTCATGTAAACCATAAAAGTAAACTACCATGTTAAATTCCAAATGTCCTCACAGATCAAAGATACAAGGTAAATTAGTCTTTCAATAACTGAATGAATATACCAAGTCTGTTAAGACCTGCTCTTCCGTTGTCTAGTATCAACACAGGATTCCTTTTTTTTACATCTTGATGTGAGGTTATGTCTTAGAATCAGAGACTGTTCCAAGGGAGGCTTTACAAATACTTCGGTATGATAGGTTAAAAAAAAGGAAGATTCTTCTTTAGTATAAGAATTCTGGAATGAAGCTTTTTTTAAAAAAGGGGAGGGGGAATGGACAGATCTTGAAGAACCATGAATTTCACTAAGAAGGAACTGAGAATTTCAAGGGAGTTGCAAAAATGGGTGAGACAACATGAGGAAGAATTATTTTTGTTTTTAACTGATACGTCTCTGCAGAGTATTACAATTCAACATTAATAACTTCAATCTTTGCAACTGTTTCCTCCCATTCACTGAATCTTCATGAACAGACTGACAAGTGAATTCTGGCACACATATATACGTTCAGGTATCTATTTTTGTTCCCAACCATGAGAGTTTAAGATGTGTTGAATTTACTAATGCAACTTCCCAGTCCTTCTACCTACATCATAGATTTGGAAGTTCATAATGCCTGCTGAAATCTCCAAAAATAAAATTAAAAAACCTCACCAAAAAATCTCATCAATGTAGCTAAGCCTTTCAAGTAACAATACAACCATTGGTTGGATTCTTCTCTGAGCTTGAATAACTGCTTTGTAGCATTCTTCATCTTAGCCTTATCCAGATGGGTTTCCGGCCAGGGTTTGCAGCCCTGGGTTCAGAAAGGACGAGTCATCTGTCCTGTTGTAACTGGTGCTGACAGCAGCAGGAGCTCCCTCCACAGTTAAGCTTCAGGGCACTGAAAGAAGCAAATGCCAACTGAAAATGAAATGCCACAGTTCAACAAAAGCAGGTTTGGTTTATTTGAATGATTTCATTAAATATCTACAAAGAAGGTAACAAACTGCAGCACAAAGCGCAATTGTACAGGAAGCGCAATGCCTGGATTTAGTGCAAAACATACCATTAACTACGGCCAGGGAAGCCCAAGGTTTGAATTCATTTTATTTTATTTTTACAGTGTACATTGTTAAATAATGTAAAGAAAACATCTGTAATTCAGAAACAGATCTTGTGGGAAAAAAAAGGTACTCAAAGTGTAATATTAACACAAAATAATTTAACAGTTCAGTAGCATTAGTTAATTCTTCTAGACCTCAGTTATTTAATCCACAGGAGGGAAATCAATGGTAAATAAAACCAGTACTTGCATAACTAAGTGAAAAACCCAACCTCAAACATATTAAACCAAAAATACCATCCTCGTGCAACACTCAGCTGATCATTCTAACCATGAAGTGGCACCTTTCATCACTGATTCTTTATACTTCCTGCACGTCAATTCATTTTCCTTTGAAGAATGGCCACAAACTTAGAAAGTAAAAGCTTCTCCATTAACAGTAGGAAGCCACAGCTTCCCCATATCCCGTCAAAATGGGGACTTTAAAGTCTGAAAAGGTGTCGAAGCCCAGCTACCTAGACTCCCGTCTTTTGCCTTTCAGCCACCATGCCGAGGCCTCCCTCCTTGACAAAGCCACTCTAAACCTCCACTGGAGACAAAGGGATGGAAAGACAAACCTGTGCATATGTTTGAGGGTAGAGTGAACAAGTACAGAAATAACAAATTCCCTGCTAACCTTAAAGGAACTTTTTTGGGGAAAGGGGGGGGGACATTTTTTTTTTTTACTGAGTATACAAACTTTTAGACCAGCAGTAAAGCTACTTCCAAATACAAAATAGAAGTACTTTGACCCTTCACAGCCTGCTGCAGCAATACAGAGTAATACTAGTTGGTTGCAGTTATTTCATTTGAATAGAGAACCTGTATGTTGAGTTAGAAACCAAGTTTGAGCAGAAAGTAGGAGATATAGAACACCTACTAGAAGGCAACACAGTTACAGTCTTGGTACCAGTTTTGAGTCCTTTAGACATTTAACAAAAACAAGTTATTTTTGATTTTGAGTGTTTCAAGTGTTATCTATCCTTGGCAATGAAACCCGCAACATGGAATATCTATTTCTGCCCTTTCTAGGTAGAATTAAAGACAATGAAGAGCAAATCCCAGGAGACTTTCACACTCCCCAGAGTGATAAACTCCAGTTTCTGAACACATATTGCCCCTCCTAAAACCCTTTGTAGCTTTCAGTCAGAAGCTGTCCTTTCAGACAAGCCTTTCTCCCTCCTTCTCTCTCTCTCTCTCTCTGTTCACATTCAGCCCAGCTTTACTCTGGTTACATGTCATCATTTCTGTACCCTCCACCAATATCCATCGCTGGTTTTCCCCATCGCTCCATAGCTTTACCTTTTCAACGTACAGCTGCAGTAGCTTCCCTCCAACACCTACTCTAGACACTGTTACAGTATAAACGTCCAATGTTTTAGGCCTTTGGTATTTCAGTGGCTACGTCCAAAATAACCTCCCTCTCTCCTTTCCCTCCATCTGTCTAAAGTCTGCTAGGCAGGTGATGCTAACTGCAGAAGCAATAAAAAGTCGAAGGCACTAAAATATCCAGCAAGCATACTGGGAGAACAGACAAGTATTCAAGTACATTAATTTATACAATTATACATTCACATTTATCTAATACAATGAAAATAAAAAGGAAAAAAGTTAAAGTGTCTCCAATAAGTATCAGGATATAGCTAGCTTTTTCCCCATTTTTTCTTTTTTGACTGTTTAACCCTCTATATTCCACTCATTTTTTTTTTAAACTACTGTTGTCCAACAACATTTATATATCACAGTGTTTCCACATCAAAACTGATGGTAAGTACATGTCCGCAGGGAACTTTTAATTATTATTTTTTTCTTCTAAACATTTTAAATTGCTCTAATGCTGCTGTCAAAGCTGTTAGTATCTTTTCCTGAAAGCAGGAAAGACTTATCTCAAAGCATGGGCTATTCTGCATGTCCATCTGTGTGCTCACTCGCTCAGGAACTGTGATGTGATGCTTTGGAGGAAGGAATAGACAAGATGGTGAAAAAATGGACAGCTTTTCCCCTGGGCTTAATTCTTCAGAGCAAGGCAAACAGCATACTCAAGATTCATGCGAAGGCTAACAACTTTCTTCCCAACCCATAGGATCCAGCCTCTTAAGTCATGTGAATTTTACAGTCAGAGGCTGCTGACTTGCATGGTGATTTCCATCTTTATACATTCTGCCACATACAAGAATTAGAGGAAGCATGTGCCATCTTAGAGGATCCTGATCAATTTCTCCCCATCTTCCGAATGGGGGGCTTTACTTACTGAGAGCAGAGAGCAATGGTTAGAGGGGGGAATCCATCCCTTTTGGGCAACAAGAGCCTAGCAGTTAATTCAGGCCCCAACTCCTGCCCAAAGGTCTACCCAGCAATGTGGCTGGGAATCACTAAGTGGTCCGCAGATTAGAGCCAGGGGGGTTGCTGATAGATTTCTGTAAGTTGCTGATGTTGAAGTTTTGTAATGAGGCAGTTCCTACAGGCTGGAACTGGTTTAAAGGCTGCTGTGCTGGACCACCTGTCCCGCTCCAAGGGGCTACAAAGGGCACTGTTGGATAACCAAATGGCTGAGGGGGACACATGGCCTTGGTGAAGGGACCTAGGGAGGTAGCTGATGCTGCAGAGATAGGGGTAGCACCAAGAGATGATGTCATCGAGATGCAGAGTTGGCTTGGTGCAGAGAACTTCCTTGCCATTCCTGGACCCTAAAACAAAGAGAAACAATGGAACTCAATCCAAAATCAAGCTATCTGAGAGTTGCTGCACAAATTTCTTTTGTCAACTCTATCCAAGTATGACCTCAAAAAGTAGCTAAGGCACCTGGATAGTGCTGCTTAAAAGTTTATGAACTCTTTTGAATTTTCATTATTTCTGCAGAAATGTGACCTAAATGTGATTGATTTATTTGTACAAGTCCTAAAATTAAATAAAGAGAAGCACATTACAGAGTCGAACACATACTGATTTATTGGGGGAAATGATCCGAAGCTACATATTTGGGTATGGTAACAGTGTATGAAACTTTGCTTTCAGTAACTAGTGTGCCCTCCCTGGTCAATAATAACTGCAACAAAACATTTCTGCTAACAGTTGATCAGTCCTGCACAATCAGCCTAGAGCAGTGGTTCTCAACCTGTGGGTCGGGACCCCATTTGGGGTCGAATGACCATTTCACGGGGGTCACCAAACCATGCTGTCCGCCATTTTTTCCCCTTTTCCCTAGCTGTCCTACTCCCTTATTGGTGGCCACACCCACTTGGGGGTCACCACAACATGGGGAACTGTATTATGGGGTCACGGCATTAGAAAGGTTGAGAATCACTGGCCTAGAGAAATTTTAGTCTATTCCTCTTTTACAGAATGGCTTCAACTAAGGGTTGTTGGAGGGGGGTCTTCCTCACATAAACTGCATGCTTCAGGTTTTTCTGCAGCATTTCTATAGGATTAGGGTCAGGATTTTGACTTGGCAATTTCAAAACTTTAACTTTCTTATACTTTAACCATTCTTTGGTCTTACAACTTGTGTGGTTTGGCTCAATGTCTTGCTGCATGACTCACTTTCACAGCGAGATACCCTGACGTTTTCCTGTAGAATTTGCCAGCAGAATTCAGACTTCTATCAAGCCGTCCCAGTCCAGAAGCAGCAAAGCGAACCCAAACCACAATCCTGTCACTCGCGTGTTTCACAGATGGGATAATGTTCTTATGCTAGAATGCAGTGTTTGCCTTTCGTCAAACATAACACTTTTCATTCAAGCCAAATTACATTATGGTTTCATCTGTTCATAGAACATTTGTTCCAACAGCCTTCTGGCTTATTCTCATCATCGTTTACAAAATGTAGCCGGGCAGCAGTGTTCTTTTTGGAGAGTAGTGGCTTTCTCCTTGCGCTCCTGCCATGTACACCACTGGTGTTGAGTGCTGTCCTGACGGTGGTTCTCACGAATGCTGACATTGGCAAATGCAAGAGAGGCCTTTGGTTCCTTAGATGTTACCCCTTTGAGTCCTCTCAGATAATTATATATTTTGCTTTTGATGTGATCTTGGTTTATCTCTTCCGGGGAGGGCAACAATGCTGTTGAATTGCCTTTATTTGTACACAATCTGCCTGACAATAGACTAATGTAATCCAAACTCTCTGGAAATAGGTTTTTTAACCTTTTCCAGTCATGACACACTTCCAAAAACCTGTGTGGTGAAGATCAGATTTTTAATTCTGTACTTTAAATAAAGCAGGGCCTCCCATGTTCATACCTAATTTATCATCCCATGGATATAACTTCATGGAATCTTTTAATTTCTCCTTCAAATGAACTGATAATCCTAGAGATTCATGAAATTTTGCCACACACAAATATGTAGCTTTGGATAATTTTCCTTAATAAATGATCAAACTAATACAATGTTTCTCACTCATTTGTTCTTTTTATCTGGCTTTAAGAGATGAGATCATATTTATACAGAAATATTGAATTTTCAAAGGGGTTCACAATCTTTTAAGCACCATTGCAATATTAATTAATTCTTCTTCATCATCATCATTCTAGCCATTGTTTACCCACGGCAGAATGAAGGCCTCTTCCCAATACGGTTCTGAGCTTCCTATTGCCAGCTGGGCCAGAAATACTTGCCGATGTCGTCAATCTATCTTGTTTTGTGTCCCTTTCGTGGACGCTTTTTATCAAGTGGGATCCATTCTATGACTGCCTTGGTCCACCTGCCACCAGTTCTTCTTGCTATATGACCAACATTCTCTTTGGGAAAGAAGGATGGCTATTTAAATCTGATTAATTAACCAAAATTAATTTAATCAATCCAATTTAAATGGCTATCCATCTTCCCCAAAGAGAATTGTGTATGGCACATAACAATTAAAAAAAACACAGCCAATCTAAAATTGATAGGAATGTAAAAAGTCATAGCAATAAATAGCACAAAAACCAAAATACTAAACTTGCCTCATAATTTCCGTGTCCTTTGCTTCCTTTCTTGCCAGACAGATTCATAGCGTCACGAGCCCAGTTGTCCACTAGTTTGTGCAGATCATCAGTAAAAGTTCCTTTCCGACTAGAGGCAGGGGGCTGAGACTGGGGTGCCTGGCTGTTTACTGTACCCCCAACAGTGTTTACACTGCTGGTCCCTAGAAAAATAAAAGCAGCTATCATTTAAATTTGATTGAAACAGAATTCCCTGGAGGCCATCAAGAATTACAATGCAAAATAAGAGCAATAATTTAAAAAGCCATGCATATGAAGTCTACTTGGACATAATGAAAAGGAAGGATTTTAGCAATCAGCTAGCAGTTTTTCTGCTATTAAGTTAATTACGTAATTGTATGTTATTTTTCACATCAGTGGGTGGTCTGCAAAGTTGCCGTTTTCCACAGGCAAGTGGATTAACATTGGGCATTAATAACAAGGTTGTCGGGAAGTTTCCTCCCGATTGTCTACAAGTATCTATTATGCTTGGTTAACCCATTTGCCAACTCTACCCACTCAGTTCAATACCAAGGAATTGTGTATTCATCGGGGTAACCACTCTGTTCTGCAGATGGACAATCTGAAACTCAGGAACACATTACTGGAAAGAAACACTTGTGTTACTGGCAGCAATCATGAAACAAAATTGTACTAAGAGAGCACTGACTTCACATCCCAACACAAACACAAAAAAATGACATTTGGCAGACAATCTCCTTTGCTTCAAACTGAGATGCTGGCTTCCAGGGAAGCCTGCTTATTTAGTTCCAAAGGTTTCATACCTTGGGATGGAATGATCTCAATACATCTAAAAAGAAAAGCACAAGGAGCTACTTGAATAAAAAAATATGGCACTTTCTAGAATCAGATCATAAGAATAAAGACAAGTTCAATATGTCCATGGGTATATGCCAAAGGCTTTCCAATGGCAAATCTGCTGAAATGGTATGGAAAAGTATTATATCTTGTAATACCGTAAATGCCGGCGTATAAGACGACTTCCGCGAGCGCTGAAATCGGTGCCAAAGACGGGGGTCGTCTTATACGCTGAGTCGTCTTATACGCCAGAAATACTGGTAGTTTCCGGCGTATAAGATGACGTTCTAGGAATGCGGCCTGGCTATAAAGACGGGGGTCGTCTTATACGCCGGGTCGCCTAATACGCCGGCATATATGGTAGTTAGTCGAATAGCAGAAACTTCAACACAAATCTTGAGAACTTCAATGTGTTATGAAAAAATCACCCATAACCAAAACAGATAGATTCACCAATTTATAAAATAGAATCTGAACGCAGGAAGGTCACTTTATAGGTCTGTACATGACATCTAACGTGGAAAAAATTGCAGTGTTAAGTCAATTAGCATACTGATCCTAAATAACCCCCAGTCAAGTGAAGAAAGCTTCTTACAATACAAAGGGAAAGATTTTGTTCATATATATAGAACTTAAAGCACAACAGAACAGTATGAAAGCACTCCCAATACTGCTGTTTAAAAAAGTACTGGAATCTAAGTTTTATTTTAAAAAGTCAGGGGGGAATGAAGAATTTGTGCAGTGCTTTGGATCTGAGAGCAAAGAGGTGCTTTGGCACTTGCATGTGGCTTACAATTATATGTAGCCACATGCATCTTCAGTGGGAGGCAAGACTGACAAGTGACAAAACATGCATTGTGCGTGAAGTTCAAACTTTGCAACTTTCATACTTGTACCCAGTGTTGGGTTACAAGCAAAAAAGGGCAGGTTTGCACTGCAATGTTACTCTGTGTGTGTGATTTTTGTGTCATAATGAATGGCAGGGATACCTATGACTACAATTCCATATCCAAACATCTTTTCCTGGGATTGGTAAGTTCTATGGGCCCGGCCTCAAGTGCTCCTAAGCACTTTTTGCCTTCAGATCCAAACTGCTGCACAATCTTAGTCTCTGTGGCATTGTGCATTATGACAACTGGATCCTATTGCTTTAAAACTAATAGCTAAAGGTTACAGACAGTAACAACTGGATTCTGGCTCCCTAGACCTGATAAAAATGCAAGTAGAGAAATAAAAATCCTTATCTGTGATAGCAGTGAGGCAAGGCGTTACTGCACTGTGAAATACTGTATAAGCAAGCAAGGTGATTAACTAAGGTAACCTAAGAGACAACCATCTCCCCCAAACTGAACAGACAGGAGGGGGTAAACGTGCAAACAAGAAAATGGAAAAAAGAAATCATTTGTCCAGGTGAAAGAAATGAATGTGGTATTGAACCACTGTTACTGTGTAACATGCAAAGGAACTATATTTGATACAATAGGCTGTAACATAGGCATAAATCTACTGATAGAGAAACAGCCAGCCACACATCAGCACAGGTAACAGACAATAGTGAAGAAAAGGAAACCACCTTCACATCATGCCTAAAAGCTTTGTCATCAGTTTCATGCAGGGACTAGAAGATATTCTTCAGCCCCTTCCTGATGGCCATAAAAGATACATTGCTAGGTATAGTGCCTACAAGACATTGGGGTAAGATTGATGGTGTGAATCCTAAAGTGTGACTAATCTTTCTCTTTCACTAGCTGTTCGGCATGCACCCAATTGCCTCAGAAAACTCACTAAGATAATTAGATAAGGACTTATACCATATTAAAAATGACCTCAGTTGTTAAAAGTAACCAATTTTTAATCTATTAAACCAGCCATCAAGAAGAGTCTGACAAGAATGTGGATCAGTGTCAATAGAAAACAACTTCCCCTCAATCTTGCTCAGTCACAGCAAATATTACAGAATTTTATTTTGGCTCTTATCTTTATAAAGAGGTCACAGCTCTTTCTCTCCCTGACTACATCACTGCATTAGCTCTTTTTCCTAACTCTGCCATTGTGTTTCACTCCATTTACACCAAGTCCTCAAATTACACGAAGTCCTCAAATTATGATCACAATTTACACAAAGTCCTCAAATTATGACCACAATTGGGACCAGAATTTCTGCTGTTAAGGGGGTCTCATCCAATTTTGCAACTTTTTTTGGCCTGTTTATTAAGGGAATCATTGCAGTTGTTAACTGGATCAGGCAGTCATTAAGAGAATCTGGTTTTCTTCATTGACTTTGCTGTCTGAAGCTGGCCGGGAAAGTCTCAAATGGTGATCAAATGAATCCGGGACCTTACAACCCTCATAAATATATGCCAATTGCTAAGCACCCAAAGTTTGACCATGTGATCTTGTGGATGCTGTGACAGGGGTTAAGTGCAAGGACCGGTTCTAAGTTACTTTTTTCAGTGCCATTGTAACTTTGAATGGTTGCTAAATTAATGGTTATAAGTCGAGAAATGCTTGCATTATACCTTTATTAATGACACTTTTTCTTATGCTGTAGGGCAGAGGTCCCCAATATTTTGGGCACCAGGGACCGGGTCCATGGAGAGAGGTTTTTCTGCAGACTAGAGAATATGTCGTTTTGTGTGCTGCCTGCATCCCACGGATGGGGCTTTGCTTGTTTGTGCGGACCTGTTGCTGGCATGCCATGGCCTGGTATTGGTCCACGGACCGGGAGTTGGGGACCCCTGCTGTAGGGTCACTCTGAGGTCATTTGCTTGCTAGTGGTCCTTTAACATAACATACTGGTCATATGCAGCTGAATCAGTACTTACAGAAATCCCCTTTTGACATAATTATCACAACCAAATTCCTTTCAAAAAGGGAATGTGCCTTCTAATATGATATGAAAATTACTAGAGTCAATATATGCTAGAGCCTCATGATTAATCTCCAAGAAGTACATCATTAAGTGATGATCAAAGTTATCTTTTGTAGTAGTAATGGGATGTCCAAGTCTACTTCTGCAATAATGCAGAAATACATATTAGAAGGAACAAAGAATAGTTGCTGTGCTTAAGACAGATTCAGGGAAGTAAAACTGTATGGCGTTGAACATAGCTTAGCAGTCAGAATTCAGAGGTAACCAAAAATGAAATAATTACTACAGAGCTGGTTGCAAGGGCAGACTTTTTTCACCATCTTCCCTAAAGCATAAAGAGAAAGCAATTGGTTAAAGAGAAACAGTGAGAAACACAGTATTAGCAAATAGCATAAAGCACCTGGTGATAAAGTAGGAAAACCCAACAGGTTATCATCCCTTAATGACACTGCTTTTAGTTCTTGAGTGGCCTTATAGCAAAAC
This sequence comes from Crotalus tigris, assembly GCF_016545835.1. Taxonomy (NCBI): domain Eukaryota; kingdom Metazoa; phylum Chordata; class Lepidosauria; order Squamata; family Viperidae; genus Crotalus; species Crotalus tigris. The sequence goes on along the minus strand of NW_024096462.1, from coordinate 363,896 downwards.
ACATCATGACAACTTTCAAGTAGAGGAAGAGTAGCAATATGTCAATTTAAGTACATACTGGTACTTGTTTAGAATTTCTCAAGTACATTATGGCTGTGAGATTTTTATAATGTAGGGTAATTTCAATTAGTTTTTTGATCGTTCAAGTTCTCTTCTTGTTTAAAAAAAACATTACCATCAAATTGAATTGAAAGATAAATCTGAACTGAATGCAGTATTGAAACCTTTCCTCTCGTTTTTAACTGACTTCAAAAGAGAGTAACAACAAATAAACCTACCAAAGTTTATTTGTAACTGATACAATGATTGGCTGATTTAATCCTCAAAACAATTTCACTTTTCCTAGAAGATCAGTGCCATCTAAAGCAAGAAGGAACCTGTTGAACCTTTTCTACTTTTATGCCAAGTGTATAAAGACACGTGTTATTGAGGTCAGCCTCATATTTGCTAGTAAGGACCTTTTCCCCTATACAATCTATTGACAAAAAAAGACAGACCTCAGGAGAACAGAAAACCTGTTAAAAATTGAGTAAAGCCAAGCCATGCTTCCACAAGCATTGCCAAGTTTTAGGGGACAGCACAAATCAAGTGATGCCAAATTGAAGGCATTATAAATTTCCATTATTTTTAGCCCCCCCCCTCAAAGTTTTCCCCCACATGGCTCATAGTTCACAGAATATTTATGTACCAAAAAAACCCCTCACAAAAATCCCATAGAGCAATTATACATGTAAATTACCCACATCCTTGCTATTAATTATCCTCAAAATAGTTACTGTTTTCTGAGATTTTTATTTTACTGCAATTTAGTATTTTCCAATCACTTTTTCCCCCCCAGTCTTGGCTAAATCGCCATTTAACAGCACCTGGCTGATCACGTCTGGGCTCAGAAATTAAGACATATAAAATTCAATTGCTGATTGAGGAAATTTTCCTCTAAAATCAATTCAAGGGAAGAAATATTTTTGTCCTAATTTCATGCAGGAACCTCTGTCCACCCATTACTCATGATGAGAAGACAGGACCGTAATACCTGTAAATTAAACTAGCCATATCTTTATGCAGCTTGTAGATCAGCTCTCTAGCCTTCCTAGATTTTTTTAAATCATGGTAGTGGGAGATCAGATGTATTCCCTAGTTTCTAACTGAACTGTGAGCAGTTGGCCACATAACATTCGGGGAAAATTGTCTTCTTGATCTGAAGCACATCAATGGAGAAAAAAAAATTTATACCGCTTCTCCTGGAGCAGATATATCCCCCTAATCTTGCTAAACTGCTATTGTGTTCAGCCATTGCTATACTCATACCTGTGCATGCTTGTTTACTTGAGTTGACAAAAATAAGTCCACACAGATGAACAACAATCTGTTCACTTCAGAGTTGTGTGAATTAGTTTCTCATGTCGATTAGGAAAGGGATAAGCACCTCTCTGTCTGGCATATCTTGTCCCTGGCCATTATTTCTCTATACACTACAGAGAAGTTTAAGTGTCTAGGCAAGGAATCATAAGGTTGTCTCCTTGTAACCTGAAGGACCATATACAACCACTACTACCACCAGAACCTTTTAGCTGAGCAGCAGGGTAACAATTTCAGAACACTGTTTTCTGCAAGCTACACTTCTCAGCCAAGCCCTAAGGTCAGAGAGACACAAGAAGGCAGATGTAAATGGACAGCATGTGATAACAGATCCAAGTAGCCGAAAACAAAAAGACGAGGAAGGAGTAAAGGTGTTACACACAAAGAGCCAAGCAGGGCGTACTCAGAAATCGGGTCCTCCTGCCACCAGGCTTGAATGTCACCCGCTCAGATGCACAGTTAAACTTCACACAGCCTGTGATAAAACAGAAAACAGAAAAAAGGGGCGAAGAACAAGGACAGGAGATAGAACACAACTACAAGATGTTAGAGAACTCTAAGCTGGACTGGTGAAATGCATTAGCAAGACACAGGAGAAAGAACCTCAACCAATTGAGAGCTTTACACAAGACACAAGAAACCAGGACCTTTCTCTCCCCCCCCCCCTTCCAAATAATCACATCTCCAATCTCATGTTGTTTCTGATACCAGAACACAACTATTTTAATCCAACTGCATGCCATAAGTAATATATATTATAGCAACGGCACATTAGGACATAATATTGTACAATTTGAAAGATATGTAAGATTTAAATCAGTATGCTCCAATGACTTCCTTCTATGGTTTGGAAGGAGCTCTGACTAACATTTCTGTATTGTACTATTTCATTTGTCCTTATCTCATCCTTATTTCACATGCCTGATCTGTTTATACAATGGAACTGTACTTATTCCAACAGTTATTCATAAGGGTGGAATCAATGATCAGAGTACACTGTACAAATCTTCCAGAAAGCTTAGTTTTCAAACAAGTATAATGGGACAGACAAGTTGATCTATCTTATTTTGGCTAGGCCAGGCTCTAGAAATCTTGTCATCCTCTGATGCAGATAAGCCCCGCAGAACTCAATGTTACTGATACCCATCTACAATATTTACCTTGGCCTGGCGCAGAAAGGCTTGGAACAGAAATGGCACCATCACTAGTAAAAGCTGAATAGAGATTTTCACTAGAAGGAGATGGCTTCAGTGGCTGCAACAGATGGTTCTGTCCTGTTTCAGGGACACTGCCAGGAGGGTGCAGGGTCTGCTCCTGGGGTAGAACTGAAGGGGCACTCTGAGCAGACAGGTTTCCTGTGCAGGGAGAGAGGAGAGCAGAAATCAAGGCACTGGTAGTATAGTGAATCCTCTGCTTTCCAATCCTACTAATCATGTTAAAAATTTGGTCATGATCGCTAATGACAGACAGGTGTTTGCATTAGCTATTCAGGCTGAAATTACAAGAGTAAAATTCATTGAGAAACCACCAATCTCTATTTAGAGGGCCCTGGTTGCAAATGAACATTCAAGTGTTCACATATGATGAGTCAATTTGGTGTACTGGTTAAGGCATCAGGCTAGAAATAAGGAGACCGTGAATTCTAGTTCCACTTTAGGCACAAAGTCAGCTGGGTCACCTTGGGCCACTCACTTTCTCTCAGCCTAAAAAGGAGGCAATGGCAAGCCACTTCTGAAAAACCTTGCCAAGAAAACGGCAAGGACCTTTCCATGCAGTCTCTGAGAATCAGACGATGGAATGGAAAAATTTAAAAAAGGTTAACAAAGCATAGTTGCTGTCTTCACATGATAGGGCTCATTTTTACTACATAGATCAGGAGTTGTGAATCTCTAGCCCGCTGAAGAATTAGGAGAGGTTTCATATTCAGTTTTCAGTATCTATTCCTCTTCTGTCCCATTATTTATGCCACACTTCTGCTAGAGAGGATCTCGGGGAGTGGGCAAATATTGAGAACTAGGAGGCGTTTCCATGGTGAATTCAACAGAAGCTAAAAAGAAAAATGTGTGCTTTAGAGGGATTGTGTATTAAATAGTAAGGGTTGACAGGTAATCTCTTGAATACTGCCATACAGCCATTTGTCTGAAATGGTGTAGGGCAGTGGTTCTCAACCTGTGGGTCGGGACCCCATTTGGGGTCGAATGACCATTTCACGGGGGTCGCCAAACAACGCAGTCCACCATTTTTTCCCCCTTTTCCTTAGCTATGCTACTCCCTTTTATTCTATTGGCTTTTGAAAGCCAATAGAATAAACTCTCTTGAATAGAGTCTAATTCTATTGGCTTTCAAAAGCCAATAGGAATTGTCCAGGCTGTCTCTGCCCTGCTGAGCCCGCCAAAAGTCCCATTCTGCAAACGGTGCTGCACCAATTGAGTAGTCCTCGACTTACGACCGGTTGAGTAGTCCTCGACTTACGACCGGTTGGGGGTCGCGGCATTAAAAAGGCTGAGAACCACTGGTATAGGGTTTCCTGCCTGAGCAGGGGGTTGGACTAGATGACCTCCAAGGTCCCTTCCAACTTTATTATTATTACTATTACTATTACTATTACTACTACTACTACTAATAATAATAATAATAATAATAGATGTTGATTGGAAGGGATATTTCCTGAGACCTGTTGAGGGCCCACTTGAGTAACTGGACAAGTATTTCCTCCTGAGTATGGGGAGGCTTTAAAGAGAATATAAAGTAATCTGGTTCAGGCAGTAAATCCTTTGCCAAACTCTATTTTTATCAGAAATTTGCTGGGGGAGTTAAGGGAGAATTCCTTAACAAATCTTCCCTCTAAATCTGAAGTTTTTAATTTAACTAGTATGAAACCCTAAGAAAGTAACAAGAGGAAACAAATTATGGATGGGGATATATTAATTACAGTCGACCTGGAATAGCATCAAGCCAGAGTCCATTGTACTCTGGAGTCCTACTATCTGATTGTCAAATATTTGTACATGATACAAATCAGATTAATAAATAATACCTTAGAAAATAGAAATAAAAAAACAGTATCAGTGAAAAATAATTTGGGATATTGACTACAAATAGGCTATATGATATGGCTACAAAAATGGATATTCAACTTTAAGCTGCATTAACAAAATATAATTCCCAAATCATAATTCCTTTCTATTCTCCAACTCAGCCCACTGCATCCAGTTGTGTGCATTACAAGAAAGATTCAGAACAACTGGAACAAGCTCAGATAAGAGCAACAGAAGTGATCAGCAAAGTAGAAACTAAGACCTAAAAAGTGAGATTGAAGGACCTACAGATAGTCCTCAATTTATGACTGATTGGTTAACAACTGTTTGAGGTTACGATGGACTTGAAAAAAGTTACTCACAACTTGTCCTTGAAATTATTACTGCTGTAGCACTCTGTGGTTACGTGGTCACATTTTGGGGATTTGGCAACTAGCTCACATTTACAACTGGTTGAAGCATCCAGTGGTCATGTGATAGTAAATTAAGGTAGGCCTCGCAAAACTGCCTATTGGATAAGTTAGATTTATGATCACATGATTTGGTTAACAGCTATATGATTCACTTAATGACCAGAGTTGATTTAACCATCACTGTAAAAATAGCCATAAAGCTGAATCCAGACACAAATAGGGGAAGACTTAGCTACAGTTGAGCTACTTCAGCAAGGCCTTTACTGAGAATTCTGGATAATCAGGTCACCTAAGTTAAGGAGTAACTTGAAGTATGATAAAATAAGTGGCCAATTGTAAGAAAATAAGTGCCCCTCTGTTAGAGAGATGGGTGATTAATAAGTTTGGTGTGTGTGTGTGTGTGTGTGTGTGTGTGTTTGTGTGTGTGTAAAGTGGTTTGGCTGAAACAAAATTGAAACTGTAGCAAATTAAATGGATATAAACCAGGTCACCAATACAAAAATGAAAACTACTTTAACTCAGTACCAAATCAACTGCAACAAATATGACAACTTTTCCTACATTTTTAGAAAGCTTACCCAATATCTGAGGGCTCTTATTACCCTGGGAACTGCTGCGACTGGACCTGCTGCTTTTTCCTTTAGTAGGTCTTCTTCTCCTGCCTGAGAGAGGGGCAGCAGGAGGGATGATTACTGGTGGAGGTACTTTGCCCAACTTTGTGTAAAGGAGTTCAATCTCCAGTTTTTGACGACTCTGAAGTTCCTGGATCTCTTTAAGGTGCCTGCCAAATGAAAAGATGGTATACTTATTTATTTGTGAGTCCTTTACATAATATTATCTAGACCATGGATGTCAAACTTGCCGCGTCACGTGATGTGTCGTGACGTACCATGACTTTTTTTGCATTGCTGGAGCTGGGGTGGGTGCAGCCTCCATATGATGCAACTGGCCCGCAGGCCAGCAGTTTATAACAACAACAACAACAATAATAATATTGCAAGGGACCTTGGAGATCATCAAGTCCAACCCCCTGTTCAGGCAAGTAACCCCTACACCAGTGGTTTTCAACCTGTGGGTCGGGACCCCATTTGGGGTCAAACGACCATTTCACGGGGGGTCGCCAAACAACGCAGTCTGCCATTTTTTCCCCTTTTCCTTAGCTGTGCTACTCCCTTTTATTCTATTGGCTTTTGAAAGCCAATAGAATAGACTCTCTTAAATAGAGTCTAATTCTATTGGCTTTCAAAAGCCAATAGGAATTGTCTAGGCTGTCTCTGCCCTGCTGAGCCTGCCAAAAGTCCCATTCTGCAAACGGTGCTGCACCAGTTGAGTAGTCCACGACTTACGACCGGTTGAGTAGTCCTCGACTTACGACCGGTTGGGGGGGGGTCACGGCATTAAAAGGGTTGAGAACCACTGCCCTATACCATTTCAGACAAATGGCTGTCCAGTTTCTTCTTAAAAACTTCCTGACACCCCTGATCTAGACCAATGTGTTTGTACTGCTCTATTACCTGTAAGTAATATAAGGAACTGCTCCTACCCATCTGGCCTTCTGGAACATGGAACGGCTTGGGGGCCCTGAGGAAGGCACTCTACGGTGGAGTGGTTGATGAAGTAAGTAGATTCCCCCCCCCCATCCCATCCTTCCCCTTGGCCTTAGTTTTTTACATAACTCTTTTGGTTTAGGTTAGCTAGTTTATTTCCATGGATTTTTGGAAATTCATGCTGTTTTCTGGCTTTAATGTTTCAGCCCATCCTTCCCTCACTGAACACTATGTAAGATGTGGGACCCCAGAATTAGTAATCATATGGTCCTTCCAGCACACTCAGAAGTTGCTAGATGGGCGGAAAACTTGAAATCGCTGTAAATTTCTTCCTATCTTTAATTTCAATGGTTGTTTTATTCATTTTTGAATAAAATGTAAAACATGTGCATGCAAACACATAATGTATACTTAGCATTTTTGTACTGTGATCTTAAATTTGCATTTTAACTCTTTAGCTTCTTATTTTCATTCAAGTCCCCAAGTGCTGCTGCATGACGGGGTGAGTTTCCGTCGTGTGCTCCAACTCCTGACGATTTAGCAGTTCGAAAGCATGTAATCGCAAGTAGTTAGGCACCACTTCAGGGGAGGGCCACATTAATGGGGAATTGAAAGGAGCCCCCAACCGGGCAACCCCCAATGATGTCCCCGGCTAACCCTTTCAACCCAGAAGCGTCTGAAGTACTTCTGACATGAATGCGAGTGCGAGTTCCTTATTTTGGTTTGAAATTTTGTTAACTGTTTTAAGTGCTTGCCTTGGGCCAAAAGCCTAGAGATAATTCAAACAAATAAAATAAATGTAATCTGGAGAGCTTTAGCTATAAGCTATAGGCAGAAGGTTCTTACCTCCTTGACTATTTTTTAAAACTTCTCTAATATAAAATTGAAGAGGATAATAAGACATTGCATCATTTTTATTTGCAGAGAAATTCTTCAGCAAAAATTTCTTGGGATTGCTAATGAGCATCCCAGAGACCAGCTTGTCTTCTGCTTAATGGTTTGCAATTGCCAAGGTAATCATGGAAGTTTTATAATTAGGCAAGTCTCCCCTGGCAGCCATTTTGTGAGTGTGCCCACTACAAAGACTCAAAATTCTAAATATGCTCAGTCCTAAAAGTTATTTACTCTTGCATTGGATAAAGAAAACCAACTCAGAGATGGGAGTATTTCTTCTCACTAGCTACCATAAACCAGCCTGAAAACTTACTTTTCCCGCAGTTGACGTAGCTCACACTTCAAATCTTCATCTTCTATGTCTGACTCATTATCGCTGCTCAGGTAGGAAGAGTTGAATGAGTTGCTGAGACTCTGGACTGGAAGACTGATTTTGGAAACAGGTGGATGAAGAGAATCAGGACTCCCCAAACCATCGTCAAACTCTTTAGCTGCACCACTCAGGAAAGCAGCTTCCAAGTCAGATGACGGTCCATTCAGATGCAGAGATGGCCTTCTCTGTGCAAATTCCGATTTAGGAGTTGTAAGTGGAGAAGAAGCTTGCTCAGAGTCCACGGACAAAGGGACAACTTCAGGAATCTCTCTCTCTACGCAGGTTACCTCATCTTGAGTTCTAGACACAGAAAAGCGACCAACTTTGTCTGTCGTTGTGGTCACCTGGAAACGTCCAACCTTGGTTGGCTGCAAATGAACGGTGGGAGGGACTCCACCATCCACTGCATCCACTGAAGTAGCAGGAATATTATCTGCTGTCCCACTGAAGATTTGCTTCACGAGAGTACTTTCTGGACTGCTGCTAGACAAAGATGAGGATTCCGAGGCTCTTGTTTCAAAGTGCTTGGGTTTACTTTCACTGCCTTTCTGATCATCCACAGCCACGGACACCTAATTGTAACAGAGATATTATTAACTCAGTTTAATTGTAGAAACACATAAGGCGTATAGCACTTTAGGTCCCTGCACTGAAAAGATGACAATATACATTTATACGTTGTGAAAGAAATATGGAGAGGGAGTAAAATGAAGTAGAATTTGTCTCAATTGTAGAAACAAGGGGTATTAATAGAGGGCCTAAGAGATGTGCCAAAAGCTTAACAGAAAAAGCCATGACAATTTTAAATATGTTTTTCTCTTTACACACATTTAGTTAAAAAGCCAATCATTGCACTGGACTGTTCACTGATAAAATGATCGTTCCTCAATACCAGTCAATACCTGATCAGAGCTGTGGTATTGGCCTGTTTTTCCTATTTTAAGTGTTACTGTAATGTTTAGCAAGATACTGTTCCTGATTCTGAACTATGAATCTCAGCCAGTTTTAAGAGATAATGGAGGATCACAATTTCCCACTACCAGTTTGTACAATAGTGGTGTTAATATTGTAGTCCACTCAGAACAGAAACAGAAATAATTATTTCCCCTCAGTGCTCTCCTTTGGAAATCTTACTTTTGGGTTTTACTTTTTAAAAATGGATGTTTATATTATTTTAAAGACTTTTCCCTTTTTCTGGAAACAGAATGTCTGGCTGAAGAGTTATATGCTCATGTAGTAAACCACTACCCTGGGGAATATTTATGGCTAAGTGCCAGGAATTAACGATCACAGAAACCTTCATAGGGAAATAACATGGAGAGAAAGTGATGGAATTTTATGGATTTTCTCCAAAATTTCATTCCTATGCATTTGAGAAACCCTTCACACAAGGTAATTTACTAGAGAAATGTGCCTCCAGTGTCTGGTATTGGTGTTATATTCTGGCTCCCTGTTCTCTAGCTCACTGCCCGACCAATGGACCCTCAGAGACCCTGGTTCTGGCTGTTGCCACTGAATGCCAGGTCAGTTTGTAATAAAGCCTCCCTCATCCATGATTTCAGTTAGTCAACTAATGGATCCCATGGGTTTCAGGAGGCTATTTGGGTCGTTCCTGAAGGTATGGTGCATGTCCTAACCGAAGCCTTAGTTGCAGCTGAGACTTTGAAGCGGATTGTGTCTATGCGGTTCTTTCCTCTTGTCATGAGTTTCTACTTTTTGCTAATATTGTTAACTAAATTAGGAATACTTTTGGACTAAAATTAATCCTATTCTGATCCCACTACTGCTCGGTTGCCTTATTTACACAATATGTTAACTTCCTCTTTACCTATTTATTGTACTATGTGAACACAATCATTATGAAGTTTGAAAATGCTCAAAGGGAAGAAGACTGCAAGTTGAAAGATTGTGTGGATATTGGTTTCTTAGTGGGCTTAATGTCTTGTGAAATGGCTTATTTAACACCCAATTAAATAACTAGACATTAGCTGAGGAACAATTTAGGAAATTGCTATCTACCTAAGGCAAATCAGCAGAAAACATGGAAAAAAAGAGGCTCTGAGGCAAAAGCAGCAATTCCTGAAGAAAAAAGGCTGAAATTATGGCCAGAAGCAATGGGATTTGAGAATAGCAAAATCCCCATTAACACTAAGTAGGCTAGTCCTAATGCGTCAGAAGAACCTTTGGCATAATAGTCATGAAACAGAAAAGAAATCTATATCTACACCAGTGTTCTTGGGAGGAAGAAATCTATTTTGCCACAATTATTATGCAACTCTACCTTTAATGGGGGCAGGGTAGTGTAAAGTCAAGATGGTGAACAGAAATTATGAGAAAATAACTTGGCATTGTGGGAAAAATTTAATGGGAAATTCCAGGAAGAGCATTCTGCCTGACATTTTGTTGAGACGCAGGACCATTTTCACACAATTATACATAGTCTTTCTTCTGTTCATCTAAGCAGCAAAATAACTGAACAAGCAAACACCGATGTTTGCTTCAGTATCCAAGCAAATGTACATCAGAATATATACTTTTTTGTTACAATAAAGTTACAATATTTGAACTTTTTCAATTTATCTGCAATTATGCCATCTTTGCCCTCACAGTAAATATCCAAATTAAAAAGCCTTCTGTTTTTGAGGTAGGCAGGAAGCCTTGGGTATTTAAAGGCTGGAACAAGGTTTGGGATGGGATGAAATCTTTCCCTTTTCTGGCTGCTTTTCTAATTATAACTTTCTTGGCAGTGGTGATGGGCTCTAATAACAGCCATTTGGTAAAAAAGGAGTAATAACATTCCATGCTAATACCTGAAAACGACCCATCTTAAGAACTGCAACTCCTGAGGTGCTACTTGTGGCAAAGCTCTCTGCATCCTGAGAACCTGAAACACCAAATGAAAAAAGAATGTGAGAATGTGATATAAGTCTCTATCCCTTAACCCTGGAAAATAAATTCTCTGGGGAAAAAAAAATCAACTGAAAATATTAATTATATCAAATTAAGTCAGTCAATGATGACATTACTGAACGTGACGGGCCAAGGTTCAGAATCCATACAGTAGTTTGTTATGTTCCTACGTTCCATTATGAACTCTAACAAGCTTTTATTTGTGGACGCCTTTTAATACTGCCGGAACCTCAAAAGTTTAGAATTGGAAGATGATGAACGAATTTAAGGAATTTACTCTGCCTAGACAAGCCAGAGAAGGAGTCCAGTTCTGCATTTGCAAACAATGGTGTCTGTGGGTGGGACAAAAGAGGCAGGCTGGCAGAGGTAACACTGCAAATGGAAGGGCTACATATGTGCACCAATGGTGCTCTTAGATGCCTTTCCTTCTTTGCCACCTGCCTATCAGCAACAGTAGCCACCACTCCCATGTCACCTCATCCAGCCTCTCCTTCCCTGACAGCTGTTTGCTGTCTTTATACTCCTTCCCATTGGCTCTGCTCTGCTCACCCCAGCTGGAGGAGGAGGAGGAGGGATGCTAGGTAGCTGAGTCACTTCAGGGGCTACCCTAAATTCCCAGGCATCAGGCACAAATATGAGAGAATGGCTGCTTTAGGAAGGGGCAGAGAATGGAAACAGCAATGATGGCAGCATTTCAGGGCAAACCCCGGTGAACCTGGAATTGTAGGGGGTTGTTCTTTCTAATTCAAAAGGGACATGAATGTTATTGTTTCCGAGGCAGCTGGAACAAAAGTGAGATGCTGGTGGGCTCCCTACTAGCCATATTCCGCTGAAAGGCCAAAGCAAAGAAACTTGGAGCCTCTCCTGCTAGGACTTCTCCTTGTCTACCGTAACGTATTAGTCAGGAGCTATGCCCAGATATGGAGCCCTAATGATATATTGGCTTCTTCCCTTTCTGATGTTACTTCTCTCTCTCCTCAAGCCCACCTTATCCCCAAGTGCAGGTCTGGGTTTCAAGCTAATTAATTTTCCCTACGGTACCTTATGACAGTGTTTCCCAAACTTGACAATTTTAAGGCATGTGGACTTCAACTCCCAGAATTCCACAGCCAGCATTGCTGGCTGTGGAATTCTGGGAGTTGAAGTCCACATGCCTTAAAATTGTCAAGTTTGGGAAACACTGCCTTATGAGATGGATGAAACTGGGCCAAGGACCCTGGAGAGCGGATGCCAAGTGCTAATCCCTGCCATATGTCAGCTGAAAGGGTCTAGGGATGCCCGTGACAGCTTCTAAAATATTTACTATTTCTATTCGGACCCGGAGAGACAGTCAGCGTAGAATTGCCTTGTGCCTTGTACTTCATGGCCCCCATTACAGGTTAGGGGCTGGGCCTGGCTGTCAGGCTGACATGGTGTTGGCATGTTTCCCTACATGGGAGTAACTACTATCTGTCCTACTGGCCTAAATTAACCCAAAGGGGCTACTGGACACAAGTAAGCACCAAACACTATCTCCATAAAGAGGAAGAGGCTACTCCAGAGTCTGAGAACCCCTGTTTTAGCATATTATGGAAATATTAGGACAAATAATCCCTTGGATTCAATTCCAAAAAGTTATTTTGAAGCACATGGAACATGAAAGCAGCATTTAAGAGTCATTTATTAAAACAGGCAGCTCTCTTTTCAAGATTCTGCAGCTGCTTTCATGCATTTCTGTCAGCTACTGCATTTAGGATCCCTTGACCTTCAAAACATTTTTTCAAAACTGAATCCAAACACATAATTAAAACAAAGAAAAAACCCTGCTAACCACAAAATCACATTAAACTGAAAAATAATGCACCAATGCAGCCATTTTAGCTATACATATATGCACTTTTTTCTGTCTATATCACTCAAGCATTTTAAATAGCTAGATAACTTTGTGTTCATTTATGGTGTCATCAAATTCTAAAAGCAAATGTTTTTGAAATTATAATGTTACAAAGTCTTTTAACCGTATTACAAAGCAATTCTAAATAAAACATTGTTTTGGCAATATCAGAAGCCCGCTTTCTAGTTTCCAGAAATTGTTATAAACAGAGACCCTTACCAGAATCTGTGGGTTGTTCTGATGTAGACACCATTCCAGTAACTGCTGAAGTTGCCACAGGTGGTACAGACTATGAAAACACAGCAAAAAATTAATTTGTTCTTTTTATTCTTTTGTAGGTTGGGACAATCATCAATATGTCATCATTTGAATGTCCCATCATTTTTCTTAAGATGCAGATACAAAAGCAAAGCACTTATGAATATCCACTGTAGCAGACTGATACCACTAGGAACTAGTTCAGCTAATTTCCATACTGAATGTTCCAGAATGTTGGTGTTATTGTAAAAAAAAAAACCCACATACCCCTCATATTTGTTGCAGGGAAAGAATTCTGAACAGGCATTGGACTGCATCATTTTAGACTACAGTTATGATATGAGGCAAGTTAAGATGATGTTTGAGGGCACCTCTCTTGATGTCGACTAGGCTCCACTTACCTCTGACTTTAATTTTTAAAATTAGAGATGAACAACAACTGAAAACTACCATATGCTCTAAAGCAAAACTCAAGCACTTTGCAACTTTTTGTTTCCAAGACTGGCTTGGATTTTATATAAGCTTCCTTAGAAAATAAAACGGTAACCAGTGCTTTGGCAGAAACTGTATTTCTTATCGGAAAAAGGAAAATCCTGTATACGTCAATACAATTTGCGATTCTAAGAAAATGGTGGGAATTTTTTTTGTTAGTCTGCATCTTATAAATGGTTATCTTATAACCATCCATACCCAACGTGACACCAATTTCAAAGCAGTCCTTTCATTAAGAAACCAAAACATGTACTCAACATTCTACATGTGTTCATTAGCTACAAAAGCAAACCTCATGTTGGTTCAACCACCCAAAATAAACCCTCAAAGATCCACCACTGTTTCTGCCCTGCTTGGTGATGATCAGAAGGGGAATAGTGGCAATAAAATTTTCTCATTTTTTTGCTTCAGAATGGGGGATGATTAAATGGAAAATATGTGCCTTAAGCCTAGCAGACTTTAAGAGTCCTATTATCCCCATCATTTGTCTTTGGGAATGTGTAGCAAACCACGAAAGTACAGAGATAAATATCCCATGGAAAGAATCAACTTACTTTGATGGAGGAGAGTTGGAATTTGTAAAGTGCTTCATTAAATTTTTGCAACACTTAAAGCAAACATTTTACCATTTAAAATTTTCATCCCCAACACTGGAAGGAAAAAAAAAAATCCAACCTTGGGGAAAAAACAAGTCTAAAAATACTGAGCAATTCAATGGTGCTGCAAAAGGCTGGGCATATTGGCTTGTGGGCAGTTCTAGAGTATGAAACAAACAAAACAGAGCCAGCAAATCTGATTAGCACTCTTAAAATTTTCTGAAGAATTGCAATCAGCTCATAAGCAAATGAATATTTTCAAGTTATTTTTAGTCGAAACGTACACATGCAGTTGTTGTAACCATCTCTGGACTCAGGGTTCTTCTCAACTGGGCATCCAGATCTTCCAGAGGTTGTTGGGACTAGAAGAAGGAAGATCAGTTAGACTTTGTTTCCTAAAGCATCCTAACGCACATGGCATCTTTTAATATGCAACAAATATCTGAGCAGTCATAGCTTTATATATACAAAACTATAGTTTTATGGTCAAACATATTCAAGGCATTTGGCATATAAAGATTGGCCTTTATGAAGTCTCTAACTTTATATACATTCAATTTGCCCATGGCAATCTTACTTGAAACATCTGAAAGTATACTGCAACATTAAAAAAAGAATACAAGTATATACTAACAATTCTACTGAGACATTCTTGTGATTGTCAAGATACAAACCTCATGGATCCTCTTTTTTTCTGAGCTGATATAAATATGCCTATCCACTCCTTTGTATTTTTCATACTGCCATTGGGAAATTTCTCAACAACTTTGTTTTTGCATAATAAATATGGGTTAAATATAAGTTATCTGCACAGTGACAAACGCACAAGTAAAATCACAATCACATCTACTTGACCCATGCTTGTTACATTAAGTAGTTAATGGTAAATTGGTAACCCGTGTGCATGTATCAATTCTTGCTAGCACAATAATCGAAAAAAGAGTAATTCACCAATGCCATCTATTTCCTTCACACATTGAAAAACACATTAATGATTTAATTGATTCTTGGGGCTCAATCCTTCAAAGGCCTATTAAGAAAGAATTAAGTCAAATTGTTTAGAGTTCTATCCTTACTGTGCATAGATAGAATTTCAAAATCCAGGTAGCATTTACTACCATGTAGAATACTATGTCTGATTAGCAAATTAATATTTTTAAGTTATATTTTATTGTATTTGCAAGATCAAGTTTACATATAGATTTCCAGCATATCCAACTGTATGTTTTGTAACCCTTCTAGCATTGTGTTATGAACGAATAGTATTGAAAATATTTTTAAAAAACAGACACTAGGTAAAGACACAATATAAAATATAAACTGTGTAATTCAGAGTTTAGCGGTTTAGTTATTTGGAGAATCCCATGCAAGACTTTAGTAATGCCGATTCTCATAAATTCAGCATAGGTTTAAGATTTGATTTAACCATTACATATATTTGGTTTAGCATGAAGCAGCAAAGCATTAAAATTAACTTAACAAATATTGCACATCTTAATCACAACGACAGTGTTTCCAATTCAAGAGACTACATGCCCTGATGTTTTTAAAAAAGATATCTTGCAATAAAAATATAATCATATATGACATTGCTTTTTATATTTGTGTGTGTGTGTGTGTGTGTGTGTGTGTGTGTGTGTGTGTGAGAGAGAGAGAGAGAGAGAGAGAGAGAGAGAGAGAGAGATACTCTTGCCTTTCTTCTAAATGCTGAAGCCACTTCCACAGAGATTGTCCTTATTTCTGTCAGACAACAGCAACCCCATGAAGTAGGCTGCATCCAGAAAGTGGCTGGCCCAAAGCCACTCAGTTGGTCTCTATTATTGAATGTGAACTTTACCCCTCTCTAGTTCTTGCCCAATATATTAGACACACTAGCTCTAAAATGATATATTCACATAGTATTCTCCAGCATTAGTTAATATAGATACGGTATCTACAACAGTTTTCAGCAGATGGAAGTGCATGTTCAACCTTGTTTGGGCTTCCAAATCTAAGTGGAGTTAGGATTGGTTAGTTCTTGGATGGGAGACAAGGGCTGTAGATTACACAGGGAAATAAAAAAGAATAAGAAAGCAATGATAAACCATTTCTGTATCCTGTCAGGATAACTATGTGGACACATCTATGAACTTTCCAATTCCTATAATCAAGATCCACAGAATTGAAAAGGCTCATATCATTATACACTGATCAGCAAACACTGAAAATAGTATTTCCTATAAAAACATTGCTTATAAGTGCCCAAAGATTTCTGGCTGACTATTTATCAAAAACAACACACTGTATTTTTCATCTGTTTCCTAAAGTGGTCCCCATTACCAACTGAACATGAAGCACTAGGACTTTATTCACTGGATGTACCATTATTTTAAAGAAAAAAATACCTCTAACAAACTAATTACATGTCAAACTTTGGAACACATTTAAAAGGAACTATGCACTGATATCAAAAAAAGCTTAATATCTTTACATCAGTTAATAGAAAAGTTCAACAGCTATTTTGTATTGGGAGGGAAAGGGACTGAAAATAAAAATACCTTCAAATAAGAAGTCTCTCTATTATTAAGTGAGATTATGCAAGAAAAAGTTGCCCAGTTAAAAAAGGGTGTAGGAAGAACTATCATGCAATAGAGTTTAACTGAAGCATGCTCATTGAAAGAAAAAAAAAAAGGAGAAGCAGATAGCCATAGAGCACCTGAGTTAGTGTAGGTCCCGGAAAGGGTGGCAGCTGCTCACTGGATAGAGCACCAGTTGGAAGTTCAGAACCTACTGGTAATGCCTATGGATAGACATGAAATTAAAGTTTAGTGATTGAAGCAAAAATTGAACTTCACATGAAACAGAAGTATTTTGTTCTAGAGTAGTGTTTCCCAAACTTGACAATTTTAAGGCATGAGGACTTCAACTCCCAGAATTCCACAGCCATTCCACGCTGGCTGTGGAATTCTGGGAGTTGAAGTCCACATGCCTTAAAATTGTCAAGTTTGGGAAACACTGTTCTAGAGCCTCCAATAGTTAAAAGACCATCAGCTTCAGTTATGATTAATTGCTGAAATTCTTTATATCAGTAATACACAAAAAAGCAAAACTTCAACAAAGAAACTAACCATTTTCAGACCCCAAGGTTTGATCATAATCAGTGGAATGTGCATTTCTTTTTTTTGGGGGGGGGGAGAGATGACAATCTGATATATATTGGGCAGAATATATTTCATGAAAACATAGTTTAGTTCTGTCTAAATACCAAACTGGCACTTCTCTTTAAAAAAAAGTTATAGCTTTTTGTCTAAAACTGGGCAATTTCTATCATTTTAAAGGTATTTGTTTTGCCTGGAACTTTTTCCCCCATTCTGTTAAAAAAATAAGAATAGCCTTATCCATTTTTAGTTCTCCCAAGCTCATAAGTGAAAGGCAAACATCTTATTAGAGACCTTGGGTAAACTCTAATCCAAGCTAATTTGAACAAATTTTCAACGTGACAAAATAAGTCCAAACCAAAATGGTTAATGCACATCACTAGTATTTTGATAAAAAGCACTAAGGGAATAGTTAATATTTTAAACCCCTTCTGTATCTTACACAGAGTTTGAACATGTATTGTTTAGACAGACATACTCTTGTTTCCATGAAAATAAGACCTAGCCGGAAAATAAACCCTAGCATTATTTTTTCAGGATGCTTGTAATATAAGCCCTGCCCCCAAAATAAGCCCCAGTTAAGATCATCAGCCAGACGGACACATTTAGTCCCGTAAAACCTAACTGGAAAATAAGCCCTAATGCGTCTTTTGAAGCAAAAATTAATATAAGACCCTGCTTTATTTTTGGGGAAACACGGGTAATTGTCATGTGCTTAATTCAAAAACAAATTCACTCACAGCAAGACAAGCTAGAGTCAAGTTACAGCCGAAGGTTATACTTATTTGAATTGTTCATGAGATTGGCCTAGCTACCATGCAAATGAAGGAAAATGTTATCAAATATGCTGAAGGAAACTGTAAAATTGGTTGTTTTATTAAAAGATACTGGAGCATGCAAATTCAAGAGTGGAAATGTTACATTACCAACAATTGTTAAAACAGATGCACCAAAATGAGGCATATCAGCCTAACAGGAAAATTCTGGATATTTCCATTATACAAAATAGCAGTGAGTCTAAAGAATGGAATGCAGAGTTTTGAACATCTCCACTCCTCCATCAAAAATGGGTAGCTGTATAAAATTTAGTCTGGAATTAAACTTCATTATAAACCTTTTTTTTTTAAAAAAAAGGAAGAACATTAGAAGTTGTTGCAATATATCTTTATATATGATAGTTTGAGGGGATTGTTTAACTCTACGTAAGAAAACACAAAGGTTATCATGTTAGTATCTTTGTAAAAAAAGATGATTACTGTGCATCTATCTGTTTATTACCTTCTATATCTATAATTACGATTAGTGATTCATATAAACCAATATGGCCGGAATGAGTTAATTTGGTCTTCATTTGTTTTCTTCCAGAAATCTTAAAAATAAACTCAGTCTCCATCTGAGTTTTTCCAAACTCCAGTAACCTGTTAGTTTTCCCTGTGTTCAACAGCATCGATGTTCTCTTTAATTTGGCAAAGAAATGTGGTTCATAATTTCTCCCAATTAATATTTAAGACAGCATATTATTCAGCTTTGATTGAAGACCTTAAAGTGGTGATCTGGGAATTCACACGAATGATGTATGTTCCTACACAAACCAATATTCTGAAACATTCTCTAGCTGAGTTTTTTTTTGGCAGAAAGCTACCCTTCAAAGATAAACTGAGATGGAAGGGAAGAGGGAGGAAGTGCATTAGTTTGACAAGATTTCTTTCTATAGGTAAGGAACAACAAAGAAAATTGCTCAGAAGAATCTTAATATGTCTTCCTTGATTACTGAAACCTGACATAGACTCCATCCTGTTGCATTCAATTTCTTGGTAATTACTCAGTTTCAGGACATTATAGATAAATGTGCCACTTAGCAGGGAAAGGGTCACATGAATCTACAGATGACCGAGCACTCAAAGGATTTATAACTATAGTACAGTGTACAAGTAGTCCTGGCTTAACAATGCTGAGACCGGAAACTCTGTCACTAAGCAATGTAGTTTTAAGTAGAAAAACCCTGTGACCCCATTGGTCAGCAATAGCAGTTCTGGCAGTCTGGCATCATTAGGAGAAAACCATGTAGATCATTAATCAAGAACCTCAAGTGACCCCCAACTTGCAACTTTCTTCTAGCTATCCATTGACTTTGTTTGTCAGAAGCAAGGGAAAGCCACAAATCATGATCACATGACTGTGGGACACACATAGATTTTATTTATTTTTATTCCACCTTTATTATTTTAATAAATAACTCATGGTGGTGAACACACTTTAACACTTCTTCCTCCTATTTCCCACACAACAACAACCCTGTGAGTCAGTTGGGCTGAGAGACTGACTGGTCCAAAGCCACCCAGCTGGCTTTCATATCTAAGACTAAAACTCACAGTCTCCTGATTTCTAGCCTGGTGCCTTTACCACTAGACTAGATTAGCTGAGGACGCAGATATGTAACTTTACAAAATACACAGCTATGATGGTATTTAGTCACCGTAGCCTTAACCCTCCATAAATTTATCAGATTTAAAGCCATCCAGGTTGGTGGCTATCAAAGCATTTTGTGGTAAATTATATAATTTAGTTATGCGTGATATTGTTAAATATGTTTTATCCAATCAAATTCCTTACCATTCCATTTCATTGAGCGAGCCAACATTTTATTATGATAAATAGGTAAAATTTTTCTCCAGCCACCGCCTTCCACCTCACTCATAACTTTTTATATCTATTATTCCCTTTTTGCTTTGCTTTTCTAAGCAGAAGTACAGAAAACACTAATATTTATAAAGCACACAACTAGATGCAAAGAGCTAAAACAGATGAATGAATGCTAAGAAACCTATGCAGGTTGAACAAGGAAAGCACGGATAAATATTTAGCAAGCTTCTCATTTAACATGATTTAAAATGCTTTGATAAAAATACTGGATTCCTCACCGATGCCCTGCTAAGAGGTGGTTTTGAAGGAGGTGTCCCTGGTTTAGTTGTTGCTGTTGCAGGACAGCACGTCACTGAGACAGAACTAACTGGGGTGCCTGCTTGTCCTGGAGTGACAACCGGTGTCATGACAGGAAGACCTGTTGGACCAAGCACCAAACTTGCTGGTGGCATACTGGTACTTGCAATGGACGCCACAGGCTTTGTGGGTGCAATAGTCGTACTTGGCAAGCCAGGAATGGCTGTGGTCTCCATTGCTAAAGATGTTTCCAGGGACACAGAGGGGTGAGCTGTTCCAATTCCACCATGTTCACTGAAGAGGGATCGTAGTTTTTCCTCCAGGGTTTTTATGTCATCTATGCCAGGTGCTTTGGGCTGGGTGTCAATATCCCCTTCTAGACAATGAGCATGAGGCTGATTGGGTAATGGAGCTGGTTGAGGCTGACTATGTATTAAAGTCTGCTGGACAACAGGTATATTAGCTACTGGCTGTGCCAGTGGTACGCCACCAGGCAAAGGGACCTGGGGTAATATTGGGGTAGAGACTGCACCCAACGATGTTGCAAAACTAGATGAGGTAACTATAGGTGGGACGGGTAATGGCTGTACCACAGATTGCTGGGAGCTGCTGCTAGACGTACATGGGGCTCCTGTAGAGAGTATTGGTACAGAAACATGCACAGGTACTTCACCTGTATGGCACAGCTGTGGATTTTCTGATGCCTGTTCGCTTTCTGATCTTGGCTGCAGCACACTAATCACTACCATTTTTGCTAGGCTGGGAACAGACGTGCTGGTGTTCAACTGAGAAGACTGTGAAACAATGCTCTGTGCCATAGACACAGGAATTGTTTGAGAAGTTGTTGAAACAGCACTACCAACTTGCTGGGGTGGCACTGATGGCGCCATAACACCTGATACTGTAACACTAGGCCCTGTTGTTCCAGCTTGTGGCAACGTCAGAGAAGCAGGTGTGCTAATACTAGTAACAATTTCTCCAGTAGCAGAAGCTGCCTGGACTACAGTTGTTGACGAAAATGAAGGTGTGCTGACACTCAAAGCTACTCCACTGTTTAATTGTGACCCAGGCAACACTGGTGGTGGAGAGCTTGGGACTGACAATTCTTCACTTGCTGGAATCCCTATGGTTGCCTTTTGTGTGGACTGAATTGCTGATAAAGAAATACTAGTGGAGGGAGGAAGTGATGCAGAAGAAGCAGTTACACCTGTAGATGGCAGCCCATTGACACCTGAAGCTACAGTAGGAAAAGGAGGCATAGCTTGGTGGAAAACTGGGGGAGCTGTGCTAGGTCCTTCAGTGTGTTGCATATGCTTGAGATCTGAGAAAGCTTGCTGCAGACTGAGTGATGATGCAGAATGTGAAAGATTCATCCCAGGACCATGAGATGTGGAAGCAGCAACTGAAAGAAAAAGACACAAGTCAACTTGTGAGAAGCCAGCAGGGAAGGTCAAAAATTATGATCATGTGACACAGGCACTGCAATGCTTGAAAAACTAAGTCGGTTGCTGACCATGGAGGCACTGCCACAGATGGAACTTCAAAGATCACTCATAAATTCAAATAGTCACTGAACAAGTAGTCATTAACCAAGGACCACCTGTATCATCTTCCTAACAAAACAGTACAATAGCTTACAACATAAATCAAATTCTAAATTCAATACAGAACGTGTGTGTGTGTAGACACAGAAAGTGAATGTAGCCTAAAGAAGGAGCATGTGACACTAACAAAACCACTAAATAGTATTACTGATTGGCCCATTTTTTTAAAGACTTGGAAAACAGCTGAAATCTCACGAAATATTCAATACTTTAAATCGTTCCTATGATTTCATTTTGATTGTTTTTAATTTTAAGATTTCATGTGATACACAGATAAACACAATTGTTTGGGTTAGTTTAGACAAGAAACATTAAAAGCCCAATACAGATAAAAAGAGCATGTCACATGTCAATAGTCATACAAAGAGAACCTTTGAAGATGCTCTCAAACTTTAGATATGTATATCTGGTGAAAGGTGGATGTTTTAGGTCAGGGTAATTTACACCATTTTTAATTAAAACAAGTCCAACTAAACCAAGCCTATATCTGAAAGCAATATGAACTAACATTTTGTATAGGAATGCTGTTTAATTTACCTGAATCAAAAAGCTCATATTCTGATGGAATGGAAGTGAAAAATTTCTGTTCTCGCAATCTACTTTCTGGTACAGGACTGACAATAAATCTTCTTCCAGCAGAATGGACTACCTGAGTAAATGAATTAGGAGGTACACCTAAAATAACAAGAAGAAATTGGTTATAGATGTGCAATTACATGCAATCCAATTTCTAACTCAGTGCAAAGTTCATACATTCTACTACAGGTAGTCCTCATGTACGATGACAAATTGGAAGCAAGACTGTCACTGCTAAGTGATACAGTCATAAAACATGACATCATATGACTGCACCACTAAGTGATGACAATCTTGGCAGTCCTAATTGTCACTGTAACCCCGTGACATGTGGGTCATTAAGCAGGAGGTACTAAGGAAGTAACATAGGGGTGCTATGAGGGAGTATTGGGGGGGGAGGCCTGATGCAGTCCATACACAGTCTAGGGAGCCAGGAGAAACAGGGTGTGGTGCCACGTGACCACAGAGAGTCCAGGGGAGCTTACCAGCATGACATAGTGACATTCCTTACCACCTTCCCATTGGTTTTGATTGTGGGAAGCTGGCAGGGAAAGTTGCAAATTGTTGACCATGTGGTGGAACAGCTGAAACTTTGAGGACTGTTTGTAAGTACCACTCATTGCATCCTGAAACAGTTGCTGAATGAGTGGGAAGTAAGCAAGGATTACCCATAATGGAATAGGTGGTTGAAATCTTAAAGTATCCAAGATCAAAATCACCAATGCCAAATCATAGCAGAATTTAGTGGTACTTGCCTACTCTTTGCGGCATGGAAGAAACAGGATCTGGTTGTTTGAAGTCTCCATCCAATTTCTGTAACAAAGGAAAATATCAGAATTATAGCCATAACAATTAATTAGTTAGGCTAAGTCTCTGTCTCTGTCTCTGTCTCTCTCTCTGTGTGTGTATTTGATTTCTATCTCACCTTTCTCTGTTTAACTCAAGATGGTATACATAATCCTTCTACCTCCCATTTTTCCCTAGAACAGCATGTGAAGTGAGTGGGCTGAAAGAAAATGACTGGCCCAAAGACAACTGGCCTTCATTCTTAAGGAAGAACTAAAATTTACAGTCCAACAAATTACACTAAACCGACTCCATATTCCAGATACTCATAATATATGTTGCCCCGGAATATAAAGTTTGCTCACTGAAATATGCATAGGTTCAATTGTAAATATTTTAATTAATTAATTTGATATTTTGGTATCTTGCTTTTAAGTGTTGCTAAATCTACAAAAATTCTATCTTTAGATTTATTTATTAAATCTATATACCACTCAGCTTGCTGGACAACTCTAGTGCAGGTGAAAATTATTAATTTAAACCATTACCAAAATCACCTAATCATTAAAAGTTTGACGTGAGAAAAACATTTCTCAAATGTTTCAATTTTCAAAGCAACTTTAGTTTCCTCACTGGCAATCTCCCTAGGCCAGTGGCTCCCAACCTTTTCTATACCCCACGCCCCTAGAACGCTTCTGATATATTCTCGCACCCCTTACAAAAGTTTGAAATAACAGCAACGAATTATGCATCTACACCAGGGGTAGGCAACCTTGGTTCTTTTATGACTCGTGGACTTCAACTCCCAGAATTCCTGAGCCAGCTGGTCCACGAGTCATAAAAGAGCCAAGGTTGCCTACTCCTGATTTACACTTATAATTTTGAAAACCCAAGTTTTTGCACCCCCTGGAATATCATCACACAACCTCAGAGGGTGTGAGCACCTCCAGTTGGGAGCCCCTGCCCTAGCTACTTTTCATTTTTCAGCACGGACAGTAAATAAGAGGAAATGGCCATTCAGAAGATTGGAGCAATAGAAAATGAGGTGAATGGAGAGGCACTCTATCATCTTTGCTAAAAAGACTGATAAGGCTCCATCACATATCTCTTTAATTACTTAGAGATGGGCACTTTAAGACACATTATTTAACTTAAAGCTGGACTAAAATGTAGTCCTTCTTTCTTCCTCATACTTTCCCCTTTCTGTGTTATGTTTTCTTAAGTCAGGGTTTCTCACTCTCAGAAATTTAAAATGTATGGACTGCATGCTAGAGGCAAATTCTGAGAGTTGAAGTCTACACATTTCTAAGCTAGAGGCTACTTGCCACCAAGTGTACCTATGCCCACATTCCTGCCTGTAGAAACTAAGCAAAGAAACTTAAGGGAGGAAAGGAAATAAAACCTACAATAAAGGGATACAAAAAGGACCGTGCTGCTGAGAGAGAAGAAAAAAGACTCATAATTATTCACATGATAGTTCAATGTTTTTGTTCAAATTTTTGTTCAAAAACAAAAAGAATAAATAGAAAAGAAACAATTTAAGATAAATGCTAGGACATCAAAATCAACCCATACCTGGTTCTGAATACCATCCATACTTTGATCGCCTTCTGCCTCCATACTGGGATCTTCATTGAGCATCTCATCTGCCTTTTCTATAATATCTCGAACCTGCTCAACAAATGAATCTCTCTCTATTGCTAATATGAATTCATTTTGCACCTGTATATAAAATTGGAATTACAGTAATTACAGAATTGCTACAAGATGATCCTTTGGAGCAAATAGCAACACTTTCCTTGAAAACCTGTGAAAGATGCACTACACAGCATTCTAGGAAACACCCATTCTTCATCTATCTTCTAGACAAAAAAAGGCAAGTGATTTTCAAATGTACAAATACTAGTTGAATTGGGTATTAACAGAACTACTACGCCGGACAGTAAATATCTAGACAACTAGTATCTGAGTTGGCAACTCAGTTTGCTAGCCATTTGTGACCACATGGATTTTTTCAGCTCAGTGGCAGCCCTAGAGCCAGATATGTCAATATTTGGCATAGAGATCCTCATTTGTCACTTTTCATTGCTTATTATAAATCACTATGGTAATTTCTTCTCCTTTAAGGATTAACAAGTAAAAAAAAAGGAAAAGCAACATAAACATATTAAACATTTATTATAAAAGTTGCTATACCTTTTCTCAAACACACACTAGTAATGGGGAAAAACCTGTCACCAAATGTAAAGCTACTCAGTAACCACCTGATTTCAGAATTTCAAACAGTGGCTGTTTAAAGCAGCTGTTTGCCAAATAAATGATAGCTTAGAATAGGGGTGTCAAACTGCCGGCCCGCAGTGAAACCACGCCCACCCCATTGCCGGCAATGGGGGAAAAGTCACGATACATCGCGCCATGTCACATGACGTTGCGAGTTTGACACCCCTGGCTTAGAAGAAAAAGGCAATAATTTCTGCTGTCCAAATTTTGATTTAACCATTTTCATATAAAAAAATGCTGAATGTTCAGTAGAAGGTAGAAACTGCAATAGACTCGGCAGTACAGATTTTAGGAGGAAATGTACCAAAATTAAAATTTTGGAGACAGAAATGGGGCGTTGTCTTACCTGAACGCCTTTTCTCAGCAGGATGATGTAGAGTCCAATGGATGGATGGGTTCTATGACGGCCTTCCTGCCTGGCAGACTGGGTAAAAACTTCGGCCACACCCCTTCCTCTGGGTGTGACCCCAGTTTTGACTTAGGCGAGAAACTTTGTTGGAATTAACATTGCAGCTCTTTATTATATATTTATTATATCCCTGCCTAGACCTAACCCCTGGGTGGGCTTGGACTCTACATCATCCTGCTGAGAAAAGGCGTTCAGGTAAGACAACGCCCCTTCTCCAGCAGGATGGCTGTAGAGTCCAATGGATGGGACATACCAAAGCCCTCATGTCCCCCTGGGAGGGAATGTCTAGGCTACCGAACTCTGAGCAGATACGACTTGTTGAAGAACTCTTCTGCCAAAAGCCGCGTCTGCTGCTGCTAGGGAGTCTAAACGGTAATGCCGAATGAAAACCGAAGGTGAAGACCAGGTTGCGGCCTTGCAAATCTCTTCTACCGGTGCTTGCGTTAGCCACGCCGCAGATGTGGCTGCGCTCCGAGTTGAGTGGGCAGTCACATGAGTGGGTGCTGGCAAATCCTGCGATACGTAGGCTTGCGCTATGCAGGCTCTGATCCACCTGCCTATGGTGGAAGAAGACACCTTCTTTCCCATAGTTGATGGTTGAAAGGACACAAATAATGCTTCATCTTTCGGAAAGCCGAGGTGCGTTTCACGTAGAAACACAGCGCTCTCCGCACGTCCAGCTTGTGCCATCTGTGTTCTAGCCTATGTTTGGGTCTTGGACAGAAATCAGGAAGTGTCAGTTCCTGAGATCTGTGAAAGATGCTATTTACCTTCGGAATGAAGGCCGGGTCTGGTCTAAGAACGACCCTGTCTTTGAAGAAGGTACACAGATCCTTCCTTACTGACAGTGCTGCTAGTTCTGAGATTCTCCTTGCTGAAGTAATTGCCACAAGGAAAGCTACCTTCAGTGATAGGTGATGGAGGGAGCATGATTCAAGAGGTTCAAAGGGTGCTGATGTCAAGGCTAGAAGGACCTTAGGCAGGTTCCAAGACGGGTACCTGTGTATGACGGGGGTTTTGTGTTAGTTGCCCCTTTTAAAAAGGCATTAACCGCTGGATGTTGCGCTAGGGAGGTTAAGTTGTCGCAGGAGAGTACAGTTGAGAGGGCCGATATCTGTCTGCGGATAGTGTTGACTGATAGGCCCTTATTAAGACCCTCCAATAGGTAATCTAGGATATTAGGGATAGATACTGCAGTCGGGTCTAGGCGAAGAGAAGTGCACCACCTACAAAACCCCTTCCATGTAGCGTCGTAAATCCTGTTAGTGGACGCTCTTCGTGATGCCTGTATGATCGATATCACCCCTGCCGAATAAGATTGTTTGGTTAAGCTTTGCCGCTCAAATGCCAAGCGGCTAGTTGTAGCCACTGGGGTTCTGGATGCACAAGCTTGCCCTGACTGAGTTTTACCCTGTCCGGGGGGGATCCTCCATGGAGGTGATATCGAGAGGTCTACGAGGTCGGCAAACCACGGGCGCCGTGGCCAGTGAGGGGCAATGCAGACTATCTCTGCGCCTTCCAGAATCAGCTTGTGTATGGTCGCCGGTATTAAGGGCAGCGGTGGAAAGGCGTACAGGAGTTGCGCCGGCCACCGACACCTGAGAGCATCCGTTCCCTCCGATCCCGGGGACGGGAATCTGGAGAAGAACCTGGGGAGTTGTGTGTTCTTGTGATTGGCAAATAGATCTAGATGTGGTTGTCCGAATCTCCAGGAGATCTCCTCGAACAGAGCCGGATCCAGACGCCATTCCGACTGGTCCACCCTGGCTCTGCTCAGGGAGTCTGCCTGGGTATTTGTCTCCCCTGAGATGTGTTCCGCTCTGATGGAGCTCACATTGGTTTCTGCCCACCGAGCCAGAGCCAATGCCTCCTTCATTAGTTCCGCTGATCGCGTTCCTCCCTCCTTGTTTACATGTGCCTTGGCTGCTACGTTGTCTGTTAGTACGAGGACGTGCCTCCTTGTTACTAGGTGTGAGAAATGACGAAGGGCCAGGTGGATGGCCCGGAGCTCTAGCCAGTTGATGCTGTGTGACAGGTCCTTCTGTCCCCACTGGCCCTGTGTTATCTGGGTTCCCAGGTGCGCTCCCCATCCGAACAGGCTCGCGTCTGTCGTGAGTGTGACCCTGTTCGGTTCCCTGAATATGCTCCCCTTGAGTGTCGTGGGGGATAGCCACCATTTTAGTGATCTCATCACCTGTGCTGGTACCAGCACTCTCCTGTTGGAAGTGCTGAGGTTCCTCCTCTGGTAGGGTAGGAGGAACCACTGCAACTCCCTCGAGTGGAGCCTTGCCCATGGGATGATGCCCATGCAAGATATCATCTTTCCCAGGAGTTTCGAGAGCTGTATCAAGGGCACTCTCCTGATCTTTTGAATTTGGTGAATTAGCTTGGATATGCTGATCAGTCGCTCCTGGGAAAGGTATACCCTGCACTGTGACGTGTCTATCACCGCACCTAGGTGTTGCAGTCTCCTTGAGGGGATGAGGTGGCTCTTGTTTAAATTGACTGAGAATCCATGCCCCTGTAGGGTTTGGATTGTGGTCTGGAGATCTGCCCTTGCTTGTTCCTGAGATCTGGACTGAATCA
Source organism: Crotalus tigris (assembly GCF_016545835.1). Lineage (NCBI taxonomy): Eukaryota > Metazoa > Chordata > Lepidosauria > Squamata > Viperidae > Crotalus > Crotalus tigris. The sequence continues at coordinate 335,825 of NW_024096462.1, read as the reverse complement.
AGATGTCGTCCAGATAAAACTGTACGCGAACCGGCATCAACCTGAGATGGGCCGCTATTACAGCTAGGATCTTGGTAAATACCCTTGGTGCTGAGGATAGTCCGAAGGGTAAGGCCCTGTATTGGTAATGCCGGCCCGCGTAGGTAAATCTGAGGAATTTCCGGTGGCTGGGAATGTGTAGGTACGCCTCTGTGAGATCTATTGAGGATAATAGATCGTCTTCCCTGACGCTGGCTAGGATGGATTTCAAGGAGTGCATCTTGAACCTCCTGTACTTTATGAAATAATTCAGGCCCTTCAGGTCCAATATTGCTCTCCACCCTCCTGATGTCTTTGGGATAACGAAGAGGATAGAATAAAATCCTCTTCCCTCCTCTTCCTTTGGTACCCTCTCTATGGCTTGAATTGACAGGAGGTGAGCTATGGCCGAAGTTATCAGCCTCGTCTTGTGTACCTTTCTGGAGATGGGGCATCTGATGAACCGGTTTGGTGGGGGAGAACAAAAGTCTAAGGTCAGGCCATGCCTGATCGTTTCCAGGACCCAGGCGTCGGTGGTGGTCGGCTCCCAGACCTCGATGAAATTTCCTAACCGACCCCCGATGGGAGTGTCCTGTTTGGCGTCACTTGGTACGCTTAAAGGATCTGCCTCCCGCTCCCCTATATGGACGTCTGGACTGGAACTGGCCTCTGGCTCCCGGGCTTTGGCGATCCTGGGTTCGATCCTGTCTCGGGTAGAAGGATCGTGAGCCTCTGGGCCAGTCCCAGGATTGCCCTGATCGAAAGGGCTGTCTCCATTCCCAGGGGCTTCCTGGACGGAAGCCCTGTCTCCGGAAATCCTGACTGCCTCTCCTGTCTAACTTCTTTGATGGATGTACTAGGATTTTTTTCTTGTCTCTGCCTTCGCTGACATGTGGGTCCAGAATGGAACCAAATAGGGCTTCTCCACTGTATTTGGACGTCGAGAGACGCCATTTGGACCTCAGGTCTGTCTTCCAATTTTTGAGCCACAGTAGCCTACGCGAGGCCACTGTGGCCGCAATGGATCTTGCCGCATACTTTGTTGCGTACAGTGAAGCGTCAGACACGAATTGAGAGGCCGCGAGGAGCTTGGCCAATGTTTGGTGTACTCTGACCTGGTCTGGAGGCACCGTGCCTTGCAGTTCCCTCAGCCACATGATACAGGCCCTCGCGAAGAATGATGATGAAGTGGCTGCTCTGGCCGCCCAGGCTGCAGCCATGTGGGAACGCCGGAGGGAGTGTTCAAATTTCTTCTCCTCAGGTTTCAAGACCTCCGCCATGTCTCCTGGAATCGCGGAGGTAGAAAATAATGAGATCAAGGGGTTATCTACAGTAGGAACCTCTAACATGTTCGAGAAGGAGGGAGATAGGTTGAAAAGCTTTCTTTCCGCGCTATTAGGTGCCGGTGGGCTTGCAAGTGAGGACCATTGTTCCTCCAGCGTGGTCATAAAGACCTCCGGACATGGAATGTACTTATCCTGTGGAACCTTTTTGGCAAATAGAGGATTGGCCTCCCTGCTTGTGGAGGGCTTCTCATCCTGTACTGATGTTAGACTGACCGTGGAAACTGCCTTTATCAGGAGTGATTTTAGGAGCGTTGGGTTAAAGAGGCCAGAGCTCATCGCCTGCTCAGGTGCGGTCTCCTCATCCTCCGAGAGGGGCATGTCTGACATGTCAAGGTCTACTGAGTCACCCTCTCCAAGTTGAGAGGAAGTCTCAGAGATGTTGGTAGGGGGTGGCCTAGCTCGTCCCTTACGGGGTGTGTGAAAGGCCACTTGCCCCTTAGAAGCCATGAACTGGGAGAATGCATCCTGCATGAATGCATGAAATTGTGCCGACCATATGTTCTCCTGCGCTTTGTCGCTGGGGTGAGGCGCTGGAGTGTGGTCGGGTGAAGAATCTGGTGAGGAGGGATTGGAGGAATCTAACTGTTCAGTTTCCCCAGGAGGAGACCAAGTCTTGAGCACTTCCTCGGCAGTAGGTTCTGTGCTGGGTGCCACCACTGGGACAGGGGAAACCAAATCTGTCCCATTGGCATTGGTTCTCTGTGCCCTGCTAATTTGTCTTTCTAAAGCCAAATGTCTCCTCAAAGCCTCTCGCTCAGCCGTTTTAGACTGTCCCTTCTGAGTAAGGTGCTTTGTTTTAGCCTTCTTCTTCCCCCCCACCTCTGATTCAGAAGATCTGCGTTTTTGTTGCTGCTGTGGGGGGGACAATTGAGGGACCTGTGTGACTGAATACGAGACATTGTCTGCCATTGTGCCAGACACCCCGAGTAGGCAATGCCTGGAATGGGGGAATGAGGTACGCAGATCAGATGCAGATGCTTGGGGCTGTGCCCTCTTCTGCCTATACAAACAATGGCCGGACAGACAGGATTCTTTGGACAGAAGATCCTGCAAGGCAGTGACTAAAGGTCACTATAGGAACAGTCAGGGAAAAATATTCCTCCTCACCTCCTCACCTAGTCCAGACAAAAGTGCAGTTTATATCTCTCTCTCCCCCAGTCTGTGGCAGCAGACCACGATCGGAACGGTTCTCTTTCTTTTCCCTCTTCCTTCCTCTTGCCTCAATTTCTTGAGGTAACCTCAGACCATTGCATAAAAAGGATCCCCTCTTTGTCTGCAGGGGAATGGAGTCCGGGTGGTAGCCCCACCCCCAAGGTAAACGGCGGGTAGATCCGCTCGTTCAAAATGGCGAATGTGAGGAAGCCACGCCTCTCAAAGGTAGCCCGGGAAGCCACGAGGTTCAAGCAATGGCGGGTCTTTGAATTCAGCAGTAAGGAAGACTCCTTTGGTCTTAAGGGGGCTGCGCCTCTCCTCTGAGGGGAACGAAAAACAGCGCTAGGGCTTGCTCTTGTCAGGGCTGCTTTTCGCGCCGCTCAGCTGATCGATGCCGAGCGGCGCCGCGGATTTGCTGCTTCCCGCGCGGCTCAGCTGTTTCGCGCTGAGCGGCGCCCCGGTTCCGTCGGCCAAGCCGAATCGGCCACTCAGCTGTTTGGCGGACCGGAGGGCGACGAACAACCCGGTGTGAGGTCCCCGCGCCAAACAGCTGCTCGGCGGGCCGGATATCGACGAGCGATCCGGCCCCATTCCAAGCCTCCCCAGCTAGCCGCCCTGACGCCCCACTCACAACTCCGCTGATCCTGGCTGCGCCTTTTAAGTCCTATCAGCTGCCAGAGAGCTTTTCTTTCAAATTGGAAGGAGGAAGGGATTCCTTTCTCTCTTTTGGGGTAAATTCCTTTTTGTGTTCTGAGAGCTGCTTCTCGCACTTCTACCAGGCTTCGAGACTGAGTCAAAACTGGGGTCACACCCAGAGGAAGGGGTGTGGCCGAAGTTTTTACCCAGTCTGCCAGGCAGGAAGGCCGTCATAGAACCCATCCATCCATTGGACTCTACAGCCATCCTGCTGGAGAACTGACAGGGTAAGTTACTAAAACTACTGCTGCTAACAGTGAACTAAGTCCTCATATGAGCTGTTTTACCATTATAGAAGCGATTTCCTCTGGATTGTCACCATCCAAATCAAATTTGAAAGTAACCATTTTTCTGTTGTGTGTTTCTAGCTGACATTCCACAACTCGATCACCTTTATTTGAAACCTGGAAAAACAGAATGGTTTTCAAAATGCACATGAATACAGATGATCAGCTATAGATATACTGAGCTAATTTATCTAGCACAGTATGTATTAATCAGTGGTATGCAATAGTGGTCTAGATGGGACACAATTCCTCTTCCTAGCTCATAAAGTAAGAGAGAGGCAGAGCCATCAGTCTACACTCAAGTGAGTTGAGGAAAAGAAAATGAACACTCTAACACAGAAGTCCCCAATCACGGACTGGTTCCGTGGAGAAAGGTTTGTCCATGGATCGCAGGGGGTGTGGTTTCATGTACTACCTGCATCCCATGGATGGGGCTTTGCTTGTTTGCGTGGCCCAGTTTCTGGCATGGTGCTGGTCCACGGCCTGGGGGTTGGGGACCCCTGCTCTAACAAAACAAGAAGCCTACACGAGATTTAGGCTTAAGAGCCAAGACGAAGTAGCATTTCATGCACACATTATTTGGGCAACAATTAAAAGAAAATCTACCCACACAATGACAAATAATTAGCTTTCGCTAATTATTTTACAATGATAGCAGTCACATCAACAGCACTGCTGCAATTGTATATATTCATAAATCTTACAATAAGCCATAAAATATATTAATAGCACAAATCTGAATCTCAGCCTACCCCCTTGGAAAAAGTCGACTTTTGATTTTTATCTTGGTAGGAACCAGCTTCTTTGACAGAGTAATCCCAAACTACTTAGTGCTATATTTTAATCAATACAATACTATTACACAAACAGGTAACTCACATTAAGAATTCTCAGTTTGGGACGTGTAGTTTTCTCATGTCGAGAACGGCTGCGTACTGATTTACGATAATGCCGCTTTGTAGTCCTCCCTTCATGTCTACCACTAGAGGCTGAAACACTTTCATTGCAATCACTTAAGCCGGAGGCAACATCTGAATGAGCACTAAAAGAAAAAGAAAAAAAAAAGAAAAATGTTAGCAATATTTTCCATTTCCAAATGAAATTGGTTTTACAGGTCTTCTCTTCTTTTCTTTGTTTTAGGAAGGCAGATTCTAATAGCAGCAAAATACAACCTTGTCTGGGTGCTAAGTTTTGGTGCTGGCTCCTTAAAGTACAAATGAAGGCATTTGGCTACTTGCCAACATTGCTTAACAAACCAAAATGCAACAGCAAACTGAAAGCAACACACTCTTTGCATTTAGCATGAGCTCTCAAGTGTGTGCTAGAGCTCAATAATAAAAAAGCTGGATCCAATCTGCACCGGTCCCCAGGAGCAGAGGCTTAGCTTTCCGAGCTTTAGGACGTGTGCCGGAGCCCCATCCTCAGGGAATTTCTCTCTCACCAGAACGTGTGAGAGAGAAGTTCTGGTGATAGAGAAGTTCCCTGAGGATGGGCTCCAGATTTGAGTCCAAAAGCTCGGAAGGCTAAATCTCTCCTCCCGGTGACCGACCCAGATTGGATCTTGCAACATTATCCTGGGACACGTATATTTGCCTTCATTCGATACAGAAGCTTATTTTGAATAACTTAGAATTTGAAACCTCAACATTATTATTAGCAGTGGTTCCTCTGAGCCTAAACATGTGATTTTTACAACTGCCATTTCCTCCTTGCTCCATCAGTCCTAGCCAAGAGCATTAAGGACAGAACTAATACCTGCAGTGTCAAACTGGAAGCATATTTAAAAAAGAAAAAAAAGACAAACCCTCAAGCTAATCATGACTCAGAAATTAGACTGGAACAGCCTAATTTTGTTTTATGCTCAGAACAAAATCAGAATGTTTTGTTCCAGGACTGGGAAAACTCAGGAGGTGGGAGTTTTGTTTAAAGAACCAAGTAGCATGCACCAAAATGAATATTACAACAGCCCAATAAATTATAAATACTATACAATTTTCTACTGTACTATATCACCTACTTTAAGAAAGCTTCATCTTCTTCAAGAAAGTTGAACGAGAAAGTTATTGTTAGGTGATTATGCTGAATATATTGGGTTCTTGCATGCTCTAAATATCTCAGAAAATCACAGTTTTAGCTTACATGCAAAATTAACTAAAAATATTCTCAAATCTGTGAATAAGAAAATCAGATTCTTTGCTATCACAACTGTCTTTCAAAAGCAGTGGCTTACTATTTACCTGTCTATTGAAGAAACTAATGGAGTTGATTGTGAAGGTTGCTGCTGTATTGAAGGCTGAGGCTCTGGAGGTGCAATTTGCGTGATTCCAGGAGTTGTACCCTGCAATGGGAAAGCTTAAAATTCAATTACCTTCTTAAACTGTTACTTTTAATCTGGTGTCATAGTCCAATCATCTATGCAACTAGAAGCTGAAAAGCACTCTCTCTACATTTTTTAAAGCATCTAAGTGAATTCAAACTGTTAACTTTCAGAGGGTTTTCTCGTGCAAATTCAAGAAGTCAACCATGAGATTAATGTGACATCAAAGCTTGCCATGCAACCAGAAATCTTACTAGCAGAATGTGCAACAGAAAAGCCAATGAAGAATGCAGGGGTAATTCAAATCTCTTCCAGTCATAACAGGGCTGCAGAGAAGAGTTCTGAGGAAAGATTTTTTTTCCAGGTACTACTGAGAATCTGTATCTTATTTAAAGGGCATTATTAGCCAGAAGAGAAGTACTAGCAAGTAATTTGCATCTGGGAGGCCCACTCACTTCCCAACAGCACAGCCAGGGGCAACAAGGCTTCCACATTGGCATCACATTCTGCTGTAAGAGAAATTCATTTGAAAGTTAACATACAATAGTAGTTGGAATCTGAAAATGGGACCAGATCTGTAACTGATGCTTTGAAATTCAGTTTCTAAAGCACATCCCCAACAACATGCAGTTCATCCATTTACCTCTAATGCTGTCTGCTGTGTGGAAGCAGACTGGGGCACTTGAACCTGTCCTCCTAGACTGCTCAAAGAAACTAAAACATTCTGTTCCATGTAAGGCTGCCCTACTGCAGCAAGATAGCTTGGCTGAGCCAATGCTTCTGTGGGTAAAGGAGGGGACAATACTGCAGAAGGAAGGCAAGCAGAAGCCACAGAAGAAGAAGCAATATTTGAGTCTCCAATGTACTGTGCTGGTAGCCGAGGTGGGAAGCCCTGTGACAAATGAGGAAGCCATGTTAGCTTATTTTTGTGTGAATGGTATGAAACAGTATGAAGCAGACGAGAAAGGAGAAATTGCAAGCCAGGTTGTTAAAAGTGTGTTTTTTGCCCAACCGCCAATTTAGATGTACTTTTATTTCAGAAGCTCCATAGCATATTGCCCTAGGGCAGGGATAGGCAACCTTGGACGAGTGATAAAAGAGCCAAGGTTGCCTACCCCTGCCCTAGGGTCGACTTTACCTTCCAAGCCATCATGCAGCCTGTATCTTTGTAGCAAGCAACTACTCCTCTTTGAAAGAACAGCTTCAGCTGCAAACCTTTAAACTTCAAGATGAACTGTGCTACTCGTGGTAAAGTTAAAAAAAAATCTCTACATTTCATCTGATCCCCTTCTCCTATTTTTTTTAATTCTAGAGGCATGTTTGGCAAAATATAAAAGTACTGTGGCACAAAGCAAGCAAATGGTATTTTCATATTCTAAAATTAAAGAGAATATGCTGAGCATATGTTCACAATGTAAAAAGCAATGCAGAACAAAATTACAGAACAAAAAAGCAATCAAACAAAAGTATCTCTTGTTTTTTCTCCAAGCACAGGTAGTCCTGGACTTATAACAGTTCATTTAGGGAACGTTCAAATTTACAATGGCACTGAAAAAAAATGACAAAAATGTGTGAAAGTGATTTTTAACACTGAAAACCACTGCAGCATCCCCATGGTCACGTGATTAAAATTTGGGTGCTTGGCATATTTACAGCAGTTGCAGTGTCCCGGGGTCATGTGATCACCTTTTGCGACCTTGTGACAAGCAAAGTCAATGTGGAAGCCAGGTTCACTTAACAACTGTGTTACCAACTTAACGACTGCAAGCTTCACTTAACAATTGTGGCAAGAAAGATTGTAAAATGGGACAAAATTCACTTAACAAATGTTTCACTTAGCAACAGAAATGTTGGGCTCAATTGTGGTCGCAAGTCCAGGACTAACCTGTGCAGTGTACCTTCTAGTTTAAGAAATGAAAACCGAATAGCTAAAATTTCAAAAAATTATCTTAATAACTTGTCATTTTCTTCAAGCAATTCTAAGGAAGCATCTGAATTAGTATACATCCCTTCTTATATTTAAGGATGGAGTTTAAACAGTAATTTTTGAACTCCGTTTTTAGACATTGATAGCTACCTTTGCACTATTAATAAATAATAATGCTACTTTTAGAAATAACAGCATTACTGGTTTTTTTAATAAAGGGCCCATTTCTTAGACACAGATTTAGTTTTAAATCAGAAGATTCCCATGTACACTGATAAACTATATTTTCCTATTTAGTCTTCTTCCACATAAAGCAGAGCTCCCATACTCAAGATTTTTCACGAGAATTAAAACATTGAGGAACTGATGAGATTACAGAGAGGGACTTTTGCTTGACTCCCAAAATACCTGGTATAGAGCATCTGTAGCTGGAAGTGGAACTTCAGCAGTTTGTCCCAGAGTAGGAGGTAATCCCATGGATTGAACACCTGGCTGAAGAAGTTGTGGGAGCACCTGGCTGGACAGCTGAGCCACAGGCTGCAAGAGAGTTGGAAGCTGGCTAGGGACAACAGTTGAGCCCACAGGAATAGCAGTTGCTGCAGCAGATGTAGCCAGAGTAAGCAGTGGCTGGTTAATGCCAGCTGCCATAGAAATGGATAGAGATGGGAAGCACGGTTGAGCCACAGACACATGAGGTGCTGATATGGGCATCTGAGAGGCCGAGAACTGTGGAAGAAGTGGTGGTTGTATGGCCTGTCCCACTGGGAGGAAATGAGACATGACTGGGGCAGCTGAAGACTGAGCAAGGGAAGGTGCTCCAATAGGTAATTCACCCTGGATGATCGGCACTGTTTGGGAAACAGGAAGCTGGGGAGGTAAAGAAAAATAGAAATAGGGTTTTAAGAAGCAGGGTTGCTGCATTAGTCCAAGAAAGAAAAAAAAAATAGTTACATTTTATTTAGTAAGAAAGCATTAAAAATATTCAGTAAAATTAGCAGGAAGGTTTTCCTAGCCAAGAGTAAAGGAGAAAGGCATATAGGAAAGAGCATTTTTAAGGAATGTTCAGTAAAGGTTATTGGGCTATTGGTTCCAATATACTCTCAAAATCATACATATCAAAGGTACTCTGTTCCAGTCTATTACATAATTTTAGATCATGTCCAAACTCATGTAGGCAATTCTTCCCCTTTCATAAATCAATGTTCCTTTCATTAACTTCACAGTTAATACACCTTCATTCTATTTTTCCAGGCAATACTGTACATATCCTGTTATCTATAGTCTGTTTTTTTTTATCCACATGAAAGTAAAAATCTGAACTTTAGACAGGCTAGAGGGTGGCTTAGAAATCATCAAATTGTATTATACCTGTGTCCCAGCAGGTACCTGAGGCATAGGCATTACTTGTGCTTGTTGTGTTACTGGCTGCAATGGAGCAGCTCCAGTGGAAGCTGATGGCTGTGGAACTTGGTACTGCCCAGTCTGTTGAGAGGTGGTTGGCTGTTGGGTAGTCTGCAATGAAGAAGTGAAATAAAAAAAGAGAATGAATTCAGAAATATTTCATTAAAAGAAAACCTTAATTTGTAATACATGTGCCTTCTGCAATCATGGATTCTATGAACAGGAATCATACTCACACTAAAATAAAATGAGCAAGTGGTAGTTCTCAAATACTGTTGAACTACAGCCACAATCAGCCCAAGCCAGTCTCTTCAACACTGGGGATATTTGGAATTGTAAATCAACTTTTATAGGCAACAGTCTTCTAAAATACTATGTATAAGTTGGATAGCTATATAATTTGTTTAATTAACCAATACATTTTTGGGGGACATTTACATCATAGCCAAATAGATATGGAGGAAAAAGTCATCCTTTTACAATTTAAGAGCAGGTTTAGCCAAATTAACCAGCTTTTGATTTAGCTGAAATCAATTGTTCCTCTTCTTAACACTTGTCCAGCATATAGTTGTTTTTGCTTGTTAGTTCTTGCAGCAAAACTATCAATGCATGATGCAATGAGGGATTTTATCTGCAGAACCTGATGCTAATTAGGATTGAAAGTGCTGAGAAAACAAGACTGGCCCAATTCACTATGTCTAAGGAAAGTGAAAAGACTAAAGCAAAAGTGGAATTAAATGGAAAATATTTCTGCATCAATAACAGAAAAATGTGCAAAATGTAGAATGTCTGGTTGTTACAGTTGCTAAATTTATAGTATTTCCAAATGTATATCAATTTTCTGAATCTAGAACATCAATCCAGAGGAAAAACTACCGAAAATGCTATGAAAATACTTTGAGGGATATCACTCAATCTGTAAAATTATACGTCTAACAACCATTCATCATTACCAGTTGGTTTTGCTGCAAAAGTTGTGATGTGTTCACTGATGATTCATTTGAAGATGGCTGCCCTTGCATCTGCATATAAGGGAAAGAGAAACAGAATCAGACTATTCATCAGTTTCTGTACTGGGAACAATGCAACAATAATGACACAAAGTAATAATTCCCCTGAAATGGAAAAGCATTGTATTTTAATCAATTAGGAGTGTGCAGTCATCCCAATTGTCTAAAAGAAAATTTACAATGCACCCGTCTTCAACACTTTAAAGCAGCCGCATTTTTCCAATAATCAAACTCAGTTACTAATATTATAAAAATGCAATATGTGTTTCTGAGTGTGTATTGAGGTGTTAATAAAAAAAAGTCAACCCCAAAACAGCCTGTGGTAAAAATAGGAACACACACTCAATTTCTACAGGAAGAATGCTACTGATCTCTATTTTAAAATTTTAAATTTCCTTTCGTTTTTCAAAGATTTATATCAACCTAATCGATCACTTAAGAAGACAAAATGCTGAACTATAGTTAGGTGAAATAATGGTATTTTCTAGCCAAATCTAAGTGAATCCAAGAACCTTGTTAGAAATTTCTCAAAGATACTGTAAGGATCAGCCGTTTTTCAGAAAAAGCACCCCAAAGCCAATGGTTAGTAATTTCAAATTTTGAATGAGTAAGCAAGCAAAATCAAAACAACACAGTTATGAATGGATGTAAAATAATTTAAACTGGAATGGCCATGATCACCTTTTGCGATCATTCCCATATAATGAAATGTGTTTTATGTATTGGACTGTATCTCAATATATAATGAAAAACAAATGTTTTCAAAGAAGAAGAAAACAGAATTTAGGTTTGTAATACACGAGTACCAAGACAGAAAGGGGTTGGAGAGCTATACAAAAGAAGTGGGTATTTTTTAGCTAAGCTGAAAATATAGGAATATACGGTAAGAATTTTAATTAAATAAAAGCATACAGTGTTCAAAACTTCATGTTAAGGAGGAAATATGGAACATAGTTCTGGAGTCATCCTGAGGGGAAAAAAAATACTATTTCTTGAAATGTCTTGCAATAATTATAGTTGATAATTATTTAACCATTTTGAAATGTTCCATGTACAATTTGCTTTAACTGTTTATATTTTCATTTCATCTTCCAAGATTCTTAGAATACCCCGCCCCAAATCACAGATTTTTATTAGAACCACAAGAAATAGCAACAAGATAGCAATCATAGAACTAAATATTTAGATAGGGACAGATAATGTTTTGGGGCCAATGTACATGTTTGAGTGTGCAACTTGAGTATACAAATATATTACACATATTTATATTGGCTGTAACCATATAGCAGTTTGCAAGATAGTCTTACATTAAATCAGTATTTCTCAACCTTGGCAGCTTCATGCTGGCTGGGGAATTCTGGGAGTTGGAGTCCAGTTGCCAAGATTGAGAAATACTGCATTAGAGACTCCACCCTATATGGGAAAGCATGAGAATGCTTGAGGTAAAACTGTCCTTTGGTTCTACTTACAGCATGCTGCAACAATGTGGAAAAACTGGTACTATTCTTATCATGAGCAGATAATGTTGCATGAGGCACAGGTCCGACCAGTGCTGGTTATCTAGTCTCCTATGTTCTCCATCTTATTAAAAAGCATTAGCTGAAAATCACGATTGGTCAAAGGTACAACGGAAGCAGAGCTAACTATCTGGCAACTGCCATAGCATATGCAAAATTTCTGCTTGGAATGTGGAGAATTAAATGGTAAAGAATAAACATTAGTAAAGAAAAGAAACAAAGCAGAACAAATACATTGCATGTTGTGTGAAAACAAGAGAAATAGGAAGAATATAATAGATTAAAAAGAAAGTAGTCTAATAGTGTAAGTGGAATTGCTGAATGCATGTAGGATATGTCTATGGAGATTCTCGGTCATCCAGGTCATGGTTGTCCCAAAGGTGTTTTTACAAAAGGGCAACTTTTGCAAGTCCAGTTGCTTTTTGAAAAAGCACTTTTGGGGCATGCAGGAAACGAAAGGTGTAGGTTTAAATATGAAAGGGCTGAAATGTATATCAAATGCATGAATTGGTATAATCTAAGCTGTTATGTATGGAATCATGTACAGGTGATAACTGCATGCTATGAATGTGAAAGATGGTATAATGGAAGAACCAGGGATAATTATAGAAAAATAATACAATCTATAAAGAAACAACCCTGTTAGGTGCAATGAAGGGGCAGATAGGAACAAAAAGTGTCTGGGCTATTTGAAAATCCAAAGATTGGATTCAAATCCAATTGTTTCAAATATGTGGTTAAGTATACCTATCCATGCATGCATATGGAAAACAAATATTACTGTTTTGATATTTATGATGGAGGATGAGATAATTAGTGAAGGATGGAAGATTAAATATTCTGAATGTAGGGCAGATTTTTATTTTTGCTAAGATCAAGAATGGATCAGGGGAAATGAACATTTTAAATTTTTTTGCAAAAAGTGGTGAATATCTGTAGCTCAAGTGTAGGATGAGGATGGAGGTTCTTTCTCTGAGCTTGTGGGTTCGTTTCTAATTAGGTAACAATGTATTTTAAAAAGTAGTAATAGAAACAACAGAAGAAGAAAAAATACAAGTCCCATATCAAAAAAGGGACTTGACATATAAAACAATTTCCCAACAGAATGGATAGCAAGTGGATGTAAGGCAGTGGTCCCCAATATCATGATATTGGGGACCAGTTTCATGGAGAGGGTTTTTTCTGCGGAACGGAGAGGGTGGAAATTATTATCTATGTTTGTAACCTTCTGTTTTGTGTATAGTTTTTCAAACAGCTGAAGATTGTATAATTCACACACTTTATTGTGATATAATTCCACCACTGTCTAATTAAGTATTTCTGTGATGCTATGTATTTCTGTGGTGTCTCACTATCACAGTTTGACCACACTGATCAACAACTAGTTTAGTTTAATCAAGGAGAAAGATGAGTGGATAGGGCAGACCCCCATGTTTTACTACTAATTACCACTTGTGCATATGTTCAACGGGTGCTAGTTATGGATTGGGGTGTAAAATTTCTGAAATATTTAAGCTGGGGGAAGAAGGCAGAATCTTGGAAAATGGAATACTGGGGGACAAAAATATCACTTTTTTGTTAAAGTGGAAAAATTTATATTTGAGTATATATACGTAATATATATATAGCTCAGCATCTAAAATTGTGTTAACGTGCACATATGATACTTCTATGAAAGTATCATATGTGCGAAGTAATGCAACTTTAGATGCTGAACGATACATTATGTAGTCGAACTCCTATTTATTTACAGGTCATACACATATTGTTTATAGGTAGCCCATGTCTTATGACCGCTGACTTAATGATTGTTACAATGGACTCCCCAAAAGCTACTTATTGTTTTTGAAGTTATGATGGCACAACCCGCCCCCATAATAATGTGGTCGCATTTTTGGCACTTGGCAACTGACTCACATTTAGGGGCATTGGCAGTATCTTGCAGTCACATAACTGCGATTTGCATCTTTCTTTTGCCAGTGTCTGATGTTTACTTCAGGCTTCTGACAAAAAAACCCACTAGAGAAAATTGATTTGCTTAATGATCACGGTGTTTGTTTAATTTGCTTAATAACTACCATAAAAATATTGAAAAATTGGATCGAGTCACATGATGCCTCAACTTCCTACAACAATTTACAACCATAATTCAAGATTCAATTATGCCCATAAGTTAAGGATTTCCTGTAGTGAACTTAGTCCTAAGTAATCCTGTATAAGATTGTAACCTCAAAACATAAAATGAGTAGGTACAATTCTCTCTATAAAATAAGCTTTGTTAAGTTTCATAGGACTTACTCCTAATTCATTTTATAGTGGTTTGTTGACCTGAATTTTGCATAGCTAAATATTAAGGATTCCCAAGCACATTTATTCAAAATATCTGGATGTTCTGTATATACACCACATACATGTGAACTATCATTTCTGTTGATTTTACATTAAACAATCATAATATGCAACATGAATAAGGAAATACTGGATTAATTTTTTATAAAAATGAACAGGGATATTTGAGGGCTTCTAACAGCTGTGAAAACATCCAAACCTCCCATATTTTTTCATTTTTCAGATGGTGAAAAGAAGCTATAAATTTCACTTACCTGAGCTTCCAAACTGAGCTTCAAGTAAGTAAAAAGACAGGATTTTTATTTTAATGCAATAAAATAACTTTTTACACAGCCCTACAACCAAGATTTGCTTACAATCAATACAACACTACACATAATAGTCCCACTGAGGGATGTTCCGAATAAGATAGGACTAGAATGGTTTCAACAGGCAACCTATTCCTGGAGAAACAATTTGTCCTTCAATATCAGAGTATCTTGGAAGGGAGAAAGGAATGTAAGGAATCTTATAGTATAGTGTCAAGAGAACACTAAAAACTGAAGAAAATGTGAAGCATTTGTACTGGTAACCTGAGGATAGAGCGCAGAAGATCTTGTTGAAACCAATGCAGAGAGTGCTTGTTCAGATGAAGTTCCCTGTGGAAAGTGGATGAAGATCTGTGAATCTGGCAATACCTTCTGAGTCATTTGGGAAGCAGAAAAAGATAAATCTGTAGCATATGATACAGATGTCCCACTCAGAGGAGGCGACAGAAAATCACCAGTATCGGAAGAAGTCAGCTGTGATGAGTCACTGGAATACCCTGGGCTACCTTCCAGCCAGCTCTGGAGAACAGAACTGCCTCTACTCATCATGAACTCAGAACTCATATAATTACTCTGTTCCTCTTTTACAGGCTGAAGACGAACAGACTGTAAAGTTCTTTGAGTAGACTCCTCCTGGTTAAAATCTGTGTGACGATTTCTATAAACACACTGAGACAAGGCTGTACTTTCTCCTGCAGTTACACTGGGAGTTTGAACATGGAACTCAAACACACTTGTTTGACCCTCCCCACTGTGAGAGAGTATAGCAGGTGCAGAATGTGGAACAAAGACTGGATGAAAATTCATCTGTATGGCGTCTCCACTCAATGGGGCTGATATGCTGGACACTGGCAATAATGGATTCATTCCAGAATCCAATCTCAAATTTTGAATTTGTCTTGCCAAAAAGGTCTGTCCCGTTTGATATTCAAAAGCAGAATTCTGAAGAGGGCCACCTTGTACATTTCTCGGTTCAGGAGCCTGCAGCGAGTTTTGCTCAGTTCCTTGAGCATTATAGGATACTGTCTCATAGTGTTCGGGTAATTGAGACTGATAGTGCATGCCCACTAAATATAGTGCTTCTTGGGTCAACATGTTTGTAGCATCCTCCGAAGTTGCTTGTCCAGGTCTGTAATTGTTCAATTTTTGAGTCGACTTCAACACAGTGTTAGCCTGAATGTGTTCTCTTGTGGACGTATGAGCAGTTGTGCTCATTGTCGCTAATGTCTCTGGTGTCCAAATTGTTGGACTACCACCAGGGAAAAATACATTTTGGCTGGTCTTCAACAAAGGCTGGAAATGGCAAGTTTGGGCTTCAAGGATAGAAGTACTTTTGCGCCGTTGAGAAATGGACACCCCTGACGGGCAGATGGGGGGTGGTGAGAAAGAGCCTGGCTGTTCACGAACAGTAGAAAAAATTACTTGGGAATCTAGGAATGCTGGGATTCCCCCATATGGATGCATCATGGACTGAGGCTGTATTGACATGAACAAGACAAGTAGTTCAGACATTACAGAAACATATCACCATTTCAGCTCAATAAATGGCTCTCTTTAGTAACCTTATAGAATGTCTATAGGTCATATTTAACATACAACATGTTTTGAGTGTTATACAAATCCATTAAATACATCCATGGCAGAGACTGTTGTCTATAGGAATATTTGCTTTTGTTAGAAGCTGTTTTTCCAATCATCTTTTTATTAAGATAAATACATTTTGTTAGAAGATTTGCTTCAATATCATTATTTCTACTTTTTTTTGCAATACAGTACACTTCCTGAGAAATAGTTGTCTAAATAGGAAGAGAATCTGCTTTTAAACTGCAACAAGATCTTCATTTTCTACAAAAGCCTACAGATTATTCATTTTTTCATACCTTCAAAACCTAGTTATAACAAATGGGTTGTATTTGTCAAATGTTGCATTTTATTATTCCAAAATGGATATGTTATCTCTTATATAACTTCCCATTAAATACATTCCAATATGATTAAAATGCTTAGTTTTTCTCTTTATATTTATGAAGTCAATTGAGACCATGCATCAAAATCCCAATTGTTCTGGAAAAGCAGCAGCAAATTCTCCTATGACATAGTAAAAATATGGAGTGACAATTAATCTTACATATCCTTTGGGAATGGAGGAAAATGATTTCTTGTACTGTAGGAAAGTGATTCTAATTTCCTCTCCTTACCTAAAAAAATAATTTCAATCACTTCTATATGTTGTCAAGAAAATATATCCATGTAGTTGCAAGATATTGAACTTGAGTCACAAGAGCTTTACTTCTACCTCCAGTTGCTACCCAGAGATTAAACAAGAAATCCACTACTGTTCTTAACTAAAATTAAAAACATCCAGTGCATAAAATATTCTACAGGTACACTGGGAGTAGTCCTGAGGCCCAATATGGCACAAAGCAACAGGGCTTAAGGAAGAGGAAGCTTCTATGCTTCCTGAAGTTCATAAATATGAGTCTTAGGAATTATTTTCTTTAGCCCCCATAATTGTAGAGCAAGCAGTTGCTTTCTGAACAGATGAAGCTTAAAAATTGTTTCTGCCTTCTTTCCATTGCCTACATGAAACTCTGCTTCTTTAGTATTGTGTCTAGACAAATACATACATGGTTTTACCTTCTTCGTAAATAACTTGAAGTTAGGCGTGAGCAGTGAAATCAAGTTTACAGATAAAAGCACTTGTCTAGTAACAAAACATCTGCAAGCAAACAACCAAGCTCAAAGAGCGCAGAAGACTCAACAGTTACAGGTGAAAGTTATACAGGTAATTAAAGCAAATGGCCTCAAAGTTATCCACATAGTAAGTAAATTATTATAGCAAATACATTACAGTGCAAATAAGTTTTAAATGATGTATATATTTGATTTAAACAATCATCATGCATCAGAGGATTAATAATATGGAACAATGTTTTATTATAGGTCCTATTTGTTATAGATCCCTGTAGGGTTAATGTTTATTATTTTCCATTTTCTTTGCACAATTCTGTTTATTTTAACTGCTTCCCCAATTGATTACATTAAAAAAAATCCAAGTATCTTGTTGAAATTGAAAAATAATGAAACTTTAATTTCAGGTTCTGATGATTAAAATGATTTTCTAATTAAAGAAATGGCTTGAAATGTGAAATGTAAAGCAAAAGGTTGATGTTGATTTTTGCAATCTACTGGACCGAAGGAATTTGGAAGTTAATTTTTTTCTCTCATTCATTTTTCTGTCTTTTCTTATTTTTCTAACTTTTGTTTCTTCTATATTTTTATCTTATAAAGAAACTTAATAAAAATGTATTTTTTTTAAAAAATGCAACTATCTTGGGAAAAGAAACACACACATACATACATGTATATACAGCCAAACCTCTATAACAGTTATTAAGTCTGCTGGACCCTATGAATTAATTTTATAATCTTGTTGAAATATATGTATTTGTATTTCTATTGACAGTTTTTTGTTTTATTTTGTTTTTAATATTTGGCTGCAAATTATCTGGAGCTTTTTTTTTTTGCTGGCTTGTTGTTGTTGTTAGTCATCCAAGGTCACATGTTTGAGATGGGCAGCCATGTAAATGTATTGACTGGCTGAATAATAAATAAATGCTACTTTAGAATTACTAACATATGACAGACAGAAGCATCCAACTGACTGAGGCCAACTCTGAGAAAATGTTAAGTTGTACTATCCTTGGTTACTGCTCGGAAGCTGCTAGGAAATCCAGGACTGTAGGGACGTTTAAAAGCAATCCTGGAAAAAGGAATGATAAACCATTCCATAATGCGCCAAAAGTTGTCCATGTGGTTACCAGAAAACCTGGCCCAGATGATTCTCATTATCTGCTGAAGTTATGCCTCATAAAGTCACCACAAATACTGAATTAGCACATCCTGAAAAGTGTGCATCAAATTTTTCACTGCTCTGTAAGCCCATGAACTACCACAAAAGTACCCAACTATTGATTTTGCAACTACAAATACATTTTAAGGAGTAAGCAAAGTTGCAATTATGTAATCCACAAATAATGAGAATCAACTGCGATGTTTACCTTTAGTTATTATCCAAACTGAGAAAGCATTCAAATGTTTTTGAAATAATACAGTAATGTTCAGATTGCTCCGATCAAATCTGTGATATTTTAAAGCCTTTCCCCAAAGCTTTGATCAAATTAATTTCTAACTTCAGGAAGGAGAGGAATTAGCTTTCCTATAGCACAGAGTAACCATGGTGCCTTTTTCATCCTAATCCAATACCGAAGCCAGGATGTATTTAGTGGTAACTTATCTTAATGTGTCAGGAGAGTGACATACAGGGCTGACAAAGAGGGAAGGCAGGCTGGAGCGCCGTTGGTTGCGTGGAGAGGTGATATGCATGGGCAGGACACTCTCCAGGGCTTTGGAAAGCTTTTCACCAAAAGTTTCCTGCGGGGTAGTCCGAAGATAGGAAGAAGAAAAAGGTGCAGACAATGCTAATGGCAGGGTGGAAGGAGCACTGGGAGGGACTGGAGAGGGAAGGAAGGGGGAAAGAGTGGAAGCACAAACTGACATGCTACAGCCAGGTTGAGGCTAAAAAAACAAAAACAAAAAGAAATGAGCATAAATGACATGACTAATGAGCTGAACCTCAGGGACATAATCACGGCAGAAGGCTGATACTGATTATAACAGACAGGGTTACAAAGAAACTTGAAAAGATAACACACACAAAAATAATATGTGCACCTTAGAGGCCTTCAGGTTTTCTTCTGACTATTAAATTCCACTAAATCGAAAACTACTATACAGCAGTTAGCAAATAGTATATGTAGAAAAGAAGCATCTGCTTCAAGTTCAGGTCTTCTTTAGATGTTTACTCTTTTTTGGCACAGAAAACAAGCTCTTAATGAAGAACAGATCTTTCTTCCAAGTGTTAACAATTAAATGTTAATATAACTGTCTCTAGTTATCTTTTCTCCCCTAAAATTGCACTTTTGTTCATTTCAGTTTATTGTTTTTGAACTGGAGTGGCTTCCTAAATAATGCCTTGCCAGGCATCTCTTTATAACTTCATTCAGCTAAGAATTATATGACACAAAATAATGATTCACATTATAACTTGCACACGTTCAGACTTCAAGATTAAAAACATATTTGACAAATGAACAATATGATAGAAGAGTTCATCAGAAAATAAAGATATTATAATTTGCTCATATTCCCAAGGTAGATGGTAATTTACTTATTTTGTTGACTGAACCAATTTAGTGTTTTAAAAAAGTTAGTAGAAGCTCTTCTAAAAGCCAGTTTTTTTTCTTCCCTCCAAACATTTTTCCATGTTTTTTTAAATAATTTTCTTCCCAAATCATCTCTCCACTGAGATTCTCTCAAAACTGTAACTTTCAAAACAGGCTGAATTACTTCTTTTTTTTCTGGAAATCTATTTGTTATCTGAAACTGGCCTGTTCAGAAGAACTATTAATCTACTGTTAGTATTATTTATGATTACTGAACCTTGAAGCAAGGCATGTGAAGACTTTTAATGGGTTATTGTTTAAACAATATTTTTGAACGGAATCAGAGGAACTAAAATTATGCATAAAAACTTAAAACTGAAATGTTGCATTTAATCTTTGGATTAAAAGGGCACAAAGCTTCATAAGTACATTTGAAACGTATGGCGATGTTTCTGTTCTAGAAAAGGATTACCTTCTCTAACTACCTGAATCAATATGATATAAATGAATATATATCATTATCCAAATGTTGCAATCTTTGGCTATGGATCAGATTCTACAACCAGTTATAATTTTTGTCAATGCAGACTTCCCAAGCAGCATTTTTTTTTCATAAAAAGGTATAATGAATAGGAGGTAAGATCATCTAGACCAGGGAGCTCCAACCTATGGGCCGCAGCCCAGTACCAGGCCATGGCCTCTTGGCCACTGGGCCCTGGGAATGGCTGGAGAGCGTGTGCATGTGTGAGTGCACCACCCCACTTGCGCTAGCAGGGGCACCAGGCGGCCCACTAGTGCAGGTGTGCAGGTGCTAGCACCCTGCTGTGCGTGTGCCCATTTGCGCATGTGTGCGCAGGGGCGCACATTTCCCTGCTCCTCCCTTTCCCTCTAGGCCGCCAACCCGGAAAGGTCGGGCAGCTCTATTCTAGATGACCCCCAATGTCAGCTCTGAAAATTCAGCAGAAAAAAATACAAATTATAGGGTAACAAAAATGAACACATAAAGTGGGAAAGGGAACTGTGCCTATAAGCAATTAAAAGGAAGCTATAAATAAATGGAGACATAAGGTTCACTTAAAACTGAAGTGTTACATGCAGCATTCTATAATGGTTAATACTTCTTACCTTGTTTAGCTGCAATTAAAAACTTGCAACACATTCACATAACATGTTTTATTCATGACATCACTTAAACAGAAACTCCATCCCATTACTTTTATTCCACCCACAATTCAACAATGCTTGAAACTAACTACAGAGCTTCAAATACTTCTGTGTGTGCATTTATTACCGGTAAGCATATGTTTCACATTCAGTTCACTATGCTTACTTTCCTATTTTAAAGCAGTATTAGATAAAGGCAAGCAAGAGGCTTGCACACAGTTTTCTATATTACCTATGACCAGCCACAGACTGAAAACCTAAGGCCTAAACACATCCAGGAAAACAGAACAAGATTCTAGGCTTCTTGCCATTCTGCTTAATTTTGTGCTTACCACCGTAGAGGTCTGGTATCCTCCAGGCTGTTGTGACTGTGGCTGACCAACAGGAACTGAATATCCTGAGGCTGGAAGTGTTGGAAGAGACTGTTCATGCTGGAAGGAAACCGTCTGTTGGCTACTCACACATGATTCACTAAAGAGAGATGAACCCTGGCCACTATCAATTGTGCCATCAGCTGTAAAACACAATATAAATATGAATTTTAGATACAGATTCATAATCTCGTGGCATGTTCAAGCCTTGTAAGTGCATAGAACTTTCTCTTTCTCTCTCTCCCCCCTTCTCTGAAGGAAGAGAGCACACATGCTGGCTCAGGAATTCTGCGAATTGAAGTCCACGAATCATAAAAGAGCCAAGGTGGCCTATCCCTGGTTTAGACTATTAAGTCTTATCTAATTATTACATTTCAAATAAATCACTATAATCAAAACTGCAAATATTATCCATAATTCGTACTTTATTGCCATCTGGTGCTGGGGCGGGGCATTTGTGCAGGAAGACAGGGGAGCGGATGGTGCGGCAGGATGGCCCATGGGAAAGGAGTGGAGACTTGCAATCTTCCTTGCAAGCTTCTCCATTGGTTTTGCTTGTAAAAAGCCAGCAAGGAAATCAGCAATTGGCAATCGCATTTTTGTGGGGGGCTGCAATTGTCTTAAGTGCGAGCCGGTGGCCAAGCACTTGAATCACGATCACCCGTGGGACGCTGCAACGATTGAACCTCAAGGACCAGTCGTAAATATGCCCCATTGAGTGCCATTGCAATTTTGAATGGTCGTTCAGTGAATTCTCATTAAGCGAAGACTACTTGTAAAAAACATTGCTCTTAATTTTTAAACAAATTCTTAAACAAGCCATTTCAACAACCCTCTCCCCCCATCTTGTTAATATGTTTGGATTGGCAGACATCTACCATATTGCAGTGCCTCATCTATACAGCAGATAATCCATAATTAGAAGTATTCATTCTGAACACTCTCTGAGAATGCGTTCTTTTGCCAATAGCTACAGAAATAGCTCATATTCCATCCATGAAAAAGGAAGCATTCAAAATAAATTTGAATGCTTGCATATCTGAAATTATCAGATAGAACAATACTCTTCATCTAAGGCAGATATGTCAAACTCATGACGTCATGTGATGTCGCGCAACGTATTGGGACTGTTTTGCCATTGCCAGCAATGGGGTGGGCGCGGCTTCCGGGTGACGCGTCCGGCCCATGGGCCAGCAGTTTGACATCCCTGATCTAAGGCAATAAAATTAATTAGTAAAATATATTCTATAAAATTATTTTAATATTTTGGACTTCTCTATTTACTGGGCCACTGATTTCAATATACAAAAAAATGGAGAAAAAGTCTTTGTAAGGTATTGGACACAGTCCCAAAATTTTTCAACATCAATTCTACAGAGATATATGCCGTAGTCTTATTATTACTACTACTATAGTTCGTCACACAGTCAGCCAGATGTATCTGCATTTTTTGTCCACCTATCAAGTCCTTCCCAAGGACCTGGGATAGGCAGATGTTATTCTTTGATGGCATTAAAGGTAGCATTGCAGGATGTGTACTATTACTACTGTTATTATTTCCTTCAAATCCTCCTGAATAAAAATAACAGCATAAGATTTCTGACTGTGGGCTTTTAAATTTCTTAAAAACTCTTGTTGCAATTCAAAAACAGGCTGAGTAATAACAAGGAGATATATATTATATCTTCACACTTCATCAGCTCCACGGGAATATTTTTAATTGTAGTCTCCAGATAGGTATACTAGGAAATATTTTTACAATTTATTCTAATCAAATCATAGAGCAAACCCAAATACCATGCCTTTTGTATCTCAGAGCCCTGACCTTCCAGAAGGCTGTTAAACCTTGTGTCTCCCCACCCTGTCAGAGCCAGTATGTTAGTGAAACATGTGTCTGTTTCGGTGAACTGGTTATATGGTGCCTTAGTTTTCTTTTGTATCAGGCTGTTTCACTTTGGGGGGTTATGGTGATCCTTTTTATATTGTTTTTTCTTTCTTTTTTTCTTTTGGTAAACTGGTTGTTAGTCACACAGAGTTATACAGTTATGATGGTAGACAGAATCTCACAGATAACAGTTACCTGGGCAGTAGTAACAATTTTGCTTATGGTATAAAAGTCTAGCTTAAGATCAGAAGTTGTATCAAGCCATTTAAAGACGAGCTTCATGGAGTTGGGAGATGATAATTGTAATTCAGAGGAAAGTAACTGAGACACTAATGTGCAATTTCCTCTTTTGGTCTTCTTCCCACTTATATAATTTTAGTAATTTACCTGCAGTTTCCTCCAGCCTTCGTGTCTTACTGAAGAATGCCAAGGAAGCCAAAAAGGAAATCATATATTTTGTGTGTCTGGCATAATTATAAAAGAACACACTACTTTAGCTTGTAAACCCTCTTAAGAGAAGAGGAAGGAATTTTCCCCTATATGTCCATTCTCTCCCCCCATCCCCAGCCGAGTTATCAATTTTTGCCAGTCCAACGATATTTTAATGCTAACACATTCCTCAAACAATTAAAACAATGCCAATATATAGATGGACATATCAAGATGAAGTACACAGAGAAGAAATTAAATTAATTGTGTAGCTGGTAGAAGGAAATGCAAGAGTCTAGTTATTAATACCAAAGACATCTGTGGAATAGATCACAAAGTGCCCGTATGTTAGATTCAAGTTAAACATTAGCAAAAGAAGAAGAAAGTGACTTATGACCATTTTTCATACTTATGAGGATTCAGCATCCCCATGGTCATGTGATCAAAATTCAAAAGCTTGACAATTGGCTACAGTGTCCTGGAATCATGAGATGACCTTTTGTGACCTTCTGACAAGCAAAGTTAATGGGAAAGCCAGATTAATAACTGTGTTACTAACTTAATAACTGTGGCAAGAAAGGTCATTAAAATTTATTTAACTATCTCACTTAGCAACAGAAATTTCAGGCTCAATTGCAGTTGTAAGTCGAGTACTACCTGTTAGTAAGTTCCACACAGTAGTAGATTAGATTGGTTCTCTGGATATGGATCAAGGAAGCTGACTATTTCTTGAAGTGAGGTTAGAAAATAATTTTGGGGAGATGAAAACAGGCAAACAGAGTCAATCTAGATTAATCCTTAACCTGGTTGCAGATGCAGTTCAACTTTTTGGGATCTGATTCTAATCAGAGATGATAGGAAGGCAGTGGTAGTCACAAATGCTTTAGACTCATTTAGACTCATATGCCACATGCTGTGCCTTTTCCTTTATATGCTAGTAAGACAGTGATATATTCTGTATTTGGCTGCATTTGGAAATAATTTAGTAGCTTCATCTTGTGCAGAACAGGACGTGTGAATATTTATGTGGGCCAGTCAGGTCATACAATAGCTAAATTGCATTGACTGTCAATGCATACAAGTATTGAGTCATGACTACTTGTTCAGCAAGAAGAGGGAACTTATGACCAGTCTTTGACGTTCTAGCCATTGCAGTGCACCTGCAGTCACGTGAACAAAATTGCCTTTCCCTTTGTATGCTAGTAAGACAGTGATATATTCTGTATTGGGCTGCCTTTCGAAATAATTTAGTAGCTTCACCTTGTGAAGAATAGGAAAAGGCTGAAGAGGAAATGTATGACCTGTCTTTGAAGTTCTGATCATTGCAATGCACCTGCAGTCACATGAACAAAATTGGGGCACTTGGCAACCAGTTTGTACTTACGACCAACTGCAGCATCTGTGGTCATGTTATTTCCATTTGCTACCTTCTCTGCTGGCTTCCCAGAAGCAAAGTCAGCAGGAAAGGTCCCAAGTTGCCTGCCTAAGTCTCCTCCCAGCCTTTCTTTTCTCGCTCACAATGTACCTGAACTACTTGGTAAAGTAGGTAGTAGAGTGAAACATGTATTCCCCCTCCAAAGGTTCTTTTGAACCTTTTATTTTTTTTTAAAGTTCTCCTAAATAGAGGAAATAGATTGATCCCGCCCAGTCTGATGACAACACCATAATTTATGTAACTATTGGCATTTAATAATAATGTTAATGATAGTAAGGAGGAAATGAAATGGAGAAAAAGAGTGGCTTCTCCACTGTGTGATTAGATGACAATGGCAGCAACTGATTCTGCCAATTTATGGTTCTCTCTGCTAGATATGAAACCAACAATGATGATTTAGATTCTCTTTGTAATTATTTTGTCACTGCAGGAACCAGTGTCTATTTCTGAACATAACAGCAAGGCAGAAACTGCATCCATAGGTACAACATTTAACCATTAATCTCTAATGACAACTTAGCCTCCACGATCCAAGAGTGAAAAAAGTGGAAGTTGGGTGACACCTACAGAAAGTACTTACATAATACGGAAATGCTGGGTTGCTGGAACTGAACCTGTTGATGCTGATCTGCCTCGGGTTCCTCAGGTTCTACTTGGGTAGAAACAGAAGTTGAAGTGGTGGGAACAGCAGTGACACTTGTAGTAGGCACAGCCTGTTTTGTGCCTTGCTGGGCAGACCCTGCTTGTGTTTTCTGTTCTGTCTGCTGCTTCTGATTGACTTCTTGTTGTTTCCTTTTCTCCTGTTCTTCCCTCACCAACTGACGCTGCTCTCTCTTTCGCTTAATCAAAGACACCCTATCCTTTATAGCTTTAGCCATTGTTTTGTGATCTCCTTCACAGACATATCCAGATTCAACCTGAAGGAAGAACAGTTCATACTATTAGACAATGGTGAATTACAATAAATACATCTATTCTATTTATCATATCTATATAGCCGTCATCTCACATGAAAGTGACTCTGAGCAGCATATAGCAATCAATAAAAAAATAATGCCTAAAAACATTCACAGTTAAAAAATAACTATTAAAAAGGCACACAAAACAGGAATGGATGGTATTAACTACAGCAAGACAGCCATTTCTAGAATGACACAACAAAAATAAAACAATCAGCTTGTCAGTTTTAAAGTAACTTTAACTATTAGAAGAATATTAGAAGAAAATATTTGACTTAAAATTATTCTTCATAGTATTCTCCAAAAATGTTATGAGATCTTATTAAAGAAATAAACCACTTGTGTAACTATTAGAATAGGCACTGTTGTTCAGCCTCATAGGACAACTGATCCACAGGTACGTGGAATGGAAGGAAAGCCTAGATGCAGTGTCCTGTTTTATTAACTGAAGTCACAGGTGAACTCAAACCAGGATGTATTTAAGACTTGAATGTTTCAATTCACTTTTAATTAAATATATTCAATCAGCTACTGTTTCAAGTACTGATTTCTATTTGTAATCTTGAAATGAAAGTCTCAACTGTGCTTTTTTTCCAAAAGGCAACTGGACTTTCTTCTTTTTTTTCCTTTGAAAACATTTCACTTCTCATCCAAGAAACTTCTTCAGTTCTAACTGACTGGTGGAGAATGGAAAGATTTATATTCTTTGCAGACATCTGGTTGTTAAGACTTCTGAGGATCGGCTGTTACTTGCTGAGTCAGTTAGTTACAACTGAAGAAGCTTCTCAGATGAGAAGGAGAAACATTTTCAAAGAAAAAACCATCTTTGGGACAACCATGACCTGGATGATTGAGAATCTACATAGACTTGAAATGAAAGGTTTATTATGTTGTTTATATTTATATTTCTGTTGTTTAATATCTCCTGTTCTGTAAATCATTTTGAGGTGGATTTGTTTTGAATTTTTTAAAAAAAATGTCAAATATTTTATGTAGCTAAACTTTAGAAATTACATCTAGAAATATCTGTCTCAGATTGATGGCAGAAAAAGTTTGCTAATTAAATATGACAAGAAACATTCTAAACTGCATTTTAAAAAAGCAAGTGTTCAAGTGACTTGATTGCTTTTAACTATGTAAAACATCATATTATTATTTCTGAATACATGTCAACCATATCTGAAGCATTAAATATACACTAGAACAGTGGTTCTCAACCTTTTTAATGCCGCAACCCCCAACCAGTTGTAGGTCGAGGACTACTCAACTGGTTGTAAGTCGAGGACTACTCAGCTGGTGCAGCACCGTTTGCAGAATGGGACTTTTGGCGGGCTCAGCAGGGCAGAGACAGCCTGGACAATTCCTATTGGCTTTTGAAAGCCAATAGAATTAGACTCTATTCAAGAGAGTCTGTTCTATTGGCTTTCAAAAGCCAACAGAATAAAAGGGAGTAGCACAGCTAAGGAAAAGGGGAAAAAAAATGGCGGACTGCGTTGTTTGGCAACCCCCATGAAATGGTTGTTCGACCCCAAATGGGGTCCCGACCCACAGGTTGAGAACCATTGCACTAGAACTTGGCAATGTATAAAATGAAGAAAATCACTTTTAAGAAACATGGTGGGTCTTGGCTAATATAAATAGTATTTACTTCAAAGTTTTGCCCAATTGTATTGTTATTTGCCTATTTAAAATATTCTTATATTAAATAGAGAGACTTATAGGTTTAGTTACGATTTTTGTACCTAATTCACTCATGAATTATAGCTTCCTGTATTATTTCCTTTTAAAGTATTGTTATCAAAACGCAAATGGACCAAACTGTATTCCAAACTCAAAAATCTATATTTAGAGACAGATACCTAATCCTTTTATTGCTCACCATTTCTTGTGCTACATCCTCTGGAACATCTCTTTCCAAGTCAAAAGAAAATTCTATTGCTTCATTATCCTTGTATTTTCCTTTTAGCTTTTTAATGTCTTCAATTCGTAACCAGAGCTTAATAGCAATTTTCTCTCCATCATCTTCTTCTGCTAATTCTACACGCACACCAGTTTCTTCCTGGAAGAATGCATGGTTCAGAAGGTCCTTGATAGCGTATCTGTTAATCATAGAAAGAAGAGAACAAGATACAATTTAGGGGATCCATGAGTAAGATGGAGATTTAGGGACACAGAAGCAGTGCAACTAAATACAAAGATTATTCAAACTTTACCATTTGAACCGAATATATTTTCTTCCCAAATAAAACCTTAATTCTTATTCCAAGTCAAAATGCATTCATGCCACTTTGTCCTCCAAAGAAAGAAAGCATTTATTTTTTTTTAAAGATCTAAAGGAAACATCATTATGATACAATACTAGTCAGTGGATGAGGCAGCAGATCTTTACTTAATTATTAAATGAAATAGTGTCAATGCATTTTAATGCTTCACCCATTCTTTAAAGAGGAGAGGACAAATGGGAAATTTATGTCCTTTCTAGAAAGAAAGTAATTAGTGCAACTTGAAAGAAAGACTATGGGTGTAATTTGACCTTGATTAAAAGAAAAGTTAATGTGTGCTTGCAAAATCAGTGCCACATTCATAGATTACACACTAAAGAAGGAGTCAATAAACTATGACCTGTGGACAAATACAGCCTACTAATGAAGGAGAATATTTGTAGCTCAGCTTTGAAATGAGGGGTCCTTGGTGCTCTCTGAGCTTGCTTGTTTTCTTGCAAATGTTTCATTACCCTAACTAGGTAACATCATCAGTGCTAATAAGGAGTGCTGTTTGCTGTCAGTTTATATTCTGATGTCTTGCTTGTCTCTGTGGGTGGTAGTGGTCTTAGGGATTCTTTGGTTGGGCTGTTTAGTAATGGCTCTTTGGCAGTTTCTTGACTGTTTACTTGACTGTTGGTCTGAAGTTGCCTACTGTCTGTTTTTGTATAGCCCATGAGCTAAGAAAGAACAGATAGGCAGATGGAGATTGTCAGGCCAAGGTTTTAGCTGGGTTCCCAGGACAAGGGACAGGACTGAAAACTAGAGCATACTGGGTGGGCACTTCTCGGAAGATTCCTTGCTTGCAGCCTGGCGCCATCCCAATGGCAGCTGCACTAAGCCTGCAGACCCAGAGAGGTGGGATTTCGCCCTTTACTGAAAGAAACTGCCAACATTTCTACTAGAGTACTGATGCATTACAGATTAACTGAAAGATTTTTAATCAAAACTGTCAACACACAACCTATTTCTACTGCTCAATCCAAGTAGAAGAACATTTACCTTTCATCTTTATTTTGACGAATGCATCCCTCAATTATTTCCTTCACTTCAGGAATAGCTACTTTATCAAAGCTGGCTGGCTTGACTCCCTGAAACAAAGAAATAAGAGCAAACAAAGAAAGCCATTATCATATATTTTATTTAGATTTATATACATATAAGCAAATACTGTGAATTACCTTATTAAACATATTACACATGAGAGATGAAAGGATGATTTGTCTCATGATTTCTCTCACAGGTTTCTTGACTAAAGCAACTGATTAAAGTATTTTTACAGCATCCAAAAATGGTTATTATAAAATTTATAATCTTGTTCAACTAAACTCACTCACACATTCTACAACCTTGAGCTACCTATTTTTCCTCCTTCCGTCTCTCTCTTACTTTGCCTACATTACCAATATTAATGTGGATATTAATTTGTGGTTTTCATTGGTCCAATAAGGGTATTCCTTTTGTGGACTGATTTCCTCCCAGTGCCAACAGAGTCTTCCTTTTTAAATGAAATAAATATATTTCAGTGTGCATTATTTAGGAAAGTACCTATAGTTGTAACTGTAGGAAATTATCATCTTATTATTGAAATAAGCCATTTTATTTTCTTCCTTTGAATCTGCAAATTTGTTGTTTTCTTTTTCTAACTTTACTGAAATTATCAAATCTGGGCAACTATTATAAACTCTGTTGTCTGGACAGTATCACTTTACTATTAGCAACAAATGTCCACTTTTTAAGACATGGGTGAAATAAGATATGGCTGATTTCAAAGTTACTCCATTTTAACTTTACAATCAATTTGTACAATTTATACACAGTACAAAAATAGTCTAGCCCTCAGAAATATTGCAAGACTTTGGATATTGCAAGTTCTTTTTTAGAACACACACACACACACACACACACACACACACACACACACACACACCTTTTTGATCTTTTGTCCCAGTATTTCTCCATCTTGGCAACTTTAAGATGTGTGGACTTTAATTCCCAGAATTCCCAGCCAAGATGCCAAGGAATTAAGCTATTTTCCAAAGCACCTGAAGGCAGGACAAGAAGCAACGGGTGGAAACTAATCAAGGAGAGAAGCAACCTAGAACTAAGGAGAAACTTCCTGACAGTGAGAACAATTAATCAGTGGAACAGCTTGACTCCAGAAGCAGTAAATGCTCCAACACTGGAAGTTTTTAAGAAGAGACTGGACAGCCATTTGTCCGAAATGGTGTAGGGTTTCCTGCCCGAGCAGGGGGTTGGACTAGATGACCTCCAAGGTCCCTTCCAACTTTACTATTATTATTATTAAGGTTGAGAAATACTCTGTCCAAATCAGGAGATAAGGTTTTCCTGTACAAAGTATTCCATAAATGGGTCCTACAGTCTTCTATCTTATTTATTTCCCACCTTTATTATTTTTACAAATAATTCAAGGCAGTGAACATATCCAACACACCTTCCTCCTCTTATTTTCAGTTAGGTTAGGTTGACAGAGTGACTGGCCCAAGTTCACCCAGCTGGCTTATTTAGTCATCTAGACCAGGAATTTTAAGTAGCAGAATCAGTCAGTCAGTCAGTCAGTCAATTTCATTAAAGAGTAAATGCCACTGGCATTATCTCATGGCCGTATATTTTATTTATTACAAAACATGGACACTAATAGCACATTTCTTGAATTAAATGTGCAAATGTAATTAAAATTAAAGTTGTTCCCTAATTAAAATATAGTAAATGAGTTTTGATTCACTGAATACATATTGTATTACTAAAATAATTCAATCATTTCTCTATGCTCTCAAAAGGTGCCCCTACACACAAATGTGCCATCACACAAGAACCATTTTTTCATCCTGTCATTTAATGGAGAATTTCTTTTCTAACGTGATTCTTATTTATCTTCATTTTTCCATTTTTAATCATTTATTAAAAAAGTTTCTAACAGGTGAAAAACACAGACCCAATTGAAAGATGTAGGTCTAGCTATAACATTCAAAACTACGTGCATATTTAAAACATGGAAATTTTATATTCACAACTGAAAGATCCACACCAACAGAAAAGTCTTTCAAGTTAAAAAAAACAAACAACTAGTATATAAACCAGGTTGCACAGCAGAGTTCAGATAATTTTCTGAAAATTATCTTACTTACTACTGTTTAAAAATAACTTGTATTACAAAAAGTATATATAATTTAATACCAGATGAAGTAAAAACCATTAGACACCCAAGTATTGTGCTCACTGGATACATAAATAATGAAGTTAAGTTTTACATATTTTGTATATGCCATGCATAGAGCCACTTGTTTGGAAAAATTGAGGACAATCAAAAAAGAAGCAAAGAAAAAGCAAGGTGGCTAAGTTCAATTACTTAAGCATGAGCTTAGGTTACTAGAACTCAAGAAGCTGTTATTGATAGACAGTCCTGGTGAAATCCATTGTGTCATGAAGGTCAGATCTGACTGTAAACAACAAATTACCATCTAATCTTCATTCAACCATCTTCCCATAGTCCTCCAAACTGCTCATCTTATTCAAGCAAGTACCAACCTCCAATTCTTATTAAATATCTTTGTAAATTTTAGTTACTAAGATTCAAGGATTAACATACACAGCTATAGGCTGAAATAGATGAGATAAGCATACCACTCTTCCAAATAGGCAATACAGAAATACACCAGTCCCCTTTTCAGTTTTAACATAATAAGGCCATGTATAGCATTTCATAAAAACATGTATGCAAGAGTGCATGTGTGCATATATGCATTGAGGCACTGTAAATAACATTTTATTATCATGTTCGCTCTACACACACACTTTATAGACCCACATATATAAGAATTCTGATTTTAAAAAATCCCCTACAGTCAGCATTCATGGAATAAGGCAGAAGCAATGCAATACAAATCAGTTTTTAATGTCTATATCTATATTTATATAGATATGAAATTAAAAATCTAAGAAGTATAATTTTATATGACAAGACTTTCTCTGACATGATAATCTCCCAGACTGAACATTGACTGCATTTGTTCAGTTCCTACAGTTACCTTTAAAATCCTATTTGGTGTTTATTAAATTATTTTTAAAAATTATAATGATCAAGAGTATTTCTCTCTCAGATAGATCTTAACTACCCCATTAGATGCGTTGAAGACTGGTGGACATATTTCTCTGCACTACATCCAAATCTGTTTTCATAACTGTTTATAGTAGATAATTTGTTTTATCTTCAATCAAAATGAACTCCTACCAGATCAATCAAACAATAGAATATTCATTCAGCAGTAAAATGTCTATAGATTTTACATGGGCATTAGCAGGTATTCTGATTTTCCTTTCTGAACAAGATTAATCTTTCTATTGGACACAGTTATAGTTAGAATCTAACTCTACCTGTCTCACATGGTATATAAGAGGAGTTGTTTTACAATGCATAGAATCTACACAAACTGCAACTTAACTTTATTCCTAGGTTAACAACCAATATTCTGAGCAATCGAGTTACATAATATATCAAACAGCTAGAAAAATACAGATGTTGGTATTGTATATTCTTGTAGCCACAAACATTAAAGACCTCCTATTACACTCCAACAACATGAATGTAACACACAAAATTAACCAGATCTTCACAAAACTTAAGTCGTAACATGTTTCTGAAATCAGTCTGCCTACATAAGAACATTCCTAACCATCTACAAATACTAAATCTTTAAATAAAACATTGTCATTATTAAGTATAGATATAATCTGATACTTATGTTCAAGAGCCTAATTTAAATATATATCTGTATGATTGAAATTCTTACCTCTTTAACGCACTCCTTGTGGGAACAACATAAACAGTGTGAATTTATGATGAGAAACACCGGACAAAAATCTCGCTTTGAAAAATCCATCAGGAAATACTAATATACAAAATTTGTGCACAAAACTGTTCTAACTGGAAACGACTATTAAATTTTACACTTAACGCACAGCAGAAGGAAAGCAGATATTGAGCTTTAAAGGAAACATATCCTCTTCATTTACAACTTTACTTTCCCTCATTCTGTGCAGTCTCCAGAAGTCAGAGCTCTGTTTGGAATACTGCTTTCACAGCCAAGGACCCTTGAGACAGAGAACACATCAGCAATGCCATGCCATATGTAACTCTGTTTAGAGCCCCTCCCATTTGCTTTCCTGTAACTTCTTACAAAGTGGTAAGAAATCTGAACCAGTGCTATTCAATAAACTGTAATATCATGCAGGAAGATAAAGAAAACAGAGGAGAAAATGAAATATCTTTGTTTCTTGAAAGATTACTTATCAGTTGTTTTGCAAACTTAAGTAACAACATTGGGATATTTTTTTTCAGGGGGAAAAAAATTAGGTCACAGAACTCCTTCCCTATTCAGTTCCCACTGCAATCTTTGCAAGAGTTTACAATACATTTTATTCCATCCTAAAACAGAATAGAAATTGATACATTATATCAAATTATTGTTATGGTTACTGTTGCATCTGTCACTGTTATTGTTACATTAGTTAACTTTCAGAGAATACAACTGAAATTGCCCTAGTACTCTTACACTTGACACGGTAGTTGTATCTAACAGCACTTTGAGCTCAATCATTTGGGCAAAGAACTGCACACTGGTCTGCCATTAGCCTATTCTGAGTAAGGTTCAGATGAAGATAGCCCCAGAAAAAGCAACAGACTTTGTTCTGATTAATGGAGATGGTGCCCTTTCATATATATATATATTTGTAATGTCTACATTCAGTTGTAAGAGTCAAAAGAACCTGTTTATTAATAAACTGACCAAACAGTAAAGTTAAAATATATACATATTATAAACTTTTAAAGCAGGCACAGAAAATGTTTTGCTGCTGTTTTTCCATAATGTAAAGCTTTTATTTAGACTAATGTTGTTATATTTTGTGATGACTTCTGTAGTTTACTAGACTGCTACCACTTAATGTTATTACTGGATGATTAATTTGTACCTTTAGAATACTTCATCTATATATATTTTAAAAGGTCTTGTTCAAAGAATCTGAGATGCAGAATATATTTACTTTAAAGAACTGTTTGCTAGTATACCTAAATTATATCCATAACAACATATACTATTATATATACACCAGCTGCAGTTCACCAAAGGTATAATACACAACTGTCTGTATAAAATGTACATGGAGTGTCCCTATGTGTAAATATCAGGAAAGTTAAAACAGTTGGGATAGTAGTCAGTATTTCTTTGAAGCAAGAGACTTAAATACAGAATCTGAAATGAATTTTATTGAGAATTACTTTAATCTTCATGAATTACATTGGCCCACAAATTCCTGAATCAAGCTGCACAAAGAAAGTGCTTTTACAAGTCTACATTACTATTTTGCTAGGCTATTTTGGTGCTAGTTTGAACTAGTTGCAGGCTGCTATAAACCATTAAAGGAATTTTAAAAAGAACCCATGATCCCAATGGAAAACAAAGTTGACCTTGCTTCCCTCCAACCCCACGGCAATAACATGCAAGGCAGTTCATTTGCTCAATGCTCCTTGTGAAACACAAACTCCTATTATTAGCAACAAAGTCTGGGAGGCTTGCATATTTAATTTCTTCCTTTTGGGTCTACAACGTGCCCTAATAAATACAGCTTTTAAATGCATTATTTTAAAAAAAATAACATACCCTACTACTGCTCTTGTTCAGTTTATTCAATATTAACATAATCTAATTGCAAAATTAACTTGCAGAAAGTATAGGTACCTTCTGTAATTAGCCATATTAGATTTTAAAACCACACTATGATACATTTTGTTGAATCTAATTATTCCCTGGAATAGAATATAAAATATCCCTATTGTATTTCCTAGAATAAAATAACTAAACAAGGAGGGAAGCAACCTAGAACTAAAAAGAAATTTCCTAAAAGTTAGAATAATTAATCAATAGAACTTGCCTCCAGAAGTTGTGAGTGCTCCAACACTGGAAATTTTTAAGAAAAGACTGGACAGCCATTTGTCTGAAATGGAATAGGGTTTCCTGCCTGAGCAGGGGGTTGGACTAGAAGACCTCTAAGGTCCCTTCCAACTCTGTTAAAAGTGATATTTTTAAGGTCAGTTTATGGAATATATTCCCTTCATTTTCATTCATGGGTAATTACTGGCATTCACATGGGCAAATGTATATGCACATTCATGCTAGTAACCAAAGATCACATTAGATAATCTGTATAAATATATTTTATATGTCTGTATTTAAAAAAATTGCAAAAAATCAAGTTAGAATCAGATTTAATATCTCCCTCCTGTCTTCACTTTCCACAAACATACACATCCAATATAATTTCAGACTCTTACTTATTCAAGAAGACTGTACTAACGTTAGTTGCAGTTTCCCTCTTAAAAGTGATTATATTAAAAGAGAAGCATACAGCAACTTTGTTGCCATTTCCTGCAATTCTAGTCAGATGTGTCATCCATACTTTTTTTTTAAAGATCAGTTAAATGCAATCACACTTTCAACACTTGTTCTAATTTGGCTGCAAGTTAAATGAGGACATGCAAATGAAATAAAGTAGTGCAGATAGACTGTATATTCATTCTATACAATTTCAATAGGAGAAAAAAATTAGAAACAGATTATTTTATGTTATAATAATAAAGCCTCTAAACATGCATAAGTCTAGATCAGTGGTGGCGAACCTATGGTACGAGTGCCAGAAGCAGCACTCAGAGCCCTCTCTGGGGGCACCCACGCCATCGCCCCAGTCCTAGGCCTTCAGCTGGGTTTTATAAAATCTTTTCGCTTTAGGCCTCCACCACCATGTGCAAAAAAAAAAAGGTTCAATCAGTCAATTTCAACTTCTCACGGGAAAAAAAAAAGATCTTGCAATGTTGGAATTGATTGGTTAAACTTTTTAGTCCCACCCAGCCTGCTGTTACCACTGCAGCCATGCCCACCCAATTGGCCACGCCCACCCAACTGGCCACACCCAGCCAATGGGCCACACCCACTTGGCACTCAATGGTGCATAAGTGGATTTTGGGTTGCAGTTTGGGCACTCAGTCTCTAAAAGCTTCACCATCATTGGTCTAGATCATTTTTTTTCAAACTTGGCAAATTTAAGACATGTGGACTTCAATTCCCCAGCCAAGTTGCCAAGTTTGAAAAACACTAGTTTGGAAAACACTGATCTATATTGTTTTAGTTCATGAGTAAGAATAAAGCAGCTTAAAAAGATTTAAACCAAGTTGGATTTGAGCAATCCAAATATTAATGTTCACAAATCCTCCATTTGCAATTAATCAATTTGGTCTTTCCTATAGGTCTAGGTCTGAAAAATATAATAATTATATAAATTATATAAAAATTCTAGCCTTCATTAATTCTGTGCCTTTGCACTAAGACAAGTTGTAAAAGTTATATATGCTTATAAGAATTCTGTAATAAAATATATGAATTCTTGGTTATTTATGTTTAAATTTTATGTATACATATAAAAGCTGTATTTCTCCATAAAATACAATAATGCATTGAGAACTGATCACTAATTCTTTTAGCCTATAATATTAAATTCAACTACATCAATTTGACATAGAAAATATTGTCAGACAGTTCCCATCTAATAATACTTTTAATTGCTCCTGTTTTCCCCCCCCCCCAAATTCTTATCAAGATGCTATAGCACAATGATGGCGAACCTTTTAGAGATTGAGTGCCCAAACTGTGACCCAAAACCCACTTATGTATTGTCAGCTGCCGGGTGGGTATGGCCCATTGGGTGGACATGGCTGCGGTGGTAACGGCAGATTGGGTGGGACAAGTTCAATCAATCAATTTCAACTTTGCGAGATCTTATTTTTTCCTGTGAGAAGTTGAAATTGATTGATTGAAACTTTTTTTTTTTTTTTGCAAATGGCAGTGGAGGCCTAAAGTGAAAAGGTTCTATAAAACCCAGCTGAAGGCCTAGGACTGGGGTGACGGTGCGTGTGCCCACAGAGAGGGCTCTACGTGCCACCTGTGGCACGCGTGCAATAGGTTCGCCACCACAGCTATAGCATTTAGGTCCATTGCTATAGAAAAAAAGACTGTAATGCTAACCTTATTTTCTGTGAAGGCAAATTTATGAATTCAGCAACATGAACTAGATAATAAGGGTGAAATGTTATTTAGTCTAATAATTTGCAGACTTAATTAAGTTTACGTGTTCTATAAAAGATTTATTTCTATTTGTGCTATTTATTTGCCCATAAATGTAACTTATTTTTATACCAAATAGACATTCTAACAATTGTCTAAACTGAATCACTGACATTTCCACTTACCTAAGACCACTGCATTTTCTACATTTACCCAAATATCCTCTATTATATGTGTCAGTCCCATCTTATCTGGATGCTGTTTCAGTAAGATATATAAAGCTGAATTTTTTTAGAAAGATGTTTTCAAGTTGAACTGAACTCCTACTAACTACATAAATATAATCATTGTGCTTCACATATAACAATTAAAAGGCATTTACAGAAAAATGCATTAAATGTGGTAAGCAGAAAAACCATACAATTAAAAAAAAAAAACCTAAAAATCCCATCAATTGAGTCTATATTATGGCTTCAAAGATAGAAAATAAATCCAAGACACTCAAGGACAGAATGTCCTTAACAAAGTGAAACAGTATGTCTTCATTTGTGGTTAAATACTTAGTGTACCTCCAGGAAATTAATAACAAACTCAGATCTAACACACATTTGTATGGAAATACAGGAAACTAACATACCGGAGATCCTAGCCTCAGGTGTTCAGCATAGTTATGGAATAGTTTGGAATCTCATTATTCATTGTTTTCACAAACAATTGTACTATGATCTTTACTATTTCTTATTTCACATTTTTGCAGTTTTTGTTAATAGAAGTCAAATCACAGAAACTGGGAAGCATATTTAAAATGATTAAAATTATCCACATGAACCAATATCAATTTTTAATTCTTAGAATATTTAGTTGCACCAATTTAAAAAGTTTATCTTTATAGCTCTGGGCCATGTTTAGTTATTTTCAAATTCCCCTCCACAGGCTGCAGCTGGTATGAAATAATGTTTCCAATCCATAAACAAATTTTATTCATATGAAATGATGAACTTTACAAATCATAAGAGAGTTCTTCTCTTATTTTACAATACTATATCTTATCTGTATCCAATCAAAATTAAGGTCATCCAAAGCAACATTTTTACATATGTAGAGATATAGGAAGACAGAGGAATATCCATCAAGTTTGTAGTTTGACACAAAGCTGAAGGGGAATGAATGATACATTAGAATACCAGCTCAAGGCTCAAAATATGAACAGTGGACTCCATCCAATAAAATGCTGTTCAAAGAAATGAAATGCAGGGTGCTGCACTTAGGTAGGAAAAAATGGATAGGTTGATCCAAACCAGGTATCTGAATCAGAAGAAGCACTCGCAAAAATGATCTGGATATTCTGGTAAACATCACATTATATACCACATTAAGCCTGAGTTAGCCAGCAATGTGTAGCAACTGCCAAAAGAGCTAACACTATTTTAGGCTACCCCTAAAGCAGGAGTGTCAAACTGCCGGCCCACAGGCCGGACATGTCATGAAGAAACCGCGCCCACCCCATTGCCCGCAATGGGGAAAAAGGTATGATATGTCTCGCAATGTCACGTGACATCGCAA
This sequence comes from Crotalus tigris, assembly GCF_016545835.1. Lineage (NCBI taxonomy): Eukaryota > Metazoa > Chordata > Lepidosauria > Squamata > Viperidae > Crotalus > Crotalus tigris. Next base: position 297,071 of record NW_024096462.1, on the reverse strand, counting down.
GTTTGACATGTCTGCCCTAAAGCATTGGAACTATAAACAAGTGTGTCCTACACGATCTAGTGGGTTGGGACAATTCTGGAGCAAGCAGCCCTGCAAATATGCTAAGCCATAAGAGTTTTAAAGGTAAATCCCAGCACCTTAAAATGTACCCAAAAAACACATTAGCAATTATGGCAGGACTCAGAAAATCAGTGTTCTGGGCTTCCATTGCTATAAAGCAGGGGTGTCAAACTCGCAACATCATGTGACGTGTCGTGACTTATGGCAACTTTTTTCCCATTGCTGGCAATGGAGTGGGCACGGTTTCACTATGATGCATCCAGCCCGCGAGCCGGCAGTTTGACACCCCTGCTATAAAGTATGCTGACTGCTGCATTGTGAACAGATGCACTTTCCAATTAATATTTATGGGCAGCCCCAAGTAAAGCACACTATAATAGTCTAACCAGGTGGAAACAAGGTGTAAGTTACTGCAGCGAGATTCTCCTGCATCAGATAAGGTTATAATTGGAGCAGCAGCTGAAATTCAGCAAAGCTGCTCTAGTCATCAACTCCACCTGCTTCTATAGCAGAGACCAGGAAGACTCTCAAATCACAAACCTGCTCCTTCATAGGTAGCATCTGCCCACTTAGAGCTCATACTGGCATCTACAGAAACCCCAATGTAATAAAATAATAGTAACTTTGTTTTACTTGGTTTCAATTTAATCTTACTTCTCTCTCATACAGACCTTCATAGTTTGCAGGTACAGGGACAGATTGTCAACAGCGTATTTCCTGCAGCCTGGAATAGGGATATAAAGCCCTTCAGGGCTTGGGACCAGGTTATCTGAGGGACCGTCTCTTGCCGGTCATATCCACCCAGCCCACTAGAGCAGAGAGGCAAGGAATGTTGCGGGTCCTGTCCCCAGCGGGACCAGAAGAAGAGCCTTCTCCCTGGTGGCTCCCTCCCTCTGGAACATTCTCTCCAGAAATTACACTGCCCCCCACTCTGATACTCTTTTGTAAGACCCTGAAGAAGTGGTTTTACCAACAGGTCTGGGGAACCAGAGTGAGATTCTTCTTCTTTTTGTGACATATCCATTATCAGACGTTGGCGATCATGTTGGCAATTTGAGTATGTATTGTCGCCGAGAAGGGGGGGTTATTGTTTTATTATTATTTTATTATTTTTATTTTTTTTACATTGTGTTTTCATTATCTGTAAACCGCCAAGAATTGCCATGAGCAAGTAGGCAGCTATATACGTTATCATAAACAAACAAACAAACGAACAAGTAAGTAAGTAAGTAAATTTCAGTGTTATAAGCATACAAATGATGATGATACCACGTTCCATGACATCAGATGATCTCCCCCACAGGCTTCATACACAGGTTAAAGAGCAAGGGAGAGAGAACAAAACCTTATGCCACATATCCGAAGCCCTCTTTTCCTCCTGGCTGAAACTGCCTATTTAGGAAGAAATGGATCCACCTCAAAAGTATCTCCAATTCCAAGCTCCGCCTTGTACCAGGCCCTGAAGTCTGATTTAAAAAGGTCCAAGTTATCTGTATCATCTAGGGTGCTGCAAAGTTGGTCCATTACCCATCTCAACAATCTTCCTTATAAAGGGGAGGTTGGAGACTGGATATTGAGTATGCAGAGTTTATAGGTAGTGATTAATTAAAAAGATTTGATGGCAATTTCTGCATACTTCAGAAAACCAGAAATGTTAACAAACAAAGGAAACAGACTTTTTTTTTTTTTTTTAAAAATGCTCTTGAGTAGACCTTGATTCCTTATGAACATTAAGAGTCTTACCACCAACCTTCTTCTGGCATTGTGACGTCCCAATCTTGGCATCCCTAGGCAATCTCCTATTGAAGTACTAATCAGGGCTGCCTTGCTGAACGTAATTCAATCTAAATTGGCTGTACACTGCCACCTGCTGAGGCAGAACAGATATACCCCTTTATAAAAGCATCCATCTGAAGAAGCAAATAAGCTTAGACAGAACTTTGCAGTTTAGGTCTATCAAATCCTAATCAATGAGATATATTTTTTTCCTCTCCTTGAAGATGTATGCTACACTTTTCAACCTAGAAAAGTTATTGCTCACCTTTAAAACTAAGAAATACTTTCAGAAAAAGCACAGTAACTAATTACAGACATCACAGGGAGCAATACATGGACAATTTAGCACAATTCTCTTTGCACTAACTGTACTATTAAATTGCATGCAAAACAAATACTGTAGCATGTTTGCCTACAGTACAAACCAAATGGATAGAGCAAAAGCCAGAAGACTGCATCACACAGAGAAACACAATAAACTGCAATTTTGTATCATTAATATTTTTGTGATACTGCAGTTCTATTAGTGTTCTGTTGATTCGCATTTCACAGAACACCACAGCCTAAGACACATGCATTGTGTACCAGAGATTTAAGGTTTACTCCCAGCATTTTATGATAAAGTTAGAAAAATCCTAAGACTCTTCTGCCAATTAGTGTCAATTATATTACACTGAACTTAAAAGATCAACAGTCAGACTCAGTATAAAGCAAATGGGGATGTGAACAGAATACATGATTTCCAGTACGCTACAGACCAAACCAGGTAAGTGGAGGTAGGAAAGGGAAACACTGGGAAGATGCTGGGTAGACCTGCTGCATAGACCTGATTGTGGTCCTTGGCTTTAAGCATAGCATATCCAATGAGTCCATCCATTTTAGTTTTACCAGGCCTTCCTTTCCCTAGATGCCCTCCCATCTCTGTATCAGCTGCAGCATGAAGGATATTGAAAGGAAGCCACGAATATTGGCTGGTGTGTTAGAGCCCAGGCCATGCAAAGAATGGAAATAATAATAATAATAATAATAATAATAATAATAATAATAATAATAATAATGATGATGATGATGATGATGATGATATTATTATTACATCAGATGGTTGAAGAAGAAAAAATGGCTTTGGAAGAATATCTGAAGAACAATGATGAAGATGCACTGAAATTAGTATATCAGGAAGGCTTACTAACTACTGGAGAGACCAAACTGGCCTACAAGAAAGACCAAAAGAAGAACAGAATAGAGGCATGGGAAGACAAAGCACTACATGGCCAATACATGAAAAAAATAGCTGGGAAAGCAGATAATAATAAAACCTGGCAATGGCTAAGAGCAGGAAAATTGAAGAAAGAGACCGAGGGACTAATTCTGGCTGCACAAGACCAAGCCTTAAGGACAAATGCATACAAAGTCAAAATTGAGAAGACAGCAACAGACAGTAAGTGCCGCCTATGCAAAGAAGCTGAAGAAACAGTGGACCACTTGGTAAGCTGTTGCAAGAAGATTGCACAACTGATTACAAGCAGCGGCATGACAAAGTAGCAACAATGGTGCATTGGAAGATCTGCAAAAAATATCATTTGCCTGTAAGCAAAAACTGGTGGGATCATAAAATAGAGAAAGTCATAGAAAATGATAAAATTAAACTGCTCTGGGACTTCAGAATTCAAACAGACAAGTACCTGCAACATAACACCCCAGACTTAACAATTGTCGATAAGAAAGACAAAAAAGTCTGGATAGTGGACGTGGCAGTGCCTGGAGACAGCAGAATAGAAGAGAAAGAACTGGAGAAGATAACAAAATACAAAGACCTACACATAGAAATAGAAAGACTGTGGCAAAAGCAAGCAAGGGTAGTACCAATAGTCATAGGCTCCTTGGGTGCAATCCCAAAACAACTGGAGCACCACTTGAACACAATTGGCATTGACAAATTCACTATTAGTCAATTGCAAAAGGCGGCCTTATTAGGAACTGCTTCCATCCTGCGACGATATCTGTAATACCATCAAACATCCACATCTGCCTATCCCAGGTCCTGGGTAAGGACTCGATAGGTAGACAAAATGCCAAATCCAGTCTGAACATCTGGCTGACTGTGCGATGATCGATAATGATAATAATAAAAAAGTTAAGAAGAGACCTTGGAGGTCATCAAGTCCAACCCCCTGCTCAGGCAGGTAACCCTATACCATTTCGGACAATGGCTGTCCAGTCTCTTCTTAAAAACTTCCAGTGTTGGAGCATTCCACTGCTTCTGGAGGCAAGTTGTTCCACTGGTTAATTGTTTCTGTCAGGAAGTTTCTCTTAGTTCTAGGTTGCTTCTCTTCTTGATTAGTTTCCATCCATTGCTTCTTGTCCTGCCTTCAGGCGCTTTGGAAAATAGCTTGACTCCCTCTTCTTTGTGGCAGCCCCTGAGATACTGGAACACTGCTATCATGTCCCCCTCGTCCTCCTCTTCATTAAACTAGACGGGGCGTTGTCTTACCTGAACGCCTTTTCTCAGCAGGATGATGTAGAGTCCAAATGGATGGGTTCTATGACGGCCTTCCTGCCTGGCAGACTGGGTAAAAACTTCGGCCACACCCCTTCCTTTGGGCGTGACCCCAGTTTTGACTTAGGCGAGAAACTTTGTTGGAATTAACATTGCAGCTCTTTATTATATCGTTATTATCTCCCTGCCTAGACCTATCCTCTGGGTGGGCTTGGACTCTACATCATCCTGCTGAGAAAAGGCGTTCAGGTAAGACAACGCCCCTTCTCCAGCAGGATGGCTGTAGAGTCCAAATGGATGGGACATACCAAAGCCCTCATGTCCCCCTGGGAGGGAATGTCTAGGCTACCGAACTCTGAGCAGATACGACTTGTTGAAGAACTCTTCTGCCAAAAGCCGCGTCTGCTGCTGCTAGGGAATCTAAACGGTAATGTCGAATGAAAACCGAAGGTGAGGACCAGGTTGCGGCCCTGCAAATCTCTTCCACCGGAGCTTGTGTTAGCCACGCCGCAGATGTGGCTGCGCTCCGAGTTGAGTGGGCAGTCACCTGAGTGGGTGCTGGCAAATCCTGTGAGACGTATGCCTATGCTATGCAGGCTCTGATCCACCTGCCTATGGTGGAAGGAGACACCTTCTTTCCCATAGTTGCTGGTTGAAAGGACACAAATAATGCTTCAGTCTTTCGGAAAGCCGAGGTGCGTTTCACGTAGAAACACAGCGCTCTCCGCACGTCTAGCTTGTGCCATCTGTGTTCTAGCCTATGTTTGGGTCTTGGACAGAAATCAGGAAGCGTAAGTTCCTGAGATCTGTGAAAGATGCTATTTACCTTCGGAATGAAGGTCGGGTCTGGTCTAAGAACGACCCTGTCTTTGAAAAAGGTACACAGATCCTTCCTTACTGACAGTGCTGCAAGTTCTGAGATTCTCCTTGCTGAAGTAATTGCCACAAGGAAAGATACCTTCAGTGATAGGTGATGGAGTGAGCATGTTTCAAGAGGTTCGAAGGGTGCTGATGTCAAGGCTAGAAGGACCTTAGGCAGGTTCCAGGACGGGTACCTGTGTATGACTGGGGGCTTTGTGTTAGATGCCCCTTTTAAAAAGGCACTAATCGCTGGATGCTGTGCTAGGGAAGTTAAGTTGTCGCAGGAGAGTACAGTTGAGAGGGCCGATATCTGTCTGCGGATGGTATTGACTGACAGGCCCTTATTAAGACCCTCCAATAGGTAATCTAGGATGTTAGGGATAGATACTGCGGTCGGGTCTAGGTGAAGCGAAGCGCACCACCTACAAAATCCCTTCCATGTAGCGTCGTAAATCCTATTAGTGGACGCTCTTCGTGATGCCTGTATGATCGATATCACCCCTGCCGAATAAGATTGTTTAGTTAAGCTTTGCCGCTCAAATGCCAAGCGGCTAGATGTAGCCACTGGGGATCTGGGTGTACAAGCTTGCCCTGACTGAGTTTTACCCTGTCCGGGGGAATCCTCCACGGAGGTGATATCGAAAGGTCCACGAGGTCGGCAAACCACGGGCGCCGTGGCCAGTGAGGGGCAATGCAGACCATCTCTGCGCCCTCCAGGATCATCTTGCGTATGGTCGCCGGTATTAATGGCAGCGGTGGGAAGGCGTACAGAAGTTGCGCCGGCCACCGGCACCTGAGAGCATCCGTTCCCTCCGATCCCGGGGACGGGAATCTGGAGAAGAACCTGGGGAGTTGTGTGTTCTTGTGGTTGGCAAATAGATCTAGGTGCGGTTGTCCGAACCTCCGGGAGATCTCCTCGAAGAGAACCGGGTCCAGACGCCATTCCGACTGGTCCACCTTGGCTCTGCTCAGGGAGTCTGCCTGGGTGTTTGTCTCCCCTGAGATGTGTTCCGCTCTGATGGAACTCACATTGGTTTCTGCCCATCGGGCCAGAGCCAATGCTTCCTTCATTAGTTCTACTGATCTCGTTCCTCCCTCCTTGTTTACATGTGCCTTGGCTGCTACATTGTCTGTAAGCACGAGGACGTGCCTCCTCGTTACTAGGTGAGAGAAATGACGGAGGGCCAGGTGTATGGCCCGGAGCTCTAGCCAGTTGATGCTGTGTGACAGGTCCTTCTGTCCCCACTGGCCCTGTGCTATCTGGGTTCCCAGGTGGGCCCCCCATCCGAACAGGCTCGGGTCTGTCGTGAGTGTGATCCTGTTCGGTTCCCTGAATATGCTCCCCTTGAGTGTCGTGGGGGATAGCCACCATTTTAGTGATTTCATCACCTGTGCTGGTACCAGCACCCTCTTGCTGGAGGTGCTGAGGTTCCTCCTCTGGTAGGGTAGGAGGAACCACTGCAACTCCCTCGAGTGGAGCCTTGCCCATGGGATGATGCCCATGCAAGATATCATCTTCCCCAGGAGCTTCGAGAGTTGTAGCAAGGGCACTCTCCTGATCCTTTGAATTTGGTGAATTAGCTTGGATATGTTGATCAGTCGCTCCTGGGAAAGGTATACCCTGCACTGTGACGTGTCTATCATCGCGCCCAGGTGTTGCAGTCTCCTTGAGGGAATGAGGTGGCTCTTGTTTAGATTGACCGAGAATCCGTGCCCCTGTAGGGTTCGGATTGTGGTCTCGAGATCTGCCCTTGCTTGCTCCCGAGATCTGGATTGAATCAAGATGTCGTCCAGATAAAACTGAACGCGAACCGGGATCAACCTGAGATGGGCCACTATTACAGCTAGGATCTTGGTGAATACCCTTGGTGCTGATGATAGCCCGAAGGGTAATGCCCTGTATTGGTAATGTCGACCCGCGTAGGTAAATCTGAGGAATTTCCAGTAGCTGGGATGGATGGGAATGTGTAGGTACGCCTCTGTGAGATCTATTGAGGATAATAGATCGTCTTCCCTGACGCTGGCTAGGATGGATTTCAAGGAGTGCATCTTGAACCTCCTGTACTTTATGAAATAGTTCAGGCCCTTCAGGTCCAAGATTGCTCTCCACCCTCCTGATGTCTTTGGGATGACGAAGAGGATAGAGTAAAATCCTCTTCCCTCCTCCTCCTTTGGTACCTTCTCTATGGCCTGGATTGACAGGAGGTGGGCTATGGCCGAAGTTATCAACCTCGTCTTGTGTGCTCTTCTGGAGATGGGACATCTGATGAACCGGTTTGGTGGGGGAGAACAGAAGTCTAAGGTCAGACCATGCCTGATCGTTTCCAGAACCCAGGCGTCGGTCGTGGTCTGCTCCCAGACCTCGATGAAATTTCCTAACCGACCCCCAATGGGAGTATCCTGTTTGGCGTCACTTGGTACGCTTAAAGGATCTGCCTCCCGCTCCCCTATATGGGCGTCTGGACTGGAACTGGCCCCTGGCTCCCGGGCTCTGGCGATCCTGGGTTCGATCCTGTCTGGGGTAGAAGGATCGTGAGCCTCTGGGCCAGTCCCAGGATTGCCCTGATCGAAAGGGCTGTCTCCATTCCCAGGGGCTTCCTGGGCGGGAGCCCTGTCTCCGGAAGTCCTGACTGCCTCTCCTGTCTAACTTCTTTGATGGGTGTACTAGGATTTTTTTCTTGTCTCTGCCTTCGCTGACATGTGGGTCCAGAATGGAACCAAATAGGGCTACTCCACTGTATTTGGACGTCGAAAGACGCCATTTGGACCTCAGGTCTGTCTTCCAATTTTTGAGCCATAGTAGCCTACGTGAGGCCACTGTGGCCGCAATGGATCTAGCCGCATACTTTGTTGCGTACAGTGAAGCGTCAGAGACAAATTGCGAGGCCGCGAGGAGCTTGGCCAATGTTTGGTGTACTCTGACCTGGTCTGGAGGCACCGTGCCTTGCAGTTCCCTCAGCCACATGATACTGGCCCTCGCGAAGAATGATGATGAAGTGGCTGCTCTGGCCGCCCAGGCTGCAGCCATATGGGAACGCCGGAGGGAGTGTTCAAATTTCTTCTCCTCAGGTCTCAAGACCTCCGCCATGTCTCCTGGAATCGCGGAGGTAGAAAATAATGAAATTAAGGGGTTATCTACAGTAGGAACCTCTAACATGTTAGAGAAGGAGGGAGATAGGTTGAAAAGCTTTCTTTCCGCGCTGTTAGGTGCCGGTGGGCTTGCAAGTGAGGACCATTGTTCCTCCAGCGTGGTCATAAAGACCTCCGCACATGGAATGTACTTATCTTGTGGAACCTTTTTGGCAAACAGAGGATTGGCCTCCTTGCTTGTTGAGGGCTTCTCATCCTGTACTGATGTTAGGTTGACTGTGGAAACAGCCTTTACCAGGAGTGATTTTAGGAGCGCTGGGTTAAAGAGGCCAGAGCTCGTCGCCTGCTCAGGTGCAGTCTCCTCGTCCTCCGAGAGGGGCATGTCTGACATGTCAAGATCTACTGAGTCACCCTCTCCTAGTTGAGAGGAAGATTCAGAGATGTTGGTAGGGGGTGGCCTAGCTCGTCCCTTACGGGGTGTGTGAAAGGCCACTTGCCCTTTGGAAGCCATGAATTGGGAGAATGCATCCTGCATGAATGCCTGAAATTGTGCCGACCATATGTTCTCCTGCGCTTTGTCGCTGGGGTGAGGCGCTGGAGTGTGGTCGGGTGAGGGAGAAGAAGCTGGTGAGGAGGGATTGGAGGAATCTAACTGTTCAGTTTCCCCAGGAGGAGACCAAGTCTTGAGCACTTCCTCGGCAGTAGGTTCTGTGCTGGGTGCCGCCACTGGGACAGGGGAAACCAAATTTGTCCCATTGGCATTGGTTCTCTGTGCCCTGCTAATTTGTCTTTCTAAAGCCAAATGTCTCCTCAAAGCCTCTCGCTCAGCCGTTTTAGACTGTCCCTTCTGAGAAAGGTGCTTTGTTTTAGCTTTCTTCTTCCCCCCCACCTCTGATTCAGAAGATCTGCGTTTTTGTTGTTGCTGTGGGGGGGACAATTGAGGGACCTGTGTGACTGAATACGAGACATTGTCTGCCATTGTGCCAGACACCCCGAGTAGGTAATGCCTGGAGTGGGGGAACAAGATACGCAGATCAGATGCAGATGCTTGGGGCTGAGCCCTCCTCTGCCTATACAAACAATGGCCGGACAGACAGGAGTCTTTGGACAGAAGATCCTGCAAGGCAGTGACTAAAGGCCACTATAGGAACAGTCAGGGAAAAATGCTCCTCCTCACCTCCTCACCTAGTCCAGACAAAGTGCAGTTTATATCTCTCTCTCCCCCAGTCTGTGGCTGTGGCAACAGACCACGATCAGAACGGTTCTCTTTCTTTTCCCTCTTCCTTCCTCTTGTCTCAATTTCTTGAGATAACCACAGATCCTAGCATAAGGGCTCCCCCTTTGTCTGCAGGGAAATGGAATCCGGGTGGTGGCCCCGCCCCCAAGGGAAAAACGGCGGGTAGATCCGTTCGTTCAAAATGGCGAATGGGGAAGAAGCCACGCCTCCCAATGGTAGCCCGGGAATCCACGAGGTTCAAAACAATGGCGGATCTTTGACTTTGGCAATCAGTAAGACTCCTTTAGTCTTAAGGGGCTGCGCCTCTCCTCTAAGGAGAAAGGAATTCTCGCGCTAGTTCTGCTCTTGTCGGGCTGCTTCTCGCGCCGCTCAGCTGGTCTATGCCGAGCAGCGCCGCGGTTTGCCGCTTTCCGCGCGGCTCAGCTGTTTCGCGCTGAGCGGCGCCTCGTTCTATCGGCCAAACCACTCAGCTGTTTGGCGGACCCGGAGGGCGACGAGCAACCCGGTGTGAGGCCCCCGCGCCAAACAGCTGCTCGGCGGGCCGGCAATCGGCGAGCGATCCGGCCCGGCTCCAAGCCTCCCGTAAGTCCCTGACGCCCCACTCACGAGTCCGCCGATCCTGGCTGCCTCTCTCGAGTCCTATCAGCTGCCAGGAAACTTTTCTTTCAACTGGAGGAAGAGGGGATTCCTTTTCTCTCTTTTTTTTTTTTTGAGTTAAATTAGTTTTGTTCTGAGAGCTGCCTCTCGCACTTCTACCAGGCTTCGAGACTGAGTCAAAACTGGGGTCACGCCCAAAGGAAGGGGTGTGGCCGAAGTTTTTACCCAGTCTGCCAGGCAGGAAGGCCGTCATAGAACCCATCCATTTGGACTCTACAGCCATCCTGCTGGAGAAATACCCAATTCCATCAAGTGACAAGTGGTCCTGAGCCATTCTTTAGTGTCAGGATTCTCCAGATTTTGTCTCAGCAAAACTCCAGAACCAAAATGTTTCAGCTTTTAGCTCTGTCAAACCACAGCCCATCTTGAATATTTTGGCAGATCTTCTAAGACACAATCTTTCAAGTTTGAAGTAAAATACATTTTGTGCATACCACTACGCAGATGCATTTAAATATTTCTAATTTGGAAATTCTAGTAGTGAAATGTATATGCTCTAGCAATGTTATGGGATGTGCACGCAATATTAGCAGGTTCCTTATTTTGCATTAGGCATGCTAAGAGACTCAATAAAAAAAAGCTGGCTGGAAACACTAAGTTTTACTGACCATTCTAAATTCAAGTAAGCTTGGAGTTGGACAGATTTCCCTGGACGGGGGGGGGGGGAGGGTGGGCATGGCAGGAACTAAAAATATTTGTCTTCAAGGTCCCTGAAAGTAACATTCCCTCAATGAAAGCATCTGAAAAAAGCCTCTTCTACCTGATCTTATGAGAAGAACAGAAACAAACGTGGTCCTGAAGATATCCAAGTTCAGAGCCATGAAGGACTTTAAAGATGACAACCAGCATTTTGAATGGCACAGGACCAATTGTCATTTCCAAGTAGCCTTCAAGAACAGCCCATATGCAGCATATTATACTAGCCAAAATGGGAGGTGACTAAAGCAAGCAAATGCATGCGAAAACTTTCCTTTTGTTCCAGCTTAGATTCTTCAAAGTTATCCATCCACTCTCATAGATGATTACAGCTCTTGATTATCTGCGATGGGCAATGTACATATTGTTAGAGAAATATATATAAAACTTACACTGGTCACTCGACGGTAGATCTGCGCAGCATTTTGACATTCAGAATAAGGGTATTCAGATGTAGCCATCTCAAGCATACACATCCCAAAAGCATATACATCAACGGACTCATCGTATTTCTCCTCATACATCTCGGGTGCCATGAACTCTGGGGTACCTTAAATTTAAAAGAACGATTCAGACTCTAAATGTCTCAAAGCGAGCAGAGGCTGCTGGCCTTACTCACCGCAGAAGGGAGCAGACGGGGACCTGTGAGAAAAGAAGAAGTGGAGGCAAAAAGAAAAGGGAGGATACCCTCAGTCATTCTTTTTCATCAATGAATCCCATAGGTCTTCCATTGCAAGGTCTTTGCAAGAAGTGAAGAATGGTAAATATTTATGATTTTACCATTTATATCAACATTACAATTCAAATTGAATTAGGAATAAAATAAGAGGCTTTAGTAATAGAGCATGATTGTTGAATCCTAGATTGAAAATAAATGGAGAAAAATAAAAGTAAGAGACTAGTTAGGCTGAAAACCAAATACGTGTTAGCCACACTTACCTTCCCTCCCATTGAGAAAGGAGGTGCAATGTTTGTTTCAGCATACCTGCCTGCTCTCTGCTGTAAAGAATTAATGTTGATTAGAGTCCACAGCTAGTCTCTGACCTGTAATGCTCCATTTATTTATTTTTTAATAGTGTCACTTTAAACAAAGCCTTGCAATGAAAAACCTGTCTATGAATAAAGCTTTCTTAAAAATTGATTTTTAAAATTTTCTGCAAAGGCCACTCACCAGAGCCCTTTTTACATACTTACCATTTCACCTGCAGTACATTTAATAGGCCTACTACAGATACAGGAAATAGTGAGGGAAATCCTATAGGCAAAAATACTCAGAAATATAAAGAGATTGAGTTATAGACACAGAGTGTGTGATTAACAAATCCTGAATCAAAAAACAATTTGCAGGAGATGCATTATCCCTGAGGTATGAAATGAATGCAGTTTCTCATATGGTAGAAAACTATACTATGTAATCAGAGATATTTAAAGCCAGAAATATTTACAATAAGGAAGAATTATTTCCTGCAGGCAAACCAGATTTTATGCAAATTTATAGACTAACTTTTAAATTGCTATCCACCCTCCCATGGTTCAATAATTAGTATCTAAGTCTTAATTGAAAGTCAGCATACTAACACAACTGTTAACAAAAAATGATAATATGGTAAATTACCAATTGAAAGTTGAACACAACACATGGAAAGAGGAATGTTATGTTCAGGAAACTGGTCATTTCCACATATTTTTTTTAATCATTAATGTTTAATGTTTCTAGACTGGCTGGAAAGCAGGAAATGTTTCATTGTGACAAGGACAAGATATCTGCAAATAGAAACTGTACCCTTAAAATCAGTTTTAAGGGATCTAAAACAAGAACTGCATTCTTAAAAACACACAAGTGCAGACTAAAAAGGACAATCTTCTCCCTTGTTAGCCTGCTTCCTTCACACAGAAAATAGCAGAACAGAGCCGTTAAAACCAGTTCTATGGCAATAAAATATCTGGCAAATCCAAAGTAAATGTAAAACCCCAGAAACTGATGGTTAGATGGTAAGATTGCTTAAAAAAAAAAAAAGTTGTGTCACCCTTTTGTGTTTCCCATTATTTCCCACTTGCAACAGATATTTAACTAGAGTGCATATATTATGGTTTTAGCAAGAGTGTTCTGCTAATTGTAACAATCTATGGTATAGGCACTCTTCCAGCAATATACCCAAATACCAAAGATGCATAATGTACAAGGTCTATTACATCAGAGACTTTACAACTGAAATATGGAAAAAGCTCAGAAGCAAGCTTATTTTGTTTTATTAAGAGTTTCAAATGAGATCTGCTAGAACAGAACTGGAACTTACCTATCACACTTTTGGCAAAAGAAGCTCGTTTTAAAGTTGCCAAGCCCAAATCTCCTATCTTGACTGATCCTGTGGGGCCAGTGATAAAGATATTATCACACTTCAAATCACGATGGATAATGGGAGGAGTGCGTGTGTGCAAGAACTGTAAACCCTTGAGTATTTGCCGGCACCAGCTTCGTAGCACTTTAATTTTCATCACTTTAAATCTTTTTAAATATCTAGGAGAGAACAGCCCAAATAAAAGTAAGCTTCATCTTGAAACTCATACAATAACATTATAAATATTTAATGTACAGGATATTAAAAAACAGTCTCTCATGTTCAATGAACCGACCATTAGGGAACACTGGCCAAAGATGAGAAGTACTCAAATACTTTTTTTTTTTTTGAAGGTTAAAAAAAGGTGCTAAGTAGTTCGAAGCAACAGGGATTAGAAAGATTAAATCTCTTTTGGACATTTGAGAGAAAATATTGTTAATTATTATATACTATTTGGGGCCACTGTGTACATTATATATAAATAGAATAGATTTGTTTTTTTTTTTTAAAAAATAAAGCCATTAGAGTTTTTCAATCATAGAGTATGCCATCATAGTAACACAGCATCTCATTTAAAGTATGTATTTGTTTTATTTTTAACAATTAAATTTGGAGTAAAAATAATGCTTATAGTTATCATATTATCTTTGTATGCTCTGTTACAAAAAATTAATAGAGATGCTGGCTTAGGAAAAAAAATTACAACAGAGAAGTCATCAGTGGGGCTCAAGCTTTTACAAAAACAGAACTGGCAATTGTTTTGAAGAGCCAAGTATGGAAGTAAAATTGCCAACAATTTAGTATAACTTTCTATGATAGGTCTTGCAGAATGTAAGATTTACTGAATTATATATCAGTGGAAAACACTGAAGGAAAAAACTCAGTTTGATAATACTCCTGAGAATAACTAGGAATAATAGAAAGCATAGAAGGAATAAAAGCAGTACTATTATATATGTTAGTTACTGACTACCCAATCAGGGGAAAGATGAAATTGTCCAAAAACAAAGTCCTGATCTTTCAGTGGCTTGAAGGGGGAAAAAAAACTCCACTGGAATCCATCAAAGATGAATTCCGCCAAACATGAGCCTTCCAGCAAATTCTTGACTTGTCTTGCTGGCAATGTTTTCTTTGATGGGTCCTTGGTGCTCTCTGAGCTTGTTTTCTTGCAGACATTTCATTACTCAAACTAGGTAACCATCATCAGTGCTAGTGGCACTATTAGCTAGTTTGGGTAATGAAATGTCTGCAAGTAAACAAGCAAGCTCAGAGAGCATGAAGAACCCCTCATTTCAATCCTGAGCTACAAATATTCTCCTTAATTTTTTCTTTCAAAGGTGAAGAATAATACAATAAGATCAGCAATCCTTGAGTTGATGTTAGTCAATAAGTAGTATTACTATAACTGTGTGTAGTACTATAACTGTGCCTCAAATATCCCAATGAACACTAGGTGACAGAACCCCCTCCCCCTATAAAATTTAGAAGTCATTCAGAATTTTCCAGGACAGATACACTAGCTCCATGACAAGGAATTGGAAGTAGCAGAAAAAGCAGGGGAAAGTAACCACACATAATGATGGATTCCTTCTCATAATAAGCCAAAGATTAGTGAAACATGTTCAGAATAAAAGCAAGAAAAAAGAATCAGCTGCTCAGTAAATTTAGCAAAGGATAACAATTATTTAATTCCTGCTTCAGATCAATATTCGCTAAAAGAAAAATACCCATTATACACACACATTCCTGAAAGGACAGAAATGAGATTGAAAATCAAAATAAATATGATCAAAGAATTCTGAATGAGTTTAAGACAACAGAATTAGATGAATTGCATAGGAAGATGCAGGTTCTACGTGCAATTCAAGGTCTGGTTATCACCTATAAAGCTCTTCATTGGAAAGAGCCTGGCTAACTGAAGGACTGTTTCTCACCAATTATTCCTTCCTATCTGGTGGGGTGCACCCTGGTTTTCCTGTCAATTAAACAAGACCCAGAAAATGTGTATATCACTGCAAAAATTAATAGAGCTCCCATCCTAATGACATTCAGAAAATCATTAAAAATATGCTTTTTCTCACAGGCCTTGGGATAAGATGGTTGTCCTTTTGTTTTGTTTTTGTTAGTATGTTGTCTGTTTAATGGTTGTAAATTTCTTCTGTATTATTTACTTTTCTTTTTTAATTGTAAAGCACTTGGAGTCATTAAAGCAGACATGTCAAACATAAGGCCCGGGGGCTGGATGCGGCCCGTGAAGTGGTTTCATGTGGCCCACGAAGCCATCCTGGAAACAGTGAGGGAACAGCCCCCTCTGCCTTGGCCCTGGCCCAGGCCAGCTGGGAGCCAATATACAATTTTGTGGTGGCCATCTATGCTGAAACACATTCAGTCTTAACTCCATAAGCCCCCCCCCCACCTGGCCTGAGAAGAACAGTGGGGCTCCTCCAGTGGACCATGCCTTGGCACTTGCCCTGGTCCTACCCCCTTCCGCCAGAGACCCTCAGATCTATCCCACTCCTGCCCAGGCCCCAACAGGCACCCTTGATGCGAACGATGTAGAGCTCACCACACCCACCCAGTAGGCCACACACACTCTGTCCATGCCCACCCAGTAGGCCCCACCCACCCGGCCCCTGAAGGCAACCGCAATGCTGATGCGGCCCTCAATGAAATTGAGTTTGACACCCCTGCATTAAGAAATCTGGTAGCCTTAAACTTGAAATAATTACGTATTTACATATATACATAAAGAACCAACCAAACAAAACTGCCTTTGATAAACGTTCAGAAGTCTCCAATGGGTAGTAGATGGGGAAAACATTTGAGCATGTGAAGGCTTTTAAATAGTTAGTTGCGATCTTTCAAGACACAGAGTCATAGAATAGACATAATGATTCTGTGGACTTGCAGGTTCAAAGAAGCACTTCAGCCATTTTAAAATGTGCTTTTGTCCGCACTAAAAGTGGTAAATGTATCTGTGGCTTTAAAAGGACTTATAAAGCCCCACATGGCATGGGGCCAGGCTCTTTGCAGCATTAACAGTCCCCACTGTCTCTGACTAACCCATCAGGTCTAGCAGAGAGGGCGTGCTCCATATCCCATCACCAAACAATGCAATCTCATTGGTCCCTGGAGTCAAGCCTACTCTTTGGCTTTGCCAGGCATGTAAAAAAAATATTCCTCCAGAAATCCTGATGGCCCCAACCTTGTTAGCCTTTCATAAGATTCTGAAGATCTGGTTGGTTCCTGGGTATTAAGGTGAAATGTAATTATTCATATTCAAATAAAACAAACTAGGAGTTATATTCAGTGTATGACTCAAGATTTCTGAATTGTTTTATGATGAAAAATTAAAAGAAAACCAGTTTTGCTTTGAAAAGTAATATATTTTCTAAAGTATGCTCCTTTTATAATTTTTCAGGCACGTTGCAACTTGCTTATTTTCTTTTTAATTAAAGGAATCTACCTAAAATTAAAAAGGGAGGGTAATGATAGAAAGCCTACCAGGTAACAATAAAAGAACCAGTAGATTCACCACACTGTCCATCCCTGATCTAGGGAAACACAGATGGTATTTACTAGCTAAGAATATTTTCTAATGTATTAGACTGAAATACCAACTGCAATCCTTCTAAAATTTCTAACATTTAAGATCCTCATAGAAAACAGATACTACATGGTTTTTAAATTTAAAAACTGTAAGAATGATTGCTGTATACTGTACACTGATTTCCTGGAGGAAGAATATAAATGTAACAAATTTTTAAAAACCCATTGAGATTGTACTTAACACGAACATTCACAGAGTATTCTCAGTACTCTCAGAAATTCTCATTAATTGTTCTCCAATATTTAGCACAGATATGACCAATCATAGTCTAAACGTGGGCCCTATGTATGGACCTCAGAATATCAAAATTAAGAGGTAAAATGATCCACAATTTAGTATTTTTTAAAGTTCAACACTTAACTCCCTTGAACCTCCCACAATCTAGACAAAACTGCCTATCATGTAATATCATATGATCTTCTTGCAGTCCTTCAAGCCATTTTTTTAAATGTACAGTCTTCAGTCACAAAAAGGGAATCTACTCTCGAATTATCTGTATTCAGAGCCCCAAAGTATGCATATTACCTCAAAAATGTGTCTCCAATTAAGAAATTCTAGTTTCAAATAGTTAAGCTGAACTACTTAGAATTAGAAGGGGCGTTGGTCTTACCTGAACGCCTTTTCTCAGTACGGAGATGGATAATCCACGGATGGGTTTTCTCTGTCTGCCTGCTCTTGAGACCAAGTAGCCAAAGCTTGACACGCCCCCACTTCCTGTGGAGTCCATTCTTAACGAGGGCGAATTGGCTGATGATTGACGAGGTATTGGCTCTCAGCTCCCTACTAGCGGCCTGCTGGCCTTGGGGTGGGTGTGGATTATCCATCTCCGTACTGAGAAAAGGCGTTCAGGTAAGACCAACGCCCCTTCTCCAGTACAGGAGATGGATAATCCACGGATGGGACGTACCAAAGCCTCACTGTCCCAAGGGGTGGGAAACAGATAAGGCCGGTAGATTGATCTCTGAGACAACTTGCTGGAGGACCCTCCTACCAAAGGAGGCGTCCGCCGATGCAAAGCGGTCTATCTTGTAGTGTCGTATAAACGGGGAAGGCGAGGACCATGTCGCGGCCCTGCAAACTTCCTCGATTGACGCCTGGGTAGCCCATGCCGCCGAAGTTGCAGCGCTTCGAGTGGAATGGGCCGTGAGATGACTTGGGGGCGGCAGGGATGATACATTGTAAGCTTCTGCGATACAGCTTCGGATCCACCTTCCAATGGTGCCCGTGGAAACTTTCCGCCCCAAGGTGCCCGCTTGGAAGGACACAAATAGGGCCTCCGATTTGCGGAAGGGTTCTGTACGCTTTATATAACGCCGCAAGGCTCTGCGGACGTCCAATGTATGCCACTGCCGCTCCCGGTCATGTGTTGGATTTGGACAGAAGTTTGGGAGAATTACTTCCTGTGTCCTGTGAAAGAGTGAATTCACCTTCGGTATGAAGGCAGGATCTAACCTAAGGACCACCCTGTCCTTGTGGAAAATGCATAGGTCGTTTCTGACTGACAGTGCGGCCAGTTCCGAAATTCGTCTGGCCGATGTGATGGCAATCAGGAACGCCACCTTTAGCGACAGGTGTCGCAAGGAAACGGTCGCCAATGGTTCAAATGGTGACCGAGTGAGTGCGTGAAGGACTCGCGGTAGTTCCCAGGACGGGTACCTGTGAATTACTGGAGGTCTGGTGTTATAGGCGCCCTTGATAAAGGCGCGGATCCTGGGGTGGTGAGCTAAGGGAACCGAATCCGTGCAGGTGAGGAGGGTGGACAAGGCCGCCACTTGCCTGCGGATGGTCGCGGGGGCGAGGCCTCTGTCTAGTCCCTCCAAGAGGTAATCTACTATCTGAGGGATGTAGAGTTTGTGTAAGTCAAACTGCCGTTCCCTGCACCAAAGGCAAAAATTTTTCCAAGTGGAGTCATAAATGCGGTTTGTTGCCGGACGGCGTGAAGCTTGAATTATGGTAATGGCCCCGGGAGAGAATAGTTCCTGTGCCATTATCTGGCGCTCAAGTGCCAGGCGGTCAGTTGTAACCATTGGGGTTCCGGGTGACTGATGGTTCCCTGGTGTAGGGACACTTGATGAGGGGGAATGTTCCATGGGGGCGACTGAGACAGGTTCATCAGGTCGGCGAACCACGGTCTCTGTGGCCAATATGGTGCTACTAGGATCACTTCTGCCCGCTCCTGAATCAGCTTTCGGATGACCGCCGGTATGAGTGGTAGTGGGGGAAAGGCATAAAGCAGACCCTGAGGCCACTGAGTTCTCAGAGCGTCCGTCCCCTCTGCTCGCGGGTTGAAGTAACGAGAGTAAAATCTGGGGAGCTGGGCATTGTCTGATGATGCGAACAGATCGAGGATCGGGTACCCGAACTTGCGGGAGATGTCTAGGAACAAGTTCGGGTGTAGCCCCCACTCCGAAGGGTCCACTGTGGTGCGGCTTAGGAAGTCCGCTTGCTGGTTGTTGACCCCCGATATGTGTTCCGCTTTTAGTGACTTCAGATTGGGCTCTACCCAGCTGAATAGGAGTCGTGACTCTGTCATCAGGGTTTTTGATCTGGTCCCCCCCTGCCGATTGATGTGCGCCTTGGCTGCTACGTTGTCTGTTAGGACTAGAACGTGGTGGCCTCTGATTCTGTCTTTGAATTGTTGCAAGGCTAGGTGGATAGCCCTGAGTTCTAGCCAGTTGATGTTGTTTCTCAGATCCGTGGCGGACCAACGTCCCTGTACAAACTGGGAGTCCAGATGGGCTCCCCAACCATACAGACTGGCGTCTGTAGTGATGGTAACTCTGACTGGTTCCTTGAAGGGTGACCCCTTGGTCACGGCCCGAGAGCACCACCAGCGTAGCGCCCTGCGGATTTGTGCCGTGACCCTGACTAGGTGGTTGGATGCGCTGGTGTTCTGCCGTTGGTAAGGGAGCAGAAACCACTGTAGTTCCCGTAGGTGGAGCCTGGCCCAGGGTACAATGGCTATGGCCGATACCATCTTGCCCAATAATTGGGAAAGTGTTAGTATCGGAACTGAACGTTGCCTGTGAACCCAGCGAGCCAGTTCCCTGATGCCGGCCACCCGGTCTTGGGAGAGATAGACCATACAGTTGGTTGTGTCTATCATGGCCCCCAGATGCAGCAGCCTGGACGAGGGAACTGTCTGGCTCTTCTGAAAGTTTACTGAGAATCCGTGTAATTGGAGGACGCGAATGACGGTCCTTACGTCCGCCTGAGCTGTCTGTAGGGATGTTGCTTGGATTAGTATGTCGTCTAGGTAACATTGGACGCGTATTGGGATTTTTCTCAGTTTGGCGGCTACCGCTGCTAGTATCTTGGTAAATACCCTGGGTGCCGAAGATAGACCGAAGGGGAGAGCTCTGTATTGGAAGTGTTTTCCCCCGTAACAGAAACGTAGGAACCGGCGGTGGTTTGGGTGGATGGGGATGTGAAGGTAGGCTTCCGTGAGGTCTATCGATGCCAGGAAGTCTCCTTCTCTGATGCTTCCCAGGATGGACTGAAGGGATTGCATCTTGAATTTTTTGTATGTGATGTAGCGGTTGAGGTTTTTTAGATCCAGGATTGCCCTCCATCCTCCTGAAGTCTTTGGAACCACGAAGAGGATGGAGTAAAATCCTCTGCCTCTGTATTCCGCTGGGACCGGTTCTATGGCTTGAATGTCCAACAGGTGTTGGATGGCCTCCTGCATGAGTTTGTGTTTGGTGGGGTTCCTGGAGACCGAGCAGTTGATGAGTCGGTCTGGGGGTGTGACCAGGAACTCCAGGGACAGCCCGGACTGGATGGTTTGTAGTACCCAGTTGTCCGTGGAGGTCTGCTCCCACTGGTGGAAGAAGTGAGCTAGTCTTCCTCCAATGGGTAGGTCTATGTAGGAGTCATTTTGTCTTCCGGTACGGACGACCCGTTCCACGAAAGGGTCGTCTCGACTGGTTTTGTTGTCTGGGCTGGAACCCCGGTCTGTCGTAGGGGCGGCCGTACGGTTTGTTCTGCCTGGGAGTGAATGGCTTGGGTGCCTGACTGATAGGCGTGGTTGTCGGTTGGCGAAAGGACTGCCTACGAAAGTAAGGTGTGGTACGTTTGTCTGACCTTTTGTTCAAGTGTGCCATGACCTTCCGCTTGTCTTTGTTCTCTACAAGATAGGGGTCCAAGGCCTCCCCAAACAGACCGTTGCTTGAGTAAGGGGCGGTCGCTAGCCGCCACTTAGCCTTGGTGTCAGCTTGCCAGTGTTTTAGCCATAGCATTCTCCTGGCAATTATGTTGGATGCTATGGATCTGGATGAAAAAATGGCCGATTGGAACGTTGCGTCTGCAGCGTATTCCGTGGCTGCTACCATCTTAGCCAGGTCCTGGTGTGTTCGTATGTCCTCCATAGGAACTATGGTTTGTAGTTGTTGCAACCAGATGAGGGTGGCCCGGACAAAAAAGGAGGCCGAGGTGGCTGCTTTGATGGCCCATGCCGCTGTCTGGTGGGTTTTGCGAAAGGCTTGTTCCCACTTTTTGTCATCTGCCTTAAGGGCCTCCACTAGGTCCCCAGCCATGGCTGTCTGGGAGACCAAGGGGGTCCAGGCTTCATCTACTTTAGGAATTTCTAAGGCCTCATTGAGGTCTGTGGCAGTGCTGTATAATTTTTTGTCCGTACCACTCACTGATGGGAAGGAAGCGGGAGAGTCCCATGGCTTCTTGATCCCTTTCAGGAAAATGGCGGGGCAAGGTATATGGTGTTGCGTTGTCACCTTTTCTACGAATACGGGTCTGGATGTGGTGGCCGGTGTCGCTTGCGGCTGAGAAAACTGATCCGTCCCCATGTCCGCAATGGCTGTGGCCTTGCGTAGTATCGTGAGGAAGCGGTTGGGATTAAATAATCCCCCTGAGGGGGGCTCAGGGGGAAGTTCCTCATCCTCTGACATAGAGATCCCAGGTTGATCCTCCTCTTGTGGTGAAGAATAACCACTCATGGAGGACTGGGCCGGGGAGACGGGTTCCTGAATGCCTGAGGACTCTGAGGGGAGTTCCGAGTGTGGCATGGCTGAGATGGAGGGCCCCTGGTCGTGGTGGGCGGAGCGCTGTGCTAGGGCTCGGTCCACCACTTTGGTTAATAGGGCCTCTAGCCGTCCATCTGCCCAGATGTCCCCTATGTCATTACCTTTGGGTGTGGTGACCGCAGGTGGAGAGTTGGACTCAGTGGTTGTGCCTGCCGCCGTGGTTGTTTGTTGGGCTGATGTAGATGGCGGATCCAGTGGTTGCGGTGTTCCTGGAATGGACCACGCGCTCTGGGTTGATGTGGATGGACCCAATGGTAATTCCATCTCGGTGGCCGCTATTTGAACCAATTCCAATTGGGCCTGCCTCTGCGCTCTGGAGAACTCCTTCTCCAGGGCCTGGTGCCTACGGCTGGCTTGCTTTTCCGCCAACTTGGAGGGCCTCTTGAGCGAGTGTTTTGTCTTCGCTTTGCACTTGCCTGCCGCCTTCTGGTCAGAAGGTGTGTTGCAGCCGTAATTGGGAGATGGAGGGGTCGTGCTCATGGATTGAGGCAACGAGGGTCCCTCCATTCCGCTTGAGCAGTCCCAGAAAAACTGAGAAGACGCTCAGGCAGGCAAGTATTGGCGGGAGCGAAATTGGAACAAGTACCAGGACTGTTCCCCTGATCACCCGACCACAACAAAAATATTCTCTCTGGGCTAAGGTCACGGTAGCTGAGGGAGGTACCGAAGGCACGTTTGGAACCACTCTTTGGGTTCCGCCCGGAGGCCTTAGGTGACCAGGCAACGTGCACCAGTAGAAAAAGGAAAAGGGAGGCAAAAAATATCAGTGGCGACCTCAAAAGGGTCTGTAGGCCTGACTTAATACACAACAGGTATCAAATGGCGGTCACCTAGAGCGGAATTTATTCTTATTAATACTATTACTATTATACTAATAATAGGAACAACAATAATAAAATAATAATAATAATAACAACAACAATAATGGTGATGATGATAATATTGTGTGTTCTGCCTTTAGGCCTGTTGGCCCTGCAGTCGCTTAATTTTTAGCTTTAAAAAAAATAAATTTTTTAAATTATTATTATTATTATTTTTAAATTTTATGTATTTATTTTTATTATTATTATATTTTGTCCTATTATTATATGTGTGTATCGGGGGTGGAGTGCTGGCTGTGCGCTCCTATTCCGCCTCTATCAGTGATTCCAGATATGATGTGGAGCTTCCTTAAGCTCGGTTTGCCTTTCTCTGGCAAGAGATGGCAGCCGCAGCTCGTTTCTCCCTGAAAACGGGCTTTGCGGATCCCAGGAGGGTTCTCTAGCCTCCGTTTCTTGGTTGGGGCTTACTCCCTTCCTGTGCTTCGGCTTTTTAAAAAGGAGGGTGGCCGCGGCTCGTTTCCCTCTGAAAATAAGCTCCGCAGCCTCCCAGAAGCTGCTTGTGCCCGGGGATTTAAATTTGGCGCGCTGGTGACGTTTTAAGGGAATCCCAGTCAGGGATTGCCTTTGTTGCCTGAAAACGGCAACTAAAATGGCGCCCGCGGTTGCCCTGGGCTGCTAGGGAATCTCCGATGATCCGAATTCAAGTTTGAATCCGGACCTGGAGATTGTTATTTTTTCCCCCAATTTGAGGAAAAAATCCCTTGGAAGGTTGGGGAGAAAAGCTCAGCAAGTGGTCTCTGCTGATGCCTTCCCCCCCCCCTTTTCCACCTCCAGAGCCCTGGGGCTGGCTGGGATCCGTGGGGAGTTTCCCCCCCCACACCCCCTTTTTCAATTTTAATATAGGATCAGGGATGATCCCAAGGAAAACTTAGTGGTTGGGGAAAAGGTTCAGCAAGTAGTCTCTGCTGATGCCTTCTTCCCCCCCTTTCCACCCCCCAGAGCCCTGGGGCTGGCTGATATCTGTGGGGAAGTTTCCCTCCCCACCAATCCCCTTTTTAATTTTAGGTTTGAGATCAGGACTGATCCCCAGAAAATTTTGTGGTTAAATTCCTATAGGTGGCAAATTTTTTTGGAAGGGGAAGCCAATTATCAAGGGATAATCAATCAATGGATTTCTTGTCTAACCTGATAAGCTGAGAGCCACGCCAAAACGAGTCTTCTCGAGCAGAGACCAAGTTAAGAATGGACTCCACAGGAAGTGGGGGCGTGTCAAGCTTTGGCTACTTGGTCTCAAGAGCAGGCAGACAGAGAAAACCCATCTGTGGATTATCCATCTCCTGTACTGGAGAATGCTCTGATTATAGTGTATAAATAAGCATATTCTACTGTAACACTATATGCTATAGAAATACTATGAATATTGGTCAGTGCTTTACTGACCACTAGAGGACTCCCTTGTTACTCATTCTGTCTGGAATTCCCAGCATTTGCTACAGTATGGACATGAGGTGGCTTGCCAAATGAAATTCTTAAAAACTCAACATTTCCTCTCACAATACAGCATTGACAATAGTCCCAGAATGTTCATAATTTTGAAGCCAAACTGGAACATGCTGACCTCCTCCTCACAAACAGTGGAGAAAAATACTTCCTGCCATATTTAAGGAGGTTTGTGCCTAAAATGGAAATTACCATGCTTTCCTTTTCTTTTTGATAATTCAGGTTGTGCTCCACTAGCTTATACTTACGTTTTCAATGTGCCAGATGTCATAAGTTCCGTAACGAGAACAATACATTTCTTTCCCTTGACTGTAGATTCCCAGGAATCATAGAATCTAACAATATTAGGATGCTGGAGCCCTTTCAGCATTTCAGCTTCCTCCTTAAACCGTTGCCTTTCTGATTTGGACAGCTTCCGATCCTAAAAGAGAAAAACCAGCAAAAATGCTTTATAAAGAGTTACAAATGACTATTAAAACAATATCTGGCCTCAAATGTAAAATATTTAAGGATCAAGCTTACATCTTACAAGACATGAAAACTTGTTTTGGCTAATAGTCTCTCAATTTTTTGTGTAAATTATTGATTACCTTCATCTGCAATTTCCTGCACAAACTGCCGGACAGTAGTTGGTTTGGCTATTTCAGGAAGAATATATCATAAAATGGTAGGATGCATAAATGTTGATGCATTTATTTCTTTTGCTCCTAAAAAGCACAGTGCTCTAGATATTCTTTTTATATATGGCTTATGATTTAAAAGTTCCTCTATTTTAAAAAAATGGTAATTTCTTTCTAATTTTATAATCTCTTATCAGACAATCCAAAGTACTGAATAAAAAAGAGTGCTCCTGAATAAAAAAAAAAAGAGATCCATTTTCGAATAAATATACGAAGAATTTCTATATACTATTCTGTATTCTTGTATTAATTAATGCCCTCATTCTCAATTAATCTATTAGCAGTATTTGTCCCTTTAAGACATAAATAAAAATAAGAAAGCTAATAATCGTAAATATAGAAAAACACTGAAAACAGTACAGAAATCAGTACAGAGACACCTTCAGGCAAGAAGGGCAGTATATAAGTTTAATAAATAAATAAATTACATAAAACAAATACCAGATCTCCATGTGTCTATAAACTAAGACTATAGTAATTTGCCTTTATTGAAATGTCTTTTTAAAAAAAGATCTATGAATTTTAATAATATAATCCTATTGTTGTGTACTACTAATAAGTCCCTTTAAGTTTACTAAGGTTTATTCTCAAATAAGATTGTACAGGATAACTGAAATGTGTAAAATGAAGTTAGTTGACAATATTACGTTAATATTCTCTATTCTATTCTAGTAAATTTAAGATGTTAACTTATTTTACTGATTAAGGCAGCCATTGGATAATATACAGTATATGCCCCCAGAGTACCAACTTGGAAGAAGTGAGTTTGAGAACAATGGAAAAGGAAAAGCAAATACCAAGTTTTGTATTATGCAATGATTTTTCTAGTGGAAATTATTACAATACCTAGCAGATATAAACATGTAACTTCTTACTATGCAAACATATGCATTTTTCTTACTCCAAAGTAATTTCTCTGTAGAAAGAATCATATGGGAAACAGTCCTACAATCTGTACAAAAATGACATACTGAAAACACAACACTATGTCACCAGCCAAATAGTACATGAGA
This sequence comes from Crotalus tigris, assembly GCF_016545835.1. Lineage (NCBI taxonomy): Eukaryota > Metazoa > Chordata > Lepidosauria > Squamata > Viperidae > Crotalus > Crotalus tigris. The sequence continues at coordinate 271,195 of NW_024096462.1, read as the reverse complement.
ATGAAGTTAAAGTGGATGGTAAACCTTTCAAAATTTGAGCATTCAACTATTCAAGTATCACTTCTACGATCAATTACTCAGTTCAACTTCCTTTTGCTTCTCTGGTATGTATGTATAAAGCATGAATAAGAAAGTGTTGGCCGTGACTCTCCCACTTCCTGAGAAGGGGCGTTGTCTTACCTGAACGCCTTTTCTCAGCAGGATGATGTAGAGTCCAAATGGATGGGTTCTATGACGGCCTTCCTGCCTGGCAGACTGGGTAAAAACTTCGGCCACACCCCTTCCTTTGGGCGTGACCCCAGTTTTGACTTAGGCGAGAAACTTTGTTGGAATTAACATTGCAGCTCTTTATTATATCTTTATTATATCCCTGCCTAGACCTATCCTCTGGGTGGGCTTGGACTCTACATCATCCTGCTGAGAAAAGGCGTTCAGGTAAGACAACGCCCCTTCTCCAGCAGGATGACTGTAGAGTCCAAATGGATGGGACATACCAAAGCCCTCATGTCCCCCTGGGAGGGAATGTCTAGGCTACCGAACTCTGAGCAGATACGACCTGTTGAAGAACTCTTCTGCCAAAAGCCGCGTCTGCTGCTGCTAGGGAGTCTAAACGGTAATGTCGAATGAAAACCGAAGGTGAGGACCAGGTTGCGGCCCTGCAAATCTCTTCCACCGGAGCTTGCGTTAGCCACGCCGCAGATGTGGCTGCGCTCCGAGTTGAGTGGGCAGTCACCTGAGTGGGTGCTGGCAAATCCTGTGAGACGTAGGTCTGCGCTATGCAGGCTCTGATCCACCTGCCTATGGTGGAAGAAGATACCTTCTTTCCCATAGTTGATGGTTGAAAGGACACAAATAATGCTTCAGTCTTTCGGAAAGCCGAGGTGCGTTTCACGTAGAAACACAGTGCTCTCCGTACGTCTAGCTTGTGCCATCTGTGTTCTAGCCTATGTTTGGGTCTTGGACAGAAATCAGGAAGCGTAAGTTCCTGAGATCTGTGAAAGATGCTATTTACCTTCGGGATGAAGGTCGGGTCTGGTCTAAGAACGACCCTGTCTTTGAAAAAGGTACACAGATCCTTCCTTACTGACAGTGCTGCTAGTTCTGAGATTCTCCTTGCTGAAGTAATTGCCACAAGGAAAGCTACCTTCAGTGATAGGTGATGGAGTGAGCATGTTTCAAGAGGTTCGAAGGGTGCTGATGTCAAGGCTAGAAGGACCTTAGGCAGGTTCCAGGACGGGTACCTGTGTATGACTGGGGGCTTTGTGTTAGATGCCCCTTTTAAAAAGGCATTAATCGCTGGATGTTGTGCTAGGGAAGTTAAGTTGTCGCAGGAGAGTACAGTTGAGAGGGCCGATATCTGTCTGCGGATAGTATTGACTGACAGGCCCTTATTAAGACCCTCCAATAGGTAATCTAGGATATTGGGTATAGATACTGCGGTCGGGTCTAGGTGAAGCGAAGCGCACCACCTACAAAATCCCTTCCATGTAGCGTCGTAAATCCTATTAGTGGACGCTCTTCGTGATGCCTGTATGATCGATATCACCCCTGCAGAATAAGATTGTTTAGTTAAGCTTTGCCGCTCAAATGCCAAGCGGCTAGATGTAGCCACTGGGGGTCTGGGTGTACGAGCTTGCCCTGACTGAGTTTTACCCTGTCCGGGGGAATCCTCCACGGAGGTGATATCGAAAGGTCCACGAGGTCGGCAAACCACGGGCGCCGTGGCCAGTGAGGGGCAATGCAGACCATTTCTGCGCCCTCCACGATCATCTTGCGTATGGTTGCCGGTATTAGTGGCAGCGGTGGGAAGGCGTACAGGAGTTGCGCCGGCCACCGGCACCTGAGAGCATCCGTTCCCTCCGATCCCGGGGACGGGAATCTGGAGAAGAACCTGGGGAGTTGTGTGTTCTTGTGGTTGGCAAATAGATCTAGGTGCGGTTGTCCGAACCTCCGGGAGATCTCCTCGAAGAGAGCCGGGTCCAGACGCCATTCCGACTGGTCCACCTTGGCTCTGCTCAGGGAGTCTGCCTGGGTGTTTGTCTCCCCTGAGATGTGTTCCGCTCTGATGGAACTCACATTGGCTTCTGCCCACCGAGCCAGAGCCAATGCTTCTTTCATTAGTTCCACTGATCTCGTTCCTCCCTCCTTGTTTACATGTGCCTTGGCTGCTACGTTGTCTGTTAGTACGAGGACGTGCCTCCTCGTTACTAGGTGTGAGAAATGGCGGAGGGCCAGGTGTATGGCCCGGAGCTCTAGCCAGTTGATGCTGTGTGACAGGTCCTTCTGTCCCCACTGGCCCTGTGCTATCTGTGTTCCCAGGTGGGCTCCCCATCCGAACAGGCTCGCGTCTGTCGTGAGTGTGACCCTGTTCGGTTCCCTGAATATGCTCCCCTTGAGTGTCATGGGGGATAGCCACCATTTTAGTGATTTCATCACCTGTGCTGGTACCAGCACACTCCTGTTGGAGGTGCTGAGGTTCCTCCTCTGGTAGGGTAGGAGGAACCACTGCAACTCCCTCGAGTGGAGCCTTGCCCATGGGATGATGCCCATGCAAGATATCATCTTCCCCAGGAGCTTCGAGAGTTGTAGCAAGGGCACTCTCCTGATCTTTTGAATTTGGTGGATTAGCTTGGATATGCTGATCAGTCGCTCCTGGGAAAGGAATACCCTGCACTGTGACGTGTCTATCACCGCGCCCAGGTGTTGCAGTCTCCTTGAGGGAATGAGGTGGCTCTTGTTTAGATTGACCGAGAATCCGTGCCCCTGTAGGGTTCGGATTGTGGTCTTGAGATCTGCCCTTGCTTGTTCCCGAGATCTGGACTGGATCAAGATGTCGTCCAGATAAAACTGGACGCGAACCGGGATCAACCTGAGATGGGCCGCTAGTACAGCTAAGATCTTTGTGAATACCCTTGGTGCTGACGACAGTCCGAAGGGTAATGCCCTGTATTGGTAATGTCGCCCCGCGTAGGTAAATCTGAGGAATTTCCGGTAGCTGGGGTGGATGGGGATGTGTAGGTACGCCTCTGTGAGATCTATTGAGGATAGTAGATCGCCTTCCCTGACGCTGGCTAGTATGGACTTTAGGGAGTGCATCTTGAACCTCCTGTACTTTATGAAATAGTTCAGGCCCTTCAGGTCCAAGATTGCTCTCCACCCTCCTGATGTCTTTGGGATAACGAAGAGGATAGAATAAAATCCTCTTCCTTCCTCTTCCTTTGGTACCTTCTCTATGGCTTGAATTGACAGGAGGTGAGCTATGGCCGAAGTTATCAGCCTTTTCTTGTGTACTCTTCTGGAGATGGGACATCTGATGAACCGGTTTGGAGGGGGAGAACAGAAGTCTAAGGTCAGGCCATGCCTGATCGTTTCCAGGACCCAGGTGTCGGTGGTGGTCTGTTCCCAGACCTCGGTGAAATTTCCTAACCGACCCCCGATGGGTGTATCCTGTTTGGCGTCACTTGGTACGCTTAAAGGATCTGCCTCCCGCTCCTCTATATGGGCGTCTGGACTGGAACTGGCCCCTGGCTCCCTGGCTTTGGCGATCCTGGGTTCGATCCTGTCTCGGGTAGAAGGATCGTGAGCCTCTGGGCCAGTCCCAGGATTGCCCTGATCGAAAGGGCTGCCTCCATTCCCAGGGGCTTCCTGGGCGGGAGCCCTGCCTCCGGAAGTCCTGACTGCCTCTCCTGTCTAACTTCTTTGATGGATGTACTAGGATTTTTTTCTTGTCTCTGCCTTCGCTGACATGTGGATCCAGAATGGAACCAAATAGGGCCTCTCCACTGTATTTGGACGTCGAGAGACGCCATTTGGACCTCAGGTCTGTCTTCCAGTTTTTGAGCCACAGTAGCCTACGCGAGGCCACTGTGGCCGCAATGGATCTTGCCGCATACTTTGTTGCGTACAGTGAAGCGTCAGACATGAACTGAGAGGCCGCGAGGAGTTTGGCCAATGTCTGGTGTACTCTGACCTGGTCTGGAGGCACCGTGCCCTGCAGTTCCCTCAGCCACATGATGCAGGCCCTCGCGAAGAATGATGATGAGGTGGCTGCTCTGGCCGCCCAGGCTGCAGCCATGTGGGAACGCCGGAAGGAGTGTTCAAATTTCTTCTCCTCAGGTTTCAAGACCTCCGCCATGTCTCCTGGAATCGCGGAGGTAGAGAATAATGAGATCAAGGGGTTATCTACAGTGGGAACCTCTAACATATTAGAGAAGGAGGGAGATAGGTTGAAAAGCTTCCTCTCCGCGCTGTTAGGTGCCGGCGGGCTTGCAAGTGAGGACCATTGTTCCTCCAGCGTGGTCATGAAGACCTCCGCACATGGAATGTACTTGTCCTGTGGGACCTTTTTGGCAAATAGAGGATTGGCCTCCTTGCTTGTTGAGGGCTTCTCATCCTGTACTGATGTTAGGTTGACTGTGGAAACTGCCTTTATCAGGAGTGATTTTAGGAGCGCTGGGTTAAAGAGGCCAGAGCTCGTCTCCTGCTCAGGTGTAGTCTCCTCGTCCTCCGAGAGGGGCATGTCTGACATGTCAAGATCTACTGAGTCACCCTCTCCTAGTTGAGAGGAAGATTCAGAGATGTTGGTAGGGGGTGGCCTAGCTCGTCCCTTACGGGGTGTGTGAAAGGCCACTTGCCCTTTGGAAGCCATGAATTGGGAGAATGCATCCTGCATGAATGCCTGAAATTGTGCCGACCATATGTTCTCCTGCGCTTTGTCGCTGGGGTGATGCGCTGGAGTGTGGTCGGGTGAGGGAGAAGAAGCTGGTGAGGAGGGATTGGAGGAATCTAACTGTTCAGTTTCCCCAGGAGGAGACCAAGTCTTGAGCACTTCCTCGGCAGTAGGTTCTGTGCTGGGTGCCGCCACTGGGACAGGGGAAACCAAATTTGTCCCATTGGCATTGGTTCTCTGTGCCCTGCTAATTTGTCTTTCTAAAGCCAAATGTCTCCTCAAAGCCTCTCGCTCAGCCGTTTTAGACTGTCCCTTCTGAGTAAGGTGCTTTGTTTTAGCTTTCTTCTTCCCCCCCACCTCTGATTCAGAGGATCTGCGTTTTCGCTGCTGCTGTGGGGGGGACAATTGAGGGACCTGTGTGACTGAATACGAGACATTGTCTGCCATTGTGCCAGACACCCCGAGTAGGAAATGCCTGGGATGGGGGAATGAGGTACGCAGATCAGAGGCAGATGCTTGGGACTGTGCCCTCCTCTGCCTATACAAACAATGGCCGGACAGACAGGATTCTTTGGACAGAAGATCCTGCCAGGCAGTGACTAAAGGCCACTATAGGAACAGTTAGGGAAGAATATTCCTCCTCACCTCCTCACCTAGTCCAGACAAGGTGCAGTTTATATCTCTCTCTCTCTCCCCCAGTCTGTGGCTGTGGCAACAGACCACGATAGGAAACGGTTCTTTTTGCTTTCCCTCTTCCTTCCTCTGTCTCAATTTCCTTGGGTAACCTCAGATCCTTGCAAGGGAAAAAACCCTTTGTTTGCCGGAAAATGGAGTCCGGGTGATGGCCCCGCCCCCAAGGGGAAACGGCGGGAAGATCAATTTCCAAAATGGCGAATGGGGAAGAAGCCACGCCTCCCAATGGAAGCCCGGGAATCCACGAGGTTCAAAAACAATGGCGGATCCTGATTTTTGCAATCAGGAAGACTCCTCTGGTCATGAGGGGGCTGCGCCTTTCCTCTGGATAGAAGGAAATTCAGCGCCGGCTTTGCTCTTGCCGCGTTGTCTATCGCGCCGCTCAGCTGATCGCAGCCGAGCGGCGACCTGGTTTGCCGCTTCCCGCGCGGCTCAGCTGTTTCGCGCCGAGCGGCGCTCAGCTCCCTCGGCCAGGCTGCTCAGCTGTTGGGAGGGCCCGGGGGGCTACGCGCAACCCGGTGAGATCCCCCGCGCCAAACAGCTGCTCGGCGGGCCGGAAGAAAGGGCGAGCGATCCGGCCCGTTCCGAGCCTCCCCAGCTAGCCCCACTCACGAGTCCGCCGATCCTGGCTGCCTCTCTCAGTTCTAATCGTTGCCAGGAAGTTTCTCTTGCAAAGGGAAGAAGAGGGGATTCCTTTTTTCTGTTTTCTTTGAGTTTAAATTCGTTTGGTTCTGAGAGCTGCCTCTCGCACTTGTACCAGGCTTCGAGACTGAGTCAAAACTGGGGTCACGCCCAAAGGAAGGGGTGTGGCCGAAGTTTTTACCCAGTCTGCCAGGCAGGAAGGCCGTCATAGAACCCATCCATTTGGACTCTACAGTCATCCTGCTGGAGAAAGAGAGATCACTCATATGCAAATATATGTGTTTCTAAAAGATCTTGATGTTTCTAAGCAGATTTTTAGAATATCAAAAATGCACTTCATTACATTTTGGGCTTAGTATGATATCTATAAACCATGGCTCACAAAGCATAGTGGATGGATTTGTTCAACATAAAAAAATTGAAAACAAGCAGACCATAATATGGCTCAAAGTATATGAACTAAGCCAGAGCTTTTCAACCTTTTCACCCATTGTACCACTTTTCGGATAAGGCAATATCTGAGTACCACCACTTGCCCAGCAAGGTATCAAAAACTTGTCCCCCCCCCCAAAAAAGAAAAAAGAAAGTACAGGTAGTCCTCGACTTACAACAATTCGCTTAGTGACTGAAGTTACAAGCGAATTATGACCATTTTTCACACTTATGACTGTTGCAGCATCCCCAGGGTCTTGTGATTTACATTCAGATGTTTGGCAACTTATTCATACTTATGACGTTCACAGTGTCCCAGGATCATGTGATCAATGGCCGGGGGTGTGTGGCCAGCTAATCACTCAGGTTGCAGGGTACCTGTGGGGGGAAATCCGGGGGTCTCTGGTGGAGGGGGATGCGATTGGGGCAGGTGCCTGCCTTCCTTCCCTCTCTTCTCTCCCATTGTCCCTTCCTTCCTTCTTTCCTGCCTTTCCTTTACCTCCCTTTGTCCCTTCCTCCTTCCCTCCCTCTCTCCCATTGTCCCTTCCTTCCTTCCTTCCTTCCTTCCTTCCTTGCTTCCTTTCCTTCACCTTTGTCCCTTCCTCCTTCCCTCCCTCTTTCCCATTGTCCCTTCCTTCCTTTCCTTCACCTCCCTCTTTGTCCCTTCCTCCTTCCTTCTCTCCCATTGTCCCTTCCTTCCTTTCTTTCCTTTCCTTCACCTCCCTCTTTGTCCCTTCCTCCTTCCCTCCCTCTTTCCCATTGTCCCTTCCTTCCTCCTTTCCTTCCTTTCCTTCACCTTTGTCCCTTCCTCCTTCCCTCCCTCTCCCATTGTCCCTTCCTTCCTTTCCTTCACCTCCCTCTTTGTCCCTTTCTTCTTCCCTCCCTGCAAGCTCCCGCGGGCGCGATATGAACGGGCGGAGGGGAGATGGGTTGAGGACGACATGTGGGGTGGCAAAGGAGACCAGCAGCCAGCGCCATTCTACCTGGCAGCGTGGATGTTGGCTCCATGGGCATCCTGACCAACAGCTGAGCGGCTCCAACTCTTAGCCGCCAAACAGCTGATGGGCGGGAGGCCGGGGCAGGGAGTCAAGGGCCGATGGAGCAGCCTGAAGCTGAAAGGCTCTGTCTCTCGGCCGCCGAACAGCTGATGAATGCGAGGCCTGGAGCACAGCCGAACGATGCTCACGGGACTGGAAGGCTGCAGCACTGCAGCTCCCATTGTCCCTTCCTTCCTTCCTTCCTTCCTTCCTTCCTTCCTTCCTTCCTTCCTCGTTCCTTCGTCCTGTGCTACGCCACCCAGACCCAGCCCAGTTTTGGCAGGCAGCAACACATCATGGCCCTGCCTGGCACGCGCAGAGGCAGAGGAGAGTGACAGGCAGGGCGGGGATGTGGCCGGTTCACCTCCTGTTTTCAGGCATGTACATTATGAACTGGCTACTTCTCCCAATCATTTTTCCCCTACCGGGGCCCAGCATTCGAGCCAGGTTTCCCGATCCTCTCCGTGTACATCGTTCTTCCCATAGCTCTCCCCAGTGCTGTTGAGAGATGCCCATTTCTGGCGGCATTGCTACCGTTCTTAAGTTACATTTGCACCGCCCGAAGGAAGAGAGCGACGCTTTTCTCCCTCCTCCAAAGGAAGGGAGACAAACCTGCATCGCCACCAAGTCACCCTTCCTTTGGGCGAAGTAATCTCCGGTCCCCACCTTTGAGACTGTTTCAGCCTGAAGCTGAGAGTTGGAGAGCTGCGTCACTCTTGCCGTTTGGACCCTCTACTTTTAAGCTCCATGAGCAGCTTACCTTTCAAACCTCCGACAACTAACGGAAGGGGAAACCTGCTGCAAAGACGCATCTCCCGAAAAAATGAGGGGGTGGGAGAAAGGCGATCAGTCAGCCAAGAGCCCGGCTGTTTCAGACTTTAAGCCTGAGATACAGGCAACAGAGGGCCAAGTAAAGAAAGCGATCCAAGAAAAGGAAAAAAAAACATGCTTTCCTTTCCAGCAAAAGTTATTTTTCCAAAACTTCTTAAATGAAGAAGTGACTCCCCCCCCTAATAATTGACTTTCTCCTGGCTTGTCCAGCGTTCCCTAACAGGAAGAGATCAGCCCCGACCGGCTTTTGTTCCCCAAAGGCTAAAGTTGATCGCTCGCTTGTGTGATCCAAGGGGCGCACGGGCACCCCGAGACCCGCTCCAGGCCCCACTAAGCCACGATTCCCGGTTTGTAGAAAAGATGAGGGGGGGAAAGGCGATCAGTCAGCCAAGAGCCTGGCTGTTTCAGACTTTAAGCCTGTGATACAGGCAACGGCGTGCGCTTCTCCCAGCCTGGGAGGGGAAACTGACTGGTGGGCATGCAGGCCGGCAGTCGTGGAAATGGGGAAGGGTTAAATGCTGCAAAACAATGGGGGGGAGAGAGTCAGGCGGGCACATTTCTCCCTCCACACCCACGTTCTGTTGGCTTCGCCTGGTGCGTGTCAGCAAAACAAACGTGGGCCTCGATTCCCACCTGTTGCTGCGGGATGAGTCCTCCGGGAGGCAACCGTGAGGGCTGTGAGGGGTATTGCAAGCTCATGGGGGGGTAAAGGAAAAGAAGATGGAAGAGAGTGAGACCGCAACAGAGAGAGAGAGAGAGAGAGAGAGAGAGAGAGAGAGAAGGAGGGAAAGAAGGAGAGGTGGCTGTGATGTTGGAGCTCAGGGCCGCAACACGGGCGGTCTCAAACCCCTTCCTGCCAAGGGAGTGGACGGCTCTGTCTCCTATCAGGCTAACACTTGTTGTGAAGTAAGAAGAGAAGAGTGATACGGATCCCGCTGACCTGCGTGCATGAGAAGAAGTCAATCTGGTTGCTGCACAATTAGTCCCTGGGGAGGGCGGGGCCTTGCTCTGTGCCTGCGCTCTTCACGCACCCTCCTGCAGGGCACGTTCAGTAGGGTTCATTCAGGCTGCTGCCAAGCAGCATGTTTTCCACAAACAAGTGAGCTGGGAAGGAGCAGAGGGGGAGGGGGAGGAAGGCGACCCCACGGGGGGGGGGAGGAAGGTGACACTGCGTACCACCAGCCAGGTGGTCGCGTACCACCAGTGGTACGCGTACCACTGGTTGAAAAGCCCTGAACTAAGCCACAAAAAATGGTCTGTGCATTTATAAATGAAATTTATGCCTTCCTCTTAAATACTATTATAGAAACCTGGATCTGGAGTCTGTTGTTTCATAAAGTTAACCTAATTTTTATCAAGGCATCAGTGAAGACTACATTCCAGGAGCTAAACTAAAGTTTGTTTACATAAGAAAGAGACAGTAATACAAATTAAATGTACGAATTTTAAGAAAAGTTATACTTCAGTAGTTGTGCTATAGTTATTGACCTAAAGAACAGAATTGATAGAATATTCTTTATTGGCCAAGTGTGACTGGACACACAAGGAATTTGTCTCCAGGGCATAAGCTCTCAGTATACAGACAAGCAATAAAGTGATAAATCATAAATTATAAGATACAATCATAAGTCATGTGATACAACCAAAAAGTGTTAGTCATAAGATATCAATAAGAATAAGTAATAGGAAAGGTGAGAAGGATAATAGTAATAGTATATTTTTATACTATATGATATGTAATATACTATGCAATATAATATTATATATTATAATATACACATTATAATATATTACCAGTATATGTAATATATATATTATATGTAAATAGTACATTTATAGCATATATTACTAATACATACTATGATTGCAAAATTGCAAAATTACTACTCAATTGTGCTAGTTTCCAATCCAATGAACCAACCAAAAGATCCCTTAATCCTGAATTCTCAGTAATTTGTTTTCTTCCTAGTATTTTTCTGCAAATGCAGGTCTGGTTTTTTTTTTTTCAGATCAACCAAGTGTTGATACATTATTTGCAGCAGGAATTGACCAAATAGCTTGTCTTCCGGACCTGATGTTGTACATCAAGGTGAAAGGGAATGACTGGTCCAAAGTTACCCAGCTGGCTTTTATGCCTAAGACAGGACTAGAACTCAACGTTTTCTACCATAGTGCCTTATTTACTATAAAATACTTTCATTTTGAGTACAAAAGAAGCATATACTATATTCTCAAAGATAAAGAATAAAGGACTTTGCCTTTTCCAGCTTGGAAATGCCAACATAAAACAAGGACTTATTCACAGTTTTGTTCTACAAATTTAGAAAAACTGAGTTATGTTATCTGATAAACCAGAATATGCAGGAATTTATTTGTTTGGATTTCATCAGAGTTTAAATTAGCTATAAAAACATTCTAAAAGAACACATGCCCTTCTCTTAATTCCATATTAGAAAGACACACATGATGGAAAAATTAATGGTACTCTACTCTAAAAGCTTATTCAATTATGCTTTTAAAAACATTCCGTGAATTAGAGACATGGAAATAGGACAACTAGCTTTCATTCGATCTTTCACATCTTTTATTAAATGGTAGGAAGAATCCAACCAATTCTATATCTAAAAACGCTGTAACTTTCTTCACTACTTCTGAATCTTTGTTAAGAATAGTAGGTAAAAATCTATCACTCAGAGTATAGCAAATCTAGATCAATTACATACATATGGTTCTTGTTTGTGTGTGCCTTCCAATCACTGGAGACTGCCTGACCAAATCCCTGCAGTGTTCTTGGCAGGATTTCAGAAGTAAATCTGAATGCCTTCTTCCTGGGACTGACAGTACTAGAACTCACAGTTTCCCAGTTCCTAGCCTACTGGCTTAATTATACCAAACATTTGGTTCTTACTGGAAGCCTTTTGATTTTAGAAAAAAATCTAGAATTCTTTACTTTTAATCCTTTTCCTGTTCTGTTCTACAGTTAATGAATATATGCAGGGATAATAAAATTATAAGAAGGAATGGCTTTGAATGTGTATCAGAAAGTATCCATCAGCATCATCCGTTATGAGGTACATACAAAAGTACGAATCCATAGATTGATGACAGATACATGTTATACTCCAATGGACAGTTATCATGGAAGAAGAAATGATGGCTTTAGTGAAAAAAAATGAGAAATAATAATTGCCAAGGGGGGGGGAAATATTCTTCTAGGATAAATTAGCAGATTGGTGAGAATGAGACAAGAGTATAGAAAAAGCACCTGGCTATTTGAAGACCCAAAAATGAATGAGAAGACTAAAGAAGGAATGAGAATGGTGAATATTTAATGAATAATAGTTCAGAAAAAGATTGCAAATATAAGCTTAAAGTATTAGTCTGTTTATAAGAATATATGGTAAAGAAAATAATAGACATATAAAAGCATAATTGATTTGGTCACTTATGATTAACAGTTAAGAAAATCAATGAAGATACAAGGATTATGAGAAATTCTGAATGGAGATCATTGGATGTTAATATTAAAAATAGATCTAGGAGGCAGAGGTTGGGGAACAGATATTGGACAAAAAGAAAAATGCAGGAAAAATGAAAGTAAATTACTGTAAAAGGGGCGTTGTCTTACCTGAACGCCTTTTCTCAGCAGGATGATGTAGAGTCCAATGGATGGATGGGTTCTATGACGGCCTTCCTGCCTGGCAGACTGGGTAAAAACTTCGGCCACACCCCTTCCTCTGGGTGTGACCCCAGTTTTGACTTAGGCGAGAAACTTTGTTGGAATTAACATTGCAGCTCTTTATTATATATTTATTATATCCCTGCCTAGACCTAACCCCTGGGTGGGCTTGGACTCTACATCATCCTGCTGAGAAAAGGCGTTCAGGTAAGACAACGCCCCTTCTCCAGCAGGATGGCTGTAGAGTCCAAATGGATGGGACATACCAAAGCCCTCATGTCCCCCTGGGAGGGAAATGTCTAGGCTATCGAACTCTGAGCAGATACGACTTGTTGAAGAACTCTTCTGCCAAAAGCCGCGTCTGCTGCTGCTAGGGAGTCTAAACGGTAATGTCGGATGAAAACCGAAGGTGAGGACCAGGTTGCGGCCCTGCAAATCTCTTCCACCGGAGCTTGCGTTAGCACGCCGCAGATGTGGCTGCGCTCCGAGTTGAGTGGGCAGTCACCTGAGTGGGTGCTGGCAAATCCTGTGAGACGTATGCCTGTGCTATGCAGGCTCTGATCCACCTGCCTATGGTGGAAGGAGATACCTTCTTTCCCATAGTTGCTGGTTGAAAGGACACAAATAATGCTTCAGTCTTTCGGAAAGCCGCTGTGCGTTTCACGTAGAAACACAGCGCTCTCCGCACGTCTAGCTTGTGCCATCTGTGTTCTAGCCTATGTTTGGGTCTTGGACAGAAATCGGGAAGCGTAAGTTCCTGAGATCTGTGAAAGATGCTATTTACTTTCGGAATGAAGGTCGGGTCTGGTCTAAGAACGACCCTGTCTTTGAAAAAGGTACACAGATCCTTCCTTACTGACAGTGCTGCTAGTTCTGAAATCCTCCTTGCTGAAGTAATTGCCACAAGGAAAGCTACCTTCAGTGATAGGTGATGGAGTGAGCATGTTTCAAGAGGTTCGAAGGGTGCTGATGTCAAGGCTAGAAGGACCTTAGGCAGGTTCCAGGACGGGTACCTGTGTATGACTGGGGGCTTTGTGTTAGATGCCCCTTTTAAAAAGGCACTAATCGCTGGATGTTGTGCTAGGGAAGTTAAGTTGTCGCAGGAGAGTACAGTTGAGAGGGCCGATATCTGTCTGCGGATAGTATTGACTGACAGGCCCTTATTAAGACCCTCCAATAGGTAATCTAGGATATTAGGGATAGATACTGCGGTCGGGTCTAGGTGAAGCGAAGCGCACCACCTACAAAATCCCTTCCATGTAGCGTCGTAAATCCTATTAGTGGACGCTCTTCGTGATGCCTGTATGATCGATATCACCCCTGCCGAATAAGATTGTTTAGTTAAGCTTTGCCGCTCAAATGCCAAGCGGCTAGTTGTAGCCACTGGGGATCTGGGTGTACAAGCTTGCCCTGACTGAGTTTTACCCTGTCCGGGGGAATCCTCCACGGAGGTGATATCGAAAGGTCCACGAGGTCGGCAAACCACGGGCGCCGTGGCCAGTGAGGGGCAATGCAGACCATCTCTGCGCCCTCCAGGATCATCTTGCGTATGGTCGCCGGTATTAATGGCAGCGGTGGGAAGGCGTACAGGAGTTGCGCCGGCCACCGGCACCTGAGAGCATCCGTTCCCTCCGATCCCGGGGACGGGAATCTGGAGAAGAACCTGGGGAGTTGTGTGTTCTTGTGGTTGGCAAATAGATCTAGGTGCGGTTGTCCGAACCTCCGGGAGATCTCCTCGAAGAGAACCGGGTCCAGACGCCATTCCGACTGGTCCACCTTGGCTCTGCTCAGGGAGTCTGCCTGGGTGTTTGTCTCCCCTGAGATGTGTTCCGCTCTGGTGGAACTCACATTGGTTTCTGCCCACCGAGCCAGAGCCAATGCTTCCTTCATTAGTTCCACTGATCTCGTTCCTCCCTCCTTGTTTACATGTGCCTTGGCTGCTACATTGTCTGTTAGCACGAGGACGTGCCTCCTCGTTACTAGGTGAGAAAAATGACGGAGGGCCAGGTGTATGGCCCGGAGCTGCAGCCAGTTGATGCTGTGTGACAGGTCCTTCTGTCCCCACTGGCCCTGTGCTATCTGGGTTCCCAAGTGGGCTCCCCATCCGAACAGGCTCGCGTCTGTCGTGAGTGTGACCCTGTTCGGTTCCCTGAATATGCTCCCCTTGAGTGTCGTGGGGGATAGCCACCATTTTAGTGATTTCCTCACCTGTGCTGGTACCAGCACTCTCCTGTTGGAGGTGCTGAGGTTCCTCCTCTGGTAGGGTAGGAGGAACCACTGCAACTCCCTCGAGTGGAGCCTTGCCCATGGGATGATGCCCATGCAAGATATCATCTTCCCCAGGAGCTTCGAGAGTTGTAGCAAGGGCACTCTCCTGATCTTTTGAATTTGGTGAATTAGCTTGGATATGCTGATCAGTCGCTCCTGGGAAAGGTATACCCTGCACTGTGACGTGTCTATCACCGCGCCCAGGTGTTGCAGTCTCCTTGAGGGAATGAGGTGGCTCTTGTTTAGATTGACCGAGAATCCGTGTCCCTGGAGGGTTCGGATTGTGGTCTCGAGATCTGCCCTTGCTTGTTCCCGAGATCTGGACTGAATCAAGATGTCGTCCAGATAAAACTGAACGCGAACCGGGATCAACCTGAGATGGGCCGCTATTACAGCTAGGATCTTGGTGAATACCCTTGGTGCTGATGATAGTCCGAAGGGTAATGCCCTGTATTGGTAATGCCGACCCGCGTAGGTAAATCTGAGGAATTTCCGGTAGCTGGGATGGATGGGGATGTGTAGGTACGCCTCTGTGAGATCTATTGAGGATAATAGGTCGTCTTCCCTGACGCTGGCTAGGATGGATTTCAAGGAGTGCATCTTGAACCTCCTGTACTTTATGAAATAGTTCAGGCCCTTCAGGTCCAAGATTGCTCTCCACCCTCCTGATGTCTTTGGGATAACGAAGAGGATAGAATAAAATCCTCTTCCCTCCTCTTCCTTTGGTACCCTCTCTATGGCCTGAATTGACAGGAGGTGGGCTATGGCCGAAGTTATCAGCCTCGTCTTGTGTACTCTTCTGGAGATGGGACATCTGATGAACCGGTTTGGTGGGGGAGAACAGAAATCTAAGGTCAGGCCATGCCTGATCGTTTCCAGAACCCAGGTGTCGGTCGTGGTCTGCTCCCAGACCTCGATGAAATTTCCTAACCGACCCCCAATGGGAGTATCCTGTTTGGCGTCACTTGATACGCTTAAAGGATCTGCCTCCCGCTCCCCTATATGGGCGTCTGGACTGGAACTGGCCCCTGGCTCCCGGGCTTTGGCGATCCTGGGTTCGATCCTGCCTCGGGTAGAAGGATCGTGAGCCTCTGGGCCAGTCCCAGGATTGCCCTGATCGAAAGGGCTGTCTCCATTCCCAGGGGCTTCCTGGGCGGGAGCCCTGTCTCCGGAAGTCCTGACTGCCTCTCCTGTCTAACTTCTTTGATGGATGTACTAGGATTTTTTTCTTGTCTCTGCCTTCGCTGACATGTGGGTCCAGTATGGACCCAAATAGGGCTACTCCACTGTATTTGGACGTCGAGAGACGCCATTTGGACCTCAGGTCTGTCTTCCAATTTTTGAGCCACAGTAGCCTACGCGAGGCCACTGTGGCCGCAATGGATCTTGCCGCATACTTTGTTGCGTACAGTGAAGCGTCAGACACGAATTGAGAGGCCGCGAGGAGCTTGGCCAATGTTTGGTGTACTCTGACCTGGTCTGGAGGCACCGTGCCTTGCAGTTCCCTCAGCCACATGATACAGGCCCTCGCGAAGAATGATGATGAAGTGGCTGCTCTGGCCGCCCAGGCTGCAGCCATATGGGAACGCCGGAGGGAGTGTTCAAATTTCTTCTCCTCAGGTCTCAAGACCTCCGCCATGTCTCCTGGAATCGCGGAGGTAGAAAATAATGAAATCAAGGGGTTATCTACAGTAGGAACCTCTAACATGTTAGAGAAGGAGGGAGATAGGTTGAAAAGCTTTCTTTCCGCGCTGTTAGGTGCCGGTGGGCTTGCAAGTGAGGACCATTGTTCCTCCAGCGTGGTCATAAAGACCTCCGCGCATGGAATGTACTTATCTTGTGGAACCTTTTTGGCAAATAGAGGATTGGCCTCCTTGCTTGTTGAGGGCTTCTCATCCTGTACTGATGTTAGGTTGACTGTGGAAACTGCCTTTATCAGGAGTGATTTTAGGAGCGCTGGGTTAAAGAGGCCAGAGCTCGTCGTCTGCTCAGGTGTAGTCTCCTCGTCCTCCGAGAGGGGCATGTCTGACATGTCAAGGTCTACTGAGTCACCCTCTCCAAATTGAGAGGAAGTTTCAGAGATGCTGGTAGGGGGTGGCCTAGCCCGTCCCTTACGGGGTGTGTGAAAGGCCACTTGCCCCTTAGAAGCCATGAACTGGGAGAATGCATCCTGCATGAATGCATGAAATTGTGCCGACCATATGTTCTCCTGCGCCTTGTCGCTGGGATGAGGCGCTGGAGTGTGGTCGGGTGAAGAAGCTGGTGAGGAGGGATTGGAGGAATCTAACTGTTCAGTTTCCCCAGGAGGAGACCAAGTCTTGAGCACTTCCTCGGCAGTAGGTTCTGTGCTGGGTGCCACCACTGGGACAGGGGAAACCAAATTTGTCCCATTGGCATTGGTTCTCTGTGCCCTGCTAATTTGCCTTTCTAAAGCCAAATGTCTCCTCAAAGCCTCTCGCTCAGCCGTTTTAGACTGTCCCTTCTGAGAAAGGTGCTTTGTTTTAGCTTTCTTCTTCCCCCCCACCTCTGATTCAGAAGATCTGCGTTTTTGTTGTTGCTGTGGGGGGGACAATTGAGGGACCTGTGTGACTGAATACGAGACATTGTCTGCCATTGTGCCAGACACCCCGAGTAGGCAATGCCTGGAATGGGGGAATGAGGTACGCAGATCAGATGCAGATGCTTGGGGCTGTGCCCTCTTCTGCCTATACCAACAATGGCCGGACAGACAGGATTCTTTGGACAGAAGATCCTGCAAGGCAGTGACTAAAGGTCACTATAGGGACAGTTAGGAAAAAAAATATTCCTCCTCACCTCCTCACCTAGTCCAGACAAAAGTGCAGTTTATATCTCTCTTTCCCCCGGTCTGTGGCTGTGGTAGCAGACCACGCTCAGAACTGATGGCAGTTCTCTTCCTTTTATTCCTCTTCCTTCCTCCTGCCCCAATGCCTTAATGTAAAGGGAAAAAAGAACGGCGGGCTAAACTGCTCGTTTAAAATGGCGAATGGGAGGAAGCCCCGCCTCCCAATAGTAGCCGGATGAGCCACGAGGCTCCAACAATGGCGGTCCTTAATAGCCAGCGGTAGGGTAATTAACCGGCTTGAGTGGCTCTTTTTGTCCTTAAGGGGCTGCGCCTCTCCGCTGGGGGAGAAAAAACTGCGCTGAGGCTCTGCCGGTCAGTTTGGGCGCGCTGCGCTTCTCGCGCCGCTCAGCTGATCAGCGGCTCCGTTGGCCGCCGGTTGTATTTCCCGCGCCGCTCAGCTGTTTGGCGCTGAGCGGCGCCTCAGCTCCTCCGCCGGATGGAGTGGCGTCCGTGCCACTCAGCTGCCCGGCGGACCTGAAATCGGCGAGCGATCCGGGAAATGTCCGCGCCAAACAGCTGTTTGGCGGGTCGAGAATCCGCGGGAGACCCAGTGACCGGCCCGAGCCCCCCTGGCTAACCGCCCTGACGATCTTCTCACCACTCCGACGATCCTGGCTGGGAGTCCGTCGGTGTCCTATTCAGCTGCCAGAGATCCCTGCTTGCTAACGCAGAAAGAAAAGGGAGGAAAACTGGAAGAGGAGATTCTCTCTTTTTTTTTTTTGATGAAATCTCTTTCTTTCCTAAGAGCTGCTTCTCGCACTTCTACCAGGCTACGAGACTGAGTCAAAACTGGGGTCACGCCCAAAGGAAGGGGTGTGGCCGAAGTTTTTACCCAGTCTGCCAGGCAGGAAGGCCGTCATAGAACCCTTCCATTTGGACTCTACAGCCATCCTGCTGGAGAAAAAGACAAGTTCTGTTTGAAAATCTAGTACAAAATAGACTAACTTTGGATAAAAAGAATAAGAAATAGATACAAAGAAAAAGGATGCGGACACAATTTGGAACAGAATGAAAAGAAATATGTTACAGAGTACCACTAAAATGTTTGGTTATGATTATGAAGTATGAAAAAGGATGCTTCATGAAATGATTAAATGACAAGGCATATGAACAATCATATATGGAACAAAATTATTAGTGCAAAAATGAAAAAATAAGACTATTATATAATATACAAAAGAAAAAAACAACAAACATAATCAAAAAGTATGATTAAAGAGGCAGAGAAAATGTAAAGCAATTTTATTGGAAATTAAATAGAAATGGAGTAGTATATTCACTGTAGAAATGAAGTGTAATTTACCTAATATATTTCTTCCTTGAAAAATGAAGGCCTGGCATAGCTCTCCTACATACTGTACAATATACTGCACTACCCCCAAAAGTGCTTAATTACTAATATATTTTCTGCCTATGGAATGTCATCCCCTTGTCATTTAGACTGCGCCTGCTTCTGCTGACTTGAAAGAACCTAAACCCATGGTTCTACCAATAGGTATGGGGGATCTAGGAATGCGATGGAGACCACACGATGGCTATATTGAATGCTAAGTGGCTGTGAATGCTATGAATTTTATGACAACTTTTTATATTCTCTTGTATTTTTCATTTTAATATGTGTCATCGGACGTCTTTTACACTATTATATCTGTCTCTAAGTTATACATATATGGTATATGTAAGCAATTTATATATATTAGATAGACAGTTGTATAAATTAGAATAAATAAACAACTTCTCTGTAATTGATGATGATTATCTGGGTCAAAACTTCCATCTGATCTTAATTCACAGGAATGAATTAAACTGCCTTTAAAAGGTCATACATTTTAAATGTTGTAATTACAATTTTTAAAGCACACATATATAATGTAAAAAAAGAGCCTCTGCACTTTTGTAAGATGGGTTCACTGATATTGCATAAGGATTTTCAGGAATACGTAAATTTTAAAAATCGCTTTTTGTTTATACTAGGGGTAGGCAACCTTGGCTCTTTTATGAGTTGTGGACTTCAATACCCAGAATTCCTAAACCAGCCATGCTGACTCAGGAATTCTGGGAGTTGAAGGCCACAAGTCATAAAAGAGCCAAGGTTCCCTACCCCTAGTTTATACCAATAAATAATGAAGAACAAGCATTTTGTATGAAGAGGGAAAATCAGACATTTAAATCAAATCAAGCATAAAAGGAAGGACAAGCATTTGAACTAGTCTTAGATCTATGAAAACGAATTTAGTAACAGGCACTATAGAAAAAACAGGCAATTCTGCTGTCATTTTAAAAATATGAGCATAATTACTTAAGTATGAGGCTAATAATCAGATGCTGATTACATTTGAATACAATGGTCAATAAACATGGAATGGGTCAACTTGCCATGGCCAACTTGCTGCAGCCATCTCACCACGGCCAACCCAGCATGGCCATCTTGCTACGGGCCAACTCGCCGCAAAATAACTCAAAGCATAAATGTTATTTGTCACTGTTTCTTTAAACTTATTTCAACTGACAGAAATAGAAATAACGTAGAAGAAACAGTGGTAGACAACATTTATCACGTTGAGTTATCCTGTGTGGAGTTGGCTGCAGTGAATTGTCTAGTGGCAAACTGGCTGTACCAGGTTGGATGCGGCAAGATGGCTGCAGCGAAATGGCCATGGCGAGATGGCCTTGGCAAGTTGCCATGGTGAGTTGTCCTAGACCCCAATAAACATTACAGATTGTTAGCAAGAGAGTAGTTGCCTAGCAGAACATTGTAGCCTGTGTGAACCAGACAACAGCAATATTTTAAAAAATCTGTTGTTTAACTAAACAGAGTTCTAAAGGGCTATTTTTAGGAAAAAAACTGATACTGAAATATTATGTTAAAATATGTTATTTTGAGGTGAATAATGCATTGGAAAAAAGCTATGACAGAAGCGTTATTCATAAAACTAAACTATAAAATAAACATATTGTAAAGTTAAATCTATTTTTTTTTGAAATACTAGATAGTCACTGCTAAATGTTATATTCATATTCCATGTCTTCTTGAAGCTATCTGAAGGGGAGAGGAGAGAATTTATTTATTTATTTACTTACTGAATTTATATAGCTGTCCATCTCACAGATGTGACTCTGGATAGTGCACACAAAATAACAAAACCAAAAATTCAAACCATTAAAATACAATTAAAAATAGTTAAAACTATAATAAAACAAAAACACAAGTTTCATTCCGAAACTTACAAACAGAATAATCATTTAGCAGGCTCCATATTTCTATGGGATTCCCGTGCCCAATAACAATCAGCTTTTCAGGGCCTTTCAGAACATCAATAGTTGCAACCAATCTCACCAGGGGAAGGGATAATATTCCAAAGTGTGGGCACTACTGCACAGACAGTTCTCTTATGTCTCACCAGACAAAGCCCCTTAGCAAATTGGACCAGCAACATGTTCCTTTGGTTGGGATGGGGAATAACCAGGGAGAGAACCCATGCCATGTAGGGCTCTAAAGGTCATAACCAGTACCTAGAATTGAACTCAGAAGCAGATGCCAGAGAAGAGGTGTAATATGCAGGTCTAGACCACATGGGCAAAACTAACATACAACACAAAGCTGCATAAAGGCTTTCCTAGCTACAACTGCCAATTGCCCTTTGAATAGGAGTCGTAGATCCAGAAAGACCCCCAGATTGTACACAGAGTCTGTTTAGGGCAGTGCTACCCCATCCAGCAACACAAATGGTAAATTCCTGGGTTCAAAGGGCCCCCAAACCTAAGGCCACTGAATCATGCCAGAATTAAGCCAAAGCCTGGTGTTCCTCATCAAATTCCATGGTTGATGATACCTCATCCCATGGTAATGTAAGACCTCATCCAGCGGTTTCATGTAGATGTCAAACCAGAATGAAGAGAGTACCAAATCCTGTGGTGCTCCACATAGTAAAAGCCAAGGGCAGGACTTCTTATTCCCAATCAATACCAAATGGAACTAGCCTCAGAATAAGAGAACCAGCACAATATAATGCTGCCTGCTGCTAGATCCTACAGCCAGTCTAGAAGGATAATATAGTTCATTATATCAAAGGTTGCAAGAGGAAAAGTAGAGAAAGTGGATGCACTACCCTCATCCTGCTCCTACCAGAGGTCATCCAAAAGCACCCATGCTGGACTTGAACCTGGACTGAAAGGGTTCCAGATAATCCGCTTCATCTAAGATCCTTTGAAGATATTGCACAAGCATCTTCTCAACAATCTTCCCTAGAAAAGGGATGGAAGTTGTCTAATATGATCGTGTCTAGCAATGTTTTCTTGAGAGGCAAACTAAAGCCTCTTTAAGGATAGAGGAATAATCTCCACTCTTTAGGAAGAATTCACTGCCACCAGAAACCAATCATACCTCACCTCTGGAAAAGCATTAAGCCAGACAGAAGAGCCATGGATCTAACAAACACATGGCCGAGCCCACTGTTAAAAGAACACTGTTCACTTCCTCAGAGCCTATAAACGGTCTGCATGCTCAGTTCTATTAACACTAACCAAAATGTTAGTAACATAGTTATAGATATACCACAATGTAGGATGTGAAAAATTTTCTTCTACATTAAAAATCTATATTAGTTTCATCATTAGTTTTAATATGCAGTGTAACAAGGGTGATCTAGCAAATGAAAACTATATCCTTCAAGGAGACACTGAAGGAACAAAGAGTACTAGAAAGAAAACTCTGAAGATAATTGAAAGCATGTCACATCCATTGTAGGGTACAGAATATGGAATAATGTTTTTAATTTACAGGAAGGCAGATTCTGATTGAATGATAAAAAACAATGTCCCAACTGTAAGGGCAGTTTGCTGCTGGAATCCATTTCCCAGAGATGGGACTTCCCTTTACTGCATTTGTCCAAGTAGATAGGAGCCATTTAATTTGAATTTTTGTACTGACTAGGGGCTTGAACCTGAACTCTAAATGAGCCCTTTTGGTTTTACAAAACTATGATTAGCGTATTAGTGTAGACAGCAAGATAAAAGAGACAAGTAAATCCTTTATTGGTACAATTTTTATTGCTAATTCTTAAATTATATGCCAATTATTTTGCATAAGCCTAAGAAAAAAAGTTACTATTGTGAAGAACTCTGCTACCAAACTCAGACACCCACATGCAACAAGGCCACATGTCCACAGGGCAGAAACAAGAATTTTAGGTAAAACTGCCATGCGTGACTTTAAGCACCCCCTTCTCCTTTCTACAGAAGAAAAACAATATATATTCTGTTCTGAATCTCCCTACTGCAAATCAATGCAGCAGCACGCAGCAGTTTTTTCAATTGAGGCAATAATGTTAATATTCCCTTCCCTAGGAACAAAGCAAAGTTCCACTTATCTCTAGCTTCAAAATCAACTGAAAAGTTTTTTTTTTCCATCAAGCTACCTTTCTGTGTCACAGTTCTATGTACTTCTGTATTTTAATCTTTTGAATTGCCCTCTTTGGTCATAAGCATGGAAACTGTCTGTTTTTTTTATAAAACTGAAATTAATATTTATAAGATGCATCTATATAAAATGCATCTCAGAGACTTATCTCAGAAAAAATAAAAACTGTTAAAAATAATTTAGTGAATTTTGCTATGGTAATAGTATATAAGGCCTAATGCAAAGAGTCTTTAAATCTGGCCAGTATTAAAAGTTATATTCACAGACTTCCGGTTTTGCGTCACGGCGAGACAAACACAGAAAAGCAAGGCTCTGCCTTCCGCGCCCAATTTTGCCTTGCTGGGGGCCCTGAAAAGGGTCTAAAGTATTTTTTTAATATGGGAAATATGAAGGTAAGAGGATTGATTTGAATAAAATTTTCAGATATATAAATGTTTAATATTAGGAAATCATAACTGATAAAAATATTTCAAATACTGATAGGAAATCAAATTTTAACAAGAGTACAAAAACAGGATATTGATTTACTGATTTATGAATAGATATTATTTCTATGATATTAGTAAAATATGATGAAGATGCTTATATTTAACTTTGTATACATTAACAGTACCAAAAATTGTAATGGTGTAATGAAGGGAAAATGGAAAAAATATGGAGAAGAAAGGGGGATCAGGGAAAAAATACTGGATTGTGTAGTATTGAACAGATTTATATTAATGTTAAATAATTAGTTAATGTTAAATATTTGAACCCAGACAACACATTGTTTACTAAGCACTAAAGACTGTAATTCTTAAAAATTAATAAAACTTTAATACAAAAAATAAAAGTTATATTCACCTAAAGCTAAAAGAAATATAAAATTTAACTGTTCAAGGCACAGTTCACGGGAATTTCTTTCTTTGTTCCCCGTAACAACTTATGAGGCAGGTTGATTTGAGAACTGGTTACTAATCCAAGATCACCTTGTGAGTATCTATGGTTATGAGCAGTTTTGAACTTGAGTTCTCCTAATCCTAATTCACTTCATCACTTTGGCTATCAGTAAGGTAAGGTTGGAAAGATGTTTTAAATATACCAGAGAGCAAGATACTGTATCTTGCTCTCTGGTATATTCAATATGCTTATAGTTCTGACTAAAGTCTGTCTCCCATTATTTTGTATTAAGACATACATTGTCTTGGCTTTGTATCATCTCATTTTCAAGAGACTGAATGAGAACAGTTTGGAGGCCATTTCTCCATTATTTTTCAGGTTGTTATGGTCTAAAAGTCTCATATAATTTAGCTACTGTATCTTCTTGCCTTCCTATTTTAGGACAACATACTCCGCTCTACATAGACAGCCAGTTTGGTCTAGTGGTTAAGGCATCAGGCTAGAAACTGTAAGACCGTGAGTTCCGGTCTTAGTTATGAAAGCCAGCTAGGTGACGTTGGGCCAGTCACTTTCTCTCAGGCCAACCCACCTCACAGGGTTGTTGCTGTAGGGAAAAGAGGAGGCGATATATTGGATATGCTCCCCGCCTTGAGTTATTTTAAAATAATAAAGGTGGAATACAAATAAATAAAATAAACCTTGTATTCAACTTTATAATGAGGTTATGTTAATACCATCAAATTTGTCTTAGCTAAGGCGAAGCACTGAACAATATTTTTTGATACTGGAATGGATGAGGCACATAGGAAAATTTTATCAAATTTGAAGATGATAGCTCAAATGAACATAAGGTCATTATTACTTAGACCCAAGACTTTTGAAGATATTTGTGGCAGAAATATTTGTAAACAGAAAATTGTGGAGTTGCCTGGCATATAAGAGGAAGCAAACATTGGTTTTTCCAAAAGTGTAGAGAATCTATTAAGTTTATTCTGTTCCAACGCTTGAGAACTTGGGACAGGTTCCAAAACAGATTGAGAGCCTGAATAGTCTAGGCTAAATTGAAAGCAACATTCAAAATAAAATGTCTAACGAAGTAGGTAAACTGTTCTGCAAACAGCAGTTTAAGGCTTGTTCTTATACTCTCAGCAATAATCTAGATAAACTTCAAGTCACAAATGTGTATATATACAGCTTCTACTTGAGTAGCCTCTGGTTCTCTTTCTTCTTTCTGAAGGAAGCCCTTCCAGCTATTCTGCCTGGGAAATGAGTTGAATCAAAGTCATGAATCAAAGAAAGATGGGGGAATGAATTTACTCATGTCTAGTAAAGTAAATTCAGCAGGTGGCTTGTCTCTTGGTTTCTGATTGTTGTCCTCTGTCATCTCCCATCACACTCCACTTACTTCTCCAATCCCCACTCTTGCTTCCTCATCAGAGTAGCCCTTACGCTTAGGGAGCACTGAATCTAAAAATCCATTCACTACTGATGTGGCTTACTGAGAAGGAGGGTGAGATTTTTCTTTCAACATAACTTTCCTTTGTTTTGTCTCTTACACTGAAAATAACTATTTTCCAGCAGCCATAAAAACATTTACAGCCAAGATTATAAGCTATCTGGAATAGGATATAGCACATTCTTTTGCCTTAATCATGACATAACTCTTATTGAAACAGTTCAGTCCATTTTTTTAAAAGGCTCTTTATACATACCTCAGTGTGTTTCCAATTATGTGTTAAGATTGAAATCTGGGCTAATTTCTTGGAGACTGGTATGTATTTATATTAACTGAAATTCTGAATTAATGACACTGGTGGATACCCTGGCCTCTGATTTTGCAGCACAATACCATTTTCATATGGGGAAAAAGGATTCTGGCTGATCTAGATAGTATATTTTTTTCAGTTTAACATTTTATCTTTGTTGACCCAGAAAGAACCGACAGCCTTCTATAAGCTCTTGGAACTCTTGGTTCTGATAAAAATTTTGGATGGAAGAGCTAATACCCTAAAAAAACAGAAATAAAATTAATTGATTTTTTAAAAATAGGGTAAAAAAACGGAATGAATGTAGGATCTAACCGAAAGACCACACGATCCTGGGGGAAAGTACATAGGTCATCCTTGATAGAGAGTGCTGCAAGCTCAGAGATTCGCCTGGCTGAAGTAATTGCTATCAGGAAGGTGACCTTGAGGGATAAGAACTGCAGAGCACATCAAAAGGTGACTTGGTGAGGGCCTGTAAGACCAGCACTAATTTCCAAGAGGGATACTTATGAACCCTGGGAGGTTTTGTGTTGGTGATGCTCTTGATAAAGGAGCGTATCAAAGGATATTGGGCCAAGGGAGCCAAGTTGTCACAGGTAAGAAGAGTGGAGAGGGCCGCAACCTGTCTATAGATGGTATTAGGCGCCAAACCCTTATCGAGGCCGTCCAATAAGTAATGCAAGATCCTCGGGATCATTAAATCCGAGATAGCCAACTGACGACTTTCGCACCAATGGAAGAAATTCCTCCAAGTGGAGTCATAGATGCGATTCGTCGCCGGCTGTCGGGAGGCTTGAATCATGGAAATTATGCCTGACGAATAGGATTCTCGGGTCAGGATATTGCGTTCAAGTAACAGGCGGTTAACTGAAGCCACTGGGACTCTGGATGTTGTAGAACCCTTGGCTGAGTGATATGTGACCTGGAGGAATCCTCCATGGGGGGGACCTAGAGAGATTCACGAGGTTGGCGAACCATGGTCTCCTTAGCCAGTGCGAAGCCACGAATATCACCTCCGCCTGCTCTTGCAGTACCTTGCGGATAGCTGCCGGTATCGGGGGAGAGGGGTAAACGCGTAAAACAGGCCCCTAGCCAAGGGCTTCAAAGGGCATCCGCTCCCTCTGCCCCCCCCCCCAGGATGGGAACCGGGAGAAGAATCTTGGGAGCTGGGAGTTTGCTGGGGAAGTGAATAAATGCAGGACCGGTTGGCCGAACCTCTCTGAGATTTCTTAGAAGAGGTCCGGGTGCAGGCGCCATTCGGCATGATCTACTGTCGACCTGCTTAAGGAGTCCGCTTGTCGGTTCGCCTCCCCGGAGATGTGCTCTGCCCTGATGGAGGAAAGGTTGGCCTCTGCCCAAGAGCCCAACAGCTGGGCCTCGCCCTGTACCTGTTCCAGGACCCTCTTGCCGGTTCATGTGGGCCTTTGCCGCCACATTGTCCATAAGGACTAGCACATGTCATTTCGTGACCCAGTCGCAGAAGTGACGAAGGGCCAAGTGTATGTCTCTGAGCTCCAACCAATTGATGTTGTGTCTCAGGTCTGCTCAGGACCACCAGCCCTGAGCCAACTGAGACTGAAGGTGCGCTCTCCAGCCGAACAGACTGTCGTCTGTCGTCAGGGCGAGCTGAACGGATTCATTGAAGAATGACCCTTTGGCTACTGCTGGGGAGGACCACCACTGGAGGAACTGTAGGGTCTGAAAAGGAATCCTTACCCTTTGGTTGGAGGAGCTGGTTCACTGAAAACCCGTGGTCCTGGAGGACCTTGTTGGATAACGTTAGATCTGACTGGGAGGCCGAAAGGGAGGGCGACTGGGTGAGAATGTCGTCCAGATAGCACTGAATGCACACCAGTACCAGTCTCAAGTGTGTGGCTAGTACTGCCAGGATCTTGGAGCTGACGAAAGGCCGAACGGCAGTGCTCTGTACTGGTAATGATGACCCATATAACAGAACCTGAGAAGGGGCGTTGTTTTACCTGAATGCCTTTTCTCAGCACGGAGATGGAGAATCCACCAATGGGTTTGCTCTGTCTTCCTGCCCTTGAGACCAAGTCAGCCAAACTTGTCACACCCCCTGCTGGGCTAGGAGAACCCAGTCTTGACAAGGGCGAAAGCAGTTGACAACAGTCCGAGGTGTTGGCTCTCAAACTGCTAACCCTGGCCTTACGGACCTAAGGGGTGGGAGTGGATTCTCCATCTCCGTGCTGAGAAAAGGCGTTCAGGTAAGACAATGCCCCTTCTCCAGCACAGGAGATGGAGAATCCACCAATGGGACATACCAAAGCCTCATTGTCCCAATGGCAGGGAAACAGAGAAGGCTGAGTCCGCATCCCCAGACACCACTTGCTGAAGGACCCTCCGACCAAAGGAGGCATCCACGGAAGCAAAGCGGTCTATTTTATAATGTCTAACAAATGGGGAAGGCGAAGACCATGTCACAGCCCTACAAATCTCTTTGATGGGCGCCTGAGTGGCCCATGCCACAGAGGTCGCAGCGCTGCGAGTGGAATGAGCTGTGACACGACTTGGAGCTGGCAGGGCAAATGACTGGTATGCCTCCACAATACAAGCCATGATCCATCTGCCTATAATGGAGGCAGACACCTTCTGTCCCAGAGAGGCAGGGTGAAAGGAAACGTCAGTAATATGAGGCACCAGTTGAGGCCTGTGTTTTGGGATGTGTAGGCCTAGCTGTTGATGTTTGCATACAGAGCGGCCTACGCTGTGAGAGAGAATTACGACCCAGGGGTAGATGGGCACCCGGCTATTGGGGCATGCAAAAGGATGGCCGCGGTTGGCACAGGACCTGCTAGGCCTGGCTGGGAGCCGATGAGGGGAAGTATCTGAGGTAGATGCGATTGGTGAGTCACCTGGCAACGGCCCCCCACATGGCCAAAATGGTAGCCACGCTGATCGTGTCATGAAGAAAGGCCCCTGCGAAGGCAGCCAGCGGAGGTCTCCGCGATGAATAAGGAGCGGTGGAGAGGATCCCAGGGCTATGAGGTGAGCCCTAGGATGAGGTTGATTGGTAGCAACAGCAAACCACGCAGTCAAAATGGCGGCCGCACCAATTGCCTCGTGAGTAGGCTCCAGCCAAGGAGGCCAGGCGAAGGTCTCTGCGATGACTAGATATGTGGAGGGGAATCCCTGATAAAAGGGGGGAGGCTGCGAAGCCTTGGGATGAAGCTGATCGGCGTCCCAAATGGTGGCTGCGGCGACCCGATTGAGAAAGAGACTTTTGGAGGCCTCAGGAACGGCTCAGTAAGGTCAGGGGGAATCCCAGGGCTATTGCGCTGATCTCATCACTGCCATGATGGCTTGTGAATGTTTGAGCCTGCTAGGAGATCGAGGGAAAGGAAAGCTCCGATGTAGCTAGAGCTCTGGGGAAAGGAATCCCAAGCCTCCAGTGGTCAAGCTGAAACAATGCTGATCTCAGCACTGTTGAGATGACCAAGAAAACAAGGAAAGGAATACCCACGAATGGGATAAATCTGTACAACCTGCTAATCTGAGAGCCAAACTTGTCACATCCGTCTGGGCTGCAGACTAAGTTGAGACTGGGTGTGTCCTGGTCCAGGACGGGCATGGCAAGTTTGACAGTCTAATGGGTAGGAAGATAGAGTCAACCCATTCATGGATTCTCCATCGCCTATTCTGGAGAAATAACAGTTCTATTATATTTTGTATTGGCCAGACTTCACTTTAAGTACCATACAATCTTTTGGGCAACATATTTTTAAAAAGCTTCAGAGAAATATGAAGAAACAAACACAAACTGCAGACAATGAGGTTAATTAGGGGCCTGGAATCCAAGTCTTCTGAAAAGGTACTAAAAACAGATATACTGTATAACAGCGTTTTTCAAGTATTTGAAGTAATGTCATAAAGAATGAAGCCAAAGTATATTCTTTTAACAGTTTAAAGGCAGAACATAATAGGATGGCTTTAAGTTACAAGAAGGCAGATTCTGGCTGAAAGTTAGCATAAACCTCTGAAAATTTTCTTGTAATCTCAAAATATTTCTGGAGATTCCAGGAATTAACCCTTTTATCATATTAAGGTAGTTTGCATGACATCCTAAGAAAATATATTTTAATAATTAACATTAATCCCTCTAACAAGGAGGCACAACTAATAAACTATGATACATTTCAAATTTTTTAGTGTTATCAACCAAATCATGGGTTCTGGCTCTTTCCTGGCCTAAGTCATTATATAAAGACACATTTTTTTTGCTCCTTTTCCTTGTATGTATTGAGAGGGGTAAGCACAATTTCTGATTCAAAGATTCGTTAAATAAACCCCAAATACATCTATACATACTTTGCTAGGTACTTCCTGTCACTGAAGACAATAACAAAAATAATCAGAAGACTATTAACATTCTTTTCCTTTGTCTCTAAGTCATGTTTTGCTTTGGGATATTGTTCCATTTGGCATGTTTGTTTTGCTATCCTGAAATAAATATTAGTATGCATTCAAAATAACTACTACTACTACTACTACTACTACTACTACTACTACTACTACTACTACTATTACAGCCACACAAATTCCCATTCTGTTGGGCACTTTTTACATTCACTGATATTTAAACTATATATTTCTTCTTCCAGGAAATGAGTACAAATTTGTAAAGCATCAGCTGCCCTCCAAGATATTTCTGCATATTTTAGATTGAAGATTCTTTTAAAAACAAATATATTCTTGAAGTTTAATTATATAACTATATTCCCTTAAGATGAAGAGACTAAATATTGGTAGGGAGGGATTTATTATTTTATAATTCTTATGTCATGGTTTAAAGAAACATATACCTTTAAAATAATTTATGAAAAAGAAAACAGTTATATTAATCTTTACAATTTCTGGTATAATAAATTTCTTAATTTCTTCCAAAAAAGAAAAGGCAATTTAACTACTTTTGGAATGTAGTATGCTTATAGACTTCAATAAATAAAATATTTATTTATTTATTTAGAAAATTTATGGCTGTCCAATTCACTCATGGTGAGTCCAAGTATCAAACACAATAAACCTCCATCCCCCTGGCGACAACAATCAAACAAACAATTTTGTTGACTTTGTATCACCCTGGGATTTCCAGGCCTGCTGGTAAAATCATGTCTTCAGAGGCCCAATCTTATCACTGTGGGGATGATATTCCACCGGAAGTGTTGCCCTACTGAGAAGGCCCTTCTTCTTGATCCCACCAAATGGACCTCTTTAAGAGACACAGAACCCATAACACACTCTGCCTCAATACTCAGGATTGGGTAGATGTAACTAGGAAAAGATAGTCTTTCAAATAACCTGCAAATCTTAAGCAACTTAAAACTCCATACCGGATTTTAGTATCTGCTTACCATTTTAGACATTTACAGCATGTAGGTGTATTTTCAATCATAATATGCAAACAGATTTGTAACCTGGTACATTTCATGGTAACCTTCCATCCCTCACACTGCAAGCCACACATCAGAAATGAATAGACTATTAAAGTGCCATCTGATCCTTGCTTTTTCTTAACCATAAATTCCCTCACCAAGTTCAAGAAAGGAACAGAATTCTGAATACCACTTACTGTAGAATGCAAACTGTTCCAGAGAAATCTACTGATACTCTATTTTGACACTACTGATATTCTACTATGCTATCACATGATCAAAACTCGGCTGCTTGGCAACTGGTATGTTGTTTATGATAGTTGCAGTGTCCTGAAGTCATGTAATCACATTTTGCGACCTTCTGACAAGCAAAGTCAATGAGAAAGCCAGATTCATTTAACTCAGGGGTCCTAAACCCCCGGTCTGTAGACCAGTACCAGGCCGTGGCAAGCCAGCAACTGGTCTGCAAAAACAAGCAAAGCCCCATTTGCAGATGCAGGCAGCATACAAAATCACGCCCCCTCCGGTCCGCGGAAAAACCTCTCTCCACAGAACCGGTCCCTAGTGCCCAAAAGGTTGGGGACCTCTGATTTAACTAATATGTTAACTTAACAACTGCAGCGAATCACTTAACAGCTGTGGCAAGAATCTTTACTTTGATAAAATGGGGCAAAATTCACTTAACCACTGTCTTGCTTAGCAACAGGAATTTTGGGCTCAACTGTGGCTGTACATCAAGCATGTATTTCTTCATGCTAATTTATGAAATTAATTATATATGCTTTTGAAGGCAGAGTCACACAACACGGACACATTTGTAAGCTCTTCAGGTGCCTTCAAACAAACTGATACTCTAGATGTGCTGAACTACCATTTTCAGCTAAAATAAAAAATATATATACTGACTCTGAAAGATGAGGAATTTGTCCATCAGGAAGTCTGCTCTATATAGTTTTTGCAAGACATTTTGCAATAGTACATATTTTGTAAAACATTCTTTGTGTATTCCAACTTTGTTTCAAAAATTTGCAACACTCCCTTAAATTCTCTTTCCAGGATGACATCCACAGAGCAGATTATTCTCAATCAAAAGAAACATGTTACCCTATACAGGATAAACAGATGGAAGTTTGAAACTTACTGATAGATTTTCAGACAATTTGCAATAGATCATCCAACTCCCAGTTCTTTAACAGCAACAATATTTGTACAAACTTCCATAGACAAGTATTTATGCAATTTAGCATTCTACTAAACACTCCAACTCAGGATTCATCACTTGTAAGGTTGACATTAATGGATTAATAATACATTCCAATATGATCTGATGTCTAATCTTACATTTGATTAGACATTGATTTTGTGCTTAACTAAATTTATGAACAATACAGTATTACAGATTACCTATCATAATAATTTCAGTTCTTCCTTAATACAAAAATTGTACCAAAAGTAGCATATTTGTTGCCTATGTCTATATATCATTTTCATCCTGTCATGCTACATAAACATACAGACAAAACAGATTCACATTTAATAATTTTGCCTGTTTAGTATTTAACTGTTATATGAACTCTGAAGAGATTCCAATCTATGAAAGAAATATTTTTAGTGATTTACCAAATGTTCATTCACTGTTTAGAAAGAAATTATATCCTTTTCTGCATTCTAAACCACTGAATGATATCTGTCTTAGGAATTAATAATGATTCAATATATAACTGAAAAATATGGAATCATATCTTACTAGACTTATTAAACACAAAACAAAACAAAAAATAGTAAGGCACAATTTTAAGTCTCCCAGGCTATAAAATAGACAGCATACTAGTTGTTTGAAGGGTATGTTTCCTTTTCTTCTTAATCATTTCAGTTTCAATAGCAAAAATCCTGTTTTACTGCATACCTGAATTGCCTTTAAGAACCATGTAATAAGATTTATGACCATGCTAGTTCTCCCATTAAAGGCTGTTTCAGTAGAGTTGCCCGGCACTTAAGTTTTTATGGTACTTTTAATTTCACATCATGCTCACCAGAGCATGTAACAAAGCAAATTAACAAAGCCAGCAACATTTTCTAGACTTTTTTCTTAAGTATATGTGACTGAAACAGGAGAGGAAGTTAGCAAATGTGCTCCTTATCACAGGAAAAAAATTACTTATTTCCATAGCAGAGATTATGTTCAATAATTAAAATGAGCCTTTATTCTTGCTGAAAGTTTTCAACTACAATAACTTGAAATGATTAATGCAAGAACTCAGTGCTTGAATTCAAACTGTGCCTACAGGAACAATTCATCCACATCCCAGATGTTAAGGAAATGCTTATGGTCATTCAGTGGTAAACTAAATATGGTGAAAGATATTTTAATATTTCACATCTCTTGGTAAAGAATAAAGGCATTGAAGAGAGATTCTAAGAGTCAAATCTTCAAGTTTAAACTCTGCTGTTAGTGCTTACTTTTTTAAAGTAGTTCTTCTAGCCACTAAAAATATTACAATTTCAATTAAAAACAGAACATTTTTCCTTCATCCATGATTAAGAATACTTTTATAACTGTGTTTGCTCCAGAAGATTGAAGAAAGATTTTTAAATAGCTGCCTAACCTGGGAGCTGCATAACAAAATCCCATGTTTTTGATTAAAGTGAAGGCGATGGGGAGGAGATGAATTAAGTTATTCTTCATGATGATTTTTCCAAGAGAAAAATTTATGTCATTCTAGCACTAAGGCTGATTTTTTAAAAAACAAAAAATTGCCAGTAAAAGGCAACTACATGAAAACAGTTGGGATTAGCAGATGACTCTAATTTGTATCTAAGTTGCCATTTATCGCCTTTGAGAAATGAAACTGCCAAGCCTTACAGCCAAATACTTTTTAAAATCCTCACAGCTATTTGTTTCTAAATTGCAGCAACTTAGTTTCCATATAACCAGGCTGAACTAATATGACTAATTCTATTTAGAATGACAAAATATTTTAAAACTGTAGAATGATAATCGAAAAACAGATCGTCAGCACAATTCAAACAGAAAAAATAGGCAAAATGATGAAACCAAACAGTCCACAAAACACAAAACCTTTGGAATGAAACAAAACTCATTGTAAGTAACTATGGGAATCCTCTTGCTCCCACAATTTTAGATTCAGGCTACAAAATTGAGTGGAGAAATGCCCAATATGATCTACCACTCTGAAAAACATAAAATAAATAAATCATAGGAACTCTATGCAGACAAGACAGAAGCAACAGAAATGCATTCACTTCAACACAAATAGTAATAAACAAAATAATCCAGACAAACATCCATTGCTCTAGTTATTCAAACTCTAATCTGAATTGTCAAAAATGTGCTTACTGAAGACTTCTCAAATAATATTATGGAGTAGTCTACAATTCTCACAAATAAATAGGTTTTACAAATCCTGGGACTTGTGCCCAAATTTGTAACTATGCAAATACAGTCCTTTGACTCTAAACTATTTTGCAAATCTCTCACAAATACAATTTTTAAATGTACATTTTGTATGAGTAGCTCCACAGTTGTCTCGACAGCACTTAATCTATCACTTATTTACTAGACAGTCAGAAAGAAAGGATAGCACTGCTAAGGAATTCTGGAATATTCCCAAGTGCAGGGGTGTCAAACTCACAACATTATGTGATGTGTTGCGACGTGTCGTGATTTTTTTGCCATTGCCGGCAATGGGGTGGGCACAGTTTTACTATGATGCATCTGGCCCATGGGCCGGCAGTTTGACACCCTGCCCTAGTGGATTCAAAGTGCTTTCCTTTCTCTTCACTGTAATAATAAAGTCATTTATTAATTGGTCCATAACCTTTTATTTTTTTAATATGGTGCTTGATTATGAAGTGTCTAAATCAGTGGTTCTCAACCTTTTTAATGCCGCGACCCCCAACCAGTTGTAAATCAAGGACTACTCAACTGGTGCAGCACCGTTTGCAGAATGGGACTTTTGACGGGCTCAGCACGGCAGAGACAGCCTGGACAATTCCTATTGGCTTTTGAAAGCCAATAGAATTAGACTCTATTCAAGAGAGTCTATTCTATTGGCTTTCAAAAGCCAATAGAATAAAAGGGAGTAGCACAGCTAAGGAAAAGGGGGAAAAAATGGCGGACTGCGTTGTTTGGCAACCCCCGTGAAATGGTCGTTCGACCCCAAATGGGGTCCCAACCCACAGGTTGAGAACCACTGGTCTAAATGAAGCAGGAACTACTGAATGTGGTCTAAAGCAACCTTGTTTAAAATAAGTAATTTTAACACAGAGACATGAAAACATTTTGGCAGTATTCAACTAATATTTATTTAATTTATGCTCAGAAGTTAAGTGAAGATAAAATTGACAGAATCAGATTCCAGTTCACAATCCATACCTTTGTCTACTCTATGTCAATAAAATCTTACTTTTCTTCCACTAGTGTATCCATAGAATCTTAGAGAGCAACATTTTTCTGAGTAAAAATAATTTGTTAAATTAGGCCCTATTCATTGAAGCAATACTCCCAGAAGCCCAGTGCAATTTTGCTGAGGTTTTAGTAGATTATATCACTTGCTTCTATTATGACTCAGAATTGTCAATGATAAGAAAGCTGATAGTCAAGTTTCTATTTGATATTGTTGAATCAATTTTAGTTGTTGATCCTTAAAGACATGGACAAGCTATTTGGCTCTTGCATCTGAGGCCATGTCCTCCTCATCTTTACTGGCAAATGTTATAAAGTCAGGGAACACAAGAGACATATCAATAGACTTCCAAAAGTAGAAGTTCCCTGACCCTGAAGGAAATTACTAAATCTTATCTTGGCTCACATGCTTCACCATAGCACATTACACATTCAGTTCAAGAACAGTATGAATCCTGTATGAATATCCCTTTTTGAATCATTAAAGCTGCTGATATTCTCTCTCTCTCTCTCTCTCTCTCTCTCTCACACACACACACACACACACACACACACACACACACACACACACGGAGGAGGGAGGGAGGGAGGGAGGGTAGATAGTTAGATAGACCCAGATATAGATAGAAGACAATATATAGAGTCTTACGATGGTCACATATTTTTGTCTATGTTAAGATATATCTTTATACTTTCCAATGTTGGAAATAAATTATATAATAGGACCTGGGACTTTACATTAGCACAAAAGTTATTTAAAAACAAAACTATACATTATCAATTCAAATAAATATAATAAATAAAAACACATTGAAGCAGATATGCTATGTAGGAAGAAACAGGCAAAAGGTGGTATTTAAAAAGTGGGCTGGATTTGGCAAGGTCTGAAGAGAAAAAAATCCCACTGCTTCCCCGTGGGAAAGACAGCTGGATAACAACACGGAATGTTGCCAAATATTGTGCTCTGTTCTATAACCCACTCAAGTCACTCAAAGCAAAGCAGGTTTTAATTCTTGAAAAGAATTCCAGAAACCGTGCTTTGCATTCTTATCTTACCTTATTAAAACTTTTGAAGTTTATATGCTTTGGACCTCCTGTTTTCTTCCCTAGACATCCCTCTATTCCTTGACATTTCACTGAAGGCAGATCTTCAGAGATAAAGGTGCCTTCTGAAAAGGTCTCTTTCAGAATTTCCCATATTGTTTCTCATTCATTATGAGGAATGAAATATTTTTATTTAGATACTCGGTGAAAAAAATCTTGTCTAAACTGAAAGGATAACTTTTAGTGCTAAAAGCTTATGTGGTTTTCTATCATTTTTTAAAATTCCTTGTTGCTATCAAACATGAGATACTGACTTATGTTGTTTTATTGTTTGAACTGGATACAAATGTATGGTTATTTTTTTATTTTCAATAATAAATGATAAATACAGAAATTATTTCTAATAGCTTTGTGAAGTTTGAAGAGAAGGCTGTCAGGTCAGGTATCTTTTAAAATATTCTCATTTAAAATTTCCCTACATAACTTATTTCTCTATTTAACACTTTTCAGATTGGTGGACCTTAGTTAAATAGAGGCTAAGAGACAACCAATTGTTAGAATTTAAGAAACTATCACTTTAGAATAGATTGCTTTAATTATTGTTTTAGCCATCCTCACTGGTAGAAAGACAGTCAAAAGTGATCAATTAAAGTGCACCTGTTTAATTTTGTTTTGCTTTTCATTTCTGACCCACAAAATGACCAAGAATCCTGATAACAATAACAAAAAATTAATGGCTAACTCTGGCCCTACTCCTCCAAAATCCGCCCCCATTATCTCTTTTAAAAAAAAAAATAGTTTCCCAACATCCCTCCTAGTTTTTCTTCTATGACTTTCAGTTCATTGATACTTAGTTTTCTCTAAAGCAGCGGTTCTCAATCTCCGTGTGACGGCGACCCCCGTCACACGGACACGCTGCGCATGCGCGGCGTGGCGCACATGCGCGGTGGTGGCCCATGCACCTATGTGCCCCATGTGCGGCGGCGCCCCCATGCGCGGCATGCATGCGCGGCGGTGCCCCTTGGGGGGGAAATAGCGGATCGCGTTGTTTCGCGACCCCCGTAAAATGGTTGATCGACCCCAAATGGGGTCGCGACCCATAGGTTGAGAACCGCTGCTCTAAAGCATAAGCATTAATTTACTACTTCTGCCTATATTCTCTGCACTTACCAAATTTAATTATAACCAGCACTGTCCATTTATTTGTTCCATAATCCCCACTCTGGTGCAATCTTTTCTTCTGCATTTTTATTAATATCCATAGGCAGTTCAACCTGTGCTGAATTATGAGCCAGGGTGGCGCAGGGGTTAGAATGCAGTACTGCAGCCTGACTCTGTCCACTGCTAGGAGTTCAATCCTGACCAGCTCAAGGTTGATTCAGCCTTCCATCCTTCCAGGGTCGATAAAATGAGGACCCAGATTGTTGAGGGCAATATGCTGACACTGTAACCTGCTTAGAGAGGGCTGTAAAGCACTGTGAAGTGGTATATAAGTCTAAGTACTATTGCTAATCCCAGCAGGAAAATGAAGAATTGGACCATTTCATTCAATATGAAATTGCAATTGAACACTCTCCTGTTGTGTACCTGATCAAACAGTGCATATTTCTGATCTGTACTGATACTATGCTTCTATATCAATTCTCTTTCTTCTATTCCCTATGAAAGTCCATCCTATTCCCTGAGTACTCCTTGCTCTCACAAGATTCAGCTTACTATTTCAATGCTAAACAAATCATTCTTCGTTTTTTCAACTGATGCTCCAAAAGTACATACATTTCATACAGACAACACCTGGTTGCATTTACTTTTATATGCTTCCTCTTGAAATTCCAGAAATTCTAGTAATAACTCCATTTAGGGGGGAAAGTTTTTGCATCTTCCTTCCTGAAAAGCTGAAGTGAGCTTATTAAAGCAGACACTTAAGAATGAACTATTAGTATATCAGGGAGGTAAGCAAAAGCAGATAGGCTGCAAGAGAAATTCTCTGGATTTTTCCAAGAAGCCAATATACTGTTGTAGTTTGGTTTAAGTCATTTTGCCATTGCATGCCCTGAATCCAATGCTTTATTATTTCTTTGACTTTATGTAATCCTAAAATAACAATTATTGCAGATATAACACAGAATCTCAGGGTTTTTTTCATAATGCTGTTCCTCTTTCATGACCCATGATGGTGAGATTGTTAGAAAGGGCAGCAATCCACTTGAAACCAGTAAGATCCTCAGCCACACTAGCTTGCCAAAAGTTGGCTTTGATTCCAATTAATCAAGGCTCTAGCCTCAACTTGACATTTAAATCACATCCAGGAATCATAAAGGAGGACATGACTGGACAAAAAGGTCAAATGGTCTTAAATTAGAATATAGGCCTAATTCAGTGGTGGCGAACCTATGGCACGTGTGCCAGAGGTGGCACTCAGAGCCCTCTCTGTGGGCATGGTGCCATGTCCCGGAGATGGCAACCATCCCTCTTCAACCAGCCGCCTGCTAACTCACTGAGGTCCCACGTGGCTGGATGCATCCCAGCACCCATGCGCTCACTGGCCCCTGTGTGCAGAGGCCAAGGGTGTCAGGCAGCAGCCACCCCAGCCCCTGCCTCACCTTGCCCTGTGACAATGGCAGCCTTGCCCTGCCTCACCTCTCCCCACAGGACGAGCCTCCTGCTCACCGCCCCACCTGCCAGAGACCCCCTGGATCTCCCCCAACCCTGCCTGGCCCCCACATCCTGCCAATTTTGCAATTCAAAATTTATTAGCTATTAGAACTAAGTTTTCCTGTATACAAGGAATCTTGTAATTGCTGCAACATTCTTTTTACAACCAAGAAGGTCTCATTAGTTTAGGCCGGAGGTGTCAAACTGCTGGTCTGTGGGCCAGTTGCATCA
Organism: Crotalus tigris; assembly: GCF_016545835.1. NCBI lineage: Eukaryota > Metazoa > Chordata > Lepidosauria > Squamata > Viperidae > Crotalus > Crotalus tigris. The sequence continues at coordinate 232,271 of NW_024096462.1, read as the reverse complement.
TACGGAAGCCACGCCCACCCCAGCTCTGGCAATGTGGAAAAAGTCACGATACATCGCAACATGTCACATGACGCAGCAAGTTTGACACCCATGGTTTAGGCTGACCTCTTAATGGAGGTCTGGAAGACAATTCCTAAATATCTGGAGCATTTAGTTTGTTCCATGCACTGGTTACATATTATCTATGAATCTTACCATTCTAAACTCACTGGGATTACATTGAAAAGTTCAGTATCATTTTTTTCATCCCAGTGAGTTTAGTTCAATAATTAGAAGCACAGGATGATAAGAAATTCACTGAAGAATATAGAAAGAGGATTCAGAGATCAGAGCATTTTCCTTGGTTGCACATAAACTATTCCACTCAAATGCTTTGAATTTAATTTTGAATTTCTAGGAACAAATGAAAATATGTAAAGTATTTACCTGATAAAACACCCACCTATAAATCGTGCAAATGAACCACTAAGTGAGAAATCTTGTATCCTCTGAGAATAGAATGCACTATTGACACTGATGTTCTTTCCCCCAATTACCTATAATGGGATATGAGGGGAAAACTTCTGAGGAAAAGCTAAATACATTAAAAGTAGTTTCATCTGTATCCTGAATAAAGCTATAAGGAAAGTATAAGAAAAGGTACACAAAATAAACAAAAAAACAAGTAGTGTTTGTTAAGTATGATGGATAAATGCTTCCAAAGACTCACAATATATATTTGGAGTGGGAATAGCCTGAGTTTATCATCAGAGTATAAAAACGTAATTTATGCAGCTTGATTTGCAGAAATTATTTAAATGATGTTTTAATGTAAATGGAGACAAGCACAATCATTAATATTAGTAATTAGAGATACAAAAACAAAAGCCAGTAAAATTTTGGCAGTATGGAATTATGGCCAATCACTGAATAAATGTAAGTAAATCTGGCTTATTCTTTCCATTTATTGTTGGCTCTTTTGTCATGTTAATAAGAGAAACAATCTAAGTCTCTAGTTAAAAGTTTAGGACTGAACTTATCTGTAGTTCGTTAGTTGTGCCTATACACAAGGAAAACTAGTGGGTATGATCAGAAAGTGTGTATTACATTATAAATTGTTAGTAGTACAAGCTTATAAGACAACATTAAAAACGGAATCTACATCTAAATACAAGAATGATAAAATTATAGGCATCTCTTAAAACTGAATCTATGATTTTGTAATTCTTTCACACATAAACATCATTAAAGGAAAAAATATATTAGTGGGGAAAATATATTTGTTTTTTTATTTGACAAAATATTGTATATGTAATAAAATAAAATGTTTTTGCATTGTATGATCTAGGAAACAGAAATGAAGCAGAAGGGGCGTTGTCTTACATGAACACCTTTTCTCAGCAGGATGATGTAGAGTCCACTGGATGGGTTCCATGACAGCCTTCCCGCCCCACAGATTAGGTCAAAAGTTTGGCCACACCCTTCCTTTGGGCGTGACTCCAGTTTTGACTGAGACGAGAGTTGTTTGTTGAATTCTATATAGTAGCTCCTTGTTCGATATCTGCCTAGACCTAATACATGGGGGGGGGGGTGTGGACTCTACATCATCCTGCTGAGAAAAGGCGTTCAGGTAAGACAACGCCCCTTTTCCAGCAGGATGGCTGTAGAGTCCACTGGATGGGACATACCAAAGCCCTCATGTCCCCCTGGAAGGGAGTGTCTAGGTCACCGGATCTTGAGCAGAGACAACTTGCTGTAGCACTCTTCTACCAAAGGCAGCATCCGCTGCGGCAAAGGAGTCTAAGCGGTAATGCTTAACGAATACGGAGGGAGAAGACCAAGTTGCGGCCTTACAAATCTCTTCCACCGAGGCATGTGTGGACCACGCTGCTGATGTAGCAGCGCTGCGTGTTGAATGAGCAGTCACGTGTGGGGGCACTGGAATTGCCTGAGAGACATAGGCTTGGGCTATACAAGCTCTGATCCACCTACCTATGGTAGAAGAAGAAACTTTCTTCCCCATAGATGATGGTTGGAAGGAAACAAATAGGGCTTCCGACTTACGGAAAGACGAAGTGCGCTTTACGTAGTAACACAGCGCTCTACGCACGTCTAGTTTGTGCCATCTATGTTCTAGCCTGTGTTTGGGATTTGGACAGAAATCGGGAAGAGTCAGTTCCTGAGATCTGTGGAAGATGCTGTTTACCTTCGGAATGAATGTAGGGTCCGGTCTGAGGACCACCTTGTCCTTGAAGAAAGTACAGAGATCTTTCCTGACTGATAATGCTGCTAGTTCCAAGATTCTTCTCGCTGAAGTGATAGCAACTAGAAAGGCTACCTTTAAGGATAGATGATGAAGAGAACATGAGTCGAGAGGCTCAAATGGGGCTGATGTCAAGGCTTGAAGAACTTTAGGCAAGTTCCAGGAAGGATACCTGTGTATAACAGGAGGTTTGGTATTCACTGCTCCCTTTAGAAAGGCGCTAATCGCCGGATGTTGCGACAGAGAAGTTGAGTTGTCACAGGAAAGGACCGTTGAGAGGGCTGCTACCTGTCTACGAATGGTGTTGACTGATAGGCCTTTATTAAGTCCTTCTAACAGGTAGTCTAAGATATTGGGAACAGTCACTGAAATTGGATCTAGGTGATGTAGAGAACACCACCTGCAGAACCCCTTCCATGTAGCGTCATAGATCCTGTTTGTCGAAGGCCGTCTTGATGCTTGAATGATCGATATCACCCCGGAGGAATAGGATTGCATGGCTAAACTTTGCCGCTCAAATGCCAAGCGGCTAGTTGCAGCCACTGAGAGTCTGGATGTAAAAGTTTGCCCTGACTGAGTATTACTCGGTCCGGGGGGATCTTCCACTGGGGTGATATTGAGAGGTCCACAAGGTCGGCAAACCACGGACGCCGTGGCCAATGTGGAGCAATCAAGAGTACTTCTGCACCTTCCAGGATCAACTTGCGTATGGTTGCCGGTATCAATGGGAGTGGAGGAAAGGCGTACAGGAGTTGCGCCGGCCACCGACATCTGAGAGCGTCCGTTCCCTCCGATCCCGGAGTCGGGAATCTGGAGAAGATCCTGGGTAGTTGCGTGTTCTTCGGAGATGTGTTCCGCTCTGATGGAACCCAAATTTGCTTCCGCCCACCGAGCTAGAGCTGATGCTTCCTGCATCAGTTCCATGGATCGTGTTCCTCCCTCCTTGTTGACATGGGCTTTTGCTGCCACGTTGTCGGTTAGAACGAGAACGTGTCTTCCCGTTACTAGGTGGGAGAATTGACATAGAGCCAGGTGGGTGGCCCGCAGCTCCAGCCAATTGATGCTGTGAGTGAGGTCCGATTGTTTCCACTGGCCCTGAGCTATCTGAGTTCCCAGATGGGCTCCCCATCCGAATAGACTCGCATCTGTCGTGAGCGTGACCCGGGTCGGCTCCCTGAATATGTTTCCCCTGAGCATCGTGGATGATATCCACCAATTCAGGGACCTCAGTAAGTGATTTGATACCAAGACCCTCCTGCTGGAGGTACTGAGGTTCCTTCTCTGATAAGGGAGGAGGAACCACTGCAACTTGAGTGGAGTCTTGCCCATAGAACAATGCCCATGCAAAATATCATTTTCCCCAGGAGCTTCGAGAGCTGTATCAAAGGTACTCTCTTGTCTCTCTGAAGCTGATGAACTAGCTTGGAGATGCTGCTTCGATGCTCCTGGGAAAGATATACCCTGCACTGGGATGAATCTATCACCGCTCCCAGATGCTGAAGCTTCCTTGTGGGAGTGAGAAGGTTTTTTTCGAAATTGACTGAGAATCCGTGATCCTGCAGGATGCGGATTGTGGTCTGAAGATCTAATCTTGCTTGCTCGTGTGAGCTGGATTGAATCAAAATGTCGTCCAGATAAAACTGTACGCGCACCGGCATCAACCTGAGATGGGCCGCTATGACTGCTAGAATCTTGGTAAATACCCTTGGAGCTGAGGAGAGTCCGAAGGGTAGAGCCCTGTACTGGTAATGCCGGTTTGCGTAGGTAAATCTGAGGAATTTGTGGTATTTGGGATGGATGGGAATATGCAAGTACGCCTCCGTAAGATCTATTGAGGATAGGAGGTCTCCCTTCCTGATACTGGCCAAGATGGACTTTAGGGACTGCATTTTGAACCTCCTTTAGGTTACAAAATAATTCAGACCCTTTAGGTCCAGTATCGCTCTCCACCCTCCTGATGTCTTTGGGATCACAAAGAGGATGAAATAGAATCCTCCCCCTTCCTCTTCCTTTGGTACCCTTTCTATGGCCTGAATTGACAAAAAGTGTGCAATGGCCGAGGTTACCAACCTTGCTTTGGATGTCTTTCTGGAAATGGGACACCTGATGAAGCGGTTTGGTGGGGGAGAATAAAACTCTAAGGTCAGGCCATGCCTGATTGTTTCCAGTACCCAGACGTCGGTGGTGGTCTGCTCCCAGACCTCGATGAAGTTCCCTAACCGACCCCCTATGGGAGTGTCTTGTCTGACGTCACTTGGAACGTTTAAAGGGTCGGGCTCCCGATCCTCTGAAGGGACGCCAGGATTGGAATTGGCCTCTGGCTCCCATGTTTGGGCAATCCTGGGAACGATCCTGTCTCGAATAGAAGGATCGTGAGCCTCTAGACCAGTCCCAGGATTGCCCTGATCGAAAGGGCTGTCTCCAGTCCCAGGAGTTTCCTGGGCGGAAACTTTGTCTCCGGAATTCTTGAGTGCCTCTCCTATCCAGCTTCTTTGATGGGTGGATTAGAATCTTTCTCTTGTCCCTGCTCTCAACTTACATGTGGATCCAAAATGGATCCAAACAAGAGTGACCCACTGTACTTGGACGTTGATAAGACGCCACTTGGCCTTTAGGTCTGTTTTCCAATTTTTAAGCCACAGTAGTCTGCGCGAGGCTACTGTGGCAGCAATTGACCTTGCTGCATACTTGGTTGCGTGAAGTGAGGTGTCAGCCATAAATTGTGAGGCAACCAGTATTTTGGCCAAAGTTTGGTGAGTTCTGACCTGATCAGGAGGTACAGTGGTTTGCAGCTCATGAAGCCACATAATACAGGCCCTGGCAAAGAATGACGAGGAAGTTGCCGCCTTGGCCGCCCAGGCTGCGGCCATGTGGGAGCGACGGAAGGAGTGCTCAAATTTCTTGTCCTCTGGTTTCAAGGCCTCCATCATGTCTCCTGGAATCGCAGAAGTACAGAATAATGAAATCAGGGGACTATCTACTGTGGGGACATCTAGCATGTCTGAAAAGAAGGGAGACACATTGAATAGCTTCCTCTCCACACTGTTAGGTGTAGGTGGCGTTGCTAGGGAAGACCATTGCTCCACTACGGAGGTGCGGAAAACCTCGGGACAAGGAATGTACTTGTCCTGAGGTACTTTTTTGGCGAAAAGGGGGTTTGCCTCCTTACTTGTGGAAGGATTCTCCTCCTGAACTGAGGTCAGATTGACCGTAGAGACTGCCTTTATTAAAAGTGATTTGAGAAGAGCTGGATCAAAGAGGCCAGAGCTTGTTGCCTGCTCAGGAGTGGTCCCCCATCCTCCGAAAGGGGCATGTCAGTCATGTCCAGATCTATTGATTCCACCTCTCCTATTTGAGAGGAGGTCTCAGAGATATTTGTAGCCGGAGCCTTGTTTCGTCCCTTAAGGGATGGTTGAAAGGCTACTTGACCTTTAGATGCCATAAACTGGGAAAAGGCATCCTGCATGAATGCCTGAAATTGGGCAGACCATATGTCCTCCTGAGCTTTGTCGTTAGATGCAGCTATAGTGGGAGTATGGTCTGGTGATGATGCTGGTGATGAGGAGTGAGAGGAATCCATCTGTTCGGTTTCCCCCAGAGGAGACCAAGTTCTAAGGACTTCCTGGGAAGTAGGTTCTATAGGGGCCTCCAATGGGGCAGGGGAAACCATGTTGGCCTCATTGGATCTAATTCTCTGGGCCCTGGAGAATTGCCTTTCTAGCACCAAATGTCTCCTCGAGGCCTCTCGCTCAGCTGTTTTGGAGGGTCCCTTCTGGGTAATGTGCTTTGTTTTGGCCTTCTTCTTCCTCCCCCCCACATCAGATTCTGTGGATCTGCGCTTTTGTTGTTGTTGTGGGGGGGCAGTTGGGGACCCTGTATAGCTAAATGCAAGACACTGTCTGCCATTGTGGCCAGGTACCCCGAGTAGGCAATACCTGGAGTGGGGGGAAGACAGAAACACGCAGATCAAATACAGAGGTTGTAGGCTGCAAGCCTGACTCTGAAGACAAACAATGGCCGGACAGACAGGTACTTTTCTGAGAGTAAAGGTCCTGTAGGGCCGGTGACAAGGATCACCTTAGATGACAGATGGAATAAAAGGAAATTTCCTCACACTCCTCCAGCCAATAATCAGGTTGAATAAAGGATGATTATATGAAGAAATGTGTTGCCCCCCAGCAACCGGGCTGTAAAAACAGACCCGAGGGTGTCTGATAAGATATATCTCTCTCTCTTTCCTCTCTCTCTCTATTCTATTATTTTTATTTATTTATTTATTTATTTTTTAAAACGTAAAACAAAACTATTCACAGAAAGGAGTAAAGGAAGGCCTGAAACCTCCGACAGTTAATCCACCTAATGGGAGAAAGGCAGCCAGTACACCCAAAATGGCGCTGAGGAGGGAGACCACGCCCCCTAACTGTCAACCGTCAGTTTCTAGAAAGGCATGAGGCTCAAAATGGCGATTGCAGCCTTAACGATGAAATTGTAGGCTGAGGTAATCAGTGGGGAAGCTCAGGGAGGGGGCGATCTGAGAAGGGAATTACCCTTAATCGCGCAGTCAGCTTAGCTCCTTGTTTGGCGATCCGCGCTCTTGAGCCTCAGCTGACAAGGAAAAATGGCCTCTGTTATGCAAAACAAGAAAACGCTGTATCCTAGTGACCGGCGATCCGCGGATCTGCCGGCCGTTCCGGAGCCGCGGAAGCTTGCGCTTCACAGCTGAGGGGAAAGGAGCTCCGCTGCTGCCCTGCAACGGCTCCGAGTTTTGCAATCAACTTAGGAATCGGCTCGCTATGCGATACGCTCACCACACAGACGGAAAAATCCCTCAGGTCTCGAGAGTCTGACGGAAGGCTCGGAGCTTCAATCTAAGAAGAGAACGTCTTCCTGAATATCTCAGCTAACGAGGTCAGAGAGAGGATTTGACTCAAATTTTTGACTGTCTAAGGAGCTAGAATTTTTAGCTGTTAACGGGCTCGAGACTAAGTCAAAACTGGAGTCACGCCCAAAGGAAGGGTGTGGCCAAAGTTTTGACCTAGTCTGTCGGGCGGGAAGGCTGTCATGGAACCCATCCAGTGGACTCTACAGCCATCCTGCTGGAGAAGAATAGTTTGTTTTTGCCAGTCCAATGATTTATTTACTTCTAACCCAGTTTCCAATCAACAAAAACAATGCCTATATATCTGAACATCACCAAATGTAGTACACAGAGTTCAAACTGAGTTGTTGGAGGTGGAAGAGTTCAGATATAAGAACAAAGACATGGGCAGGTACTGACTATGAAGCAAATCATAAACTGCTCATAAGTTTCAAGTAAGCTAAAGTACAACAAAGCCAATCCATTTCCACAATATGATATTGAACTTTTATCCACTATTTTCAAGAAGAATATCAGAATTGCTTTGAAATCCCAAAGCAATTGGATGTCATCCATGGAAATTGCCAAGAAGGGAAGAAAAGGCAAAGCCACGAAAGACAAAAGATCTCAGAAATGAACTGAACATAGAATTTCAGACAATTTATAGAAAGACAAGGAAAGATGCTATAGTGATTTCTCTGAAAGCACTGGAGATTAAAACAAATAGGTGAGAAAAAGGAAAGTCTTCCAAAACTTGTTGAAACTCAGAAGGAAGTTCAACTTTAGATTGAATGCTAAGGAACACTAGTGGATAGACAGCAACTGATTCAAAAAGGATCAAAGATAGAAAAAATATCCCAAAATTCTGTACAGTAAAGATCTTATTATTCAATATACTTTAAAACAGTGGTTCTCAACCTGTGGGTCGGGACCCCATTTGGGGTCGAACGACCATTTCACGGGGGTCGCCAAACAAGGCCGTCCGCCATTTTTCCCCCTTTTCTTTGGCCACGCCCCTGGCACCTGGTGATGTATAAGTGGTTGGGGGTCACCACAACATGGGGAACTGTATTATGGGGTCGCGGCATTAGAAAGGTTGAGAACCACTTCTTTAGAAAATTTCACCATTTACAAGAACTTCAGATACTAAAGGATTACATTAGATTAGCATTCTGGTTATTACCAAGTTGGAACTCCACAATTTCTGCTTGAGCACAGGAGTGGACTAGAAGACCTCCAAGGTCCCTTCCAACTCTGTTATTCTGTTAATAATTTACATAAAAATTACAGATATATGGCAAACAACAGACAAATCTGTAAATGTTCTAACCAAACTAAACCAGCATATGTAGTGAATACAGTGAGAGAGATGAGTTTATATACCAATACCAAAGAAAGAAGACTTTACAAAATGTGCAAACTATCAGACAATATCCTTGATTTCAAATTCTAGCAAAATAATGCTTAGGATAATCCAGATTAGAGTCCTACATGGATATGGAGATACCAGATGTTCAAGATGGTTTTAGAAACTACTGAGAAAAAATATTATTGCTGATTCATGTTGCATAATTGGAAAAAAACTTTCAATTGTATCAACCATGTCAAGATGTCTAATGTTCTGAGGAAAATGAAATCCTAGAATTTTCATTGTCCTCATATGAAATCTACACATAGAACAGAAAATCACAGTCTTGATGAACATGGCAAAAGTGACCACTATCAATAAAACACTACAGTCTCTCTTTAATTATTCAAATTATATGCTGAGGGAGCATATATTGAGGGAAGCTGGTTTTACTACTGGAAAAAGAAACTAACAACCTATGCTGTGATAATGACACTACTCTGATGGCTAAAATTGCAAATTATCTATTAACTCTAGTAATAAAAGTCAAGAAAAAAAATGAATATTTAATATAAAAAAAACAATCTAATAATATAACCACAGCAAACAGTCTTAGAATTAGCAGTAAAGATATTGAAATGGCTTCTGCTTTTTAGGATCAAATATTAAAAATAAATGAATCAGCAGTAAAAAAAAAAAAATACACTGACTAGCATTTGGTAGGATAACAGTAAAGCCTTGGAAAAGATATTGGTAGGATAGGAATGAAGCCTTGGAAAATTATATGTCAGAATCTATGACATATCTATGTATAAAAAGATCATAACCTTGCAGGCAATCGTTTTCCTTGTGATATTCTATGGAGCAAAATTGGACTTACAATTTTGGAGAAGACTCCTGAGAATACTGTGAATAACCAACAAAACAAACAAATGGATCATAGAATAAACCCAGAGCTCAGCTTAGAGAAACAGCATTTAAACACACATGCATCCTGCAAGACTGTCAATGTATCTCTGGGAAAATCATAGTCATCTTCTGTTGGATTGAAAAGGAGGTGAAAGCAGACCAGAACAGAATAATTGAGTTGGAAGGGACCTTGGAGATCTTCCGGTGCAACCCTCTGCTCAAGCAAAAGACCCCTATACTGTTCTGGAATGGCTATCCAATCACTTCTTAAAAACCTTCAGCGATGGCATACCCACAACTTTTGAAGGCAACCCATTCCACTGATAAATTGGTCTCACTGTCAGGAAATTTCTTCTTAGTTCTAAGTTGAATCTCTCTTTGATAAGTTTCATCTGTTACTTCTTGTCTTGCTTTGGAAAATAAGATGATCCCCTCTTCTTTGTGGCAACTCCTCAAATATTGGAAGACTATTATCATGTCACCCCAAGAGGACATGGGACAAGTCATTGTGGAGAAGTCACAAAGATTTAATGCTGATTTGATGGCACATAATCATATAAGATGCTTATGTTTCCCTTAAGCAAAAATAAGCATTTATTTGTACAGATACAGAAAAAAGTTCATTTCTAATGTAAGCATTCACAATACATCTAATTGCCCAATACACAACTGCTGTTTCAAATGTGAAACAAGTTGTTTTCTAGTATTTTAAAATGTTTTGAACGTAGATCTGAGTAAACTGAATTCAGGGACACCTTTAATCCAAGCTAAAATATTTTTGGTGTGTTTGGAACAAACTATTTCCCACTTAAGCTAGCAGGTTCACACAATATTTGAAATGAGATGCTTTGCAAATTTTGTGTGCATAACTTTTTGAAAACAAGCATTGTGCACATCCCTAGTTATTTGTTATATAATAGAAAATCACAACTTTACTTAAAATTCTCCAACATCTTTTTGGAATCTTTAACATATCCAATACTGGATGATGACTCATTTTTCAAGAAATTTTCTTACTCAGTGTCTTTCACAGGTATATAAACAGTCAAAACAAAGACATTAAGAAATTAATTTGATGACCAGAAGTTTTAAATAAACTGCATTTATACTATAAATACTATTAAAAAGAAAAAAAAATTACTATAATAACTAGTTTTTCTCACTTACTGAGGCAAAGAAATAGTTACAAATTATTTATTTTGGTGATTCAGATCATTATTTAAAATCTTACATAATACTTGCAAGTATGATAATTGAGTGTCAAGCCAAATTTTGTTTACTCAACAAAGACACATTAAAGTAAATTCAGGCTTGTAATTAACTACTCTCCCTGTCAATAGTGACAAGTTAAGATTTCCATCAACCAAGCCTAATTTCTTCAAGAAACACAAAGTGTTCAATCAAATCCAATACTAAATCATAGTTACAGTACAATATTTTTTCTAGACTCCACCAAAATTTATGGTCTCTCAACTTTCCTTCTCCTTCATACAACCTCCAAATTACAAATTTCTGTTTTTCATTCATCATTAGCTGTTAGTTAACCAAAACATTAAGCTACAGTTAATGGGGAAGCTCTGCTTTATAAAGTAACATTTTTGCTAGCTTGTTTTTATTAAATAAATTAAGTTTAAACTGCTGTTTAGTTAAGTACAAACAACAAAGCAAGCGAAGGTTGAAACAGAAGACATGCTTCCATATCCATTTTCACAGCCACATCAGGGAGGATAGTATGCAATCTAGAAGAGTTTAGGCTTCTAAGACAAGTTTAATGGTGTGGTTATATATTTCCCTTGTTTCCTGAAAAGAAGATGGTGCAGAAACAAAAAAATGGGAAGGAAAAGCATCCTGTCCTAACCTTCAAAATTCAGACTAGGCATAGAGCACAAGGCTATTATAATTTACATCAAAGGTTTGAAACAAGAAAGTTTTATTCCACCATATTAAGGGCAGAGGGAGGGTCCTTCAACAAACAGTAAATATTTATCTATCTTTTGGAAGCAAAAAATGGAAAAGGCATGCAGCAAAATGGAAGAAAGGATTTAAAGATACCAATGAAACATGACATGAAGGAACATAGATTTGTCAGAAAAAATGGACAAGAAAGGGAAAATACAACAACCTCCGATATTTTATTTTTAAATGTAAAATACGTAAACTAATTAGAGAACCAGTAAGAAGAATGCATATACAGATTTAAAAGTCATTTTCTGCTTAGGCATTTTTCCATATTAAATGTGATATATTTAACTCAAATCAGTATTTTTTCATGCAGGAAAAGTTTAAATAGCACTTCCATATACATGCAGCAATAGGCTCAACAATACAGTACAGAAAATCTGATTCGAATAACAAATCATACTTCAGCAAATTACTTTACCATTACTTTTTAGCATTTTATAATAATATACCGTACATTATTTTATACTACTCTTCCTTCAGCAGGGATGCACACTGGTTTATAAGAAAATATGAATCTAATCTTAAAGAAAACAGCATAAAATCAACAATCCTTAATAATAAGTGTAATATACGAATGAGACAGAAAAAAAAAGCACAAACTGTCTTAGAATAGATTGTTATCTCTCAACTGAGGAAATATGCATAAATTGTCATCCAAAATAAGATACTATGGAGGCAGATGTATTTGCCTCCTTGTTAGAGCACTGCCACTAAGACAACCCCTGTCTATTCACCACTTCATTGTGAGCCAAACAACTCTATAAAATCACAAGTAGAGCTTCCCCAACTGTACAGATAATATTGCATAAGGTTGGGTTTTTAACTATTTGGTTTCTAAACTGTGTATAGCTTTATAGGCTATTTCAACAAACTAAACTGGACCCAGCAGTCAACTAGTGCTTTCAGAACTAATAATATATGGGCTCATTTAGCTGTTAACTATCAAATGTATTGTGCAAGCCGGCCAAGATTTTTAGATTTTAATGGAAATCCTCAATTCCGACAGGCAGATTAAATTTTCTACTTCTTATAAAAATATTGATTTATTATCTTAAAAGTAGTAGTTAATTCCTTCATACTGTATATTTGCTTTCATGTTTTAAGAATGTAATTTTCTATTTGATCTAAAAATTATTCAATAAAAATAAAGACCAGACTTCACTGCTTTTGGCCATTTTATTTACAGGAAAAAGAATCAACTCTATACTTTTTCCTTTGTCTTCAGGAATAAATTTACCATTAAAGGCACCCCTCAATGTTATATATGGGTAGTTCTTTAGGTTCAAAGAAGACAAGCTGTTGTGCAATTCACCTGTGGACACTGAGGTGGCTCTGCAGTCCCAGCCTGGAATTGCAGAGTGTAGTTCAATGGGGACACTGGAAGTCCATTGTTGTGATAATTGTAGGTGTTATTCTGTGACGCCACTCAAGTTTTCTATTAATTTTGGGTGATGTCTGTCTTCAAAACCAGTGGAAGCTTCATAGCACAAGGCTTGCCAGGCACAGTTTCTAGTTCCTTTTGCTGGAAGTCACTGGGATGTAGGTTTCTTCCAGATTGTCTTTGCAGTGCTTGCATGGACAACCTCAAGATCACTTCCCAGTCTCCAATACATCGTAGAGAAAGGCATATGGTGGTCATCCATTTTGATGACTTGTCCCACCCACTGCATCTGCATTTCGATAATCAGAGACTCAATACTGATGGAATTCACACTATCCAGGAGCTCCAGCCTAAAGACACGGTCTTGCCAATTAATGGAGAAGAGAAAACTCATGTGAAAATCCTCCAACTGTTTGATGTATGTACAGAGTCCAGGACTTACAGGCAGAGCTGCACAGAATCTTATACAGTAGGAGGGGCAGCGTATATATTTGGTAAATAAAACCAGATAGGAGAGAAAAGATAACACATCTCTGTAGACTTTCAGCTTTGTGGAAATACAGATATTATGCTGACTGAACACTCCAGGATGCAACTGACCTCGATGCTAGCTGGCTATACTGATCCTGAAGTTAATTTCTTTATCTGTAGATTCATCACCCGAAATGAAGTTTCTAAAGTATTTGAAGCTATTTATTTTTGTCATCAGGATGTTTTGGTTTTATATGGTTGGTAATTGACATGGGCAGGTAAAGTCGTTCAAGTTGATAGTTAGGCCAAAGAGCATAGCAGCATCTGGTAATCTGTTCAGCATCAACTATAGATCACTGTCTTTGTGCATCAGGAATACACAGTCATCAGCAAACAGGGTTTCTTGAATGACTATATGGAAACATGTCCCTGCATTCAAGCAGCAAGTAGAAAACTGTCTAATCAGTACCTGATATACACTCCTTTCTTCAGACTCTGGACAGCATGTAATAACATGCAAGCAAATAACAGATTGAATAGGATTGGGGCTAGGACACAACGCTGTTATCCCCCAGTAGAAATGGCAAATGAAGTTGACGTATCACTGTTGTAAAGGACTGGTTCTGTCATTCTCTTGTGGAATAGTTAAATCAACTTCATGAATTTCCTCAGGCAGCCATAATATCTCAGGATGGTTCAGAGTGTTACCCTGTTTACAGCATCAAATGCCTTTGTTAGGTCAATGAAGATAAAGAGGTTATTCTGCCCAATGTATTATTCCTGGACTTGTGTCATGATAAGTCTCAGAATAATACTGAATAATTAAATACCATTTAACATTTTACTTATTGGACTTAAAAGTTTTGATCTCTCAGCTAATCAATTTCCAATAGTACAACTGGACTTTCTATTCATCTTCTATCTGCAGCAGTCCCCATGTAAAATCCTGATGTGCAATCCGGGGAGATTTTGAGGATATATTCAGAAACTGTATGCATGGCTGTGTGGAATGCCTGTCCTCACTTTCATCAGCAGAAACTGCCATCTCTAACAAAAGTATAGTATTAGATTTAACTACAGTTTTAAGTTTTTATAAGCTAAGATAAGTATTATCTTTAAAAATCAGTGCTACACAATATTCTTGGCTGGAAGACCATTTTAGTTTTTGAATAGCATAATCTATAATTGTATTCCAAAAGATAAGCCAGATAAGAAAATCTGGTTGAAACAAAGACATTGAACTGAAATTATTCAAATAATAATACTTTTAATGTGAAAGATTCACTTCATACTTCAACAGATTTCCACATTTAAAATAAAGCCATTTATAAGATAATCTTCCAGAAATACATGTGGTCTTCCTCCTGGTATCCTCAGCTGTGATGCAAAGAGATTCTTACCTGTTTCCTGCACAACTTGGCTACAAAAAAAAAAAAAAAACCATGCGAATGATGGGACGTAGAGTCTACTAGCTGACTTGCACTACTCATGATTCCTTAACCTACAAAAGCAGCAATTCTGTATGATTTTAGTGAAACAGGACTGCAAAGAGAAAAGTTCTCAGGAGGAAAGGGAGGGGGCAGGAGTTATGGTGGTATTTATTTTTTCAAATTTGTTATAGCCCACTTCAAATGGATTATGGTTGATGTACAAAACTACGTGGGTTATAAGTGCCCACTCAGAAGCTGTCCATGCTAGTGAAGAAACTTGGACTTCAGAACAGAACCCCTCATCACTCACCCACTTTCATTTCATAGGAGTAATATGCAATCAGCAGTAACCTGAAATTATACATAGACAGCGAATGAAACAGTGAGATGCGTAAAGCATTTTTCTCTTTTTGCTTTATGAGGCAAGTATTATTCATTATTTCACCAAATACAGAGGTTATTGTAGGTGAATTGAGAAAAATAATAGAGGCGCAAAAGGGAACAGACTAGGGTAACAAGCCACTAATAAAAAGGCCATGATCAGATTGGAATGGGCTTATTGCTACTCAAACCTACCCCACACAATTGCACTTCTCCTACTGCATCTGGCATCTTATCTTGCAAATCACATAATCCCCAAAAAGCTGATACAACCTTCTCAATTATTGATGATGCAACTGGATAGCATGTTGCCAAACTATTAAAATTCAAGAGGGTCTCAGGATTGCATCAGTTTTACATGCAAAAATATAAATAAAACATTTTAGACTATTCTATAAAATGCATCTTGAAGCCTATTTTTAAAAATATATTATTTTAAAATAATATCCAAATAATTTTAAACCTTTGATAGAGTCTTATCTCTTCTTCCATAGTTTTCAAAAGAACGAAAAGAATATTGTATTTGCAAAATTTAAAGTTTGATATTCTCATTATGAAGTACTTTATAAAAAAAAGTTAGTTCCATCATCCCCTCAACATAAAACTTGCTGAATGTTATGGTAAGAGGCAAATGTAAGAATACATGTAGAACAAATGTACTGGTATTTCAAAATAGAAAATTGTAGTGCCTGTACAAAAAAAACCTTGGTTCTCTTTTTACTTTCATTCATAGGTATGGCAGCAATTCTAATAATGCATACCAAGTAATTTCATTAATAAAATGAAAATTCAAACAAAATCTCAAATCCTAAGAGATAATCCATATTATTTTTCAACTAATGTAAGTTGTATGATAACATTAATCTACCTTGAAATATAATTTCATTTAAAATCCAAACTTTTTACATCATGATCAAGCACAAACTAGATCCAACAGTAGCTTCACCAAGTTATTAAAAGTACATCAAGGCATAGATTCTAGGACTGGGTACATATCCAGTTGCTACAATCTTTTATGTTCCCCAAACTAGCCCTCACCCAATTACTCTGTAATCAACTGGCATAAATGATACAGATAGTCTTCGACATACAACCACAATTGCACCCAAAATTTCTGTTGTTAAGTGAGTTTTGCCCCATTTTACTTTTCTCGCCACAGTTGTTAAATGAACCACTGCAGCTGATAAGTTAGTGACATGGTTGTTAAGTGATTCACTTTTCTCTATTGACTTTGTCAAAAAGTTGCAAAAGATGATCACATGACTTTGGCTCACAGCAACGGTCATAAGTATGAACCAGTTACCGAGCAACTGAATTTTGATCACATAATCATGGGATTGCTACAAAGGTCATAAGTGTGAAAAATGATCATAAGTCACTTTTTCAGTGCCGTTATAACTTTGAACAGTCACTAAATGAATTGTTGTAAGTCAAGGACTACCTGTATTCCACAGAAGTTACCAATTTGCGTACTTGATTCCTGTTTCAAAGGCCATCTTCCTTTAAAAAACCCCCCTCCAACTGTGATTAACAAAGCACAAATATAGCAAACATCAGGCACATTATTTAGCACATGCAACCCTATGTCAAATAACCAATCTGCTTAGTACTACTATATTCATTGATCAAATGTATACACTACCCATCTCACTGTTTAAATGACTTAGCCATTTACAAGTAAAAACACCATAAAAATCGTTACAAAAATATACAAAGCTAAAAAAAGAGCATATCCTCAAACCACCATCCACTATACTGCTTACTATAGAGCAAGCAAGCATACACACACACACACACACACACACACATATATGGCCTATTTGAGACTAAATTTTTGCCACAAGTCAGGTGTTAATTTATTTGACCCTTGAACCCTTGACATGTAAATCAACACTTAGAAATCAATCCAAATTCCATATAGAATTGTGGAAAGTGAAATATAAGAAACTTGTAAATAGCCATTCTAATTTCTATATTTGGATCAGATAATCTGTTAGCTATCCTCACCATCCATTAACCTCTCAATTTCTCCCCTCCCCCTACCACATTTGATCTGCCTGTTTCAAATACTGACCCTGAAACCATTAACCTGGTTTCTCATTAACCTGAGAATTCTATACCCAATCAATGATGATTAACAAGATGCTTTCGAAAAAGCCATATGTGACTATAACACTAGTCATACAAAAATGTGTAGCATATATTTCAGTTAGCAAATGAATGAGTGAATACAGAAAATATTGCACCGTGAATCTTGATACAGATTCACTATGCCTTTCCCGAATTTCACAAAGCTATTATTGAATCAAGTATCTCAATTCCATCACAGTAATTAATTTAGGTTTAAAAATAAAGTACAGTGTGCTTAGCCTGCAAATTTGCAACCAACTGTAGCTTTACAGGCAATTAATTTATTGAATTTATATAGCTGCCCATCTTTCAAAAAGTGACTCTAGGCAGCATACAACAATTAAGTAAAAATATATAGAAGTGATCATTATTAAACATACACAACAAACATTAAAAATGAAAAGGCACAGGAGAGAGTGGATACTAACTATAATGGTGTAGCCATCTTAGAATTTCATCGGTGCCCTGGGACCCTCCAGCCTGATAACATAGCCAGGTCTTGAGGGACTTCTGAAATATTAGCAAGGATAGAGCAAACCTCACTTGTCTCACTTGTGTGTAGGGGGGGGGGGGGAAACGTTCCATAAGGTGGGCACCATAGCAGCAAAGTCAGAGTACTTGGTGATATTACTGAAAGAACAATAACTTCATCAAAAACCTTAACTCTTTTTTAATGCCCTATTTTAAATGGGAATAGTTTTGAAGCAAAATCAAAGCTCAAAAATCATATTCCATTCCTGAGTTAAATATTTCTGTGCAGCCTTAATGTGTGTGTGTGTGTGTGAGAGAGAGAGAGAGAGAGAGAGGGAGGGAGGGAGAGAGAGAGAGAGAGAGAGAGGGAGGGAGGGAGGGAGAGAGAGAGAAAGAATTCAATTAGGTTCTCTCAACTGCCAGATTTCCATCAGCAGAAAAAGAGAAGATGGTTTTTCAGCAATTCTATTTCCTTCCTATAGCCCTTCAAACCTGCTCCACGTGGTCACTTAATATCTGAGGCAAAGGGGGAGTTACAGAACAGCAGAGAAAAAAGGAACTGCTAAAAATCTACTCCTTTTCCTTGACAAAGTGTTTTCATCAACTGAAAGAAATTAACAGAATTCCAGCTTAAGAGTTCAAATTAATGGCTACTCAAACATTTACCACATAGATAAAAAATAGGCTATATAACAGTTTGGAAAAGTATTATCTTCCACGTATGGCTTATAGCAGGGATTCTCAACCTTGGCAACTTTAAGACTTGTGGACTTCAACTCCCAGAATTGGCTGAAGAATTCTGGGAGTTGAAGTCCACAAGTCTTAAAGTTGCCAAGGTTGAGAACCCCTGGCTTATAGGAATACTACCCTTGCCTTAGGCCTATTGACTCAGCATCAAAAAAAACACAACTACTGTCGACTCTAGTACCTGCAGCTCACACCAAGCAACCTCCACTGTGGTCTCAGTGTCAAGTCCCTTGTAGACAGTCTTGAAGGAGCCTCGGCCAATCTCCATGTCAAACTTCAAAAAACGACCATCTGGGGAGAAAGCCACAGCTTTGGTCTCCAGCTCTTCAATATCTTCTTGTCGCTTACTCCGCTCTTCCTGCAGATCCCGGGCCGAAGCGGTAACGCTTCCTGCCGTACTGGTAGGGGGCAGTGGAGTGGCTTCTATCCCTTCCTCCTTGGCTAATAAGGGGGCAACCTCCTTCGCTACCGAGGGCTCTGGACCAGACGGCACTTCTGCGGCTGGAGGCAGAGATGCGGGCTGCTGTAGAAGCAACGCGGGCGCCTGGCTGGAGGTGACAGACGCGCCGGCTGCCTGGATGACAGACTCGGGAGGAGAGCCCAACACGGGCGGGATGCTCCCTCGAGCAGCAGCAGCCGGGGGAGGCGCCGCCGGCTGCAGCCGCGGAAGGTCCAGAGCGGTCGCATTCGAATCGCAAATGACGCTCCGGCGGAAAAAGCGGTGCTCCGTGGCCGCCGCCGCACCGCGGCTGTCCTTGTCCATGGTATGCCGGCGACGGCGGTACTCCTCGCTACGGCAATTAGCACCTTCCGACCCCTCTGGGTCGCCCGGGGCGGACGGCGTCCCCGCAGCGGCCACCCCCAGCTTCTCGCCGACGGAGCTGTCGGAACTCGAGCCGTTCTTGGGCGGGGGAGGCGGCGGGGCGAGGAAGCGAGGAGCCGCCGCCGCCGCAGCACCGCTCTCCGGAGCGCCAGCTGACATGATGTCGAAGGGGAGGCGCAGGAGGGCGCGCAGCAGTTGCCGCTGCAGCAGCTGACGCGAGGGCAGTCAAGGCGAGGCGGCGAGCGCGCCCAAGAGCTGCTCGGAAGGCGGCAGAAGCGGCGGCGGTTCTTGCTGCTGCTGCTGCTGCTGCTGCAAAGGCGGCTCCCGGAATCTCCGGGCGGCGTGGAGCAAAGAAGACGGCGAGGCGAGTAGTGGAGCGGGCTGGGCCGGCGGAGGCGGGGTGGATCCCCAGTCAGTGTCCGCATCCATCCTGCTGCAGCGGGGAACCGAACAGCAGGGCCGACATGGAGCAGCAGCGAAGGTGGGGTGGGGGAGACAGAGGAGGAGGAAGGAGGCCGGGAAGGAGCCTTCGGCAGGCCCCGGACCAGCGGGGTGGGGTGCGCAGTAAGGGCAGGCCCGTGGCAGTCGCGGCCGCGCGCGTTCCTTCTCGCCCAGCTCCTTGCCTCCGTTGAGGTCCGGCTCAGCCTCTCGCTTAGGCTCCGCCCCGGCCCGTCCTCGCCGCCGAACCTCTTCCCCTCTTCCGTTCGTTCCCTCACGCGATGCCGGGACGCCCGCCGCCGCCCCTCCTCGTGGGTTTCGTTCGCAGCCCGAAGAAGGCCACCCTCCGCTCCGAGAGCGCCTGGCCTGAGGGAGTGGGAGGAAAGGCGGAGAAATCACCCAGAAGGGGCGCCTCGCCTGCCCTGCCCGCCTGCCTGCCGCCGGAGCTTCTTCACGTCCGTCCTTCCCTCCCACTCGTGAGGAGAGTGGGGGATGGGCCTCTCACTGCCACCTCTCCCGAGTGAGGGGAAACTGGCCGCGCTAAATGGCGACCGCCCCCGAAAGACGCGCGCACAGCGACACTCTTCTTCCCTCTCTCTCTCTCTCACTCTCCGCCAGAGCGCGAGAGACAGACTGCGAGGCCACGCCCCCCTTTTTCCGTCCGCACTCCACCACGCCTGCGTCAACGCTGCTCCTCCTTCGGGTCTGCCTGGGACATGTAGTTCTCGTCTGTCTCTGACGCCGCGAACCACGGCGCAGCTTACACTTCCCATGATGCCTGAGGAAGAAGGCAAAGGCTACTATGCAATGAGAAAGTGGTACTTACGGGTTGTTTTTTTTTAGGGATCACCTGATGCTTTTCCCCCCTTCTCCCTGCGTCTCACGGCGTGCAATGAAAGTGCGACGTCAGTACTGGTGGCTTCGGGAATCATCAATCGGTTACTGCTAAAAAATTCAAAGAGTTTCCCATCATGCTTCGCTTCACTCTATTTCTTTTTTAATTAGAATGCAAACGTTAAAAATGGAAAATAATGTATTTTCATGTATACACCTATACGAGAAACGGTGGATTGGTTTAAAAATTCTGATTTTTGCAATTTATATTCAACCGATTTTTATTACGGTCGCAGACCAGCATTACAAAGAAAAGCATTAAAAACAAAAAAGACAAAATAATATTAGTGGTAAGAGTATTTGTGGGCAGTTAATTTGCATACAAGTATAACAAAGTACTTTGTAATTACAAACTACTTTGTAGTTTATATTGATTTTAAGCCATTATTTAGTAAAGCCTTAACTAACCATGCTTGTATATTTTTGAAATGTCAACATACAATTTATGTGCCATTTTAGTGTACATGGATTGTTTTGTTGCATACTAGTACTGACACAACGGGATTTTTCTTTAGAGAGTAAAAGAAAGAAATCTATTTTAAAGTTAATGGTGCTTAGTAACCCTCCTGGGAACAATTTAAGCTTGAGGTGGAATCTGTTAAAGCAAGCCAAGGTCAAATTAGATTGCTTAATCTTCTTCACATGTTAAATTGTGAATTAGCAGTGTTTGTTTCCTTTGATGGGAAATCTTCAGGAAAGAACAGTAAAAGTCTCTGCTCTTACTGGAATAAATACCCTATTCCAACATTGTAGGAATAGAGCTTAGTCTATAGTAGCCCCACATCAGAAATAACCTAATAGCAACTTATGCCTCTTAATCAAATTTGTCATTTTACAAAAAGTGCTACCGATTCCTTCCTATTCCCACAATATATTTGAATCAAAGAGGATTAGTACATTGCAGAATGCCCACCAACAACATGCGCCACTAGGGAGTTAAATTTAGTTCCCCCCCCCCAAGGCTTTTATTAACAAGTCTGGAGGGAAACATAAACTAAGAACAGATTTCATTTTGCAAGAAAAATGGAAATTGACAAATGTAAGCCTGTTACAAAAACCACAATTAAATCTTGGCAATATAACATGCGTACTAATAAAGAAGAATATTTGTAGCTCAGGATTGACATGAGTCCTTGGTGCTTTCAGCTTGCTGTTTTCTTGCAGACATTTCATTACCCAAACTAGGTAACCTCAGTACTAGTAAGGAGTGCTGTTTGTACCAGGGATCCTTCACACAACATGCTTCCCATTAGAGTGATTGGCAACACTAATCAATCCTTGCCTGCTGCTGTCTGTATCAATGTAGAAAAGGACTGTGATTTAACGAAGCCTTGCCAGTACTATGCTGAGAATTGGTGAGTGTGCTACACTTCTATAACTGTTTACCTCAGTTAGTGTGTGACCAAGTACTATTAGACTCACCAATAAAAAATGAACTGGATTATATACATGCTAAGAACAGGATCAGCCTTATATAGTCCTTGACTTATAACCATTCTTTCAGTTATAATGGCACTGAAAAAAGTGATTTATGACCATTTTTCACACCGGTTGTAGCATCCCTATGGCCATGTGATCAAAATTCAGATTCTTGGCAACTGTCATGTAAGCACCATTTGTGTTCCCAGCCACCTTCCATAAGCAAAGTCAATGGGAGAAGCCAAATTCACTTAATAACCGGATGATTCATTTAATTGTCTTGCTTAGCAATGGAAATTTTGGGCTGAATTGTGGTTGTAAGTCAAGGACTACTGTAGAACAACTGTTTTCCTGAATTCCTAATTAAGAATTGTCAATAGTTCATTCCTTGCCTGTTTTGTATTTTTTTTTTCAAATCTAATAGCATTTTTTCAATATAACGTTTACATGGAATTTACATTGGAAGGACAATATTTGGCTTTGAAACTTGAATTTTGATTCCTCAGTGAAAATATTATAATTACTTCTACATTTTTATTAATTTGCTCATTTACTGTAATAAATGTAGGGTATCACAGATCTGAATTCATTATTTTATGGTTTCATCAGAATTTAAGACTTTGAAGTGACTCACCCAGCCCATGTTTTATCATTAAATATTTTCTTGCTTGATGAAGTTCCAAAGATCTGTAGCTAATCCAGCCTGCTTTTTTTTTTTTTTTTGGAGGCAAGACCCAGACTTTCATGTAGTGTTGCCTGTTCCTCAGTAGACTTGTGGATGCCAAAGAAGTCAGAAAGAGGGGACTATGTTTCATGAATAGAAGTGCCTGTAGTGTGATTGGAATCATCAGCTACATCAACATGGATAATTCTACTCGAGGACATAGGCAAGCAGTTGCATTGACATGCTAACATAAAGGCAGTATATATGCTAACATGGATTAAATTAACTCTTCAGCCAGTAGTGACTCTGGCAAATAATGCTGTGCATACAGTTTTAATGTAAGACAACGCACAATTGATAAGAGTCTCCAGTTTTGTTTTTTCATTCCTTCAAGTGTCACCTGCAAGAAAAAGTGCAAAAAAACAAGCATACATTTCATGAAGAGCATCATGAAACAACCATTCAACAGGCAATCTTCGACATCAGAATTTTGCATATGGCTATTGTACAGTATAGTCAACTTAGGTGGCAGCGTATCAAGAAAAAAGCAACAGGAAATCATTTACAACTGGTACTCCAGTTCCAATCAATGCAATTGAGACATGGTCCATTTCAAGTAAAATGCAAGGTCATTAATAATGATGATGCATTCTGACTGACATATAACAATATCTGGTCAAGCACTATGCATGTATCATGGAATATATCCCACTGTCTGCAGAAAGATTTATTTTGGACCTTTTGCTGTTGAACATAGTCCTAAAGAGCTTGGCAGAACAGATAGAAAATATGATGATTAAAAATGATTAAAAATCAATCAAATATCATATTTGCTGATTATAAAAGTGCGGAGGTATCAGGCACAAGCAACCAGGTCCACACCTGTAGGGTTCAAAGTAGCTACTTTATTGTGTTCTGCCTATAATACAGGAATATCCCCAGATTGCTTGCCTTCTCTTGGGAACAAACATGTAAGGTCCCATGGAATTTAGGGTGGGGGTAGCCAGTGGTGGGATTCAGCTGGTTCGCACCACTTCGGCAGAACCAATAGCTAATTTTTTGTTGCCCAGGCCCAGAATGGATTTCCGGAAGCAGCATCCACACAGAGAACCGGTTGTTCACATGTTTGAATCCCACCACTGGGGGTAACCCTAGGTCTCTTGTGGCTACGCAATAACTCAAGGCTAATTCTCTACTTGATCCCTCCTCCTTGCCTGGCTGGCAGCTTCTCAACAGGTGAGACAGCAAACACCTTAAAGAACATTGGGCTGGAACAATAAGCAGAAACCAGCAATATTAAATTCAACAAGGACAAATACAAAATTCTTCATTTGGTGAGAAAAATAAAAGGAGTGAGGGGAGAACATATAAGGCAGTATCACACACAAAAAGGAACCAACAGTGTGCAGAAAGCTCAAAGACAATTACAATCCTAATCTGCATTAACAGATGTATAGTATCAAAATCAAAAATCAACATGAATCTCTTTTGAATTGGCCAGACCTCATCTAAAATATTGCTTACAGTTCTGAACAATATTGATAAACTGGAACAAGTTCTGGTAAAATAACAATGATAGAGGATGTCGAAAGAACTTATAAAAAGTGATTAAAGACCTTGCGTTTGTTTAGCCTGGAAAGGAGACAATTGTGGGAGAGTCATTAGAATTACCTAGCAACATCTGATGGATTGTCAGGTAGAGGTCAGAGAAGAATTGTTCACAGCTGTTCCACAGGCCAGGAAACAATGAGTTTAAATTACAATGAAGTACATTTTGACCGGGCATCAGGAAAACCATTCCAGCCCTACAGTCTTCAATAGTTGGAACAGACAATCATGGGAGAGAATCTCCTTCTCTAGAGATGCTTAACTAGAGGTGATATGACCATCTGCTGCAGTTGGGCCTGTTGCAGTAGCAGATTTCTGGATGGGGCAGGGGATTAAACTACATGAACTTCAAAGTCCTTTCCAATCAAACATACTTCAATTCAATCACCAGAAATTTATTTCATGATGAAACTGATTTCTGAGGAGTTTGGACATGCTACTTTTGAGCCAAATTCAGATACGCCAATATTTGAACATCCAAAAGAGAACAATTCAGCTCGTACTTGCTTATCCACTTCCCAGCCATGTAGGAATTCTTTTTACGTTGTTTTTAGAGGGAAGAGTGACTTGCACAAGCAAGCATGGGTTTTGAAAGTACGTGTGCTGATCCTGCGCATGTGTACTCTGAAGGAAAGTATTCATAGAAGCATTTGTTACAACATACATTGGAGGGATGTGCTGTGTCCCATTCCAAGGAATTTTTCAGTGAATGTGATCCATGTAGACATGTACAAAAGAGAGATCTTTGCATCTCACTGCACTCCCAGTTTGGGGATAAAGTAATTTGGACTAGCTTTATCAGTCCTAAAACCTAGATTAATCTAGATTAATCAGTTAGCTTTATCAGTTAAATCTAGATTTGTAATATTGGCCAGATTTAGAATAAACATTTAAATACTTGGCATATTTACAGGAGAACTGAGATCAATATTACAGTAGTAGCTATAATTTTCTCAGGAAGCATTAAGACTGGAAGCTACTAATAAAAATAACATGAGTAAATTACAAACATATAATGTCATGGCTTCCTAGAAAGTTGTAAAAACTTGGCTTATCCAGAGGGCTTTTGAGTCCACAGTTGTTAATGCTGAACTCTGTTCTACTATATGGTTATATTGCTTTATATTTTTATTATGTTATTATACTATTAGTCTTATACTTGATTACATAAACTATAAACCATCTTGCTTCCATTTGGACTTAAGCAGTGTATAAATACTAACATTATCACCTGAGGTTTGTAGTAAATGAAGTTAGCAAATAGCATTAGTAAGGTGTTAACCAGGAAGTACTGTTCAGATTCAACTAGAATGGGAACATGGAACTTTAAGACAGAGTGAGTTTGTTAGGCCAAGGCAAATGAAAATGAAGTCACTTTTTAATAAATCTGTAAATTTTGATACATACCCACACTCATTCTGTAGTATTGACTGACACTTTATTGAAGCATGATTACTGATTTATTGATTTTTTTTCAATAAAGATGCATTAGTCTGCATTGTGCATATATATTAGTTTATTAATTGTGCTTCTATCTGGAAAAAAAACTGAGTATAGATAGTCCTTGAGATACAACTATACTGGAGCCTGCCCATTATGGTCACATGTCATAAAAGCCATTCAGCAAAATAGCCTCCCTTAACAACCATGTCCCCTGTTCTCCCTGATGCAGCTGGTAAATGAACATGAGACTAGTTAAATGAAGCACAGGGTGCCTCAGGTGGGAAGCCTACATAGACCCAGAGTCACCTGCCCCAGGCCTCCCAAGACTACCCCATCCCCTGAGGCATCCTGTACTCTGTTTCCCGCCCCCTTGGGGTCCCTGCAGCCCTTCCCATCCAGCAAGCAAGTATTTGCAGGACTTAGCCTGCTCCAAGGCCCAGCAACACCCAACTTATCTTTCTGTTTTTTGCAGCTTCTGAGACAGGTATGGGGCCTACTCTAGGATCAGATTTCTTAAGTATGCTGCTGGGGAATTCTGGGAATTGAAGTCCACGCATCTTAAAGTTGCCAAGTTTGAGAAGCACTGATCTATGTGAGTGACAAAAATAAAAAGCAATGAAATACCATAAAAATCCAATAAAGTTACACAAGCTGCTCACCCACAAAAGAAAAACCCGGCCAAAATAGCTGCTGAATATTACCATTAAGACTCAAAATCCTGCCTAAATAAAATTGTTTTGATCACCTTGAGCAGGAGTAGGCAACCTTGGCTCTTTTATGACTCATGGACTTCAACTCCCAGAATTCCTAAGCCAGCCAGGCTGGCTCAGGAATTCTGGGAGTTGAAGTCCATGAGCCATAAAAGAGCCAAGGTTGCTTACCCCTGACCTTGAGGAAGGCCAACAGTGATGGGCCAGGTGCTCTCCATCTCTGGCAGAAATAAGGGCTTATCTTACTATTTTAAAGTAATATGCAACACTTGTCTGGCATAACCAATCAGTGTAAAATCAGGGGTATTCATGGAATATGGTCAAAAAAGTCAAGATGGCACCATGATGATGACTAGGGCTGACTTTTTTAACAATACCGTGCTGAAACTCCTGGTGTAAATCCTATTATATATCATATTAAAATGAGTGGCAAAGAGAAAATGTTTACTATAAGTCTCTCTCATTTCCTTTCCAAACATGGCAGCTAATAATTGCAACTTGGATTCGGTACAGCCTCCTCATGCCCATTCATGCCTGTGGCATATTTGTCTGCAGAGAATTCTTAAGGAATGATGGGTGTATACTTTAGATTGTCATCTGGCTTCAGGTGCCTGAGTAGGATGATTGGTATTTTCCTAGATCTCTCCCCTTCTCCTCCACCCTTTCTAATTGCACACAATCTTACAAGCAATAGGATCAAGGATCTTTATCAATAGACCCAGGTTATGTAATATTATTCATTCAGTATAGCTGTGTTTGATTAACACCCGGCATCACAAAGCAGACCACCACATGTTATAGAACAAACACAGCCCATCTGGGTAGTTTACAATTCCATGTCTGAAGCAAATATAGGAAACTGGGTTAGTTGAATAAACCATGATGGACTTCTTGGACATAGATATGCATGACACGCGAATGCATCCTTTGCTTGTTTGTACTGTAGTAGTTGATCCATTCCAAGTTTTCAGCAACAGTTTGTTACAAGCCAATTATGTTGCTCTGATGACAGTTCAGTGATTTATTATTAATGCAATTCACTCATCCTTTCTAAAGTCAATTGCTATTATAATTGCATCAAATTTCTATTCCTTTCCACAGCACTTCTTTGATTTTCATCAACCACTCCTATATCCTTTATTAGCACTCTTTTTCTTCTAAACTCAGCAGTGAGAATGTGAGTAGCTGTGAGCAAGAGAGTATTTTGCTGTAGCTGAAGTGATATTATGCACTCCTGCAAGATAAACTACATCTGCCAAAATTTCTCACTTCTATATAATTATGAAAAGATTCAGAAGTCTGCCTCCTTTTGCATCTGGCCAGTCAAGTTTTTTTTTTTTCTGTGCCTTTAGATTTTGAAATCTGGTCCAATTTCACCTTATCACTTGAGCAAATACTGGTTCTCAACATTCCTACTTTGAACAATCTGGGAATTTCCCAGAGTTTGATATGAGGGGAGTCTATATACATGTTTTAAATAATCATTTGGATTCTGAGATAATGCAATGTCAGATTTGTTCAGACCAATATTGTCTATTTGGCTTTGTATATTATATTAAATCATGGTATTATACGGGCCATCATTGGCTTCTTTTATGCAGTATACTAAATCAAAAGCAAGCAAGCTACTTTGAACACTGTATGAACCCAGCTTTGGTATGATATTCTATTTATATCACTAACATTCATAATATATATATTTGCAGTAAGAGTTCTCTGGGTTTGTAGGTTGTGTGATTGAAACATTCAATCATGCTTAGTGATGATTAACTAAACCACTATTGACCATTTTCATAGATTATGTTGTGCAGTAACCGTGGTTTGAAAGCAACGATAGTTTTGTTCATACTCCACAGTACGATCTAATTTCTATGTCTTTATGGATAAATGGATTTGAATCAATGAATAATGTTCATACACTTGTCTCAAAATTTAAATTAATGTAATTCAAAAGTAAAAGCTTATTATTAGGGATTGAACTTTAATTTGTTGAAGTCCACGAGTCATAAAAGAGCCAAGGTTGACTACCCCTGAACTGAAGGATGCTCAGAAGCCCCTAAATTGTCCCTGGAATTATTCCAGGTAAGGCCCATGAGACTCTAGAAATAGATTAAAGAAACAAGTCCATAAAATAGTGAGGCTTCCTGTGAAGGCTGTCAGGCAACATTGTTTGACCTATAACATCTAGCATTTATGGTAGGTTGATCCAACATCAAGCAGATTCTACTTCTGTACATTATTTTAATTTCATGTTATGAGCTACAATATTGCAATCATACTTTTGCTTCCCATTGAAAACAAACCAGCTGTTTCTGAAAGATAAGTTTGAGGAAAGAACTCAAGCTATCTTTGCACATCAAAGTATTCCTTGGCAGGTTTTACCCAATTTCAAATGAAACACTTCATGTAAATATTAATTTCTTCGACTTATTAAAAATAAGATGTATATAAGAGGGAGGTGCTGCTCGGGTGTTTCCCCTGAACTGTATCCGAAGAGGGATAAGAGGGGAGGAGGAGGGAGGAAGGAAGTTGGATGGGAGGAAGGGGTGAGGGGAGAGAGGAGAGGAGAGGAGAGAGGGAGTAGGGAAGTAAGGAAGGAAGGTTGAGAGGGCGGATGCAGTCGGGGGGGGGAGATAGACGAGCGACACCTAAGGTCTTATTTTAAAGGTATTTTTCCCTTTTTTTAGTTTTATATATAATGTATGGAAAGTATTATATGTATTGAAAATTCAAATAAAATTTTTAATAAAAAAATAAGATGTATATAAATACATCCAAATATCTTATATTTTATGAGAACATTTATAATACAAATGTCTTTAAAACTTAATTCTGTACTATTACTATTTGATAGATAGATGATTTCACAAGAATGCAGTTACTGCAGGAAATTTACTAGTTAAGAGAGCATTTCACAAATAGCTATAAGATATCTTCAAGGTCAGTAGTAATATAACTCTTAACACCAGCTGAAAAAATTCTAGTGGGAAAACATTTTATAAGCTTCCTGTAAGCATCTAATTGGCCACTGGGGGAAAAGGATGCCGGACTAGCAGCAAGACATTCATGTACTGACCCTATGGTAGATCTTCACAAGGAAAGAAAATTTTGCAATGTAAAATTTGCCTTTACAGTATTTTCCCTCTTCTTCTTTAACAGGCGAAGACCATTAAAATTAATGTTCTTGTTGTAAATCCTCTTCTGTCCAAGAACACTGAATGCAGACATTTTTGCAATGTTCACCCATAAATGTTGATTTTGTGAAGGAATCTTTGACCAATGTGAGAAAAGCGTCACTTGGGATTTTGGTATTTGTGCAATCCGTTGCACTTCTGCTATTGAAATCCAAAACACCTTCCCTGAAGTGCAGTTGCCCAGACTCATTCAGTATCCACTCAACACTCAGCAGCTGCTCTTACCAAGCAACAATATTGAGTTTGCTTATTAAAGGACATGACAGCAGTCACAATGGTTTTTAAAAGATTGTGTCACTTGTTTCTTGCCTGCAAGGCTAACATTATGCCAAATATAGAACACTGTATGTGTATCATGCATATACATATGATCAAAATTGTACACAGATATGCATTAATATAGTCTGTATGGTGCCTTATCACAGTACAAACATGAAATCTGTCTCCTAACTATTTCACCTATAGAACCATGGAGCTCTCAAACAGTCTACCATCAAGATAGTAACTGTGCTCAGACCTGCTTCACTAAATCAGGCATCTTCAAATACTTTTTTTTTATTCCCAGAAAATTATTCTAATGGAAAAAAAAACTTTAATGAATTGCAGTTTTGACTTTGGTAGAAAACTATTCTCCTTTCTCACTTTGATCCTTTTTGAACAGACGTTTTGCTGCGGGATAATCTGGAAAAAGATTTTTGGCGTTCATATATTATCACTTTTTATCTCCTTTTCATCCCTGAAGCTATTCTCATTTGCTTTTTATAGTAATGTGTGTGAGAGTGATTTGGGCTGCCTGAATTGTATAGTTAGAAGAGTGAGAGGCTGTAAAATTATTAACTCATGTAAAGAGAAATGAGTGCAAAGTTAGGCAATAGACACAAAGCAATCTATCAATTTTTAGTTAGTTTCTTTCTCCTTTTTGCAACCATGTTAATTCAATTTTTCTGTTTTTGAACAATAATATACTCTAATATTATATTTATTGTATATTTGATTTGTGCAGCCATCCATGATTAAAGTGAAACTTCTTATGAGCACAAAGAATATACTTCCGATTTCAGGTGTGTAATGCTCACACCTCTATCTTGGGATGATAGAATTTCTAGTTTATTACATCTGGTAGATCTTGGTCTGAAGAAGGCTGAATTAAGCACAAACATTTATATTAGATTATCATGTGGATACTACTTCCGTTTTGGTAAACAGTGTAATTTTTTGAGAGGGCAGTTGGGATGGTATTAAGTAAATGGATTCTCCCATTTTTGAAAAAGTAACTAGGAAAAGATCAGGGTTAACTTCAATAATTCAGTAAGAAACCAGGTTGGTCTGAAAAAAAGAAGGAAGCTAACTGTAGCTGCAGGAATGCATAGTATCATCCTCTATTCATTTACAGCCCATGAGGAAAAACAGCTTCCAACTGTATTTTCCTTCTGTGAGCAAAAAGAAAAAAGAAGAAGAAAGAAACGAAAAAGAAAAAAATGTTTTCTGACCTGTGCCAGTTCAAGTGGTGTGGTCCGATTTGCCTGCTGTGCTTCATTTCCCTGTAAGTGAATATCTCCTCTCCAATTGGCTGTTTTCTCCACCAGTCATGATTCTGGCTTTCATTTTACTTTTCCCCCAAATTCATCAACAGAAGTGCAAAACATAACTTAAAAATAAGGAGTTTACAGATGAAACTGTGAAATGATGCATTGTCAAATTCATTCATGGAAAACAGATAAAATTTGACATGAGTTCTGCAACTTTCCCTTTCTAGCCCAAATGATACAAAAAGCAGTATATCTCCCTCCCTCCCTCCCTCCCTCTCTCTCTCTCTCCCCCTCCCTCCCTCCCTCTTTCCTTCTGACAACATTACATCACCACTGTGGCCAAAGCACAGAAGGGGTTGAAATCTGGAAAGAAATTTTTTAAGCCAGCTTCATATCCAAATGACTAATACATAGAGAATAACCAGTTTAAGATCACTATTCTTTGTATTTATTATCTCTCTTACGAATATTGCTTTTCCTGCCTTACTAAATTTATTTTGGCTCCAAAAATTTGCACCCAAATCCACTCATTCCAACAAAAAAATCTATGTTTTCCATATTTTTAATTTTCATTATGCCCTACACGACCTCTTTCTTCAGTAGTAAAGGTTTTCACCATTTGTAATTCTCATAAAAAATCTCACTTCTTAGTTTTATTTCATTGCCTTATTCTGAGTTCATTTCAGTTCATAATGATTGCTTTTCTCTGCTTCGAGAAATATATCTTCCTTTTCACTTGAGTGAACAAACGGATGGAATAATAATATCCAATAATTGCCAACTTAAGCAAGCTTTGAGACTGTTTATGTGCTGTTTTGGGGAGTGAGATTTGGAAAAGGTGTGGTGATAGAAAAAGTGAGGAAGTCATGCTTTGGAGTGGGTGAGAAATTATCTTATAACTGCTAATCAATCAGTAGGGATTACAGGGGAGAGAAAAGAGGTATGCTAGTTTGACCTAAGTCCAATTTTTTTTTCTCTCTCTCTCACTTTCCCTTAAGATATACAATCTCTTTTATTCACAATCAGGATAGCAATTAAAAACGTTAGCTAAATGGAGCATTCATATACTAGCCTGCACTATACAAGTTGAATACCAATAAATGAGGTCATGGGAAAAATACTCATCCAGGGCTGTGCTAGATAATTGTCGTTCCTTTTTTGGAGCTTAATGTGACTGATTATATAGTTTATGTGTGTAGAAAAATATAGTCAGTTTGAAATGGTAACAGTTTTTCTGTAAGATTTCTGACCTCTCCAAGCGAGAAAGAAGCCTGTACTGACAATTTAGACTCAAGGGCCAGTTGGTCAGATGTGCCACAAGGCACGTTTTGCACGCTCTTTTTCATACCATAAGTGAATGTATGAAATATCACGTTCCATGTAAAAAGGCCACAGAACTTAAAGGACTATGGTTTGTTTAAACTAGGGCTAGCAATTGCAAGCCAGATTTATAACCTGAAAGCAAACAACCCCAGCTCTTTAAGTTTAGTCAACATTGAAATGAAGTATACTCTTCTCTTTTCCTGTTTTAGGTGTGAAACAGGACAAGCTGAAATATACAAACCAAGGTCATTCATCCAGTAGGAAAACATCAGAGCCACTACAGTCTAAACAAATAAAAGCCTGGCTCAAGTTCAATATTTTAGGGAGCAGATTCTAGGAATAAAATAGATGAACCATTATAACATATAAAAATGGTTACAGGAATTGGATATGTCTAGTGACTAATGAAAAGAAGGACTAGAGGTGACATGATAGCAATGCCCCAATATCTAAGGGGCTGCCACAAAGGCAAGGGGTCAAACTATTTTCCAAAGCAGCAAAAGGCAAGAAAAGAAACAATGGTTGGAAACTAACCAAGGAGAGAAGCAGCCTAGAACTAAGGAGAAATGTTCTAATAGTGAGAACAATCAACCAATGGAATAGCTTGCTTTCAGAAGTTGTGGGTGCTCCATCACTAGAGGCTTTCAAAAAGAGACTGCACAACCATCTATCTGAAATGTATAGCATCTCCTACTCGAGCAGGAGGTTGGACTAGGAGACCTCCAAAGTCCCTTCCAGCTCTATTATTCTATGTTCTATGTAGGTTTTCTTTGGTGAGAAGAACATAAAGGTGACTGATGATGATGATTTTACCAAATTATCTTATCTTAGCTCTGCCATAATTAGTGTCTTTCACATGCATACAGTGCTCCCCCAACTGCTGCCAAGTTCTGTGTATGTAGCCATATTGGCCCTAATCCAGACATGTCAAACAAGGCCTGGGGGCCGGATGCGGCCCACGAAGTGGTTTCATATGGCCTACGAAGCCATCCTGGAAACAGTGAGGGAACGGCCCCTACTGCCTTGGCCCTGGCCCAGGCCAGCCGGGAGCCAATGTACAATTTTGTGGTGGCCATCTTGGCACTTGCCCCAGTGGATCATGCCTTGGCACTTGCCCCGGTCCCACCCCCTTCTGCGAGAGACCCTCAAATTTGTCCCACTCCTGCCCAGGCCCCCATAGGCACCCTTGATGCGAATGATGTAGAACTGGCCACGCCCACCTAGTAGGCCACACCCACTCCATCCATGCCCACACAGTAGGCTGTACCAACTCTGGCCACATCCACCTGGCCCCCCAAGGGCAACCGCAATGCTGATGCGGCCCTCAGTGAAATTGAGTTTGATACTCCTGCCCTAATCAATCAATTTTGGGGTAATTTAAGATACTTAAGATACTCTCTTTTGTAATAAATGTATTAGGTGGAAAACTAAAAAAAAAAGACATATTTGCAGGCCACATCCACATCTTCCCAATATTTTGGTGACATGCTCAAAAGGCAAGCGTTCTGTAATATTTATAAAAATAGGAATTTGCAAGCATAAATTGTGTTTATTTTTTAAAAAACATATGGAAAGGAAAAACTGTCTGGAGCCATGCCATGCATCATAATTTCAAAAGAGAAAAATCATGTGTTCATTAGCTTCAACAAAATCTGAATTAGCAGTAGAAGATATCAGTATCATGAAAACAGGTGTCTGTTTTCTTACATGCACATAATATCGTTGCAATATCATGGTGGGATTTCATTTTCGTGCTAAATTGTTGAAAATAATGTCTGATTACCAATTTAGCCTCACTTGGGGGAGTCCCTAAGACTTCAAATGGAGCTTTCTTTTGTCCAGCACTGCTAGATTCTGTTAATTTAGAGAAGACAAGTTAATTTAGAGACCTTTGTATGCAAAATTATCTTCTAGTGACTGAATTATACTTTAATTGCATCAACAAAAATCAGTGAATGAAAGCATGAGTTTATTTTTGCCTACAAAATGATTTGAATTCTGCTTTTCCCCATTTGTTTTCTATTTCTGTTCATGCAAATGAACATCACATCTACAGTAATTTGCTGCCTCGTCTGCAAAATTAGGGGAGTCAAATTCAGTAAGTTTAAAACCTGCAAGCATTTGGTGAACCTGTTTGGTATTGCATCAAGAATTCCAATTAAAATTAGTACGAAAATATTTTTTTCCTTCCAATTCCAACTTGGGCTTTTGTTTTTTTGATGATGGTGATGTCATAAATAAATAATAAGAAAAATAACAAACACTGTCTCTTGATCCCATTTTATCGAATGTATTGGATTGTTCCAATATTATGGTCGTCTCACAAAGCAGTTAATTTGTGCTCCCTCTAATCAGGACAGCACTATCAGAAAAAATCCCTAATAATTTAATTTAATTTAATTGACAATAGGGCAATCCATTCAGGAAGATTCTGGGTACCTTACAAAATCAATAAAATGAGTAAAACAATTGAAACAGCCTAAACTAAAGGAACAAACAATACAAAAAAAAAAAATACAACAGGTTATCAACCAATAAATGACACTCATGTTAACCCCCCCCCCAAGCCTGAAAACCAGGATTTTTTAAAATAACTTTGGCATTCATTCTTTTAGGGTAAAATTAAATGAATGGATTAGACCAGTGATGGTGAACCTTTTAGAGACCGAGTGCCCCAAAACTGGCCCCTCCCCCGTTCCACCCCCTGCCCCATTCCACCCCCCACCCCACCTGCCCGCAGGGCCACTCACTGCTTCCAGGGCCTGCCACAGATCACCCATGCAGCCCACAGAGCCATTGTGGCCATGCCCTCTGCCCGCGCCCCGCAGCATCAACTGTGCGCGATGGGGTGTGAGGGCAGAGTCTTGTCTACGCTGCCTGGCTGCTACGTCCTTGGCTGCGTTGCTTCGCAGAGGCCATGCTCGGGGGCGACTCTCCTCCAGAGGGGCTGCTGGTAAGGAGGGGGGTTGCAGGGGGAGGCAAGGCTGGGGCAATGGCATGTGTGCCTACAGAGAGGGCTCTCAGTGCTTCCTCTGGCATGTGTGCATAGGTTCGCCACCACTGGACTAGACTGAAAGTAGGAAAAATATGTATGTATGTATGTATGTATTTGTAAAATTTATTGGTCTCCCATCTTACCTCAGGGTAACTCTGGGAAGCTTACAATATTTAATTTCTGAATGTCTTCACCAGAAACTCATGCAGTTTAGTTGGTACTCACCATAATACTTAAACAGAATTTTCCTTTTGAGATATAGCAAAATATCTTGGAATATCTGATCGTGACGTTGAAAAACAAGGATGGACTATTATCTTATCCTTTCCTTGTGAGTTTCCCAATTCCATATTTAGAAACAGTATATTGAATTAGTTACATGTTAGTTAGTCCAGCTATTTTATTTATTTTACATATTTCTATCTCACTGCAATCAAAAAGACTCTTAGTGGCTTACCTAACTAATTAGAACAACCACTGTAAAAACTTCTCAAAAGGAAAACAAAAACACTCCAACCAAACCCAAAAATCAGAACAAGTAAAGTACATGTTTGATATGGCATTATGAAATCAGGGAAAAGTTCTCCAAAACAATGCTGTCTTGAACAGCTTCTGAAACATTCTCAAGGAGAAGTTACTTAACCTTTCTGGGAGATTCTTCTACAGCATTGGTGCTGCAAAAAAAAAGCAGCACCTTTTCACTTCAGTCTGCCCCCCTGACTTTTCCCCAAATGTGGGTTTATTAAAAAATTCTCTCTACTTAATCTAATCAGTCAGGCTGGTTCTGACTGGAGTAGGAAAGCTTGCAGGTATCCAGAAACCAAGCCATAAAGGGCTTTACTGGAAGGGCTCACTGGAGAAGAGCCTAATGCTGGGAAAGATTGAGGGCAATAGAAGAAGGGGACGACAGAGAATGAGGTGGCTAGATGGAGTCACTGAAGCAGTAGGCGTGAGCTTCAATGGACTCCAGAAGATGATAGAGGACAGGAAGGCCTGGAGGAACGTTGTCCATGGGGTTGCGATGGTTGGACACGTCTTCACAACTAACAACAACAAAAATTAATTGTACCTGGAAACCAATTGATAATCAATTCTGATGCAATGTGTCTATGAGGGGAGAGATGATGTGATGGATTACAATAATACAAGAAGGAGGAATTACATTCCAAGGACTGGGGCACAGTGCAGAGCTGGATTGGGGGAAGAGATTTAGGACAGTCACTCTCTAGAATCTCCCAGGATACATTCATTAGGGTTACTGGCAAGTCTGATATCAGGTCCAGCCCAAGAATAGGTAAGGTAAAGGTTTTCCTTGTCCACTTGTATCCAACTCTAGGGGGCAATGCTTATCTCCATTTCTTAGCTAAGGGAGACAGCATTCTCTGAAGACTCTTTCTGTGGTCATTGCATGACTATATGCCGAGGTGCATAGAACACTGTTACTTTCCCACCAACATAGTACCTTTTTATCTACTTGCATTTGCATGCTTTCAAACTGCTAGGTTGGCAGGAGCTGGGGCAAGTAATGGAGCTCATCCTATTCCTGGGGTCTCGAACCCAGGCTGTCAGCTTTCCAGCTGACTAGTGTAGTGTGTTGAACCATTGAGCCATTGCACCCAAGAATGACATATCGCAATCCAGCCAATGTTTAGTTTTTTATTTACCTTCTTCATATAGTCAGAATGTTGACAGCTGAAGATTCATTTAGACAGAATCACCAGCAGAAACTGGGTATATGGTCTCACCTGCTGTTTCAGCAGGAAATTTGATTCCAGAAGAACCTCAAGTCATGAACCTGTTCTCTGAGAGATAATAGTTGCCCATCTGGTGGTGACAGAAAACCCTGATATATCAATCACAACTAAGGTTCATCTTCAGTCTGTTCTCTCCTATTTGGACTCTGATAGCCTCCAAAGAAAGGATGTCAGACTTGTCTTCTGATCTTGGGTAGTGTCAGCCCCATTAGATAGATCAGACAGGAAATCAATTCCACAGGAAGGCTGCTTTTATTAGCTGGCTATAATAATGTAAATCTTTCATATCTGATTGTGTTGTACTCCCGATAGTTCAGTAATTTAGGGAGGCATCTGCCTGAGATCTTCCACATGCTATTTTTGTTATGAACTTCAGCCCCTAGGTAATGGAGCATGCATATCTCTTTCACAGTAATGGTCCTTACTCTTTAGACCACATCCCCTGTTGGACTCAGTCTTCCCTCCACCCTGGAAAACATACAGTCTTGTTTATGCTAAGATGTCCAAGCCTCATGTGAATGAGGTTTTCTTGGGCATTGCAGATGAAACTGGCAGACAAACTGTGGGCCATACACATCTGTTGCATTCTCCCACGATCTCTGGTAAGCCTTTCCCCTGAATCAAGCATTCCAAACAGTTTGTGTGCCTAGAGTCCAGAATAGCCTTCATTTCATACTCTTCCTCCTCATCCACCATGACAAGTGGAAATAGAGAGGCACCTCACATAAACAACAATCAATGGGAAATTCTTCTTTTATTAGTATATATTAATTTCGATTCAAATATCTGGATCAACAGAACACCCATATTGCTCCAATTATAATAATCATTTTAAGTATTTCTTCTTCAGGAAAAATAAACTCCTTTAATCTTTTCTCATAAGATTTGATCTCCAAACTCTTCACCATCTTTTCTTCTCATTCCAATTTGCTGATACCCTTCTTAAATCGCAGTGTTTCATCATGAACCTAGTGGATTTAACTGTAGAAGAACAGATTGTTATGTTTGCCTTTTTATGGCCTGGATTAGTTCATTTATCATTTTATCATTATCTAGAACTGAATGAGACTTTTAGCTAATGCCCTATCCAGCTGACTCTATGTTTAGTTTGTGATCCACCTCATTTTCACATGCCAACGCAGAAGTCATCAGTTCTGTATTTGAATAGCTAATTTTTCCTACCTACAGAAAGAACTTTTTTTTTTATCTCAGTAGTCATTTGTGGAAATGAATTGAAGCTACTCTTAAATGATTTTGAAGCTTCTTGTAAATGATTTTGTCTAAGAAGAAGCACAATGGCAGCAAAGTGAATATTTCTGATCCTGTGGGTTTTTTTTAATTTTAAAAATATTTTCAAGCCTTTTCTTTGTATTTTATGTTACTAAAATCTGATTCAATATATGTTTATAATTAAATAAGTAAAAATCCTGAGTAGCCACATTTAAATTAATGGATATTTATTTATTTATACTATTTGTACACCATCTCAGCTGTGAGATTTAAGGCAGCATACAATAAAGTAAGACAGAACAACAACAGGAGTTTAAATCAAGGAAAATATACATATTTTCCATATTCTAATACTGTATACATATACATACTGAGAACTTATGCACCTGAAATAAATTCATTGTGTATCCAATCACACTTGTTCTATTCTATTCTATTCTATTCTATTCTATTCTATTCTATTCTATTCTATTCTATTCTCTGATGACCTCCTGCAATCAATCAGTTAGGGCAATGGTAAGTTGAGGTGAAGATTTATCTAAGTTTGTCCATAGTTCAGTGGATTTTCTTCATCCTAAATTAATAATCTTATTTCTGCACAATACCAAACCGTGAATTACAGCTACCAGTATAAGCCACTGTTCAGAAAGTATGAGTTGTGGGTATGCCTAGTAAAAGCCATATAATTATTTCCTTTGCCAACTCCTTCTTCTCTTCCAAAACCTCATCCATTAAAAACCATAGTGCAGCAAACTATATTTTAAAAATCTTCCATATAAAAGTGAGTTATTCAATAGTCTAATTATTTACTGTAACTGGTGCGGGTGGGGAGGGCAGGGTGAGGATCGTCAATTTTACAAGTTCTGCATAGCAAAAAGGCATTTTCTTTTTACTGTCTTTGAAATGCACCACACTTTGAAAGTATCTCCTAAATTTCCCCTCTTATTTTTGCCACACAAAACGTATTAATTCAAATGGGTATAATAGAATTTATCATGTAAACTTTTATTGGACCAGAAAAGCAAACATCTTCAAGTCTTCTTTTTTTTACAAGTTACAACAGAAAAACAATGTGGAAAGAACAGATAATTATGCTGACAAAAGTCTTCCCATGCCCCCACCCTGTCCCACATCTGAACATGATGAAATAAATCAAGGTTTATGTTGTACTTAAAGTGGGAGAGAGCGCATGACTAGCATTATCTCATTTACCATTCACAATGTTACCCACAGTAACTGTTCGACTGACTCACACCCATCTGGCATGGTAGGGTTTAATTTGCAAATTCCTAAGCTTAAAGGTGAATTAGCTCCCTGGAATGCATTCAGGAGACATAACAACTGCAATAAATTGTAATTTACCTTTGATCATACAGTTTGTTCTTTCCACTTCTTTTCCTCAGTATGTCTAAAAATGATCCCCCAGATTAAAAGCTATTGTTGTGTTAGGTAACTACATTTGAAATCTGCTAAGTGACGTGAAGTGAAACTCCTGCACCTGAGATAAGGAGAAATAAAACAAAGAGTTTTGTTCAGGGCACTGAACAGGGAGCTAGCTTTTGGGAGCTAGTCCAAAACGAGATCCGATCCAAAATACAATTTCAACTCATATAGATGCTTTTCATTTGAGGCAGTAAAACAAATAATTTAAAATGCAGTTGTAAGAGTTATTCAAAGGAGATTTCCAACATATTTCTGCTCTTTGTTTTCAGCGTTCATGGACAAAACAGAATGGAGGGAAGCAAATTGTGAAATTTGTTGTTGTTGTTAATTGAGAAGTCGTGTCCGACCCATCGC
The DNA here is from genome assembly GCF_016545835.1 of Crotalus tigris. Taxonomy (NCBI): domain Eukaryota; kingdom Metazoa; phylum Chordata; class Lepidosauria; order Squamata; family Viperidae; genus Crotalus; species Crotalus tigris. Next base: position 192,120 of record NW_024096462.1, on the reverse strand, counting down.
GACCCCATGGACAACATTCCTCCAGGTCTTACTGTCCTCTACCATCTTCTGGAGTCCATTTAAGTTCACCCCTACTGCTTCAGTGACTCCATCCAGCCATCTCATTCTCTGTCGTCCCCTTCTTCTATTGCCCTCAATCTTCCCCAGCATTAGGCCCTTCTCCAATGAGTCCTTCCTTCTCATTAGGTGGCCAAAGTATCTGAGTTTCAACTTCAGGATCTGGCCTTCTAAAGAGCAGTCGGGGTTGATCTCTTCTAGGACTGACCGGTTTGAACGCCTTGCAGTCCAAGGGACTCGCAGGAGTCTTCTAAATTGTGAAATAGGGTGCACTAAAAAAGAAAATATGTTCTTTTAAGTGAGCATTCTGCTCCTGGGCTTCCCCTCCTGGGAAGGGAATAGTAATAATTTATTAGTAATATTAATAACAATTGACATTACAGGTAGTCCTCAATGTATGACCACAATCGAGACCAACATTTCCATTGCTAAGTGAAACAATTGTTAAGTGAGTTTGCCCCCATTTTACGACTTTTCTTGCCACAGTCATTAAGTGAATCACAGTAGTTGTTAAATTAGTCAAACTGTTCTTAAGTGAGTCTGGCTTCCTCATTGACTTTGCTTGTCAGAAGATTGCAAAATGGAATCACATGACCCTGGGACACTGCAACCGTCAGACTTAAACATTGGGCGCTATCTGACAAAATGAAATTCAATGGTGAAAAAGTAGGTTCTACATTTAGGCAAGAAAAACCAAATGTACAGATATAGTATAGGGGGTACCTTGCTCAATAGTAGTAACTGTGAGAGGGACCTCGGAGTCCTAATGGACAATCACCTAAATATGAGCCAGCAGTGTGCTGCAGTTGCCAAAAAGGCCAACACAGTGCTGGGCTGCATTAACAGAGGGATAGAATCAAGATCACGTGAAGTGTTAATACTATTTTACAATGCCTTGGTAAGGCCACACTTGGAATACTGCATCCACCTTTGGTCACCACAATGTAAAAAAGATGTTGAGACTCTAGAAAGAGTACAGAGAAGAGCAACAAGATGATTAGAGAACTGGAGGCTAAAACATATAAGAAATGGTTGCTGGAATTGGGTATGTCTAGTTTAATGAAGAGAAGGACGAGGGGGGACATGATAGCAGTGTTCCAATATCTCAGGGGTTGCCACAAAGAAGAGGGAGTCAAGCTATTCTCCAAAGCACTCGAACGCAGAATAAGAAGCAACGGATGGAAACTAATCAAGGAGAGAAGCAACCTAGAACTAAGGAGAAACTTCCTGACAGTTAGAACAATTAACCAGTGGAACAACCTGCTTCCAGAAGCTGTGAATGCTTCAACACTGGAAGTTTTTAAGAAGAGACAGGACAGCCATTTGTCTGAAATGGTACAGGGTTTCCTGCCTGAGCAGGGGGTTGGACTAGATGACCTCCAAGGTCCCTTCCAACTCTATTAACAATAAATTGCCAAGAATTTGAATTGTGATCACATGACCATGGGAAAGCTACAATGGTCATAAGTGTGAAAACTGGTCATACGTCACTTTTTCAGTAACTTTGAAAGGTCACTAAATGAACTGTTGTAAGTCGAGGACTACCTGTAGTCACTTTATCTTCCATAGATTCAATATTTTAATGTTATTAATTACAAATATAGTTGTTAAATATACTATAAATCAAACTAAGAACAACAAATGCAATTCAGGTCATAAGCCAATGCAATTTAAGTCAAAATATATTTACACTAGATAAGGGCATCTGTAATAGGTCTTACTCCAGGCATATTATCGTTCTCCAGAAGTTGTTGAATAATAGTGTCCAGCACCCTTTCCCCTTGGCCATGCCAGCTGGGATGAAGAACTGAAATTTTGCATCATCTGGAGAGCCTGGCTTATTCAATATTGCACAAATCATTTTGCCTCTTATGAATATAGTGGCACCTGTATTAACCACCAATGATGTCAACAATGATACTTCTGCAGTGATATAATCCTGCAGATGCTGCAGTGACATACTTGTGTCTGGATTATTAACTCAAACTTAGTTGCTGCATTTGCACAATGACATTACACATATGTCGTCATCTGCTGACATCCGGGTGGCAGCTAATACTGAATCCATCTAGCTCGGTCTCATTATCAGTTAACTTTTCAGCCTTTTAACCTAGATTCCCTGAAGATACTGAAAAATGAACCCTGGTCTTTTTCCATGTCAAGCAAGTACTGTACTAATGAGTTACAACAGTTTGCAGTAATAGAATAATGTTCACTTGAGCGATGTTGCCATATTTAATTCTGAGATGATCTTATTAAACAGAACAAAATATATAAGACGCTACTAATAATGTCCAGGAAATGGAGAGAGAATCCTATGAAACATTTTCCCCACAAAATGTTATCAAATGCTTTCTTCTGTGGAGTAAAGGTTGCATTCAGTTCTGTCATCTGTCACAAGGCAATGTTTCTTTCTTCCCTAAGGTATCTTGTCTTCAGCTGAAGGTTAGCCAGGGTCTGAAGGAATATTTTCTTTCCCAGGCACTTTTTCTAGCACTGGGTTCTACTCTGCAGTGATAGGAAGAAGGGCAAGGGGGGGGGGAATCTCTAGATTGTTTACTGACACAGCTCAATCTCAGGCTTCTTGGAACTCAGTTTATATTTACTATTTGCAACATTAGTAGTAAAGCCTGGGCAAGGTGCCCTCGGTGTCATATTCAGCTTCTTGCAACTTTCAGTCCTGCTAAATTTCATCCCTCTAGTATTTGAAACATTCCTTTTTTTACAAACATCAAGGCAAATGAAAAGAAATAAAACCAACAAACACCTGGCAGCCTGATCAGGTCAAGTTAACTAATTTTGATACAGCATCTTTGACCTTCAGCAGTTCTATCTTTCAGATGCTCTTTTGATTTTGGTTTGGTACTTTGTTCAGCAACTGATGAAACAATAAAGCAATGCTTGTTTAACTCTGACAAGCAAACAGAGCAATGGAGAAACCCGATAGATGAGGTTGCCATATGGATGGACATTATTATTTCCTAACAACAACAACAACAACAATAATAGGAGGAGGAGGAGAAATTGAAAAGTGGCTAACAACTGGGAAAACCTATCTAATAATGAAAAATCCAGCAAAAGGGGCAGCACCAGGCAACTACAGGCCAATTACCTGCTTACCAACAACTTTCAAATTGCTAACTGGTGTGGTAGCTGATGCAGTACAACAGCATCTAATTGAAAACAATATCTTTCCGCCTGAGCAGAAAGGAAACCGACCCAATAGCAGAGGAACAAAAGATCAACTTGGAAAACTGCAAGAAAAGGAAGCCCAACTCCTAATAGATAAAATGATCTTGGAAAACTGCAAGAAAAGGAAGACTAACCTGAATGTGACATGGATTGACTACAAAAAGGCATTTGACTCTCTGCCACATGACTGGATAATCAAGTGCCTAGAAATAACAAGAGTCAGTAGAAACATCAGAAAATTTGTGCAAAGGTCAATGGCACAGTGGAAGACACAGTTGCAGGTCAATGGTGAGAGACTGGGAGAGGTTAACATCAAGAGAGGAATATTTCAAGGAGATTTATTATCACCATTACTATTTGTTATTGCACTGTTTCCTCTGTCAACAATACTGAATAACTCAGGACATGGCTATCAAACATCAAAAACATCTGCCAGATTATCCCACCTCCTTTGCATGGATGATTTGAAGCTGTATGGAAAAACATCATCTGAAATAGAATCGCTGCTCAACACTGTCCATATATATAGTCAAGATATTGCAATGGAGATTGGCTTGGACAAGTGTGCCACACTTACTGTCAAACAAGGAAAAATAGTGAAAACTGAAGGAATCAAGATGCCCCACGAAAATAACGTTAAGAGTCTGGATGAGGAAGATTACTACAAATACTTGGATATCCTTCAAGCTGATAACATCAAGCACACTGAAGTCAAGAAAAAGATTAGAGGTGAATACATCAAGAGAGTGAAGATCTTACAGTCCAAACTCAATGGAGGAAATACCATAAATGCAATCAACACTTGGGCAATTCCAGTCATTAGATACACAGCTGGAATAGTGGACTGGACTAAAAGCAATGGATAGGAAGACCATAAAAATAATGACAATGAATCATGCCCTTCATCCACGAAGTGACATTGACAGACTTTATCTACCAAGGCAAATAGGTGGGCATGGAATGCTGCAAGTACATCAGATGGTTGAAGAAGAAAAAATGGCTTTGGAAGAATATCTGAAGGACAATGATGAAGATTCACTGAAATTAGTATATCAGGAAGGCTTATTGACTACTGGAGAGACCAAACTGGCCTACAAGAAAGACCAAATGAAGAACAGAATAGAGGCATGGGAAGACAAAGCACTACATGGCCAGTACATTAAAAAAATAGCTGGGAAAGCAGTTAATAACAAGACCTGGCAATGGCTAAGAGCAGGAAAATTGAAGAAAGAGACCGAGGGACTAATTCTGGCTGCACAAGACCAAGCCTTAAGGACAAATACATATAAAGTCAAAATTGAGAAGACAGCAACAGACCATAAGTGCCACCTATGCAAAGAAGCTGAAGAAACAGTGGACCACCTGGTAAGCTGTTGCAAGAAGATCGCATAGACTGACTACAAGCAGCGGCATGACAAAGTAGCAACAATGGTGCATTGGAAAATCTGCAAGAAATATCATTTGCCTGTAAGCAAAAACTGGTGGGATCATAAAATAGAGAAAGTCATAGAAAATGATAAAATTAAACTGCTCTGGGACTTCAGAATTCAAACAGACAAGCACCTGCAACATAACAATTGTTGATAAGAAAGACAAAAAAGTCTGGATAGTGGACTGGCAGTGCCTGGAGACAACAGAATAGATGAGAAAGAACTGGAGAAGATAACAAAATATAAAGACCTACAAATAGAAATAGAAAGACTGTGGCAAAAGCAAGCAAGGGTAATACCAATAGTAATAGGCGCCTTAGTGCAATCCTAAAACAACTGGAGCACCACTTGAACACCATTGGCCTTGACAAATATGCTATTAGTCAATTGCAAAAGGCGGCCTTATTAGGAACTGCTTCCATCCTGCAACGATATCTGTAATACCATCAAACATCCACATCTGCCTATCCCAGGTCTTTGGTAAGGACTCGATAGGTAGACAAAATGCCAAATCCAGTCTGAACATCTGGCTGACTGTGTGATGATAATGATGATAATGATGATGATGATCATCATCATCAAGTTGGAAGGGACCTTGGAGGTCATCTAGTCCAACCCCCTGCTCAGACAGGAAACCCTATACCATTTTGGACAAATGGCTGTCCAGTTTCTTCTTTAAAACTTCCAGTGTTGGAGCACTTACCGCTTCTAGAGGCAGGTTATTCCACTGATTGATTGATCTAACTGTCAGGAAATTTCTCCTTAGTTCTAGGTTGCTTCTCTCTTTGATTAGTTTCCATCCGTTGTTCTTGTCCTGCCTTCAGGGGCTTTGGAGAATAGCTTGACTCCCTTTTCTTTGTGGCAGCCCCTGAGATATTGGAACACTGCTATCATGTCCCCCCTCATCCTTCTCTTCATTAAACTAGACCAGTGGTTCTCAACCTTTTTAATGCCGCGACCCCCAACCGATAGTAAGTTGAGGACTACCCAACCGGTCGTAAGTCAAGGACTACCCAACTGGTCATAAGTCGAGGACTTTCCCTGCCCGGGAGCGCCGCGCATGCATAGTGCCGCCCCCTGTGCCGGCCGAGGCGTAGCTGGCAAGCGGCAGAGACGGAGCAGGCCAACCACTGGCTGGGCCACCAACTGGCCCAGCCCAAGGGAGGTAAGGCACCCGCCGGGCCCCATGTGCGCCAGCAACCCTCCCTGCGCCCGCCGGCCTCCCACCTCCCACCCCTGGCCCTCTTTTACTTACATTTTTAGTAGTTGCTCAGCAGGGAGGGGTGGAAACTTCCAGACAGCTCGCCTTCGCTGCAGACAACTTGCAGCACCGTTTGCAGAATGGGACTTTTGGCGGGCTCAGCAGGACAGAGACAGCCTGGACAATTCCTATTGGCTTTTGAAAGCCAATAGAATTAGACTCTACTCAAGAAAGTCTATTCTATTGGCTTTCAAAAGCCAATAGAATAAAAGGGAATAGCACAGCTAAGGAAAAAGGGAAAAAAATGGTGGACTGCATTGTTTGGCAACCCCCGTGAAATGGTTGTTTGACCCCAAATGGGGTCGCGACCCACAGGTTGAGAACCGCTGAACTAGACATACCCAATTCCAGCAACCGTTCCTTATATGTTTTAGCCTCCAGTCCCCTAATCATCTTTGTTGCTCTTCTAGAGTCTCAACATCTTTTTTACATTGTGGTGACCAAAACTGGATGCAGTATTCCAAGTGTGACCAAAGCATTTTAAAGTGGTATTAATACTTCAGGTGATCTTGATTCTATCCTTCTGTTAATGCAGCCTAGCACTGTGTTGGCCTTTTTGGCAGCTGCAGCACACTGCTGGCTCATATTTAAGTGATCGTCCACTAGGACTGTGAGATCCCTCTCATAGTTACTACTATTGAGCAAGGTACCCCCTAGTGATTGATGATAGTGTGATTCCTCATATTGCTTATGAGACAGGCCTGTGGGTAACATGCAGATATTTAAGAAATAGTTTTTGTGTTCCCCTAACTCCCATCAAAGCAGTTCCAGCCCCATCTTTTATATTGAAGATAAGAACAGCTCAACAACAGCAACAAGCACAACTTCTATCAGCTGACAATCCTAATTTAAAACAATCTTGTGATGTTTGGAAGACACACAGTTAAGCAATCATCTTCTCTGACTGAACAGATCTAAAGGAATGCTGTTTGGCTGACTGTCAAGGAATGACTTAAACTAAACAGTTAACTTTTACTACTTATGCCCTTATGAGATGGATTTATACCACATGAGATGGACTTTGTCCATCTCTGCCCCATCCCAGGGCTTTTTCTTTAATACTCTAAGGCAGCATTTCTCAACCTTAGCAACTTTAAGATGTGTGGACTTCAACTGCCAGATTTCCTCAGCCAGCATGATGAAACACTGCTCTAAAGAATTTCAAAGTTTATGGAGGCCATTCTGCTTCCTAAATTTTATTTTAGCTTGTTGTCAGCCTAAGCTAGGCATCTTGAATTTGTTTGCTTCACAATTCCAGAATACCCAGGCAGCACTGGCTAGAAAATCTGAAATACAACACATCTGGAGAACATCTGAGTAGGGAAAAGTAGCAGCACTGTAGCAGGGCAAGGGGTTTATGTCGTACAAGAAGAAAACTAGTACCCACCATATTTTATGAACTACTGTTGTCATCTCTGGTTCCTTCTCGCTGGTTCATGGGGGGAATTAAAACCCAAAAGACCCGTAGAGCATCAGTAGTGAGGAATGAATTAAGTTGCTTAATCTAAGAAACAGTTTAGTCTGACCTGAAGAGTTTTCTAAAAATCCTGGTTCATTATACAGCTCATCTGATATTTGGACAGCTGCTGCTAGTTTAGGTCTTCTGACTTAATCTAAGTGGTAGTGCAGTTTTTGAGAGCTGTTAATCATTAATAGTTAATAGCTTTTCATTGTTGCCTGACATCATTATTGCAAAATCTCTTTAGCACAGCCTCCTGCCAGCAGTCACATATTTTTTAAGCATCTGGACTGGCTGGTTCCAATAGATGTCTTGGCCACATTGTATTTCCTCACTACTTTCAATTTTATAGCTTTAAAAAAAAAACTTCCCCCAACTTGGTTCTCCATAGATGGAAATAATGAAAATTGTATTTCTGACATATCTACATGGCACCAGGGTGGCAAAGTCTATTTTCAAAAACTAAATGATGTCAATTTGTAGTGTTGCTACTTCACTATTCCATTTTTCTCCATCAGAGCTCATGTTGAGCTTTTTTAAACTTCCTTATCCAGTGCCTCCAGTAGCAAACTACTAGCCATGATTATTAATGTCTTCCAAGAATAATATCTAAAATGTGTGTGGTGCTTCATGGAATTCACCATAGTTCACCATATATAATCACTGCAAAGCCTAGCACTGCTATCCAGGAGAATGTGAACATCTTTAAAATGGCACATAGAGTTATTAAAGCTTCATTTGAATGCTTCTTTGAAGCAAAGCATCACTCTCCTTCAAAATCTGGATCAAAATGGTTGTCAAAGGGCCTCTTGAATTGTATGTACTCAGTGCACCTTTTCCACTGGATCAAAAAGCCAGCCAGATCTGGTTGACTTGCTTCAACACTTCAAATGAAGGTGTCAAAGCACTCTGATATTCTTGATAGTTGGAATTGCCTTGAATCCAATTACTGAAACTTTCTAGATCAAAGTGAATGCTTTAAGGCAGGGCTGAGCCATTTCTGAAGGGCCTATTTTCTACATTTCACAGGTAGAAGTTGAAGATTAAGAGACAACACCTTACCTAACACATTCCCCCAAAATCAAGGCATTGTGGAATCCTTGATGCTCTGTGAGCATGGTTGTTTGCAAGCTTGTTTGTAAGCAAACAACAAACTCAGAGAGCACCAAGGACTCCCCAATTCAACCCTGAGCTACATATATTCTGTTCTACTGGAATGAAAACTTTATTAAGGTTTGATCTGGGAATTTGTGACACAACGCATCTTGCTGAAGCTAAATCAGATTAGTTTGTTTAGTGTGTGCATAGAAGACATTTATGACTATGTGTGTATCTATTAAAATAATAGACAAAGCAAAAGAAACAAAACACAAAAATACACTATAAAATTAATGTGCTTAAAAATAAATGAAAAAATGTAACAGAAAACTGGAAAAAATAAGATACAGAGTATAATATGCTGTTAAAATAGTTACAATTCTATATATAATTATCTAATACAAATGCATGTGCATGTGTATATTTCTAATACTTATAAGGGTATCATGTTTTTTAAATACTGTGTTTTGTATTTTTATATTTCCTTATATTTATCCATATAAATTCTACATCAATAGGCAATCTGCTCACAAATAGCAAATGTAATCAATGGGGCCATACATTTATCTTTCCAATATTGCAATATAATCTTTTGGTTATAATAAGGGCACTGAAAATCTGTTTACTTCATTTGATTGTCAAAGGTATGTAATTCAAGGGAATATTATCACATTTATGTAGTCCACCACTACTTGGGAAGCATAGGACATTGTAAAAACACATTGAAGCATTGTCCTCATTACATCTCCAGCAAAGTGCTATCTTAGATAATCCTTTTCTATACTGAATCCTTTTCTAGTGTCTGAATAGAAGACTATCGAGCAATCTCATGTATTGAGCCATTTTGTCAAGGTCATAATGACTCAAAATAAGATCAGTTTAAATCAATAATTAAATACCTTAAAATGCAATATGAGCTGAATTATAAAAGTACATCATTTCTAATCTGTTAAAACTAAATGTATGCTAGACATTATTTGCAAATCTTGCCACAGATTGTGACAAAAGAAACATGGAAACAATAATAAAAACCATAAATGCTATTCGTTTTCAAATGATATCACAGTCATCACTCTGTAATCAACACCAGCCTGTTTGTGTCAAAAACAATATTTCAAACTCTAATGTTTTATAACACTTGCAAAATCTTGGCAAATTTGGGCAGAATTTTCCTCAAAGCTAATTTTACAATTCCTAGAAATTATTGACAAATTGGCCTGTTCATTTTTCGTTTGGAGATGGTATGGTGAAGAGCTTAAATGATGACTTGAGAGGAGAAGGCTGATTTAATATGGTGCTGGCATAATGCATGTCAGGTCGTCCTGGGTTGGTGCTTCAAAAAAATAGCCGGCAAACAGGTACGATCGCCAACGGCAGGTTTAATCACTCCGTCTGGAATAAAGTCAGCACTGGGAGTGGTTTGCTCCCAGTGCTGTATATAGGCCGCAGCCTGACAGTCCGGGAAAGCCCTTAGGTTTGTTGCCCTGACAATGCATTAATCTTTTTCTATGGGCCATTTTTCCATGCTAAATCTTCCCAAGGTGACTATAAAGCGTACATCAAGAAAGAGAATGCAAACAATATCTATCTTTTCTCCGTTGTGTACCTACAGAAGTAACTGAAGCTTAGCCCACTTTACTAGCATTAATGCTCCATATTTCTGCTCCAAATTATATATTTTGGTTGGCTCTTTCATATCTTTTAAATGCAAACTTTGGCCCCAGGGCTACATGTAGACCAAAAAACCTAGATATGAACCCCTCCGCCCCATCAAGCCTAGCTCCCAAATTGGAAAAAAGATGAAAATTATTAAATATCCAAGGAACATTCATATTAGTGGGTTTTTTTAACATGTAGTGAATGAAATCAAATTCAATTCTCCTCTTAGTCCTGTCCATTTATTTTATCCTGTTTCCACCCATTTCTAAATTACCTAGCCAATCCCATCTGGCCTTGAAAAAGCTAAGTAGGCAAATACTTGAATGAGAACCACCAGGAATTACTAGAATTATAGAATAAAAAAAAAACCCATCATCATTCTAAAAGGAGGCAATATGACTTTCAAGAAAACTACATGAATATGTCTAAATATACATTAGGATTCAGGCTTGACTTAAGACAATCTTTGCATTTTTTTAAAACACCCATTTAGCAGCCCAGAATGCCATTCAAATAGATCTTTGTCAAAAGGTTAACTGTTGTGGCATGGCAACTACTAGCACCAGGAATTGTTAAAGTTTGAATGAGCTTATCAAGTTTATATTGGATGCATTTAAGGAAATGAAGATGGCCACATCTGTGGAACCTGTAAGTAGACAAAGCTCTCTTAGAGCCTTTGATATGGACTCTGAAGAGTGATTTTTGTGTGGCCTTTCCTTTCTATTCCTTCTAATATTTTGTGGCTTATGGCAACTAGGACTATATTGGGTGATACGAAGATGGGCAAGTATTATCTTTCCTCAACCTCCTCCAGAGAGGAAGTAGAGTCTTTCTTGAAGTAGCAAGTTTGTTCTTAAGCAAAGGGATACTTACAACTGTGTGAGAATCATGGTGTGATCGGAAAGAGATGGGTTTTGTTGATTCCCCACTTTTTTATTTATTACAATCTTGAACTGCATATGTCTGGGCTATTTCTCAATTGCTTCTTTCCTTTAGTGGTCACCTCCAAAGTAATCTATTTTAATTCTTCCTTGGCTTGGTTATTTTCTTCTTTCGTAATGATATCACTACCAACTCAGTTTTAACTACAAGACCCTTTATTTTGTTCCTTCTCATGTGGTCTTAATTAAGAATGTCATATGGTATCACCTTTTTTTTAAAAAAAAAAACACCCAGATTTTTACTGTTGCGCTAGTGATTTTTTTTAAATTAAAAAATGACCATGGAGGGTAGGGACCAATAACAGAACGGGAGGGAGCTTCCCTACCACACTGCAGAAGAGCCAATTGAGTGGGCGGATTGGCATCAATCAAAAGCTTATGCAACCCCATTTTAAACAAAACAGAAGGCAGCAGGGATTACAGCTGTATATGTCCTGCAGTTTAGCTCTATGTCGTTATTATTCTGCCTGGACATGTTTACTTGTTTTTAAAAGAACTCTTTTGTTGTTGCCACACACACAAAAAGACCCCAGAGAGCTTTTCAAATAGAAATGCCATGATCTGAACCATTGTATTCTGTCTGCAAATCATGTGTTAATCCTAATAGACAGGGTACATATCTAAAATAAGCCTCTGTCAAAAATGCTCTTGACATTTACTTGTAAATCTCAAAGTGAAGAAGCTGCTGTGGGACATATCCTAGGAAATACATAACGCAGAGACTTATAGTTCTCATCCGTGCTTATCTTTCCTGCTATTCCATTCAAGTGGCCTTTTGCTATCACAATGGCCTTTTGCAGGAGGCCCAGACTGGCTATTTTGGGGATTAAGGTAGTGGAAAGTTCCATCTTCTCTACTGTCATCCAATGACGTGTTAAGTTTATTTGAAACTAATTCTTGCCCTTTCCAGCCTATCATTCTCCTGGTTTTGCTAAATAACTATCCCCAGAATCTTTCACTTGTGCTATGCTAGCTGGAATTGAGGGAACTATAGCTGAGTAGTATCTAGAGAGCTACTGGAATCTGGTAGGTTGCCATAGAACTGAGAACTACGTAATGGGCTTAAAATCCAGGGGGTTTGTCAGAAGGAAGGAAATTGGGTGATTGGGTTTTGGTTGGACAGGACTTAAACTGGAAGAAGTCAGAATTTGCAAACAACAACAACCCTTGAACAACCCATAAAGAAGAGGGAATTAAGCTATTTTCCAAAGCACCTGAAGGCAGGACAAGAAGCAACGGGTGGAAACTAATCAAGGAGAGAAGCAACCTAGAACTAAGGAGAAACTTCCTGACAGTGAGAACAATTAATCAGTGGAACAGCTTGCATCCAGAAGCAGTAAATGCTCCAACACTGGAAGTTTTTAAGAAGAGACTGGACAGCCACTTGTCTGAAATGGTGTAGGGTTTCCTGCCCGAGCAGGGGGTTGGACTAGATGACCTCCAAGGTCCCTTCCAACTTTACTATTATTATTATTATTATTATTATTATCTCACAGAGAGGAACATATATTCTATTAACCCCCACACTACAATGCCTCTAGGAAATCAAAGACCTACAAATAGAAGATGAAATTATTGTCCCATTCAATATCAGAACACTGTTTACATCCATAGACTGAGAAGTAGTGAAATAATATGTGGCGACAGTACTACACAACATACTCAACCTAACCAAATGCACTAAGATAGAAATACCTAAAATCAAGAACGTCATCAACTCTTTTTCACTACCTATGTTCATTTTGATGGACCAATAGGCCAACAAACCAGAGGAATACCCATGGGATCACTACTCTCAGGACTCTACTGAGAAACAGTGTTCAGAAACTATAGCACTCCTCTGTCTATGGAGATTCCCAGTCACTCAGGTCATGGCTGTCCCAAAGGTGCTTTTTCAAAAGGCAACTGGACTTTCTTGTTTTGCTTGAAGACATTTCGCTTCTCAGAACTGAAGAAACTTGTTGGATGAGAAGTGAAATGTCTTCAAGCAAAACAAAGAAAGTCCAGTTGCCTTTTGAAAAAGCACCTTTAGGATGTGGCACTCCCGTGCCTGCAACGAAAAGTATGGCTCTGATATGTAGATGACACCTACATAAATAAAGGGACAGCGAAAATCTCCGCCTATTTAAAGGACCATTCACAAGAAAAATATATTATGGTTTGGAGAAGATGGATTGATTACATTCAAAAGAGATATGAAACTGAAAAGTATTATCTTGCATATGATTAGATTTTAGATAATTATTAATAGTTTTAATTACACTATTATTTGGGTTTATAATTTGTTAACATTTATTTTGAAAAGGAGTTAAAGTGTGTTATGGTTTTGATTGATAGTATAGTTGGTTAATGTTAGTTAGATTATATTTGTTTATTTGTTACCCTGTAATCAGCTCTAGGAAGTGGGGAAGGGGGGGATGGGGTGGGAGGGGTTTATATTGTATTAAATTTGTAAAACTTTTAATAAAAAAAAAGGGACAGCAGAGAAGGCACAGGAAACAATCAACAGCACCTTCAAAGGAATAAAATTCACATGGGAAGAAGAAAATAACAACATGCTATGCTTCCTGGACATTCTCAACAGCAGAGGAAACAACAGCAAATTAGAAACACAAGTCTATCAAAAAACAGTCCACACTAAACAAGTGGTCCATTGCCAAAGTAACAACCCAATTTCCCACAAGAGGAGCTGTTTAAGAACATTATTCAGATGAGCACAAATGCATTGCAGCAACCCAGAACCCATTGGGCATTCCCCCCCCAAAAGTTTTACTTCCTGACAATATTTTGGTGATTATGATAGACCCTTTCAAACTGAATACAAATATGATGTCAGAATGACTACATCACACAGGAATCTTCAGAAATATGTAAGTAACTTTTAATGACTATAATGTATTTAATCACATGTTTCCAACATTCTGCATGAGTTCAACAGGGCCAAAAACGTTTTGCTGCTGATTTTTGTTTGTACTCGGTGTCCGATGTATCTTGCAGCAGTATCCAACAATAATCAGCCAGCATTGATATACGGTTGCTCTGATACCTATTTTCCATTGCGGCAATGTCCCGGTGAAACCTATCACAATGTTTGTCACTGACTGCACCTAAATTTTCAGGAAAGAAGTCCATGTGTGAATGCAGAAAATGAATCTTCATGCCTTTGTGTGTTCTAAGAAGATTGTCTACCAACTGAATGTAGTTTGGTGCTCTGTAATTGTCAAGAAAATTGTCAACAACATCCTTGAATGCTTTCCTGCTGATTTTCTCTAGCCCCACTAACAGATCTTCAAACAGCTTGTCGTTGATGATGGATCTGATCTGTGGACCAATAAACATGCCTTCCTGAATCTTGGCATCAATAATTCTTGAAAACATCTGTCTCAAACAACAAAAATCTTTACTTTATTTGCTCATCACTTTCACACATTTTTTTTTATCAGTCCCAGTTATATGTGGAGCAGAGGCAAAGATAACTTTGTTGGCTTAACAAGTGATTTGCGTGCCACATTTTTCTGCCTTGGACCCAAATTCTTTTGAAGCGGCCATTCCCTTTTAATGTAATGCAACTCTCTTGCATGGCCATCCTATTTGCATATGTAACAACTGTATTTAATATATCTGAGCTGCATTCCAAGCATCAGAGCCACTACTTTTAGATCTCCACAGATATTCCGGTTGTACTTAGCATATTGGATGTACTTCAACAATTGTTCCATGTTTTTGTATGTTTCTTTCATGTGTGCAGCATAGCCAACAGATACTGAAGGATGTATATTGTGTAAAAACAGAAAATTTCTATAATATGGTATGTGGTAGATTAAATTACAAGTTATTTTCATGATTAGAGCCAAAAATCTATATTGTTCAGGAAGCAAATCTTTATTGTCCAGTGACATCAGAAAAAGGAAACAGGCCATCTATGTATGACATTTTCCAACAAAGTGGATATGGACACCCACTTTATCAAAAAGTGTCTGACCAGTCAACTCTCTATAGCACAGCTAACACAAGCTATGAAAAGGATAACAATGCCATACATCAAAAATATCTCAGAGACAACCGACTATTACAACTACACAGCATTACCACAGCACACAAATCAACTAAAGTCCTCCAAAACATCTTAAGTAAACCAAAAGACCCAGTAGCCAAATGTACAAAAACTACAATTATTTGTAATTTTTAATAAAATTATTATATAAAAAAGAAGTCAAGGAAGATATATAAAGCTGTGGAGGTGCAAATCCAGATACTGATATACAGTCAGGGAATAAGAAGGAAAAAAAAAACACAAGGTATTTAGGCAGAAGACCAATGTCTAGGAAACTGTTTCTGTGACACAACAGAACCAAAATATCTTCCCCATTGTGAGCGGAATTGCAGACTGAAAGAAATTATTCATAACTTTCACATACAGTATGTTTTTGATAACTTCTTGATGCCCTGCCTTTTTCATTTCAGATTGTGATGTTCAGGTGATTCTTGTTTACTAATGCATTGCATTGCAGGCTTAATTTTTTTCTGCTCACCCCCAGCATTATCTGCTTAGCAACATCTCTGCAAGCTTGCAGAACTATTCCCAGTGCTGCAAAAATGATCCAAAACACAACATTTCCCAGAAGGCTAATTATAAGAAACACTGAATGTTTTGATAATGGCTTCTGCTACTCAGAAAGTAGAAAGTGACATTTTGATTTGGGATATCAAACATATGTGCAATAGTGCGTTCCCCCCCTCCCCTCAAATATGCTGAGCTGTAATCCCAAAGATTGTACAACATGAAAACTAACCATCTCTGGGATTGATTTGGTATTGAGTATGGTGTACTAAATAGATAAAATGCAAATAAATTGTGGTTGAATTGCTTCTTTGGAGAAAAGAGCTATTCATCCCTCGAAAAATTGCTCAGGATCCTTTCGAAAATTGCTCACAAATTTTAATTTTTAACATGTTTCTATGAAACACAAATGTGGTGATCATAGTCGTGGCTTTTATAGTTAATGCAGTGTAATGTTAATGCACTGTAATGTTTGAAAATTTAAACTTGTTATCTAATATATTGAGAACAGAGCAATAGGCACTTTTTGGAACCTCAGGTCAGAGAATCCTTATTTCTTTATTCTTTTTTTTTTTTTTGGCTTTATAAAATGTCTGAATGTGAGCAATTTTACCCTTGCACATTTTTGTTCCTGAAGTAAAAGAAGGAATTCTTCATCATCCCTTTGAGCCAAAACCACATTTGGTTTGATTATTTGCTTTTAACAGCACAATAGCATTTAGCAATAGCACTTAGACTTATATACCGCTTCACAGTGCTTTACAGCCCTCTTTAAGTGGTTTACGGAGTCAGCATCTTGCCCCCAACAATCTGGGTCTTCATTTTAGCAACCTCAGAAGGATGGAAGGCTGAGTCAACCTTGACCTGGTCAGGATCAAACTCCAGACTGTGGGCAGAACTTGCCTGTAATACTGCATTCTAACCCCTACGCCACCAAAGTCTTGAAGTTACCAGCTAGAAGTGGTCATCTAAAATGATTATCTAAAGTATTATTTCCTTTTTTCCTCCTGGTCAGTTTGTTCAAAATTTTGGATAGAACTATAAAATGAAGTTTTCTAGAAAAATAAAAGAAAAAATAGAGCATTAGAAAATAAAAATTAATGGGCATATAAAGGGCATTAAAAATAAATGCCTTTCATTTTCTAATGTTTTTTTTATTGCCCATTGAATAAAATAAATGCTTATACCTGGGAATAAGGGGTAGATTCTTCTGAACCTCTTAATACACAAATGAAACCTTGTCTGTCTGGATCCATGTGCAAGAAATGCGCTATAAGAGAATTTTCTGGTAATTAAATGCAACTAATTATTGATAGTAATTAAATTAAAAAATTAATTAAAAGACTTGATTTTTTGTCATGTCTATTAATCCTTTTTGTGGATTTTTTTTTGCGGAGCTCATGAATAAAGTGGTCTTCCTAAAACAGCTTTAGTCACTTTTACATGACATGTAGTCACAATTAATTCATTCAGCGAATTTCTGTAAATTCCAAACATTGAAAGATTCTTCTAATTTATCTGTCTGTATGGGAGTTATATAGAATCAGTTTATCTGCATAGGTCACAGAATAAATGATCTTGGATTTCTATATATGCACAGCTCTCTCTCTCTCTCTCTCGCTCTCAACACTAGATTATAAATAGGGGTGAGATCTCACTTCTATAGTGATATGGGCTACATATACATTTAATAAATAAGAAATCTGTCCTTAAAACTATGAATTCATGCACATGTGCATTTTGAACATTATGTGCAACATGAAAATCCTTTGGAAACAAAAAAAAGTGTCCAAGCCTATGTAGGTCAGAAGACATCGCTCTCTCATCATAATCTGGAAAAAAATAATTTAAATTAGCAAAGACTAGTGACAGATCATCTTGCAAATCTCAGGTTTAGATGATGACTTGTTTATTATTTTAGTTCATTTTTTGTTTACCTCTTCGTAAGATTCAGCATTGAAAAGAAGAGACCTGGATTGACTAACAATTGGATACAAAGCTATTTAATTAAAAAAAATAAGAAAAAAATGACAAATATTGCCCTTTACTTTTTCCCACTGACAAACATAACCAAGGACAGGGGTTGTGTGAAGTTTTGTGTCTCAGGGTGTGTCATTTTTTTTTTCAGTCCGGAAACGGCACCAAATTGAATGCATACGAAGTCTGACAGTGAGAACAATTAACCAGTGGAATGGCTTGACTTCAGAAGTTGTGGGCACTCCATCACTGGAGGTTTTTAAAGAAGAGTTTGGACAGCCATTTTTCTGAAATGTATGGGGTCTCCAGCTTGAGCAGGGGAGTTGGACTAGAAGACCTCCAAGGTCCCTTCCAACTCTGTTATTCCATTATTATTTTGGTTTTTTTTTTAAAAAAAAAATCCAAAAGTGGTTTCCAGGTAGAAACAAAGCTAGACAAGGTCTTGTCTTTAATCAAGTTAATCAATTTCACCATTTCAATCAATTCCATTAGCTGTTATTCTGTTTTGCAGCCATCTGCTGCAGACAAGCAATTTTGAAACCTTAATATTTATAACTTTACGTAGGGTTGCAGTGTGCCTATTGCTGCCATCTCCCTTTCTACTCATCAACCTGATCCTCAGTGTAGTATGTAAGGTAGCTAAGTCGAAAAGAATGTTCTGAATTTTTTTCTTAAACAAGAAAGAACAGCAAAAATATTCTGGCTCCAATAAGATATTATTAAGTCAGCCTAGCCCCACTGCTGTAATGACATTATTCATGCATTATTATTCTCTCATTGGCTGTTCCTTGTCTTTGTTTTCTAAAGCGTTGTTTGCCTCCAAAGCAAATAGAATTCTTGACCTGGAATTCAGGAAACTCCTTCATTTACAGCCCCACTTCTTTTTTTAAAATTGTCCTTAGATTACCCTTTCAATTGACATTTGCTTCATTATTTAGCCATCATGCATATGATTAACTAGCCAAGCATTTTATGTATTTAACAGACAGCCAGAGAAACCTTGACCCTAATAATATAGATTAGAATAGGGATTGCTGGGATAAAGTTAGTTTCAATGAAGTGGTTATGAAAGCAGTTACATATCTTATAGATGATGATATTCGATTCTCCTTACTTATATCCTTCTTATAAATTTTAGATTTACAAAGAAAGACTGAATATTTCTTTTTTGTTTTACCTGGGGCTTCAACTGCAGAAGGAGGAAAGAAAAATATAGTGTCATTTTGAGAAAGGGCAAGGTTTAGCTGCAAAACTGGGATGTCTTCCAGCAGAAGATAAGCAAATTTCAGACCTACTTATTTAAATCTTTCTCATATTGAAGGGTTGCTCAGCCAAAGTAGATACCTTGCCTAAAGATACGTGTCTCCCAGCCTTCACTAAGACTGAACATTTGGCGAAAAGCTGGATTTAATCTGGCTCAATAGAAGTAGATTTGTTACCTGAAGCAACCTGGTACGGTAATGTTCTCCAAATGGTTTAGATTTCAGATGCTATTGAAGGACTCGATTATATGGATGGTAGGTGAACTTGGGGTTTATTGGGCTTTGTATTATGATTTCATTTCTGTAAGATACCCAAAGTCACTCTGAATGAGTGGAGTGGCCATATAAATTTTCTTAATAAAATACATACATATATAAAACCCAATGGCTTGAACTTCAAACAATTAAGCTCTGTTTGTAACTGTTAACAGTTAGGTTGCTACTTTTGCTCTGCTTCTTTTAAACTTAGAAATATTTAAGTCAGGGGTCTTCAGAGTTGGCCCTTTTGAGACTTGTAGACTTCAACTCCCAGAATTCCTCAGCTAGGCATGCTGAAGACCCCTGACTTAAGTTGTCAGTTGTAGCCCTAGCTTTATCTTGTTTTAACCTTCTTACATCTAACACTCTTTTTGTTATTTCATTTTATAATCTTACTATTCTATTGTTATTATGTTTATAGTGTGCTATATGTTATGACCTGTGGTTACAGCAATAAACTTACTACTAATTTCAGTTCCTATCAGTTCCATGTTAATGCTCATTTTATTTAATTCCATGTAAAATCATTTCAAGAAAGATGCATATTTATCTGGTTAAATGCTGTACGCTAATTTATGCAGGTTTTCCTTTATCTCTTTGTAAGTGAAATGACTTTCCCAATAAAATTTACTATTACTTATAGTAATTAATAATGTATAATATGAATAATCAGTGAGAGCAGAGATGTCTATGGACATACACTCAAAACATAACCCAGCCACCATTTTTTTTTCAAGGAAACATAGTTAAGACAAATCATTACATGCTGTGATATGTGACTCCAACTAACTATTGCAAGCCTGGGCATCTCACTGAGATTTATTTCATAGTACAAATGATTAAATTTTCAGTCTTACATAAATATACAGCATAACATTTTATGCTGTACTATGTTGTGCAACTACAGTCTAGCAACTGTAGTCTGGCAACTACAATATATTTAAGATATTCCTTTCCTCCTTGTTTTATTTTGGAGGCTGATTTTTACTGGCTTTTCTTTACTAGCATTTTTTTTTTCCCAAAATGTTGTTGGTTACAGCAGACCATGCAACACAGACTGTTTAGCTTACAGCTTCTGGCTTGCCAAATTGAAGGCCATGGAAAGGATGTTTCTGATGGCAAGCTAGAACATGAAATGTATCATTTCAGTCTTCCAGATGGAGGCACAACCCAAAGAGAAGATAAGAATCTCTCTCTTTCTCTCCCTCCCTCTCTCTCTCTCTCTCTCTCTCTCTCTCTCTCTTTTCTGTATTTCTCCTCTTGCCACTTAAATCTTTTCTTGCAATTCCCAGAAAACAAATCTGCCGGTTTTTCCCCAGTGTTCTCATGAAGCTGGGGGGGAAAAAGGTCACCATATCAAGAAGCCTTGGAACTTTTCAGAGCTTAGCAGCAGGATAAAATTTAAAAGACATTTCTTGGCAGAAATAGAAAGGGAGAGGTGCACCTTTGAATTCTCTCCCCCTTGTGCAGTTGAGAATGCTGTAGATCAGGGGTCTTCAAACTTGGCCCTTTTATGACTTGTGGACTTCAACTCCCAGAATTCCTCAGTCGGTGTGCACGCTGGCTGAGGAATTCTGGGAGTTGAAGTCCACAGGTCATAAAAGGGCTAAGTTTGAAGACCCCTGCTGTAGACCTTCTGTGAGAAGAGAAAGAGAGAACAGATTCATAGTCTGCTTGATCAGACCAAATTTTCTTGATATTCAATATATTATTTCTCATAATGTCTCTTTCTGGATGGTGCGTCAAATGATGGGTGAAGACAAGTGGTAGATCAGTTTAATAATTATTTTATATAATTTGTCTTATTTATGTAAGCATCTAGTGCCCAAACCTTACTTTGAAATCTAATGGCAACTAACATGGGTTTCCCCCACCCCTTCCATAAAAATATATTTCTATAAGAACCCAGTGAAGATGGATTAGAAGAAAATGTTCTCCAATGAACTCTGTATTTGAACAGAAACTTGATCTTGAATATTCATGGTCCAGGCCCAATTAAGCAATACTATGTACAGATAGTCTTTGACTTACAACAGTTCATTTAGTGACCGTTCGAAGCTACAACGGCACTGAAAAAAGTGACTTATGATCGTTTTTCACACGACTGTTACAGCATCCCCATGGTCACATGATCACAATTCAAATGCTTGTCAACTGACTCATGTTTATAACGGCTGCAGTGTCTTGGGGTCAGGTGATCACCTTTTATGGCCTTCTGACAAGCAAAGTCAATGGGGAAGCCAGATTCACTTAACAACCGCATTACTAATTTAACAACTACAATGATTCACTTATTAACTGTGTCGTGAAATGGGACAAAACTCACTTAACAAATATCTCACTTAGCAACAGAAATTTTGGGCTCAATTGTGGTCATACATCGAGGATTACCTGTACTACCCTGTCTTTGAAAACTACCCAGCAGTGCATTCTTTTTTTTTTTTTTTTTTTTTTTTTATTAAAATTTTTCAAAAGTTTTACAAATAAAAATCCACCCCCCCCTCCCCAACCACCCCACCCCCCCCCCGACTTCCCAGAACTGAATATAGGATTATTTAACAAATATTTTAAAAATAACATTTGCAATTTATAAAATAATTAATAATAATAATAAAAATCACAATAATAATATATATAATAATAATATAGATAACATAAACTTTAAAATAAATAATATATACTAAAAAAGAAAAAAAAAAATAAAAAGAGAAAAGAGAGAGAGAAAGAAGAAAGAAGAAAGTAGACGAAGAATAAAGCATATATATATATATAAAAAAAAATATATGAATAATAATACATAAAAAATGTATATATATAAAAAAGAAAAAGAAGAAAGAAAGAAAGAAAAAACAATCATTACAAATTATAAAAAGGCTAAATAATATTTTTCCATATCCAAATTATGTTGTATAAAATTTATCCATTTTTCCCATACCGCAAAAAATTTTTCTTGAGATTGCTCCTTTAAGAAAGCCGAAATCTTTGCCATTTCTGCCAAATACGAAACTTTATGAAACCATTCTTGTAAAGTAGGCAAAGATTCCTTCTTCCAATATTGTCCTATTAACAACCTAGCGGCTGTAATCAAATTTAACATCAATATAACCTCCTTAGCATCACAGTCAATAACAATACCTAGTAAAAATAATTGCGGAGTAAATTTTACCCTCCTTTTAAAAATTCTTTGAATATTCCACCATATCTTAATCCAAAAAGCTTTTATATGCTTACACGTCCACCAAATATGGTAATAGGTAGCATCCAAATATCCACATCTCCAGCATTTCGGCTGTAGATTAGGGTACATAATGGACATTTTCTTTGGGTCAAGGTGCCATCTATAAAACATCTTATAAAAATTCTCTCTTAAATTTTGCGCTTGTGTGAATTTAACATTTCTTATCCAAATAAGTTCCCAAGTATCCATTGAAATCGTTTCACCAATATTCTGTGCCCATTTAATCATACAATCTTTAACTAGTTCAAGTTCTGAATCTAATTCCACTAAAACCCCATAAACTCTCTTAATATGGGTTGGCCTTTGATCTCTTACTTGTTTTAAAAAAATTTCATCTTCTCTAAGCCAGCCCATTTTACAATCCATCTTCCATCTATCCACTATTTGTCTATATTGGAACCATGAATAAGTTAAGTTTTCATGTGTTAATTCTTCCAAAGATTTTAACTGCCAGTCTTGGCCATCCCATCTTAATAACTGTACGTAAGAGACCTTGTCCATATTTACCCCTTTCCTTATACCTTCTATGGCATGCCGAGGTATAGCCCATAATGGTATTTTGAAGTCACTTTTATAATACTTTCTCCACACTCTTAGCAAAGAGTTTCTTATAATATGAGACTTAAAAACCCAATCCACTTTTTTATTAAATATTAAATAGGCATGCCATCCAAAAAATAGGTCCCAGCCTTCCAAATGAAGTATTTCTGTATTTGTTAAATTCACCCAGTCGCTAATCAATGTCAATACTACAGCATCATAATACAATTTCATATTTGGTACCTTGAGTCCACCTCTCTCACGAAAATCTTGCATTATTTTAAGTTTCACCCTTGGTTTTTTCCCTGCCCAAACAAATTTATTAATACCTTTTTGCCATTCATCTAAATTACGTTCGTTCTTTAAGATAGGTAACATTTGAAACAAAAAAATAAACTTTGGCAGGACATTCATTTTAATAACTGCAATTCTGCCCATAAGGGATAACTGTAAATTATTCCAGTTTTTTAAATCCTTCTGTACCTCCATCCACAGCTTTTCATAATTATTTTTATACAATTTTACATTAGAAGCAGATAATGTAACCCCCAAATATTTTACCTTATCAACAATTTCAAAGTCTGTTAAGTTAACTAAAGCCTGTTTATCACCATTAGTCATGTTTTTAGCTAATATTTTGGTCTTATTATTATTAATTTTAAAGCCAGAAACACGTCCATATTGTTGAATCAATTGTAATAATTTCACCACCGAAGAAACAGGTTGAGACAAAGTAACAACCAAGTCATCTGCAAAGGCTCTTAATTTATATTCTTTTTTATTAATTTCTATTCCTTTTATTTCTTGAGACTCCCGAATTTTAATCAACAAAATTTCCAGTGTTAAAACAAACAATAACGGAGACAACGGGCATCCCTGTCTTGTTCCTTTTTCTATTACAAAAGCATTCTTATCTATACTGATGTCAGTATCACTTGTAGGTAAGCGTATATATACAGTGTAGTACTGTAGTGTTTTTTTTCCCCAGTGCCTTCCAGATAGGCCAGATTACAATGACTATGTTGGCTGATAATTTTGGGAGTTGTGTCACTCTCACCCTATTTGGAGGTCAAAGGGTTGGGGAAACAGAAGAAAAAGAGGTCACAAAAAGGTTTTGTCAGCCTCACCCAAAGGTACAAAAAATTTATTCGGTAAGGCCAGCAGAGCATTTATTCCAAACCAAGGCTGTTATGAGTAGTCAACTTCTTTCTTTTAAAAAGTAAAAGAAGGTTCTGCATCTGGTGAGTTTTGCATTTGGAATTCAGCTCAAAAAAGTCTGGATCAAGAATAACTGACTCTCAGAGCTGAATCATCGTTTTGTGGTTGAAGAATTGTCATGGGAAGCTTTTCCCTACACAAAAATGACTATTCCAGTGCAATATAAATCAGCTACAGCAGTATCAAGGAATGAGAGGGCTCATATATCCAGATACTCTCTAATCCAGCGTTTCTCAACCTTGGCAGCTTTCAGATCTGTGCACTTCAAATCTCAGAATTCCCCAGACAGCATTGCTAATCTGTTTGTGGATTGCTTTTAAGCTCTTGGTCTGGAAGTTAACAAAGTTATCCAGCAATGAAAATACAGGTAGTCCTTGAGTTACGACCATAATGAGGTCCAAAATTTCTGTTGGTAAGTGAGACATTTATTAAGTGAGTTTTGCCCTATTTTACGACCTACCTTGCCACAGTTGTTAAGTGAATCACTGCAGTTGTTAAGTTAGTAAGACAGTTGTTAAGTGAATCTGGCTTCCCCATTAACTTTGCTTGTCAGAAGGTCGCAAAAGGGGATCATATGACCCCGGGCCACTGCAACTGTCGTAAATATGAGTCAATTGCCAAGCATGTGAATTTTGATCACATGACCATGGGGATGCTACAATGGTCGTAAGTGTGAAAAACGGTCATAAGTCTTTCTTTTCAGTGCCATTGTAACTTTGAACAGTTGCTAAATGAACAGTTGTAAGACGAGGACTACCTATAAGGCATAATTAAACTTCTCCTGTGTTATGAGCCAGGTTTATAGCCAACTCTATCTCTTTTCATGTTTCTTATTTTCAAGTTTCTTTCATGTTCATTTTGTATGTTCCCCACCTCTAAAAGGCATTCAGGACTGAAGCTGGGAGTGGAGCCAGGGAAAATATTCCTCCTTTTAAAAATTTTAAGACTTTAGAGAGAAATCACGGTTAACTAACTTTTTAATCAAAGATCTGTTTCACATATTATGCTAAGTCATGACTTGCTCAAACCTGATTTATTGGTTGAATAAATTATTTATTGAATAAATCATAATTGGCTGGGTTTACTAATATACATTGCCATAAAGCAGTGTTTTTCAAAGTTGGCAAGTTGCTGGCTAGGGAATTCTGTGAATTTAAAGTTGCCAAATTTGAAAAACACTGCCATAAAACAGTTTACAAACTATGGTGATTGAATTAGCACTACATTCTAAACCAAAGGCAAACTGCTTCATGCTCCAACATGATGTATAAAACTGAGAAAAAAATTATAGAACAGGTGTATATTTTGACAGAGCAGACACCTCTTCTAGAATTGTTCTTCATATTTTCCTCAGTTTTTCTCTGAGGTGAACATCTTGACCTGGGGTTTTCTGAAAATAGAAAGGCATAATTGAAGAGGCACATTCAAAAATTAGTGGAGACATAAGAGTCCAATTATCACCTGGCTCCTTCTTGGAAGTTTTATTATGAAAATCAAATTTAAAGAAAGCCTGATGTTTGCCTAGCAATTGTGAGAGGCACTTAGTCTGAACTTCAGAAGTTAATTGAAAGTTGGACCCTATCTCTATTTCCCTTTTTTTTTTCAGCTTGACATTTCTTACTTCCTTCTTATTCCATCATGGAATGTATGGTTTAACCACAAAACTTTAAATGACCTAGTGTTTCAAATGGTATGGCTTCCTTGACTACTTTTAACCAAAGAAGATCATAGTAATTTTCTTTGCAGGCTGGCAATTCACTCAGTCAGACTTTTCCTTAATTATGGTGCGTAATATAAGTTCCCACTGGCAAATGCAATATTTCTTCACAGCCTTGCACCTTGTGCAATCTCTTGCACATGTGAAAAATAATTCCAAATAGGCATTTATGCTGACAACAACTGTATTTATTTATTAGTATACTTAGGGTCAATAACACAGCACACATGGTTGCGAGGAAAGCCACAAATTCACTACATTTGTATTTTTTAAAAAAATTAGAAAGGTTAGTACACCTTGCACAAGGATGTTGAAACCAGGTAAGAGCTCATGTGAAAATGCTGAAATCTTGCATGATTCCAAATGATGAGAACACAAAAAAATGTATGGGATTTGTGGTTTTGTAAGAGTTTGTATGATTTAAAAATCTTAAAAAATTGAGGGAAGAGAGGTAAATATCTGAATAAGTTGTGATCCATGTTATATACGCACAGAGTACTATAACCTTTACTCCTACATGATGTTTTCCTTTGTAAGTCACCTGCTTTTGTAAAAAAAAAAATGCAGTGTAGTCCATTATATCATACTACTATGCCCCAAGAAAAGAGAGTAGCAAAAGGATCCATGGGCCAAAGATTTGGATTGTATTATAACTGACAGAAGACAACATGCCACCTAGAGCCATGGAACTGAGATGGGTGGCTGTATAAATTAAATATATAAATATCCATTAGGCTTGACTGGAACATCGACAAACTATATCATGTTTGTATTTATGGATTTCCCTAAGATGGCTAAATTGCAGGGATGAAGACTCAAAGTGTATTTTAAAAAGGACAACTATAAAAAAATGCAGAAGGTTTAAGAAGGACAACAAACAGTTATGTAACAAACTTTGAATGTATGATATCTTAAAATGCCTATTGATTTTTACGTTCTCTGTCAGGCCCAGCCAAGAATGATGTAAAACCATCCAGCTAAAGTTCAGTTCTTTATCTTGCCAACTAAATCTATAGTATAGCTAGTGCTTGACTTACGACCACAACTGAGCCCAAAATTTCTGTGGTTAAGTGAGATATTTGTTATAGGAGAGAACAACTCAAGTTTGGTTGTTAAGCGAATTTTGCCCCTTTTTACGACCTTTCTTGCCACAGTTGTTAAGTGAATCACTGCAATTGATAAGTTAGTAACCCGTTTGTTAAGTGAATCTGGCTTCTCCATGGATTTTGCTTGTCAGAAGGTCATGAAGGGGATAGTGACGCATACACATCAATCCAGGTTAGCTCACCTTCCCCCCTCCCTATTTCCTGAACCATTGCATTTCATTTTTCTCCTTTTATGTAAGCAATCACCTGTACCTTGGCAGGGGTAGGC
Source organism: Crotalus tigris (assembly GCF_016545835.1). NCBI lineage: Eukaryota > Metazoa > Chordata > Lepidosauria > Squamata > Viperidae > Crotalus > Crotalus tigris. The sequence continues at coordinate 164,878 of NW_024096462.1, read as the reverse complement.
AACCTTGGCTCTTTTATGACTCGTGGACTTCAACTCCCAGAATTCCTGAGCCAGCCATGCTGAGGGGAAAGGGGGAGTTTCCAAGCTGAGCCACGCTGGCTCAGGAATTCTGGGAGTTGAAGTCCACGAGTCATAAAAGAGCCAAGGTTGCCTACCCCTGACCTAGAATATGAAACATTTGCTTTTATATAAATAATTTCCCAATATAAGGCACCTACAAAGCTGCTTACATATGAATAAAATTATATCTATAGAAGGATTACAAAATATCACTACTAATATCAAGCTTAAACATAATAAAATCATAATAAAATCCCTTCAGTCACAAAAGGGGATCACATGATCTTGGGACACAGCAGCAACGGTCATCGATATGAACCAGTTGCCAAGTATCTGAATTTTGATCATATGATCATGGGGATGCTGCAAAGGATGTAAGGGTGAAAAACAGTCATAAGACATTTTTCAGTACCATTATCACTTTGAATGCTCACGAAACAAACTGTTGTAAGTCGAGGACTACCTGTACTCTAACCCTAAAGTTATACCTTGGGAGATTCCAGGAAGTGGCTATTCTAAATTGATCTAGCTTCTCTTATCTCTTGTCTCACCCCTTCCCTCCTTTCTTGGAAACTACAGCATCACTTTAGTTGATCACCCCCCCCCCCACAGACACAATCCATCACATCCTCATACATCAACAACTCTCATTTAGTTGATCTTTACTGATTACAGTTGTAGAATAAACTATTTAGTCATTTCCAGCAGCATCCTGGCACCTAGTGTGTACACAAAAATATGCAAATTATGTAACACATTCAGTTAAGACAAATAACAACAGCTTTCCAATTTGATCTTATAGCCTTTAAGGCGCCTGTCATTTTTGTGGCAAAAGATTAACATAGCTGCTCTTCTGGGAATGATAACTTTTCATTTAATACTATGTACCTCTGTTGCAAAATACTTTTTGCAAGCTAAAAACTGATTTTGTGTGGAAAGATGAAGGAAATCAGAGTCCTAAAAATAAACTGCATTCACCTATCTAAAGGAACTTTTTTTTACTGTTCTATATACTTTTTACAGTTGCATACAGTACATAGGTCATCTACAGTTCCCAAATATTTCTATCATGTTTGCCTATTTAAAGTAAAAATCAATGTATTGGGTTATAAAACCTTCATTGCTAATAATCTTTTTTGTATACATATCACAACTACTTCCTCATGACATATATTTTCCCAGCGGTATAAACATTATTACATTAATGGATGGGCTTTGATCAAAAACTGTATGTCTCCATAAACTGTAGCATTCTCAAAGATAATAGGTGGTGTATTCAATGAGGGGAGAATGTAGAGAAACATTGATGAAGGTATCTTAACGGGCAGAAGAATTAACCTTGAGGAATAGGAGGAAAAGCCACAATCAAGATAAAAGAAATTTGAGTCTGAGCCAGTTCTGTAATCTAAGTAAGTGAATGAGACAGGACCCTCATTAGTTTTCCTGAAGAAAAAGGGAGAAAGAGGGAAGGGGGGAAGCACATTCAGACTTGCAAAATTATGTTACCCTTATAATAAAATATATACCCTTATAAAATATATACCTTTATAAAATATATTTGTGTTCGTCCATCGATTTCGATGAAGACCTTGACATCTTGTGGATTATGGGCCATCAATGATGTGTCCGTAGGTGGCTAATAAGACCGATGTTAGCACAGAATGTTCTGCCACATATATACCCTTATAATAAAAGTAGTAGTTTAGTTTCCTAATCTATCGTGGAAAATTGACAGCTGTGAAGGACTGTTCATAGTAAATAAATGACAGCCTTGGGAAAGGGAAACCATGAGAAAGAAACCCAAAATAACCCTGGAATGGAATATGTACCTGTAGGCGCGGTGGAGAAGAGTTTTGACAACACGGAATTTTCCCAAAGAGAGATCCGAATTAAGAGACTGCACAGTCCCAAATTGAATGGGAAAGGGAAAAGAGGTTCAGGATAGTCACAGCTCATACTGTCTTAGGCTATATCTAGAACAGTGATGGCAAACCTTTAGAGACCGAGTGCCTAAAAACCACCCCGCCTTCCGCCCACAGGGCCACCCACCACCTCCACGGCCCACAACAGATCGCCCAAGCGGCCCTGCAGCACCATGGCAGCCATGCCCTCTGCCTGCGCCCCGCAGCATCATTTGCGTGCGACGGGGTGCAAGGGCGGAGTCTTGTCCCTATTGCCCAGCTGCCATGTCCTTGGCTGCACCTGGGGGTGATTCTCCTCTGGGAGGGCTGCTGGTGAAGAGGGGGCCACAGGGGGAGGTGAGGCTGGGGAAATGGTGCGTATGCCCACAGAGAGGGCTCCAAGTGCCACCTCTGGCACGCATGCCATAGGTTTGCCACCACTGATCTAGGAGGTTAAAAGATTATAAGTTTAGTCTGGCAAGATTCTGTCCACTAGGAGTAATCAAATAAAGGGTTGGACTTGATTGGACTTTACTGGGTTTGGGCCTGAAAACTGTCTTGATTCTGTCTTGTATGAGATGGGACAGAGGGAAAATCTACAGGCTTTCAAGGTTCTGTTGTTAACCTTACAACAATAAAGTAGCATTCTTGTAATTCTTCGGATGTTAGTTTTCTGATGTGGCCAACCTCAAAGGGCTGAAAGGTGCAGGGTCAGGCAGTTACATACAATAACAGTCATCATGTCTGGGAGAAACCTAGGTTCCTATGTACTCCAGTCTGTATCCTTTGCCAGTTGTAAAACAATTTTTTGTCAACAATCAAATGTACTTATATGCTCTTCTCCAGGGTTTATTCAAGTGTGAAATAGCATTCCAGAAATACAAGGATGATCTGGCAGCATTCCCAGTACTTGGGTTTCCTATTTGCAAACTACTTTTTTATGCTGATGTCATGATCAAACAAGAATTGTCACAGGAATTCTGCCATAGAAGCATGGCGATCAATTTGCCCAATGGGCTATTTCCCCTCTCATGCTCAACTCAATTGTACAAGCAGAAGCAATGCTAATCATGCAAAAAAAAAAAAAAAAAAAATCCTCCCTGGTGACCCACTCTCGCTGTAGTGGTCCCACATGCTGTGAGAATACATCCTTAACTGCTCTCCATTTCTGCTGCTTGACTAAAAATATCTGATTTACTTTTATAAATTCCCTGGGGTATTGTCTTCTGCTCACCAATATTAAATCTAGCAGCCCTGGAAGAAACATGGAAACATATTTAAGAAACATATCTATTCTCCAAAGCACCTGAAGGCAAGAGGACTGAGTCCTCAGCTGCAGATCTCTTGTAGAACCGAGTTATGGATTCAATCCATAGCTCGGTACTCATCTGCAGAGGCCTTCCAAAAAGGCTTGCCTGCAAAATCCAGGCTGGAATGCAGCTGCAGCATGAAGCTGCTCCTTCGGCCCAAGAAGTGGGCTGGCTGGCTGGGGTTGTCGGTGCCGGAGGGGAGTAAGGCATGCCCCAAAAGTAAGACCTGGTGCTTCTTTTGGAGGCAAAAAAAAAAAAAAGACCCGGTCTTATTTTCGGGGAAACACGGGTATATATATTGACTCCAGATTTTGAGGTGGTTGTGGTTATGAACAGATCTGGTAAGCATGCGCCTAGCTTGTTTGCCTCCCTATCAAACATTCCTCCTAAATCCCGTGGACTACTGCGGTAGGTAAAATTCTTGGAGATTCTTCTCTTTCAAACAATGATTTGCTGATCCATTTGCTGGTTCTCAGTGCTCCTGAAATCACCACGGAGGGCTTTCCCTTCACCTTCCAACTTTCTAAGACTTAATATTTTTGAACACACAATACCTGAAGAAATTTCATTCAAAAGAGGAACTCTGCCTAACAAAGGTGGACTTTGGCATTCACCAAACAACTAATCTGTGGCTCCTGGTCAGTTGAGGAAATACACAATGAGGTATCAAATGCTACAGCATAGCAACGGATGGAAACTTGCATAGCAAGAAGCAATGGATGGAAACTAACCAAAGAGAGAAGCAACCTAGAACTAAGGAGAAACTTCCTGACAGTTAGAACAATTAACCAGTGGAACAACCTGCCTCCAGAAGCGGTGAATGCTCCAACACTGGAAGATTTTAAGAAGAGACTGGACAGCCATTTATCCAAAATGGCATAGGGTTACCTGCCTGAGCAGGGGGTTGGACTTGATGACCTCCAAGGTCCCTTCCAACATTATTATTATTGTTGTTGTTGTTGTTATTATTATTATAAATATACTTCCCAGATTGTATGCTCTGCATATTTAAATGATTTGACTATAATGAATGTCTCAGACAGAAACCTCAAACATTAATAAATATTACTGGCCTATACATCCCCATTCTGTACTCAGTGATAATGCAGGGTAAATCAGCCTTCCATATTTTTACACCAGGCAACAAGCATTTCTCCTCGGTGTCCAGGGTTGATGGGGGATTACAATGGTTTCCAGGCTTCTGCAAGCTATAGTCCTGGATCCTCCAGATCTGGCAGAGGAATTATGTGAGAAAGGATTGCCAAAAGATTTGGATCTCAAGGTCATCTCTAGTGGACAATATTTGGAGGGGAACATCTGGGCAAGTAATGATATTGGCATACTGATAAAACAATATCTTGAGAAAAGTGTTGTGGTACTAGGTCATGTAATTTCACATGTAACAATGACAGAACTGGAGAAAATAAAGACTTAGCTTTGATTATTAGTGGTTTCCCAAAGATATTAAGTCACGCTGAAGCACTTGGCAAGAGATGTTAACTCAGGGGGTGTCAAACTGCCGGCCCGCAGGCCGGATGTATCATGGCAAAACTGCGCCCACCCCATTGCTGGCAATGGAAAAAAAGTCACGATACGTTGTGACACGTCACATGATGTTGCGAGTTTGACACTCCTGTGTTAACTGATAGTACAGAGCAATGGGATAAGTCAACTTATTTTAGCCTTTCATGTGACAACATCACTGGGGGACACTGTTTTTAAAGTTATTTTGTAGTGCAAAGTATTCTTTTTCTCCAACATTAGTAATATCCAGATTTATCTTCCAGTGATTACTTCCCTCTTAAAGGAATCTTTGTTCCATCATTTTCATGAAGAAGTTTTTAAAGAAAATAAACATCAACCATAAAGTGTCTTTAAAAAGAACCAGAAGCAGGCAAGATATTTGAGATATCTCAACGGTTGGATTCTGGATAAGCTTTTGCCTGAACATCAGATATGATGAGGTGATCAAAGATTGAATGGCAATGGTTTCTAGGACTGCAACAGCTGGAAAAATTATTATCATGATGTCAAAACCATTCAGGGATGCCTGTGATCACCCAGAATAGGACTCTAATAGAAGTCGAACATAAAACAGTTGTGTAATGTGGCTGCAAAGAAATTTAACATGATTACAGGCCAAATTAATAGACAGAAGCACAGTTTCAAAGTCAGGGGAATAATAACTCTATTATATTCTGGACAAGTCAGAGTCCATTGGAATTGGGCAGCTGTAATAAATTTAAATACATGCATACATACATTTTCAGGAATCAAAAACCTCACTTGAGTTGAGCAGGACTGTGGATAACTTCACGGACATATTCATGTTGTTTTCTTGGCAACACACTACTGGTTTGCTGTTGCCTGCTTCCAGAGAATTTTCTGGACTTTTTAACCTAAAGTCCAGAAATTTCCTGATGGTGCCCCATCCAATGATTAACTAGGTTCAATGTTGCTTAGCTTTTTCAAGGTCAGCTAAGAACAGTTTGGGGCTGCTGTATTTTTTTCTTCTTCTGTCCAATTCTCAGAGTTTACCTGGATAAGTCCCTGCAGTTTTCTTGGCAAGGTTTTCAGAAGTGGTTTGCCATTGCCTCCTTTTTAGGGCTGAGAGAAAGAAACTGGCCGAAAGTCATCCAGTGGGCTTTGTGCCTATGGCAGGACTAGAATTCACGGTCTCCTAGTTTTTAGTCTGATGCCTTAACCATTACACCGAACTGGTTCTCACTGTATGGGAACTAATACATTCAATTTTAGGCTTGTACTTTAAGAAAACTGATGATGAATAGCAATGAAAAAAGATTTAGCCTAGAGAAGTAAGGATGAAAAGAGAAGGGTGGGAACTAATTGGAATGATTACACTATTCAAATATTTGAAGGACAATGTGAGACAACCCCATATTATGGGGCGGAAAACACTTTGAGTACTTGTGATTTATATCTTTACAGATATAAACTCTGAACAGATACACAGCCTGCATTTTACTTAAAGTACACATTCTTTAGTTGATTTCTTTTTCTTTTCACAATAATCCCTCTCAGAACTGGGCAAATTCGATTTTGTGAGTTACAACAAACTTCATCAGATGCTCTGTCAATTGTGCTTTTTAAACTTCTGCCTAAAAGTATGTCCTTTGGGAAAAGTGAAAGTTAAAAGATCTGGGGGGGGGAGAAGCCTTTAAACCTCAAGACTATGAAATGTAATGAAGTTAAAATTAAACACACATGATCTAAATCAGACTAATTCAAACCAAAAATACTTTTGTTCAAAGATTTTGTTTTCAACTTTATAGCCAGGCAAATATTTCTTTGGCTTCTGAAGATGCAAATAATGTGATCATAAATGATAATTTATGGGATTTGCAGCTTGAGATCAGAAGCCTAGCATAACTATGCAAATCCAAAGAAATGTACATATATTAGTTTCCCATATAATTTTGTCATTTAGCCATACTTGTTATTACAATTCCAATCTTATTTATAACGATTATTATACAGCTTCTCAGAAAATCTATATTAGCATTTTCATCCTAGCTTCTCTAAAACAGTGACCTTGTGCTTACAGGCCTAAACTAACCCCCATGGGGTTATACCAGGGGTCTTCAAACTTGGCCCTGTTATGATTTGTGGACTTCAACTCCCAGAATTCCTCAGCCAGCGAGTTGAAGTCTACAAGTCATAAAAGGGCCAAGTTTGAAGACCCCTGGGTTATACCTTCCCCTTGAAAAAAAAAACATGCTGTCTTTAGAGCAGGGGTGTCAAACTGCCGGCCCACAGGCTGGTTTTATCATACTAAAGCTGCGCCCACCCCATTGCCAGCAATACAAAAAGAGTCACGATATGTCACAACACGTCACATGATGTGATGAGTTTGACATCTATGCTTTAGAGTGACTCACCTAAAACCCAACAAGGGTCTTTAAAAATAATACTTAAGTATAGCAATATAAAGAACAGTTAAATGAGTTTCTGCAGCTATGTTTCTGGGTTATCTGCTAATTTGTTGCTCATTAGAGCCTGATATTTTGACAGTGCACTTTATATTATTTTGGTTTTAATGGAAGCTGCTCTGGAAATTCTGTATATTGAAGAGACACCAATTATCAATGCAGAAAAGAAGTAACAACTGATATTCAAAAAAACTCAAAAGTGTCTAGCTCACTGTAGTGGATTGAGAGAACATACCAAATCTCACAGTATTCTCATTCTGATTGCTCTGTCATGGTTTGTGACTAAGAGTATGTTCTTCAAACCTAGCCAATAATGGTTTATTCAATAAGCTATTATTAAATATTCTGTGGCTTAGTGAAACATAAACCCAACCAGTAAGAGTTTTCCATGCAGATTGCCAGGGAAATAATTTTAGGCAGAAGAGCTGAATGCAAAGTTTTTCCTTGGGATTCTGGATCTCTGGAACCAGCCCTAATGAACCATCCCTGCATGAAGCCTTATATTGAGATCATATCCTTTGGTGTCTCTCTTGGGTGGAAAACAAAATTTTAAGAGACAGCAGGGAAGGGGCGGGACTGCTGCTTCTAAAAGTTTACAACCAGGATTATCCACAGAGTGTGGTAAAAGAAGTCAAAATGGCAGCCACAATTGTAATTCAATGATCCATCCATTTTTTAACAGATGGAGCTTTAATCTTACTATGGTGGCTACCATCTTTACTTTTGTGATGACAACTTGTGGTCTCTGTTGGTTCTAACTCTCAACTCCAGCACTGGATAATTTATTGTGTTATTCCAAAGCCAGACTTGGATGGATGAGAACTGGTCCCAGTATTACAAATCTGGAGCTGGAAAGTGACTCATTGCTGTTAGTGATTGATTTCTCTTGGTCTTTTTAGTGGCTGCCTGGAATAACAAACACACCAAGAGGGCCAGCCTTGTGCCATCTGCACTCCAACTCCCTCTAGCTGCAGCCTGTCTTCTGCCAAAAGCTGGCTTGATCTGTGCCATGAACCCAGTGGTACATTTGCAGGTGTCCCTGAATTGCAATGCCAGTGACTTCATAGGACTCAGCTGGATCCAGAAGCTCCAGAGATATGTAGTCATAGATAACGTAACAAGGAGGACCATTCAGCATCTTGAAGACAATAATGGCTTTGCATGCCACTGCCTCCACCAACACTACCAGTCTCCCTCCTCCTCCCCCATTCCAATGCTCCAGCCAAAGCGAGAGTTGGACTTCAGGCAAATGAATAGCAGGTCTGTTCCAGGAACGGCACTTTCCCTCCCACTCAGCAAATGCTCTGGAGAATCCAGAAGGCTACCGAGACTTGATCTCTTATGTGGGTTCAAGAGGACTAAGGAGAAAACCTGGGGAGACTAAAGATGGGATCAGAAGGAGAAATGATCAACCTTCACGTAAGTGTTTCTTGGCCATGAACCAAGAGAGAGGGTGGGTAAGGAGCAGATCCTAATTCTTCTTCCTCATGATTCCTTTCCATTTTTTTCTGTCTTATTTTGATGCTTCTTTGGTTTTTTTTTTTTTCCTCTTTTGCTTTCCTTGCTCTCTCATTGGAGCTGATAATAGGATCCACAGCCTATGTTCTTCTCATCCAGGGATTGATTAACATGCACTGATAATAAAATTGAGAGGCAGGGAAATGAAAGGAGAACTATCAGGGCTTTCTTAAAAGGACAAGCAAATGAAGGTAGCCTCATTTTTTTTTCTCTACCAGCTGGAAAACTGATTTCACCTCTGCTCTTTCTCAAAAAGCTCCTCTGTGCCTGATTAAGAAAATGCTCCTGAAATGTTTGTAGGAAAAGAAAGAAACAAAGCAATAGCTAAGCAAGAAAAGGAGAGAGATGAATTCCCATCTAGGATTCCTGAGGAAATACAACCTCTTCATCCAGCCATTTGACTGCTCCTTAATGTTTGTTTGACAAGGAGTGTCTGCTTCCTCAACTTGGCATCCCTTGAAAGGTTGATGCTTTTGGTCAATGGGCTGAATTTTAAGAAAAAAAATTCTAACCAGCGAAGTACCTAGCAAAGTGAAGAAAGGGAGCATTCAGCTTAAGAGAAGAGCGATAGACCATAACATGACTTTAGGATATACTGAGGTTGCAGTTAGGGTTACCTGGCTTTGGCAGAGTTAACCTTGTCTCCTAAGGAACGGGGAAGAAACAAATCTACCCACTTGCAAGCAAACCTCAAATAACCATCTGCCCCCCGCTTCCCCCCCTCAAAAGCAAGTACCATCAAGACAGTACAAGAAGACAGAAAGCATGGGTTCACTTCAAATGATATGTGAGAGATACAACTTTTCAATGCTACCTTGTGTAAACTTTCTTCAAGTGGAAAACAACTACAGGTATATCAGGATGAGAGGTTCTAGTCCTGTTTTTTTTTGATTGCCATAATAGTTTTCTACTTTTAGGAAGGATATTTTTAAAAGGAGATCTTCCAGATGGGCTATCTTTATGGACTTAATTTCATTGCTTTAGGCCATTACAATCCACTGAAATGCAAACTAACCATTCCATCAAATTCATACAACAATATGTTTATTTACTTACAAAATGATTGTGCCATGTCAGCCTAGCTGAGCAGTTGGAAGAAGCTGCTTGTTCATCTCTTTCTGCTGCAGGCCTGAATATTCAGCTGTATTCCCAAAAGATTGATTTATTTGGCCATGGGTTTGAAGGCTAACATGGCGTTGAAAGAAAAATCTTCATCAGGATCCATTCCAAGATGGAAATAAACAAAAGATGCTTTAGAAGAAGGAGACTGCTTTAGAAAGAAGGTTGTAGTTTATTGAAGAGGAGAGCCAGACAGAAAGATGGCTCTGGGAAAAATGGCCACATGTAGCTGGGAGTGTTGGGTTTTTATACCTTCTTGAGCTCTTGTTTCCTGTTCCTGTTTGAGGCTTTATATTTCCTGTGTCATGTACGTTGACCTGAGTCTGAGTGTGCCCTTTTGGTGTTGGTGGGTTAATCCTATTATCTCCCCAGTAGAATTTGGGTGGGGTATGTAGATTTTAGAGGTCTTTGTCTTCCTAATCTCATCAGCTTCTAGTTTCCTGGCTCCAACCTTCCTGAATGGATTATTGCATTTGCATTTCTAAAAGCTGGCCTCTGCCTAGTTTCTGCTTGGGGAAGAGGGGCTGGGGCTGGTTTCTGTCTTTTTCAAGCTCTTCTCCATTATTCCTTTGGGGAAATATATTCTGCCTTTTTAATATTCCCCCAAATATTTCTTTCTCTGGATTCTTCCCACAATGGCTTTTGAGACATGAAGCCCGTTCCAGGATATAAGGTTATGTCTCTTCTCCTCCTTAACAGGGAGAGCCTGACTACCATTTGTGCTATATTTAATACTTTGGGCTACCAAATTTGAGCTGCAAAAAGCCAAATGACCACTAATGGCAGCAAAGAAGTACAGATAACTGGAATATCTGTTGCCAGCTTGTGGCTATTTGGATTTTTGCAGTCTAGATCCGATAGCTCTAAAACATTTTGCTTGGTCTGTTGTGTGTTGTTATAGGGACGCCTTTGATGAGTTCTTGCAATGCAATTTGTCCCGAAATGAAGTTAATACTTTACTGGTTGGAATCATTCAAATGAAATACATCTCACTAGTTTTTTTTTTAAAAAAATCTGTTGCTCTTGGCTTGTTTCTAGGCCTGGTTTTGGCGTCATAAGGACCACATTCTTCCACACAGATCTGCACAAGCAGCTGCTTTTTTCATCAGGTCCTTACACCATTGGAGAGGAGATGTTTAGGACCAGCAAATGTTTGTCAGAACCAAATAGATATTCATTTAGAATATTTTGCCTCAATGTATATGGAAAATTTCCACTGGCCCAAATCTAATTCTGCATACAAACTGGCTTCAAGGCCAATAAGTTTAATTTTGTTTTAAGGCTGCACTATAACTTACAATATTGTGCAACGTTTGCTCATTTATATTTTTGGGCTGAAGAATAAGACAGTGAATGCCCTCAATAAATGAATGCAAAATCACATAACAACAATGATTATAATATAAAAATCTGTGTTACAGACTGCTTCCTTTTTTCAGAACGATTGTTTTTCAGAATTTCCTGTGGAAAGGCAATGACATTAAACAAGTTAAATCTGGATATGATCTGAATTCCTATAAATAGGAAACATAAAAAATGTTTCCAAGAGATTTTTTTACCAGCTCCAGGTGCTTGAATCTTGATGAGAAAGAGAAGTCGTCCTTGACATAATACCTGTATAGCAGAATAACCATGTTTAGAGCAATGTGCTTGCAACTTACCGGATCTACATTATGCCAGAGGGCTGTTGCCTACACGTTACCTACCTTGAGAGCATCTAAGAACCATCTGGTTGGTCACTCTCATTAACGCTCCCAGTCTCTGTCTTGAGACTGATGCCACCACCGATGCAGGCAGTGCATGCTAGGGAAGGGCACCAAGCATTAGAGGGCAGAATTGTATCTATTATACAATCTGGCTGCATTTTCCAATGGAGGCTGCTGCCCTCAAGTGTGAGGGTGGCACTGGTATTTTTACAATTTAGTGATTTTATCTTAAAAGTATGTTATAATGCACTTCATGATAAATTGGATTGAGAATCCTCTATCTATCCATCCATCCATCCATCCATCCATCCATCCATCCATCCATCCATCTATCTATCTATCTATCTATCTATCTATCTATCTATCTATCTATCTATCTATCTATCTATCTATCTATCTATCATAATCAATAATAAAGAATATGAAGAAATAGCCCTTCTGTCTTTTATCTGAAACAGCTAAAATCTTGGTTGATCCTGTCATAAAACTCATCCAAGTGAGTTTTAAACCCAGGTACAGATAGCCCCCATTTAGCAACCACAAGTGGGATCAGCAACTTGGTCATTAAGTGAAGTGGTGGCTACGTAGTAGAGCTTGTGATCTAACCCAGGGATCTTCAAACTTGGCCCTTTTATGACTTGTGGACTTCAGCTCCCAGAATTCCTCAGCCAACTTGCCTGAAGTCCACAAGTTATAAAAGGGCCAAGTTTGAAGATATCTGATCTAACCTCAGCTTTCCTTTGCTTTACAGACCTGCAAAGGTCATAAATGCAAGGATTGGTCGTAAAGTTACTTTTTCATTCTCCCTGTAATTATGAATGGCCATCAAATGGGGCAGTTGCTAAATGAGGATTGCTTGTATGTTGCGAATACAACTCCCAGAATTCCCTTCTGCAACACCAATTGGGAATTCTGGGAACTGCAGCCCAAGCCCTTCATGAGGCTATCAGCTTTGGAAAGCTGAATTAATTTCTCTTTGCTGATTTAAAGTCCATTTTTTCCATGGAGCCCAATATTCTTTTTGGCCATGAATGCTAAAATTATGACTCACAATCTATGCTTTGGAAGAAAAGAATTAGTCAGAAAATGTTACAGAAGAAATAAGATTGAGAAATTTAAAACTGTAGAAATACCTGAGTGAATAAATTGCTTCCTCCAATCTGTTGCTTTCCCCTTAGGAAATTGAAGAAGTTGTTCATTTACTGCAAACAGGGGAAAAAAGTAACTTTATTCATAGAAATAGTTCTTTGTATGCCTGCCAGATTTGTCCATACACTGGGAATAAATATAGTGACCAGCCTCACAAATGGGAGCTGAGACTATTTATGCTCAAGCATTTTACACCTGGGAGTATCTGTCTGCTCAATAGTAATTATTTTTGAATTGCAAACAGAAAACTAATCCATAGGTTAGCATTTGTCATGTTAGCTGGAAGTCACATATTCTCTAATGCAACCAAATCCATACTGAATTCATTAACCACTTAAGGAATTTCCTAATTTGACAAGATATAGTAAACTAATAAATATTAGATTAAAAGTAATATCAAAGTGCACAGTCCAGGGTCTAATCAAAGTAAGCACTTCAAAAACTCAAGATTAATATAATAATTGCTGGTCCTTGCAGTATATGTAGAATTGCCCTCTGTCCTGTTCCAAATGAAATCATTGAGAGAGTTAATTATAGAACCTCATTCTGTCTAAATTGAAATTGATGGGATTAAACAATCCTTGATTTTGGCTGGATTGTCCAAACATTCCATTTTCCCCTATTAAGCAAGTGAAAAGAGTGGAAAAACCTCTGCAGGTTTGTTTGTTTTACAGTTTGTACGTGAAATTTCAACTTTTCTTTATGGTGTGGTATCTAACAAATATCCTAAAGGAGTTCAGAAGTGCTAAATCTGAATGCTTAAAATTAATACAGGATTTTAGACATTTTAACAAAGGACTGCCATATTTCACAGCACCTTATATATGTGAAAATTTGCAATGCATCATGGGGTGGAAGATGGGAGGTTAATGCCCAACTGCAAGGTTTTATTCGCCAAAACTAGGGGTAAGGTGGTAAGATGATGTGTTTGCTCTCCAGTTTATCTGTCTCTCAGTGTTAGAAAAACACAAAACATATTTCATCAACTCTGGGATTTTCCAGACAAATCCAAACCGAAATGTATCCAAGATTAACCCAAACTCTGGTCTGTTTGTACATCAGAATGTTATAAACCCAAGCATATTTAAAAGCTTGCACGTCTAAAGCTTGCAGACAAAACTGCCAGCCAACTAGCAGTTGCTTTTACTGGCCCCAAACTGAAGATGTAGAACTGTTAGCCAATCATTGTTTGCTTGCCAACCAATAGCTGACCGTCTTATTCTACCTCCTCAAAGATGTGCCTCAATGCACATCCATTTCCCCCTCTTCATAAAAATAAAAGAAAATAAATTACTAGCATTCTTGCATATTTCTGTGCTTAGCATAGCAGCAAACATCCACTGCATTCAACAACGGATGGAAACTAATCAAGGAGAGACGCAATCTAGAACTAAGGAGAAACTTCCTGACAGTTAGAACAATTAACCAATGGAACAACCTGCCTCCAGAAGCTGTGAATACTCCAATACTGGAAGTTTTTAAGAAGAAACTGGACAGCCATTTGTCCAAAATTTCCTGCCTGAGCAGGGGGTTGGACTAGATGACCTTCAAGATCCCTTCCAACTTTATTGTTATTGTTATTATTGTTATTATTATTATTATTATTTCTTTTTCTGCTATACTGGAAGTTTTCAATTTGGGCTCCTTTATATGAGTAGTTCTTGACTTACAACAGTTTGTTTAGTGACCATTCAAAGTCACTAAAAAGTGACTTATGACCATTTTTCACTTTTGCAAGCTATGCAGGATCCCCGTGGTCACGTGATCAAAATTCAGACTCTTGGCAACTGTTTCATATTTATGACGGGTGATCCCCTTTTGCTACCATCTCACAAGCAAAGTTAATGGGGAAACCAGATTCACTTTACAACCAGGTTACTAACGTAAGAACTGCAGTGCTTCGCTGAACAACTGTGGCAGGAAAGGTTGTAAAATGGGGCAAAAACTCACTTAACAAATGTCTCAGCAAAAGAAAATTTGGGCTCGGTTGTGGCCATAATTCGAGAACTACCTGTATAACTTCAGTGTGGCACCTTAGGACATGAGACATGTGGAGAGCATTCCCTCTAGCAGAAACAAAAGTAGCTTATGAAGCTGGGACCTCTTGCCAATTCTGAAATTGTATTCATTATCTTGACCCCACATTTCCTTTTACTGGCCCAAGGACAGACCAAAATTGTTTCCAATCCAAGCCACTTCTTGCAACATTTATTGAGCAATGGAGGACTCATCTCATCTCATTCTCAGGACCAAATCGACTTTAGGTCTGAAATACCTTTGTGCATTTAGACAACATCTGAAAAATGTGACTTTGGGATAAGATCTTTAAATTAAGAATGACTGACATCTAAAATATAAGGAATTTGCTTATATGCAGAGTGGGCATAAGAGTGAATCTTAATATTTTACTAAAAATTGAGTCCTTAGCATAATGACTAGATCTCACTGACTTAATTTACAAATAAAATGTGTATGGTTCTAAGGGCCAGCTCACATTCTTATTTTGCAATAAGTTATGGATACCCACATACAAGAAACAAGGTCAGTACCTTGGTTGTTTAAAAGCTCAGTCCGTGAAAAATCAGGAAAGAAATGGCTTTCTCTTATTAGGTGTTGTATATAGGGAAATGTTCATTTAATATGCATATGCAAATCAGGTGAAAGGTCTTTACTGAAACTTCTCTATTAACATTAAACTCAAATACTTATCTCGTATTATTTCAATCATTCCCCTTCAGTTTGCCAGGTTAAAAAATTCAATATATTTTTCCAAACAAAAAGTACATCCGGCGATGCTTTTATTGGGTGAGGTGGGTGCAGAGCTCTTTAGCTTAACGCAGCTATAAGTAGAGGAGGGATTGTGCGTGAATGTGCAGCCTTTCATCCTATCAGCATTCTGTATTTCAATGTACTTATAGCATTAGAATTAGGGTTAGGGTTCCTGAAACCGACTACAATCTGTTATAGTCCAGCTGTCAGGCGCGAAAGCCCAGGTCCACATATGAAGGTTCAATTAAACTGACTTATTGCTAAAGCCAATACACCGGAATCTTCTCAACTATTGCTAGACACCTGGTTAATATTACATAAGAGCCAATTGAACCCAAGGAGGGGATGGGCATAGTTCGCTTATGATTACGTTATGATTCTAGACTGGTCCCCCTTTTCACTCTGCCCCCAGGTTCTGCCATTCCTTCTCCTACACCAGCAAGCTTAACACAGCTAGTTTGGGAAATCAAGATGGATGTCCTTTTACATGCCTTCATATTTTTTATATTTTATTGATGACTTTTATCTTGAAAATATTTGGCCATCTAACTAACATAAGCTGAATTGACTCACTGGAAGAACAACTGTAACAACAATATGAAGATTCCTAGCACCCATTCAAATACAGACACAGAAAACAACCTTCCAGTTTTTGTTGATGTTTGGAACTCTGTTAATTGTTGATGTAAGTGTCAAAGCAGTAATGGAGTTCATCTTGATGTTCTCTATGTAGTTGATCATTTCTTTGAACAAATTATATATTTAATGCAACAAGAGGTAAAATGATTAAATGCAAGACTGGCAATCTTGCACTGAGTGTATTGTTTATGCTAATCTATAGTATAGCAAACAACAATGCAGCTCTCTGTTATGCAAAACTGATATTAATG
This sequence comes from Crotalus tigris, assembly GCF_016545835.1. NCBI lineage: Eukaryota > Metazoa > Chordata > Lepidosauria > Squamata > Viperidae > Crotalus > Crotalus tigris. The sequence continues at coordinate 148,506 of NW_024096462.1, read as the reverse complement.
CATTAAGCTAAATTAATACCTAAAAGGTATTTGTTTGGCTCCAGAGCATATGACCCCATAATGTCCTCTTTCTATGGCCAAGTTACTTCCAGTTACTCATAGTTCACAGTAAAACAAGCATTTTCTTTTATTGGAAATAACCAGTTGTCTCACCCCTACACCATCCTAAAATGTTGAGAGCCTCTCCAAATATCACATTTTAGCCATTCTAGTAGGTAACTCTGGCTGATGGATGAACCCAATTACAGCTGCAATGGGTGCACATTGGAAGACATGAAAGACCAAGTTGGAGCAGATCATCATGGAGAAAATCTATCTAAGGGGTTGCTGAAAGCCAATACCAACTTGATGGCACATAGTATAATCAATTTAGTAAGCAAATCCTGTAAGAAGAATGTGGCTTGAAAGCTTTTCATTTCTCCACCCATAGCCTTGGTGAAAGCAAGTTGGTAGGCAATTGTAAAGCTTCTTTATATTAGATAAAAAAATGCCTGTTTGATTTTTAAATAAATAAATATTTCTGTGTGGATTGGGGTTGAGAGATTTTGTCACTGGGAATTTTGCAAGACCTGGGGCAACCCAAGACTGATTTTCATTTTCTATCTTATGGTATAGAAGAGAGTAAGGAAGATGGCCATGATGGAAATATCCAAGAATTATTATCTAGAGAAAAGGGTCAAAACAAGTTAGGAGAAATGATGTAATTTTGGAATGACTCAGGCAGCCCCTACTCTGATTCACTGGAATATAAAAAGAGGTAGGAGATCCAACACAATCAGATTTTGTTATTATCACCAACCTCACTAAAAGTGGTTTTAGCCTTCCTGTGTAATTGATTTCCTTCTTTGGTCTACCTAGTGAAGCTAAGGAACTAAGAGGTTAATGTCTGTGGAGATTTGCAGTCATCCGGGTTATAATTGTCCCAAAGGTGCCTTTTTCTTCAGAAGGCTAGTGGACTGTTTTTTCTTGAGGAGGAAGAAGAAAGTGTTTGGCTTTTCATCCAAAAAGCTTCATCAGTTCAGATGGCAGGAGGATGAAAGGCTAGGTTCTGTTAGGATGGTGGTGGTGCTGGGAAATGGAAGGATTGTATTTTTTGCAGTCATCTGGTCATTAGCACTCTCTCTGAGAGCTGTTGAGGCCACTTGTGCCTTCAGGGTCACCTAAATCAGGGTGCAATTGGTTGTGGAATCTTCTTGGAACAGCTGCAAGGACTGTGTTGAAACTGAAGATAGGTAGTGTCTTATTCCTCCCCCTCTGTTGAGAGAGGAGTGTTCAATTCTAACTTAGATGGATTCTTTTACCCCTCTTTCAAACCAATGGTCCTTTCTATCCTAACATACGTTGTTGGCAGTGAAGGTAGTTGTAAGTTACTTTCAAATGTTTTTAAGATCAGAAGAGGGAAAATGGCGGTGTAGAAGTTCTCAGAGTGCTGCCAATCACCCAAATATTTATTGTTCAGTTTTAAATTGGATCTTTGACATTCTCTGAATGTCAACAGTTCCAGGAAGTAGGAAGTAATTACTATTTAAATGACTATTTTGATACAATGAAAGTACCAACTAGGACTAATTGTTTTGATAAACCTCAGAAAAATATTTGAAGGAATATTCGGATAACAGGAATTCAACTGGTAGCTTGTAGCCAATATTGGTTCCAGTTCTATTTATTTTCTAAGGCCACAACTGAAGAATCTCTTGGTCCTGGTTATTCATAGTGCTGGTTGCTGGTCTGAAAAGATGTGCCAACTTTCTTTGGTTCACACTATGCCATAAGTAGATTATGCAGGACATATTAAGGGCCTATCTGTTTTCACTGGTCTTGCTCCAGAATGAAAGTGTATGTGGTGTCCGTGTATACAACACTATACTTATTCCCCTGTTGAAAGAATTTCTTGGCATCTGTGGCTTTAACTGTGTGGCTTCGGAGCGGTTACAAAATCTTTGCCTTGAAAGAAGATTTGTTTGTATTCACAGGAATGGCTAATTCCTGCATGCTTTCTAGTACCGCAAAGCCCTTTGCCCTTATTTAGTGATATTCCTAGAAAAAGTGCTGACTGACTTGTATTCTTCTGTTAGTTGATTTTAGGAAGGTTGTCTGAGGCTCAACTACAGGCAACAGCATGGATCTGTGATCAGAATTCCAGATATTTTTTTATAGCTTAAAACATTTTTTTGGAAGAGATGGCTGGGGCTGGGGTCCCCATATGATAAAGAGAGGCTGAATACTTTGAGGACAGAGAATAAAAAAGACAGAGAAGCATGAAAGAACTTAAGAAAAAGCTGCACTGGGGAATATCTTTCTGCCAGCATGCAGAAGATGATGATCGATCCAGAGAAAGTTGGGGGAACATGCAGAAGGGGTTGAGAGAGAGAGCTTCACAAGGTTTGTAGAAGCAAATGGGACTGGGAAGAAACTCACTGTGTAATCAAGTATCTGATGTGGTTAAAGTATTGGGCCATTTGGATATAGCCAAAAAGATTGAGGGAGTTTTATCTTCAAAAACAATCCACTTTTCAATCTTTAATAAATTAGGGAGCTTCTGTGCAAACTTTTTATGGTGCTCATACATTAGCTCCATGACCCTGCACACCCTCATTTCTTTTTTGGCAGCTGCGGTGATTGATTGCCTCACAAGAGGAATAACTCTTTTTGGCTGGGAACCTGGCCTCGGCAAAGTCCAGGTATGATAGGTGACCTGGGTGAAATTGACATGCTCCTGTCAGTTCTGGCTTTTCTTTGGCAAGGGAAATTGAGGGAGGAAGAGAGTTTGATGCTGCAGGGCCTGAATCAGATCAGGGCAGGGTAGAGAATTTTATTCTTTGTTCTCTGCATTTTACGTCAGTAGAAGTGAAAGCAGTCATGAATCACTGGTGGTGAAAGGATGCTGTGGAAGTGCAATATAGGATATAGCCAGTGCTGGCCTCTCTGAGTAGAAGTTTTCTTCCCTCCCTGCAATTCCAAATTTGGGAAAGCAAAACATTAGAAGAGTGAATAATAGGAATTAAAAGTGTAGGCCTGGAAAACATTGAGATAATGTCATGGGCATTCACACAAAAGGGCTGATACGTGTTGGCCAGTCAGAAAACACCCACTTAATAGAATACAATAGAATTCGTTATTGGCCAAGTATGGTTGGACACACAAGGAATTTGTCTCCGGTGCGTAATAGTGATAAATCATGATCATAAACAACATAAAAATACATTCATCATAAATCATAAAATATAACACTTCATCATAAATCACAAGATGCAACACTTAGTGATAGTCATAGGATACTAGCTAAGCAACAACATAAATCATACTGGGATACTAAAAACAATACAAATTGTAAGATACAAGCAATAAAGTTATAGTCATAAGATAAGAATAGGTCAGTGGTGGCAAACCTATGGCATGGGTGCCAGAGGCAGCACTCAGAGCCCTCTCTGTGGGCACGCGCGTCGTCGCCCCAGTCCTAGGCCTTCAGCTGGGTTTTATAAAACCTTTTCGCTTTAGGCCTCCATTGCCATGTGCAAAAAAAAAAGAAAAAGGTTCAATCAGTCAATTTCAACTTCTCGCGGGAAAAAAAAGATCTTGCAAATTTGGAATTGATTGATCGAACTTTTTAGTCCCACCCAGTAAAAGTCCCACCCAGTCTGCTGTTACCACCACAGCCATGCCTACCCAATGGGCCACGCCCACCCAATGGGTCACACCCACCCAGCACTTGACGATACATAAATGGGTTTTGGGTTGCTGTTTGGGCACTCAGTCTCTAAAAGGTTCGCCATCACTGGGATAGGTAATAGGAAAGATGAGGAGAATAATAGTAATACAGCTTTACTAATAATAGTAATACAGCTTTACTAATAGTAATACAGCTTTACTGTTGTAAGAATTAGTTGTTAAGCAGAGTGGTGGCATGGGGGAAGAAAACTATCCTTATGTCTAGTTGTTCTGGTGTGCAATGCCCTAGTGTCGTCTTGAGGGAAGTTGAAATAGTTTATGTGTGTTCAGGATGTGAGGGGTCTGTAGATATATTCACAGCCCTCTTTCTTGCTCATGTAGGATACAGGTCCTCAGTGGAATGCTGGCTGGTAACAATTGTTTTTTTTTCTGCAGTTCTAACTATCCGTTGAAGTCTGTCTGTCTTGTTTGGTTGCAGTTCCAAACCAGACAGTTACAGAGGTGCAAATGACAGACTCAATAATTGTAGAACTCTGTCAGCAGCTCCTTGGGCTGTCTGAGCTTTCTGAGTTGGCGCAGGAAGAACATTCTTTGTTGTGCTTTTTTCATGACATTTTTGAGTTAGGTGTCCATTTTAAAACTTGAGATATTATACAACTTAGAAACTTGAAGGTCTCTACTGATGATACTGTGTTGTCTAGTATTATAAGAGGTGGTAGAATAGTAGATAAAAGTAGTCCACATTTCCTTCCATCCTCCAAAGCATTCTTTGTCACTTCAACTAACTTATCTCCCCCCAAGTTAATTGTTTTATTGCATTATCAAATACAAACAACACATTATAGAATATAGGTAATAATTGAGTACAGTGGTATTTATACAATGGAAATTGGAAACTGTTAACCCTTTGATTAATTAGATAAATTTAATCTTTAAAGATGAGGAAAAAAGTTTTATATCAATGTTAAATATGATACTTAGCTGGCAGGGAAGACACATGATCTAAATCTTCCCCCCTCCCCTTCCCCCCTCCTGGTTGGTGGGCACCCTTCCAAATACAGAATTGGGCTATAATTACCCATGGGTGTGGCTCACTGAGAAGATCGTCACCCCCCCCAGGCAGCGCATCATCTTGGTTTTTAGCTTTTCTATTCAGTTTTTCTAATTTTGTTTCTAGTACTTTTTTACTTTGCATTATATTGCAAGCCACACAGAGACACTGTTTCAGTGAGATGGGCAGCATAGTAATTCAATAAACAAATACATATTTTTAAGGATACCTCTGTGGCTTATGTGGGTCTCAGAGTCATTATTTTAAATAAAGTTGATAGTAGAAAGGGCATTTGTTTTCCTCAAAAGCTTTGGTTTCCTTCCTTCCTTCCTTCCTTCCTTCCTTCCTTCCTTCCTTCCTTCCTTCCTTCCTTCCTTCCTTCCTTCCTTCCTTCCTTCCTTCTTCTGAAATTTAGGAGCCTGATAGGCAAAAAGGGAGGTATCATGTTTGGGTTGAGGAAAAAAATAGAAGTACTTTGAGCTCCTGAACAAAATGTGAGATTTAACTCTTAGAAACAAATTTTCTGGAATATTTCTCCTCCACACTTCAATTTTCCCCCACCATCTTGCTGATTATTAGGGAACATCTGTTCCATTAATAATTATTTTAATTTTAAACCTTTATGACTTGTTCTTCATCCTGAATGGCTTCTAAGTGGCTTAAAACCTAAGATCTGTCTCCAATCAAAATGGATAGACACATCCACATAGCTTTCCTACATTTTCTTATTCTGGGATTTCTTTTTCAGGAAAAAATAAATCTAAAATGTCCAAACAACCGTGACTTTTTCTTATACTAATTAGATTAATAAAAAATGGCACCTTCAGATTTACCATTGAATGTGACATGACCCAAAGGTAAAAGGAAAGGGGAAGAGGAAGAGAAAGAGGGGAAAACCTGAGAATGTTCCTTAAAAACAGAACATCTTCAAAGAGGAACTGTCAACCATTTTGCCAACCTGCATTAAACTGAAGAGATTCTCAGCTCCAGGCTCCTTCAGGGGCCTTCTGCCTCTAACAAAGGCTAAACTTTGTCTCGCTTAATCTGTTTGGGAGGGTCTCAATTCAACTGTTTCCTCTTCCTCTTTGAGTCTAAGCCAAACAGGATAATTTGTTATGCTAATGTATTAGAGCAGGTTTCCCCAAGTTCCACATAAAAAAGAGGAAGGAAGGAGACATTGAGTTCCATCTTTCATTGTGATTTGCCAGGTTGCCACTCTTTTGTATGAGCATCTGTTTTCCACTGTATTGTATCACAATATTGGTATTGGCTACCATACAAAATTGTATAATAGATAGGAAACACTTCTTCAAAGTATATATTTTATTATAACAGCATAATTGCCAGCCAATGCAATTTGGAAAATAGCACATGTTTTTTCAACTCCTTTTATTTTTCCACTCTCTTCACGTTCTTTTGACATTTCAAACCTATTGAACTGATACCCTTGATTAAAAGTGTAATATATGCAAATGTTTAATCCTTAGTCTTTTTACACCTGCATTTATTGTTGTCTCTGTACCTCAAACTAGCCAACAGAGAGCTAAACATAATGATAATGATGATGGTGATAATGATGATAATCATCATCATCATCTAAATTAAGCCAGTACATCTAAATGAGATGGATGCTTTAATGAACTCTTTTTTAAAATGGTACGTTCCATTAATATATTTCGTATTTGTGTTCTAACCTTAGTCATGGAAACTCATGAGGGGATTTTAAGCCAATCATTATCTTAGAATCATTTTTAGATCCTCCTAATCACATCATAAACCTACCCTGGTAACTATTTTATATGCTATGATCTCATGGTATAGCCTTCATTTCATCTCAAGCCCCCAACTGAGGTAGCTGTCTTCAGCTGTCTCAGTTTTAAAGTAGTGTCCCTGTTATCTTCAGATATGATTTTTACTGCAGTCTAGTATACATATAAATTATATGATTGATGATGTGATCAGTGGTTGAGATCTAGCCCAGGGGTAGGCAACCTTGGCTCTTTTATGACTGGTGGACTTCAACTCCCAGAATTCCTGAGCCAGCATGGCTCAGCTTGGAAACTTCTCCCTTTCCCCTCAGCATGGCTGGCTCAGGAATTTTGGGGGTTGAAGTCCACGAGTCATGAAAGAGCCAAGGTTGCCTACCCCTGATCTAGCCATAGCTGTTTTAAGTGGTCCTGGACATCTCTTTCCCCTGACGGCCATTTTGGCTGAGATTATAGGACAGACTAGCCATCTGGTTTCTGTAGAAGCATCTGGCCAAGAAATGGCTGATCAGTGTTTTCTGAAGTGATTGTCAAACTTTTTTATATATGCAGTTTTGCCACTTTTTCTACTACTTTTGTTATTACTTTGATAGGAGCAGTACAATTTTGCCTACTGTGTGTGTTAAGTGACATGCTGCCCACAGCATCATTCATTTGCAGCAATTGTTGTGAGTGGACCTCATTTGTTCTTGACTGCTCCCTCTCACTTCAATCTGGACCTGTGACCTGTCAGCTGGGTTATTTTTTGAACCTGGCTTTAGCCCTCTTTCAAAAGAGAGCTAAATCTGTGCTTATAAGCAGTCTGTTAGACAACAGGCACAGAAAACCTCAGTGCCTGCAGCCTGTTACCAAACAATAGGTGGCTAGACTAACTGATAAAAGTCTTCACCTAGGCTTCTCCAAACTTGTCCATCCCATAGTAAGGGAAGCATTCAGCAGCTGTTTCTCTTGTAACTGGGTGGGAGGGGATCGAAACTATGGGGTTTTTTTAAACTTTTTTTTCCTCCTATTCAATTATATCTGATTTTCAGAGATTGCCTGGGCAAGTCCCTGCAGTTATCTTAAACATTTTTTTTACAGAAGTAGTTTGCTATTCCCTCTTTCCTAGGGCTGAGAGAAAGTGACTGGCCCAAGGTCACCCAGCTGGCTTTGTGCCTAAGGCAGGACTAGATCTCAAGGACTCCCAGTTTCTAGCCTGATGTCTTAACCACTTCACCAAACTGGCTCTCTTTCCTTAATAATAAATAACAGTATCTTAACAGTATTGTTAACAGTACTTAACAGTAAAAAAACCCCTAATTCTTAAGTAAATAATACTTCCTGTATTATTATAAAAAAAACATAATCACTTGCTGACCTCATTACTGAGGTAGCCTGGGCAGCACAGTTTATTTTGAATTTCTTTTCTACTGGCTCACAGACAAGAATATACATTAAATCATTCTTTGTTCTTGACATTTCTACAGGGACTTTCTGATGATTCTAAGTCACGTGTAGACCTGTATTATCACATGATATCTGAGGTTGGGTTTTTTTTGAGTGGTTGTTTTTGGCTGAGGTTTATTTAAAAGAAGTATGTGTTTCCTACAACTCAGTCCACCAGTGGAGCTGGCTTGTAATCCAATTTCCCACTGATAGGAGCTCTTGACTCTTTTGGTTTTCCAGGTGTGGGGACTACCTGCCACTATCCTAAAAAAGCATCATTGTCTTTGGAGTGCTGCAGAAAATTGTGGCAAAATGGTTTGTTTCATAGCAGCATGGATGGGATGAGACAGAAGACTAGGATATTCTGTTATTTTCTTTTTTCATATAGAAGGAGGTTCTTGTTCCAGAACTAGTAGAAGCAAAGACAAGGCACTGATTTTATCTCCTCTTTCCCCATGGCTGAGCTCTGGTTGACCTACTACAGCGATCATTTCATGTTCTCAGTGTTTCAAATGTGGCTGAAGGAAGGGACTTTCAATCACTTCCAGACTGTAGGAAAATGGGAACTGAAAAGGGTGGCCCTGTGAAGTTCCTTATCTTTCATTCAGCTGGTATTGCTGAATGGTTCTTATTTGCATTTGTCAGAGTACATTTTCCGTCAAATGGGCCAGTGACAGGAAGGTGGTCTGGGAAAGCCCTTTTCTCTCTGGGCTTAGTATGGTAACAAGCTCCTGCTTGAACATTAGTTAATTATAGCTAACTGCCAACTGATGAGCTGATTAAAGTACTTGATTATTTAGAACAATGGACTGGGCTAGCAAATATTTGACACCTGAATCTAGATGCTATTGGTAGGCTGCCAACACTGTGGATAGACATTCTAAGAGGGAGATATTTTAATGAAGCTGCTGCTGTTGTTTGATCATTAAGTGGAGTTATCTTCTACCACTGTAGCAATTGTGTCACACAAGCTCTGTCTACATGCTTCCATCTAAGGAAGTCATTTTGCTAAGTGAATGAAGGAAAGGGCTATCTTATTGGAACTCGATTTAAGATTGTGACTGATGGTTGTGAGTTGGTCAGGAAAGGCTTGATTTCTCTGCCAAACCTGCCTACAGTAATTGATTGATTCAAATTTCATTAATCATCATGAGCTTTGTCAAGGGAAGTTCCAGAATTATTTAAAGGAAAAGATTCCAAAGTGGGGTGTGCAAGACCAATCATTGGGGTGCAGGAAAATAAAATATTAGAATCCCTCTTTACATTCCTTTATTTTGTTGAAAGAAAAATCTTCAGGTCCAGTCCAAGCTAGGAATAAGAAAATGGAGACTGCTTTAGGAAAGGTCCAATTTATTGAATTGCCAGAAACTTTAGTGACACAGCACATGTTTCTGGAGCGGCTGACAAAATGGAGCTGGGAATGGTGGGTTTTTATACCTTCTTGGGCTTTTATGTTTGGGGTTGTTCCTGTGGCATTGTATTTGAGGCTCTTCCTGTTCCTGTAGCATGAACTTTGACCTGAGGTTGAGTGTGCCCTTTTGGTATTCTAATGGTGGTAGATTAATGCTATTGTGTCCTAAAGGTCACGTCTTTAGATTTTGGGTGGGGGATATAGATTTTAGGGGTCTTTGTCTTTCTAATCCAATCAGCTCCAAGGTTCCTGGCCTCAGTCTTCCTGAATGAATAACCAAATCTGCATTTCTAAAAGCTGGTTTCTACTTGGGGCTTTTAAGAAAAACTGGGCCTGCTTTTCTGCCTTTAAGATCCTTTGGGGAAATAAAATATTCTGCCTTTTTTAATATCCCCCCAAATATTCCCTTTTTGGGGGGGGCTGACTTCCCACAATCTAAAAAAAACTGAGAAACAGAGCTATACTAAATATATAGAATATAGAAAATAAAATGTATTCTTGGGTTATGTTTCATAATGTATAATAGTACATGTGTGTAATTTATAAATTAATATACATAATTAGGAAGTACATGATGAAAACCCTTGCAGATTGTGTTTGTTCATACTTTTATATCAGAGAATCCTGTTGTTACCCTCCCTGAAGGAATTTTAATACTATGGAGCTTCCACAATCAAAAAAATAATAAAAAATAATTTTACTTTTCATACCATGATGAGCATTTCTAATTAGGCACTGGAAATGTAAAGCCAGGAATATATTTTTAAAAAATTGGCATAAGCTAGAAATCATATTATGAAGGTTAGCATGAATAAATGAAAATTGGATGATTTACTATTAGCTAATTAACTCTTGTACAAAAATTTAAAGACAATTATCACTCCAGCATAACTTCTAGCAATTACATTGAACCATCTGTGTGGTTTTCTAGGGAATGTTACAAAACAGGTTTGCCATTGCCAATTTCTGGATTTTTTTTTCAATCTTTCTAGGCTAGTCTACAACATGGTATTTTTAAATAGTTCCCTACGTAGGCACTTATTTGGCCTAACTTGATATAACGTCTGAGCCTAAACAACTCCACTCAGGCACTATTGCTTACTGAAATATGCATTCTCTTGGGTCATTGCTGGTTTCCCTTAGTGTCTTATTCTTTTTTCTAAGTTGATTGTTTCATTACAGCATAACTGCAAATAAAGCATTATAAAATACAACTGATAACTGAATGCAGTGGTATTTATCCAACAGAAACTAGAAATTAATACTATGAAGTTTAAGTACATTGCACCTTGAAACCGAAGGGAAATTTAAATGTAATTTCAAAAGTGTTAATGAACATAAGGTTGCCTAAATTATACAATTAATGCTAAGTATCACATTAATTTTGATGGTCTCATTCTTGTTCAGCTGAATTTTAAAAAAAATTTACAGTAAAACGGGTTTGTGGGTTTGGACAAATTTCTCCAAATGTATATATTCATGTCTGCAATTCTGCCTACTGTACATTCATTTTGGGCAACAAAATAGCTAATGTAAGTTGTATACTCATTCATGAACAGTTTTGGCACAAAATGTTCTTTAACATACACTATTGCTGTTTCTACTGAGGAATTGCTTTGCTAAATTCAGAGAACTACAAATTTAGAAGAATAGCTGAGTTTCAGTTCATGTTCTGTTTTGCATACAAAATGGAACTAAATGAATTTCACCTTTTCTTATTCTTACACAGCACCTTATTTGCCCATTTCAAAGGATAAGGGGTTCACGAGAGCTTTTGATTGAGGTCGTGACTTTTCAAACTCTCTGCTGTTGCCCAAGCGACATTTTCTCTGCAAACGAATGATGAGCAAATCTCAAAATGTCCAATCATTTTAATAAAGTGGCTTCTCATTATGTATCATTAGGGGTAAAGGGGAAGATATAAAAAGACCCATTACGTAACTCCCACCAAAGCTAATAGAATTAAGGAGATTAATTTAGTCTTGAGGGCAACAATCAGGCTGAAAAATCTTGTGACAACAGGCTCTGTCATGAATACATTCTTGTAGAGCAGGCAAAACAACTTCTCTATTTTCAGCGGTCCCAGAACCTCAAGAGAAATAGAGTAGTTTACAGCCTAATCCCACAGAGCTTTATTCTAAAAAAAAAAAAGTTATTTTGATTTACACATGCATTGGATTGCAGTTTTACTCTCAGATTATGGAAGCAACATACACGTTCTTTACTTCTGCCTTCTATGTTTGCTATAGAAATGGTCTCCTATGGAGGCTTACTCGAGGTATTAAAATGTTAATTAAAAGCCTCTTCAAAAAGATTATGTTCACAAGGTCTTTTTAGAAAGCCAAAACAGAGGTTAAGTCATTAGCTCCACAGGAAGCACTTTTTTCCCCCAAAGGATTACAGAGAATAGCTCGTTCTTGAGATGTTACCAGGATATCTAGGCAAATCTCAACAAATTACCTCAATTAATGTATGGAAGATTATGTAGAAGGCTCCTCTTAACTAGCCGAGATCTAAGCTATGCAGGTTCATGGCAACAGAAATCTATGGTCTTATCGCTTTATTCACCTTTCAATGTTGTTAGCTGAAGTAATGATCTCAGTTTGCCAAACCTGTAGGCTGGTTCTACATATACTCTTATCCATATTGCTTCCTGTTCCTTTTCTATGTGTGGATTTCTGTTTATACTCTTATAAATGGTATTTATAATTCTATGTTCGCTCAAGTAAAAGGAGTGCTAAGCTCTATTAGCACTATGAAGAAGAGCCTTGCCAGGAAGATGAACAGCATATAAATTTAATAAATAAATAAACAGAGGGATCCATGCTATTCTTCTACAAGCACATGGATCCCTACTTGTTGTAGATATTGCTGGAAGATATCACATCCTTCAATTCCAGTGATACGAATGGGTCTCCATGAACATTTCACATTCTATATACAGTTAGCACCCGCCTTACAACCATTTATTTAGTGATCATTCGAAGTTACAACTGCACTGAAGAAAGTGACATGACTGGTCCTTGTAGTTATGACCATTGTAGTATCCCGATGGTCACATCATCGAAATTTGGTGGCTTGGCAACTGTATTTACTAGAGTTACACCTTCCTAGGGTAATGTGATCATCATCTGCGACCTCCCCATCCGGCTTCTGATAAGTAAAGTCAATATTGATTCACTTAATGACTGTGTGATTCACTTAACAACTACAATGATTCATTTCACAACCATGACAAAAGTCACAAAATTGGGTGCAACTCCCTTAAACTATCTTCTTGCTTAGCTACAGAAATTCTGATTCCAGCTGTGGTCGGAATTGTCCCCATTCAGGAGAAGCTGTTTTCAGGATATAAATTAAGCAATGGTAACTTTTAAGGTGTTGGTGCAGATTGTAAAAAAAGTCCTTGAGGAGACTTTATTGAATGCCACTTTAAACAATTTGCAGGTAGTTCTTGACTTACAACCACAACTGAACCCAGAATTTATGTTGCTATGTGAGACATTTGTTAAGCGAAGCTTGCCCCATTTTATGACCTTTCTTGCCACATATTTCTTAAGTGAATCACGGCATTTGTTAAATTAGTAACACTGTTGTTAAGTGAATCTGGCTTCCCCACTGGCTTTGCTTGTCAGAAAGTTACAAAAGATGGTCACATGATCCTGGGACACTGCAACCGTCATAAATGTGAGTCAATTGCCAAGCATTCAAATGTAAATCACGAGACTGTGGGGATGCTGCAGCGGTCCTAAGTGTGAAAAATGGTCACTGTTTTTCAGTATCATTGTACTGAAAAAAGTGGCCATTTTTCACACTTATGACCGTTGCAGCATCCCCAGGGTCACGTGATTTACATTCAGACGGTTGGTAATTGGTTCATATTTATGATGGTTGCAGTGTCTCTGGGTCATGTGACCATCTTTTGTAAGTTGAGGAATACCTTTACTTCCTGTATCTCCCAGGAGGATTAGTTCCTTCTAGATCAGGAGTAGGCAACCTTGGCTCTTTTATGACTTGTGGACTTCAACTCCCAGAATTCCACGAGTCATAAAAGAGCCAAGGTTGCCTACCCCTGTTCTAGATTGTATCCAGTGTGTTGTCTTTTTTGTAGAATTTCTGCTGAATTCTCCTTAAGTCATGTGAATAGGCTTTCCCTTTTGCCTTGGGGAACGTATCATACACTTGTGTCTTTATACAGATATGGATTCCATCCAAATACTGTAAGCTGGAGAGGCAGACATAGCTGAAGCAAGGCACATTTCTTCTAAGATACAATGAACTGGGCTTAAAGTCTGCTTTAATTGTAACACATAATCATTGTTATCTGAAAGCTTTAAAATAAACATTTTGACTAGAGTAACCTTCTTCAGCTCCCTTGAGGAACTAATGGGGATTAGTTAAGATATTCTCAAACTAAACTGCCTGAAGCCAAGTAAAAACACCCTGAAAACATATATAAGATACTTTCAGCCTTCCTGAACCACCCAGCATCCAGATGCCTGAGACTAAAATGCTCATCATGCTGTGCTGATAAAGAGATGGGCGTTGTAGTCCCACACATCTGGAAGCCACCCAGTTGGAAAAGGCTACTTTTAATTTAAAGCGGTGTTATTTAAAAAGGCTAATGTTTTACAAATCTGGCTAAAATGATTTTAATCGAAATACTTTCTCAGCACTAAACTTTCAATTTTGATTTAATGCATTACTATAATCTGTGTTGAAAGTAACCACCTGGCCTATTGAAAGGCATGTCTTTAATCCCATTCCAGAGTTGAGGTATAGCAGATTTAAGAGAGCCGTGATCCAAAAGAAACCCTTGGGAAAATAATCATTCCTAAGCGGATCTACAAAGCTATGTTGTTGTTCTCCAGACCGGCGCCCTCTGATACATCGGTCTGCACTTTCCAGATTTCCTAGTCTATTGGTAATTCAGGTGAGGAAATCTGGAAGTTACATTCCCAACAGATATGAGAGCACCTGGCTGGGAAGGCTGCCTCACCGTCCCTGATTTCCCAACGCCAAGTGTGAAGCAATGTTATGATTTCATTTATTGGTATGAACGTCTGAAACTCAGGGAACTCAGCCAGCTTGGCGGTGAGCTCAGGTATTTGGGTGGGGAGAACTTCCATTTCAATGGGTCATTTTAAAGCTCTTCCTCCTGGCTCAGTCCCACAGTGCACAAACAGGAGCGCCCGGGCTCCTGGGGAAGTGGGCTGATCAACTGTCTGACCCACTGCAGGGAAAGGTGTCTCTGGGATGGTGTTGATATTAAAACAAACACAAAACGAGAGACGGGAAGCGTGAGAGAGGAAATAAACATGGGTGTGTGCTCGTGGAGACAGGGAGGGGCAAAGTACTTATGTTCACTGCTGATCCAGGAGTCTTGCAGATTAGCACCCATTTGCATGGCAGCCTGCAGGCTGTCTGTGGACAAAGTGCCAGGATTCGCCTCTCTCTTGGCACCTGCAAAGAGGCCCATTTTTCCAAAGTGAGGCCTAACAGGAAGAAGGAAGGTCTAGTGCAGGGGTCTTCAAACTTGGCTCTTTTATGACTTGTGGACTTCAACTCCCAGAATTCCTCAGCCAGGCATGCTGGCAGAGGAATTCTGGGAGCTTTAAGTCCACAAGTCATAAAAGGGCCAAGTTTGAAGACCCCTGGTCTAGTGGTTAAGGCGCCAGGAGAGAAAGCAAGAAACCATGAGTTCAAGTACTGCCTCAGCCATGAAAGCTAGCTGGGTGACTTTGAACCAGTCATTCTCTCTCAGCCCAACTCACCTCTCAGCCTTTGTTGTGGGGAAAATAGGAGGAGGAAGGAGTATAGTGCCTGTTCCCTGCCTTGAGTTATTTGTAAAAATAATGAATGCAGGACATACCATATATATAAATGAGTAAACAAACATGAGGAAGAGCCACTAAGAAGATAACAATCAGATTAAAAAAAAAATCTGAATCCAGACAAGAACTGTAGCCCAAGAAAATATCTCAGACAAGACCTCCTAGTTCTTAAGAAGAAAAAAGCACCGGGAGAAGGGAAAGGCATTCAGACCTGCAAGTTTATGTTATGATAACCTTACAATAAAAGTAGTAGCCTTTTGATTTCCTAGTCTGGTCTATCTCAAGCAGCTTATACTAGCCTTATTGGGACTTTCTGCTTATTCACACTTATTTGTTGTACGTGCATGTTTTCCCAGCAGTCATTGGTAGTGATGTGAGGAGGGGATGGCAATGAGAATCCAGACTGCAGCCCTAGCCCTTTCCTCCTCATGTTGCATTTCTGATAGAAACACTGCTACTTCTGGAGCTATGATCTTCAAAGCAAGAAGATCACCACCACTAACTAGAATACACTTACTTATATCAAAGCCCAGTCCAAAATGCTGTGGGTATCTATGGCTAGTCTTTCAAGTCCTGAAATGTCAGGTTTATGAGAAATTTAAATAGGTGCCTCACAAAGGAGGAGAGACTTCTTTGCGTACAGAACGCTAAGTCTCCAGATTAACAAAACATAATTGCTACAGCCGCACAACATGCTGTTATCAACTCTGGGCTGCAAACATTCCAAAGGCAACAGCAAGATATGGAAAATAACTTATGCTGGTCAGAGTTTTGTGGTCCAGATCTAGTAGCTTTGTGACTATATACATAAACCATAATGATTTTGTTAATCTGACATATAAAGCCAATCATTCTTGCTGTACAACTAATTTTTCCCCAATATTTTAGCATAGATCTATGTTGTATGATTTCAGCTTTAGAAAATAGCAATCTTCAGGAAATGGATAGTATAAGTTATGTAGCTCTGTATTTCCATCATGGCAACTTTAAGATGCATGGACTGCTGACTGAGGAATTCTGGGAGTTGAAGTCCATGCAACTTAAAAGTGGCCATGGCTGGGAAAGACCGGATCACAGGATGTATTTGTTAATTTTGGAATACATGAGGAGGCAAGTGCACTGTGAGGTAGGAAGTGCATATTGTTATGATAGTTCATAGTTTTTAAGCAGCTGGAGTGATCCAAAGGGAGGCTCTCAGAAGATAGATTTTAATAGGTTTAACCTTCCCGAAGAGGTTCCATAAAAACAATTTTGCAGGTTGCCAAATTCAACGGGCAGAGACAAAGGATCGGAAAAATTCAGCTGAAGCAACACCTATTATCTTGTCTCGCTTGGCACCTTCTTTTTGTAGGAATGTGGAATGTCAAAGGTTTGTTTTTACTGAAAACAGTTTTTGTGTGAAGGGGAATGAATTTTCCCCTCGTTTTGAGGGTAGTGTCTTTTTGTTGGTGTACTGGGCAGTAATGATGGGAGACACGCCCTAGCTAGCTTCATGGAAATCTGGATGTTTTTACAACTCTTGTATTTGATGATGAAGTTGGGTGTAGCTCCCCACTAAGATAGAGTGAGTGATCTGTCATAAACAGTATCCGCTTGTATTTCGTGCCAAGATTCACCATTCCCAAAGGTTTCTATCTAGCAAATATTATATGGCAGCTAAGCCTCAACTTCCTCTCCCCAACAAAGGTGGGGAATCTCTTACAACCATTGCCAACCTGGTATGTTTGGACTTCTTGTTGCCCTGCAATGGGGGGGGGGGGTGTTCAATGCTTCATTAGAGCTGGACAATCTTTTGACATCTAGATAAAAACCATCAAAAAAACCATCAAGGGGAGGCCTCTAAAGATAACAAGATATGGGGCAAACTGTGACATGTTGAAAGTTTATGGAGATTCTCAATCATCCAGGTCATGGTTGTTCCAAAGGTGCTTTTTCAAAAGGCAACTGGATTTTTCTTGTTTTTTTTTCCTTGAAAATATTTCACTTCTCATTAAGAAGCTTCTTCAGTTCTGACTGAATGGTGGGGAACAGAAAGATTTTCTTTGCAGTCATCTGGCGTAAGCATTCTGAAGCACTCAGTTGTTAGCTCTCTGACATGTTGACTTTCTTAAGGGATCTAAGAGCATTAAGCCTGACTATAGTATTAAGCCTGATCCATTAAAAAAAAAATAGTTGAGAATTTATGCCACTGGATTTGTTTTCTGCACTTGCAAAATTGAGCCTGCAAGTTAGCCATTCTATTTGTACTTCTCCAGTGCCACCCTCATTCAACAAACTGCAGCTCCCAGAGCTCTTTGTAGAAAGTCATGATAGGTAAAACTGCTATTAAAATGATATCGCTTTGTGTACCTTGGCAGAAATCTTTCAGTTCATAGAAAAAGAAGCTTGCCTGGAGATGCCTTGGCATACCCCACCCCATTCTCTCCACCCTTCTCTCCCTCGCCTTGGGAATTGCTTACAGTGGGTTTTTTCCCCCAAGTTTTTCATTACTTTAGAGAACATTCAACAGTCTAGTCTGGAAAATACCCTTGTAGCAAGCTGCTTGGCACCAGTGGACAGGCTTCAATTGAAAGGCTCAATATTTGCATACAGAATCACGTGACAGGTATCAAGAGCTAGCACCTGAATAGGCCCATAGCTAAAGTTTACTCTGGGGATTCCCTTTGAAAAAGCAGCTCTGAAAATGGCTGTGTGAATTTTCCACAATGTTCTTATGTTGCCTTGCTACAGAGCACTATGTGGGAAATCTTTGAGCAGCTAGAGCCTAATTGGGGGGGGGGGGAGGTTAAGCAACGGGTAGAGCAATGATGTAAAATGACTGCGACCCCATTATGCATATAGCAAACCTGTGTGGCACCTTTTTGTTTCCCAAATTTGTGGATGGGAATTGATTTTGTTATTTGTTTATCTGTTATTTGTTTCTTCATTGTAATAAGCCTATTTGGGGAATATAATGTATGTGTATTTCCAGACTTGGCAATACAATTGGAACCCCTGATTTTGATAGTTGAAATGAAAAATGGTTCTGCGATCTGCAAAGAAAACATTTTGAAGGTTGTAGGCTGCCATTTCTTGTTTTAGAAGATGGCCAGAATAATCTTAGAAAAACCAATTCTCTTTGGCCAACATGTCATTGAAAGAGAAACCATTACAGGTAGTCCTCAACTTACAACAATTCATTTAGTGACTGTTCGAAGTTACACCGACACTGAAAAAAGCGAATTATGAATATTTTTCACACTCACGACTGTTGTAGCATCTCCACGGTCATATAGTCAAAATTCAGATACTTGGCAACTGGTTCATATTTGTGACTGTTGCAGTGATCATGTCATCACCTTTTGTGACCCGACAAGCAAAGTCAATGGGGAAGCCAGATTCATTTAACTTTTGTTGTTGTTAGTTGCGAAGTCATTTCTGACCCATCGCGATCCCATGGACAACATTCCTCCAGGTCATTCTGTCCTCTACCATCTTCTGGAGTTCATTTAAGCTCACACCTACAGTTGGGGTTGATCTCTTCTAGGACTGACAGGTTTGAACACCTTGCAGTCCAAGGGACTCGCAGGAGTCTTCTCCAGCACCATAGTTCAAAGGCCTCAATTCTTTGGCACTCAGCCTTTTTTACGGTCCAACTTTCACAGCCATACATTGCAACTGTGAAAATGATTTAACTATTATGTTTAACTACCATGTTACTAACTTAACAACTGCAGCGATTCGGTTAACAACTGTAGCAAGAAAGGTTGTAAAATGGGACAAAATTCACTTAACAACTGTCTCTCTTAGCAACAGAAATTTTGGGCACAATTATAGGCATTAAAGGACTACCTGTACATGAAAAGGAGCGATGGGAACTTTATATAGATGTAGGGGTGCATAAAAGTATGCAGAATATTATATTTATTAATTTACTACTTTAGCCTCCTCTAATCTAGTGCCTGCAGAGGTGTTAGCCAAAGGATTATGAGAGATGGTACACATCTGGATACAAGAAATGAATGTATTTATTAAACAAGAGATCACGATAGAGTACATATTAATTTGTTGCTAATATTTCCCAACAAATGTGAATTTGCCACTCTTCAAAAGCAAGTAAGACCCAGTGACCAGGGTGTTAGAAACAATAAAAATAAGACTTGTCTTTGTATTACATATTGCCTTAGTCTCCTTTCCGTTCTTAGGTTTTTTGAAAAACAAGAGTCATGCATATTGAGAGGAGCAATGGTTAAGTATGAATAAATGCTCTATGTGGGATGAAGCTGTTCCTGATCAGTAGAATCCAAGGTCAAGGATATGAATCCAAGGGAAGAATAGCCTGCTGGAAGATCAAGGTCATGAAATAGAAGTCAGTGGGCAGACAATGTTCAAGTAATGAGTAGCCTTGAATTGCAGACCTGCTGTTGCCTTATGACTCATCAACTTCAAGGAATTGTAGATCTTCTTCCATAGAGAAGTTGACTTGGAAAATGATAAACAAATCTGGAGTCAGATGAGACCTATGTGAGTTGGGGTATCCCAGAGAAGCACACCTCCATTCTAAAACAAGCTTCCTTATGAGAAACACTTGAGTTGCTTTTTTGTCCTTTGCAATCAAGCAAAATATATTTTACTTCCAAGAAGTTTAGATGTCATTTTAGTCCTACTGGCTGATTTATAGTTCCTTTTTTTAAAAAACAGTTTAATCTTATGCATCCCTTCTCAGAAATAAATGAAATTGAGCTCATGAATTACTTCCTGTAATTGTGCTGAGATCATTGTATAACTTTAACATAAGATGGTACCGAGTGTTGTTTTTTATTACGATCTTAATTTGGCTTTGTAAATCATGTTGAAGAATGGTGTAAAAATAAATAGCATAATTAGCCAGATCAAATAGTTTCCAAATAGCCAAATAAGCTGCGGTATCTAAGCAGCTGAAAATAGAATGATTACATCATGGAACCAGAATACTTTTATACTTAGAAAATAAAAAAGGAAATGGAACAAAGTGGATGGCCTAGCAAAGAAAATACAAATGATGTGTCCTCTCTAAGAGGACAGGCCTAATTGGAAGGTATGATGAAAATTCTGTTGAAATAAACTCTGTGCTGATGGCCTGACAAGGATTATGGCAGTTGGGACCAAGACATAAAAAAGGTTAGGACTAAAGAAATGGTGATGCATAAACTTTATATAATTTTTGATCAAAATTGCACTGAATTGATTGTAAGATCTCCTTGAGGTTTTCCCAAAGTGGCTTACAGTACGCTCATATTTAACTGGTCAATTAATGTTTAATTATTGTTTCTTTTCTAAGTTGTATTAAATTAATTAGTTTTCCTTGCTAATATTCCGCTATTTGCTTGCTTGTTTTTTTTTTAAAAAAGCTTTATTAGATTTCAGCAAAATACAAAACATAAAGAAACAGAAAAACAGGAATTATAAAAAGGAAAGCTCAAAACAGAGCAAAATGAGGAGTGCAGAAAAGGATAAAAGGCGGAATGAAAAAAGAATACTGTAAATATGTGCCAGCAGGGGGCTGCAGATCATATGAGGTGTTAATACCACTTTATAAAGCCTTGGTTAGACCATACTTTGAATACTGCATCCAGTTTTGATCGCCACGACAAAAAAGAAATAGTAAGAGAAGAGCAACAAAGATGATTAGGGGACTGGAGGCTAAAACGATTGCAGGAATTGGGTAGTTTAAAGAAAAGAAAGACTGGGGTGACATGACAGTAGTTTTCCAATTGCTACAAAGAAAAGGGGGTCAACTTATTCTCCCAAGCACCTGAAGGCAGGACAAGAAGCAATGGATGGAAACTAATCAAGGAGAAAAACACTAAGGAAAAATTTCCTGACAGTTAGAACAATCAATCAGTGGAATGATTTGCCTCTAGAAGTTGTGGGTGCTTCAACACTGGAGGTTTTTAAGAAGAGATTGGACAACCAATTGTCTAAAATGGTATAGGATTTCCTGCCTGAGCAGGGGCTGGACTAGAAGACCTCCAAGGTCCCTTTCAACTCTTGTTATTCTGTTATGTGCAGAACTGTACAGAAGGAATGAAAGTATTGTGGAATAAAGATAATTTCAATATGCATAAAACAAAGGTATAGGTGAATATTTAAAATTACTATGATTTCAATGGAAATGCAATACTTTATCCCAGGATTGTGTTGTCCTATGAGTCATATATCGGTTCCATCTCTTGCCTCGGGCTAACTTTTGCTGCACATCTTCAAGGCCATAGTTTGTGTTTCTTTTTAGCTTTAAGTTAGACCACATCAACATCCAGAGCTGCCTCCCCATGCAAAGATTGCAAAAATAGAGCCTGGACAAGACAGATTTGTGAAGTTAGGAGGAATACAGGATAATCTAATGAAACTGAAGAAAACAAGAGATTCAGGCCAAATAAAAAGATGTTGTCTTCACACAGCACTTAGCTGAACTTTGAGATGTATATCTATAGCATGCCATGATGAGCATCTACCTAAACAACTTTGAAATGAGATTCATGGAGAATATCTATGGGTATTAGAAGATGAGCACTACGTAAATTCACTTTAATTTCAGAGATAGTAAGTCTATGGTTACCAGTTGCTGGAGTTCACAAATGGGAGCCATGCTTTTACTCCCAGTGTGAGCCTTCAAACAGAGGAGTGTCTTACATAAAAAAGAAAAAATCCAGTTCCCACAGCATAGTGGATAATATGTATATGACTCTTCTTTATTCTACAGATCCACTAGAGAGCCCGTATTCATGCATATAAGCAGGAAACAGAACCAAACTCAACAATTTATGGAGTGAAGCTATGAGTTACACAGAAAGCTGTTTTCTGTTAGAACATTATAGTGCTTGTCATTTCTCTTGAAATTTAAGAAGGGTTGGAATGTTAATTTTGTAGGCCTCTGGTTACATTCAGCATTACTATAAGTATAAATAAACCACATCACAGAAACAATATATGCCCCCAGTGACCTTGTTCCAAGGAAATCAAATCCTGGTTAGCATTTATATCACTGGAAGTCTCACCACCTGTAGACTTGGACTAGAGATAGTTTTTGTTGTGTCCTGAGCCTGCAAATGCAGGCTCGGGATGTTGCAATGGTCCCGGGCTTGCAAAAGTTGCCCGGGACCAGACTGAGTGCTGCCAGCTTTGCGCACATGCGCAAGGTGCGAAAAGGGCCTGATGATGTTGCCATTATGTCTGGGGACCTGGGCATATAAAAGGAGGCCTGCATGCCTTTGTTCATTGTTGGAGTTTTGACTGAATGCACAATAAAGGGTTGTTGTACAGCAATGTGCCCTCTTCCTTCGCCTTCGCTTCAAGGACTTAACAGTTTTAGTCTATGGTTATTGTTTACAAAACCTATACTGTGGGTTTCCAATGTATCCAAAAGTAGTAATAGACCTATGGGCAATTTCGTAGTGCCCACCAGGCTCCTCACTGACCCTAATTTTATTTTTATAATTTTAGATTTTAAAGTTATTTTTGAAAAGAAAAGCTAGTATGGAATCCCTATTTCTATTTTCGGGAATACTCCTTGGACCTGTATATAGCTTGGAGCTATGTTTCCCAACTTTGGCAGCTTGAAGATGGCTAGAATGTTTTAGGAGTTGAGGTTCTCACATCTTCAAGTTGCCAAAGCTGGAGGGAGTCTTATAAAATAAAATAAAAGGGAAATGCAGTTCAACATTTGTTTGAAAATGTGCTAAAAGGGAAGGAAGGAAGGAAGGAAGGAAGGAAGGAAGGAAGGAAGGAAGGAAGGAAGGAAGGAAGGAAGGAAGGAAGGAAGGAAGGACTTGGAAGGTCTTCAGAAGGAACATTACTGTTTGCCTTCTGCTAAATGGCCAAATCCACAATAGATGCTATTTTGTCACAATGCTCATAACCTGCTCTTAAAATTCCAAATGCACCCACAGGCCCAAAGGATCTGGAATTCATTTCCTACAGAGGTGTTGTACCAAATTGAAATTTTCTCAGAATTATGAGCAATGTTATGATGTCTTGCATGAACATTGCTTCTTATGTACTTGGGTGTGTTGTTATACAAATACAAAAAGGCTGGAGTTTCAATTGCAATGTCACGATCTCTTCTTGGCTGGTCCCGCCAGAAGATGCCATTTTGATTAATAGCATAGCCTTAAGCAAGCTTAGGGACAATTGAGGCATTCTGAGAAAAATTGGATTTTTTCGCTTTTTTCACATATCATACAAAACCATGGTTTATTAAAGCCATATGACTGTTGCTCACACATTATACTTACCCATAAACCATGCTTTATGCTCTGCAGTTATGGAACTGCAAATAGAAGAATTCAGGGTATATTCATGTAACAGATGATGATACCAAGATACTAACATCTAAGCAGATAAAACCTAATATGAATTGACAAAATAGTGCAATTCATTTAAATATACGATAAAAAAGTTAATGATCTGATGGAGCTAAGTGACTCACTAGAAAAGTGTGTGTGTGTATTTATGCATGTAAGTACATACATGTTTTGGCTTCAATTTTTGCTCTGCATGTAATTTTACACTTTAGAAGAGATAATCCATATAATTGTTTTAAAATCTTTGTCCTACATAACTACAACTCAGCCCTATAATTTCCTCCTGATATTAAGGAAAAGAAACTGAACTATTTTCCATTGCCAAGGTGATCACATGTAAAAACTAAAATTTGGTCCAGATTTTTTCAGTCTGATGAAAAAAAAAGTTGGAAAAATGTAAAAGCATAACAGATGCCGACTTCAACTTAGTCTGGGTAGTGCCCTTTAAAGTTTTTTAATCACTTCTCCAGTCCTGTTGGCAAAGAATAGCTTTCCATCCTAGAAGCATGACACAGTTTTGGCGTACACTGCAAATGAGAATAATTTCACAGTGCAGTCAATTACTCTCTCTCTCTCTCTCTCTCTCCCCCCACTTTTAAAGCTGAATTGTCGAATTTATTAATGGGGAAGTTTGCAAGGGGGAATTGAAGGTGCCAATGACTTGCAGATGGCCCATTGAGGCAACTTTTGATTTCTGTTTACCAAACTTCCCAGCCAAGCTTGCATTTTCAGTTCCAAGGTTATCTTCAGTTCCTGCTCTCCCCCTAATTGTATCAGCCATGCTATTGCTGAAACTGCTACACTCAACCGGTCAGCTTTTGAATGAGAAAACTGATTTCCTCTTGACCTATTTCTGAAGCTAAATTCAGTCAGAGGAGGTGAAAGAAAATCAAAAGAGGATGGGAGGGAGAAAAACACTCTCACATACATTTTCCAAGCTTCATGCCTTCATAGTTACCAGCTGCACAGGCAGTCACTTAGTTCAAGAGAAGCAACCTAGAACTGAGGAGAAATTTTCTAATGGCGAGAGCAATCAACCAATAGAACAGCTTGCCTTCAAAAGTTGTGGGTGCTTCATCACTAGAGGCTCTCAAAAAAAGACTGGACAACCATTTGCCTGAAATGGTATAGGGCAGTGGTTCTCAACCTTTCTAATGCCGTGACCCCATAATACAGTTCCCCATGTTGTGGTGACCCCCAAATGGGTGTGGCCACCAATAAGAAGGAGTAGGACAGCTAGGGAAAAGGGAAAAAAATGGCGGACAGCATGGTTTGGCGACCCCCATGAAATGGTCGTTTGACCCCAAATGGGGTCCCTACCCCCCAGGTTGAGAACCACTGGTATAGGGCCTCCTGCTGGAGCAGGGGGTGGGACTAGAAGACCTCTGAGGTTCCTTTCAACTCTGTTATTCTATGTCCTATTTATTCCTGATAGATTTGTCAACAGTGTCGTTATATTTGATGGTGAGACTCAAAGTGACTCACTAGGCTGACATTGGCTTTATGATCCCAAACAAGGTGAGATGGTGGCAAGTCCATTTTTCTGAAATCTAAGGCTACCTCAGTCACGTCTGAAAGGAATAGGAGGAGCAGGGGATGGGCTGCAGCAAGAGTTTTAGGATCAAAGTGGGCAACACTTTGATGGAAGTATTGAAACAGCAGAATTTATATCATGATTCATTTTGTCTTTTGCTGACTTGATTCCCGGATAATTACATTATTGTCAGGCTCTAATGAAAAGTGATTCTAATGTGAACTGCTTTTTGTTTCCCGGGAAATGTTTTATATGTCCTTATGCATTAGTAATTTGAACATTAGATTTGATCATTAAAGATTTTTCTGTTATTGCTTTATCCAAAATTATTCTATTGCTTCTATACAGAATAGAATTATAATATTTGATATTGTTATGGCTGTTATTTGGCCAATTATTTTTCATAGGCAGATTAATGAGTTAGGAAACTTTGTACATATTCCATCAGCAGTTAAGAAATAATAAGAGATATCGCTTGAACATTTCCAAAAGTGAGTTATGAGAACTTGGCAGTAACACATATTGTACATCCTCATTAAAAGAAGAGGGATGATAAAAAAAAATTCAAAGAAGTGATTTTGAGACAATGAAAGAAGCAAGGAGAGAATAATCTTTCTTTTCTGAAGCCCTAAAAATCTGGTAGACCCATAGAAGTTGTTTTTTCCCATCTATGCTGAAAGTTTCCCAACTTGATCTGTTGGGCAACCACAACAAAAGTCCAACCAACATGGCCAGCTATGTTGTTCAAGAAAGCTGGGAGTTGTAATGCAATAATTCTGGAGGATACCATATTGGAAAAGGGATCTTTGGATGTACTGTAAAGTCATCAAAGGATACCTCAAGTTAAAGTCAATTTCAGATAAATATTCTAGAATTCATGATGAAGTACTCAGTGAGTGAACCTCTGGAAAAAGAAGCATTTATTATCATTAGCCAACATGATTTATTAGCTTGGAAGAAAGAATTGCCTTGAATAGGTTATTTAACAAAACCTTAAAATTTCCTGGGATAGCTGTTTTGACAAGCTGTAAGATGTATGCCAAACTATAGACTGTCTACAGACTGGAAAATCGCAGCTTGTTGAATAAATGAATCAAATATTAATTTTTTGTTAATCATAATAGAGGGCTGCAAATTGCTATCCTAGACCAAGTTTCATTTCTACAGAAAGGATTTGAATGAGGTTGTAGAGGACATGTTACTTTTTAATATTTATATCCTTTCTTTATTATTTTTACAAATAACTCAAGACAGCAGACATATCCAGTACAACTTTCTCCTCCTAAGTTACTCACAAAGGCAACCCTATGAGAGAGAAGGAACAGCCGGCTTTCATGGCTAAGGCAGGACTAGAACTCATGGTCTCTCACTTTCTGGCCCAGTGTTTTAATCACTGACTTACATGGCTTACATCACGACTTGTTCGGTTTACACATTGTACTAAATTATAATACATGAGTTGCAAGCCACTATTTCCTGGATTCGCACAATGCGCTAACTACTACCAGAAACCAAAACAACAATATGGCTTAGCAAGATGTGTGAGTCTGTTGATGATTTGGGAGTCATCACTTTTAGTTGAATCTTTGAGGTACAGTTAGCACCTTTGTAATAGTTAGGTATTCTGGTTTTGGCTTGTGGTGCCATTATTAAATGAACATAAACAATCACATCAAAAGACCATTCCTGAGTTCTTATGGGGTAAATCTTAATAAGCATTATTACTTCATTCTAAATAAGCTTCATTAATCCTTGGGATTTTTTTTGCTGCTTTTAAACTTTTAACCCCTATGCTTTCAAGTTATAATAATAATACAGTATAAGAAACTGCTGAATTACACAAATGGACTCCTGCGGTTTTCTCAAGAAGGAGAATATATTATCTTGATAACATGTGGCCCCTTTTAGGTCTTATCACATCTAATCCATAATGCACTGAAAATCTGTCAGTGCATTAGCCCAAAGGGAGGAGACAGATGACTAATGAATGCCCTTGGAAAGATTACTCAAGAAAAAGAAAAAGAGAGAAAAAGAGTAAAGCATGTTAGGTTTACCTCTCAGCACCACCTACTGGTTGTCCTATAGAGCCGTGTGTCATTTAAAATCAGATAAGGGAAAGTGAAATCGAAGACACCAAAAGAAGTGAGAGAAAGAAAATAAAGTTGAATGGATGGATAATAAGTAATAACAGTTTTAGAAAGTGCCATGTTGTTGGTGGTGATAAGAACTAAACTTACAACATGGGGCTACCCTGTTTCAAGTCCACCATCAGCCACCTAAGCTTACTGGAGGGCTTCTGGATCGATCGCTCTATCATTTCTGTTTTTAAGTTACTTTAACACAATAGCAAATGAGACTTACTGTTAGGTTCTCTTCTGCCCTAATCTGGTGTTCTCCAAGTGACTTGGATTCCAACTCCCATGATTCCTGTCAATATGGTGTTGTTCGAGAGCCATTGTAGTGAACTCTGACCTTGTGGAACAAATAGGCCTGAATGGAAACAACACTTTTTATGGAAAGTGGCACCGGGCCTGACGTAGCACTCAAGTGCAAAGCAAGGAGCGAGGCAGCTCGATAAAGCCAATAAACATTGCGTCTGTTGTAGCTATTGTAAATATTGTAAGTTGATATTTAATGGACCAGTTTATAAAGAAAAACAAACATAAAAATTGAAATCTGGTATCTCTGGAGGACAGCAGGTTGGGAAAATCCATGACGCTATAGCTAGCACTGACTTTTTATGGCTTCACAAGTAGCCCAAGGGTTGGCTTGTCTGAGGCAGAGCAGTAAATGCCATTGTCATGATGGTATAACACTCAAGGACAGACAAGTCACCTGTGCTGTTGAAGCAGAAAGTCTCATATGCCTTATAGGCCCTTCCTGTTTTCTTGGCAATACTGTATGCATTTTCATTTCCATAATATTCTCTAATCCATCTTTTCATTGCATACACATTCCTCAATAGGATAATGATGACCACAATGACAGATATGATACCTTCCTGCTCTTTTGTGGTATTCCAGGTCTGCCTAAGGCAGCTGCCCTAATAAGACTGCTGCCATGTTACTTCATAAATATCTGCCACATTGGAGCCCTTGAAACAATCTTTCTTTCTTTCTTTCTTTCTTTCTTTCTTTCTTTCTTTCTTTCTTTCTTTCTTTCTTTCTTTCTTTCTTTCTCTTTCTTTCTTTCTCTCTCTCTCCTTCCTTCCTTCCTTCCTTCCTTCCTTCCTTCCTTCCTTCCTTCCTTCCTTCCTTCCTTCCTTCCTCAAGGTGCTGAACACACGCAATACTCCTTCGTTCCCCTATTTTTCCTACCACCACAACCGTGTGAGGTGAGCTGGGCTGGAAAGAGGGGGACTGGCCCAAGTATATCATGGCTAAGGCAGGACTTGAACCCAATGTTTACCACTTTCTAGCTTTAACCACTAGACCAGTGGTTCTCAACCTGTGGGTCGGGACCCCATTTGGGGTCGAACGACCATTTCACGGGAGTCGCCAAACAATGCAGTCCGCCATTTTCCCCCCTTTTCCTTAGCTTGCTACTCCCTTTTATTCTATTGGCTTTTGAAAGCCAATAGAATAGACTCTCTTGAATAGAGTCTAATTCTATTGGCTTTCAAAGCCAATAGGAATTGTCCAGGCTGTCTCTGCCCTGCTGAGCCCGCCAAAAGTCCCATTCTGCAAACGGTGCTGCACCAGTTGAGTAGTCCTCGACTTACGACCGGTTGAATAGTCCTCCTTACAACCAGTTGGGGGTCACGGCATTAAAAAGGTTGAGAACCACTGCACTAGACCAAACTGACTCTCTGTTGCTGGCTCTCTATATAGTGGGAAACAATATCTGGAAATCCATAGCTTTCAAATTTCCTCAGGGCAAAATAGATTTTGTTTTTCTCAGTCAAGATAGGCAAATTTGGAGGCTAAGGATCAAGGCCACCACAATCTTTAGCCTGAGCACAAAATCAGAAAGAAAAACCATGTTGAGCTGTTTGAAATGTAGATGGATAGATATCATTCTAGTAAAAGGATAGATAAATAAAAATGATAATTATTTCTTTCTTGTATTTATTTGTACTTTATTTTGTAGGCAGCAACTTGAGACTGAGTTCAGTTATATTACCTGGTTCAATTATATTACGTGTCCTATGCTATAAGTTCCATTTCTTCTTTTCAAATGGTTCAAGAGTTTATACAAAGAGTGTATCTTGATTTTCCAGTTGTATCAAGAAGATTTAATTTCTGTTTGACAAAGAGACATTCCAGGGCAAGCCCCAGCTTTTCATTGGAAGTGGTCTTATTTTCATCTCTGCCCATGAGAGAAACAAAAATGATAGATTTCATTGGGCCAACTGCTTGTTTTGTATAATAAAGTTAGAAGCATGCATTTTATGGATTCTTTCAGGAATTTTATTCAAAGCACCAAATAAAGAGAACAAATTCTTATGCAACTCCTGCTTAGTTTTTTTTTTTTTTTTACAATAATGTGACTGGGCTGCAGTACTGATTTTATATTCTAACTATAAGAGCACCAATCCAGTTTTTTTAACATAATCTGTCCACAGTTTTGATATTATATATAATTCACTGTTTCTTGATCTAATCTACTGTGTATGGTTGACAGTAGATTGCATGGATTTCTTTTTTTTCAAGGTTCATCAAAGTGAAAACTCATGAGGTGCAATTCTAAATTGTTTGTAACAGATTGATAGGATGGAAATTCAGGTGATGTAGAAATGCTGACAGAATTCTTTCAAGGGGTGACATGGTAGCAGTGTTCCAATATCTAAGGGGCTGCCACAAAGAAGGGGTCAACCTATACTCCAGAGCACCTGAAGGCAGGACAAGTAACAATGAATGGAAATTAATCAAGGAAAGAAGCAATCTAGAACTAAGGAGAAATTTCCTGTCAATGAGAACAATCAGTGGAACAGCTTGTCTTCAGAGGTTGTGAGTGCTCCATCATTGGAGGTTTTTAAGAAGAGATTGGACAACCATTTGGTATAGGGTTTGCTGCCTGAGCAGGGGGTTGGACTAGAACAGAGGTCCCCAACCCCCGGTCCGTGGATCAGTACCGGGCCGTGGCATGCCAGCAACCAGTCTGCACAAACAAGCAAAGCCCCATCTGCAGGATGCAAGCAACACACAAAACCATGCACCCTCCGGTCCATGGAAAAACCTCTCTCCACGGAACTGGTCCCTGGTGCCCAAAAGATTGGGGACCTCTGGACTAGAAGACCTCCAAGGTCCCTTCCAACTCTGTTATTCTATTATTCTGTTATTCCAGGAGTATTCAGATCTGGAGAAAATGTAAATTTTTGATTTAAATCAGCGGTTCTCAACCTATGGGTCGTGACCCCATGTGGGGTCGATCGACCATTTCACGGGGGTCGCCAAGCAAGACTGTCCGCCATTTTTTCCCCCTTTTCCAGTGGGTGCCTTACCTCCCTTGGGCTGAGCCAGCTGGTGGCCCAGCCGGTGGTTGGCCTGCTCCGTCTCTGCCACTTGCCAGCTACGCCTTGGCCGGCGCAGGGGGCGGCACCATG
Organism: Crotalus tigris; assembly: GCF_016545835.1. NCBI lineage: Eukaryota > Metazoa > Chordata > Lepidosauria > Squamata > Viperidae > Crotalus > Crotalus tigris. The sequence continues at coordinate 117,950 of NW_024096462.1, read as the reverse complement.
CATGCGCGGTGCTCCCGGGCAGGGAAAGTCCTTGACTTACGACTGGTTGGGTAGTCCCCGACTTATGACTGGTTTAGTCCTCGGCTTACGACCAGTTTAGTCCTCGACTTACGACCAGTTGGGGGTCACGGAATTAAAAAGGTTGAAAACCACTGATTTAAATGATCTTGACATGTTATTTAATAAGCACCAAAACTGTTGCTCAAAAGATTCAAACTAAAAATAAATATAATTTCTATATTTTCTGCTTAGAATTTTGTAATAAAAACTGTCACCTCATGGAAAACTTATTTTTTATTATACTCCTCTCTGTGTAAGAATAACCCCAATTTGTCTTCAATTTTTAAATCAATGTTTTCCCACACTCACGCTAACCTACTTTTTGTTTCTCTGCATGTTTCTAATTTAGTCTCTTCTGCTTCCTCACATATTACGTGAAGGCAGCTAACATGACTACTAAGTAGGCCGGATGCGAATATGCTTTGGAGCTCAGTTTACACATCCTTTTTAAAATAATAATAATTATTATTATTCTAGATAATCCTCTTTGTCATTACTTATGACAAGTCTCACATTAGAAAGGATTTTCCCCAGGAGCTAAAAGAAATAAATAGCATTAGGGAGTGATGAGTACTTCTGCCAAGCCATTTTTAACCTCATGTTAATTTGAATTTATTTTATATCAACAAAATGGATTTCTCCTGAATCTCCTAATTTAAAAAGAAGAAAAAAAAATCTTCAAATAGCAGAATTTTTTCATTTCTGCTACAGGTAAACAGCACAGGTAGTTCTTGACTTATATTCATTTGTTTAGTGACTGTTTGAAGCTACAATGGCACTGAAAAAAGTGACTTATGACCGTTTTTCATATCTATGTCCATTGCAGTATCCCCGTGGTCACATGATCAAAATTTGGATGCTTGGCTAGTTCAAATTTATGACAGTTGCAGTCTCCCAGGGTCATGTGATCACCTTTTGCAACCTCCCCTTACCAGGGCTGGGAAACCTTGGCTCTTTTATGACTCGTGGACTTCAACTTCCAGAATTCCTGAGCCCGCCATGCTGGGAGTTGAAGTCCCTGTGTCATAAAAGAATCAAGGTTGCCTACCCCTGCCTTAGTCAATGGGGAAGCCAGATTCACTTTTCAGCTGTGTTACTAATTGCAGTGATTCACTTAACAACTGTGGCAAGGCAGGTCGAAAAATGGGGCAAAACTCACTTAACAACTGTCTCACTTAGCAACATAAATTTTGGATTCAATTGTGGTCATAAGTCAAGGACATAAGTCGATGTCAATATCATCTTGACTTGAGAATATAGCAGTCCAATTCTTCCATTTGGCTGTTAAAGTTTTGCATATCTGTTGCATTTTTATTTCTGAGGAAGTGGTGGGATTTTTCTGCCTTGTCTGCCAAAATATCTTTGAAAATAGGAACTCAGAGTTGAGGGATGGGGGAGGGGTTGAGCAATGACCATTGGAGAGTTAGAGCTAGACAACTTGTGCTCCTTTCCCAGCAAGGGATTTAGAACCAGCCAACTTATTTTGCCATATTTTGCATTATTTACACATGATGGTACATTCTCAATTCATTATCTCCCCCACAATGGCAGTCCAAGTAAATTAATAAAGAGGTTCAATAATTAATAATTTTTTACTACCGTTCCCGAAATTCACATTGCTCATTAGTAGAGCCGGTCCTGAACATTCACTGAGTCAGAGATTTTGAGTTCTGATGGTAGGGTATTTTATCATTTATTTTTTATTTATTACATTTATAGTTGAGAGGGGCATAATAACTTAGCAGTTGAGATGCTGGAAAGCTGACAGCCCAGGTTTGAGACCTGAGCGTCGCAGGATGGGGTGAGCTACTATTACAGTGGTGGCGAACCTATGACACACGTGCCAGAGGCGGCACTCAGAGCCCTCTCTGTGGGCACGTGTGCTGTGCCCTGGAGATGGCGAGGGACTGGCCCCCGCTGCCCTGGCCCCGCCCACCCAGTCTGCCATGACCACTGTGGCCACACCCACCCGGCACCTGGTGATAAATAAGTGGGTTTTGGGTTGCAATTTGGGCATTGGGTCTCTAAAATGTTCGCCATCACTGTCCTATTATTTGCCCCAGCTCCTCCCCATGAAGTTCAAAAGCATGCAAATGCAAGTAAATTAATGGGTACCATTTCGGTAAGAAGGTAACAGTGTTCCATGTGCCTCGGCATATAATTATATTGGTCACATGACCACAAAAATGTCTTTGGACAATGCTGGCATCCTTGGCTAAGAAAGGAAGATGACCACTTCCCTCTAGAATTGGATACAACCGGATAGTCATACATTTACCTGATTCCATCATAATTCAGAACAGTGCATATCATGAAAGAATTCAAATAGAATATGAAGTACTTTTTATTTGATAATAACCAACAGACTACTGGTAAATGATGCTGCTCACTAAGCATCAGTGTTAAGTAAGCACGTGCCAGTCTGTTCTCAACCAGCTGCATTTTTGAGTGATCTTCAAGGGCAGCCCAATGTAGAGTGCATTGAAATAGTTCAAACATATGGTGATTGAGGACTGAAGTACTGTTGTCCCAATGCAATACAGGTATCCTTGTTTAATGACCATTCGGTGACCATTTGATGTTACGATGGTCTGAATGAATGGCATTTAGGACCTGTCCTCAAAGTTATGGCTGTTGCAGCACCCCTGAAGTCACATGGTCAAAACTGAAGGCTGATCTAGCAACTTCATGCAGATATTTTTATCTCATTTATTAATTCACTTAAGCATCATCCCCTCAATGACTCAGTTCAATTCAATTTCAATAAAATTCAGGGGAAAGTTAAAATACATTTATTAAACAGCCTAACTAATATCTATAAGTGAGATCCAGGATACAGCCTATATTAAATTATAGCAAAACACTAAAATTATATTAAACATGATAATTTAGATAATATCTAAAATTACAACAAAGTACAGTATCTCAAGCTATCAATATCAACAAAGTAATAAAATCTAAAATTTAAGTGAATTATAGTTACAAAGAATGCCTTGCAGGATCTTGGCCCATCAAAATTCAACGGATCTCCTGTGTTGCTGAACAAAACCTAGCTACATGCATCTAATTGAAACAGGTCACAACATAAAAACAAAGCAACAATATACAGTTTTCTAAAGCATATAACAGTAACAAGATCGCAAATCCAGTTAACAATGCAAACATGTCAAACACCCTATCCAACACCTGGGAGAAAAGCCAAATTTTTAAGGCCTTCTGGAATGCCACCAGAGTAGGAATCAGCTATATCTTAGGGCATGGGACTCATTCTAGGGTGCAGCCACCATAATAGAGAAGGCAGGTGTCCTGTGTCCTGATATTTGGCCCTGCTTAATTGAAGGAGCTTGGAACAGACTGATCTTGTTGGATTGAATTGGCCAGAAAGAGACCACAGGAAACAGGCTGTCCAAGCAATCAAGCCCTGTTCCATGTAGGGCTTTATAAGTCATAATCAGCCTCTTGAATTGCATGCAGATGCAAACTGAGTGCAGCTCAGGAAGAACAGGTGTAACACAGGTATACTGAGGCATGCCTATCACTGCCCACACCATTGCATTCTGGACCAGTTGAAGCTTCCAAACAATCTTCAAGGGCAGCTCCAGGTAGAGTACATTGCAGTCATTGACTGTTATGTTAAATAGGAGCTGTGGAAGTGTGGAGCTCTAGGGCACACCATGTTTCAGGGGTTCCTGGTTCAGTCTTTTCCTAGCCAACACTCATTGATTATCATCATCATCATCATCATCATCATCATCATCATCATCAATCTCCATTGTTCATCTTTTGAATAGAAAGGAGGCAGAACAGCCTTCAAAGGAAGAAAAGCCCATCAAATATAATATCTTTAGTGGAAAGCTATGCCCTTTAGAAAGCTGCTGAATTGCTACTCACAACAGCCTTAACTAGCCTGGCCAGAAAAGAAGCACAGATTTCTCTGTCTATGCTTATGAACTAAGATATTTAAGGGGCGAAATTGTCAGTAAAAAAATGAATAAAGGACAACTTGCCTATTAAAGGTCATTTTATTGATGCATGGTTTATTTTCAACACTTCATAAACTGCTTTATCTTAAAATAATCCCTAAGCAACACCAAAAAATAATTATATATTTTGGAATTGATTCTAGCTTATCAGACATGGTGTCGATCAAAGAATCCTGGGAGCCAAGCCATTATGTAACTGCCAACTCCTTACAAACTAACTATAATTCTCCAGGTTCTTTGGGATAAAGAAAAATAGTTGTAAAGCAATTCCACTGGCAAAGAGGTGCTGACTGGGAGATTAGGGAGGGAAGCAAAACATGGGGAGACTCTGAACAATGTCTAGATAAGCTTAAATAAATGGGGGTGGCAGAGCCAAGTGAGAGAAGGTGGTGCTGAGAATGCACTTGATCTGACAAGGAAACTTTCTGATGGTTCCATGAATCCAGTCCAGACAGCTGAGAAACTGAGTCCAACTTCCATGTCAGCCAAGGGGCAAGGAGAGAAGGGAAGGAGAGGGCCTGGTCTTCAAAGTTTGCTTTCTTACTCAAGGGATATTTGTGCTGCTTCCTATCGGCAGGGGGATGGGTAAGTCTCAAATATCTGCAGTGATAGAAGTAAAGTCTTCATCCTGGTTCATCCAAGCCGGGAATAAATAAGCAAACATGGCGACTGCTTTGGGAAGAAGGTTACAGTTTATTGCAGAAAGATGGTTCTTCAGGAAAGTGCAGAGGAGAGAGAAGGAGAGAACACATGGGGCAGTAGGCTTTTATACCCCCTCTAGCCTTGTTTGGAATAGTTTCCTGTTCCTGTGGCATGAACCTTGAGGCTGTTTCTGAGTGTTTGTCTAGGCCTTGATATCTGTGGTTTAATCCTATTATCATATCCTGCTTCCCAGGTGATGGGGCTAATGACTCCTAGAGTTTGGGTGGGGTATGCAGATCTTCTCTTTTGTCTTCTTGATTGCTCTGGCTCCAACTTTCTGATAGTTTTACATCTGCATTTGTATAGGGCTAAAGTCTTGCTTGGGGCAGAGAGATAGATTTGGGGCCAGGTTTGGTTTTAAAAAGTCCTTTTGAGGAAAAATATATTTTTCTGCCCTTTTTAATATTTCTTTCTCTGGGCTAACTTCCCTCAGCAGTAAAATACACACATTTTCATTCTTTGTATGTGCTGAGAGTTTAAGTTTGTTTGTTCCCCCAAGAAATTGACTAGACGGTTCTTTGGTCTTACTGGATGGGAATTACGCCAATGATATGCTTATCTATCTGGATAACCTCAAATTGGGGAAGGATGGTGTACTATTTATGAACCCTCAAAACTAAATTATTACCGAACTGTATCAACCTGATTGGTATAATCGCCCTGAAGCTCTTTTGTGAAACATCGTCAGCTATATAGAGGTAGTCCTAAACTTACATATAAGCTGGGTTGACCAGAAATGAGGAGGTAATATGCCGCCTGGGAAAGCCAAGGGAAATCATCAAAACAATTAAAAAATGAAAGTTAGAACATTTTGGTCATGTGATGCGACACCCAGAAAAATACAGCATACTCCATTTAATCCTCCAGGGAAAGACTGAAGGCAAACGAGGTCCAGGCAGAAGAAGAACATCATGGCTTCAAAATCTAAGGGACTGATTTGGACAAAACTCAGCAGCACTTTTTCGTGTGGCTACTGATAAAAACAGGATCGCCAATGTGATTGCCAACGTCCGATATTGGATATGGCACAAGAAGAAGAAATCCTAAACTTGCATTCATTTAGTGATTGTTCAAAGTTACAACAGCACTGGAAAAAAGTGACATGACTGTTTTTCACATTTATGACCTTTGCAAGCATCCCCATGGTCAGTGATCAAAATTTGAATGCTTGGCAACTGGTTCATATTTATGACAGTTGCAGTGTCCCAGGGTCATGTGATTATCCTTTGCAATCTTCTAGCAAGCAGAGTCAATGGGGAAGCAAAATTCACTTAACAACCCAGTTACTAACTTAACCACTGCAGCAGTTCACTTAAGAAGTGTGCCAAGAAAGGGGGTGAAACTCACTTAACAAATGTCTTGCCTAATATAAGACCTGGCCTTATATTAATTTTTGCTCCAAAAGATGCATTAGGGCTTATTTTCCAATTAGGTCTTATTTTGGGGAAAATACGGTACTAAATGCGTCCATCTGGATGATGATGTTCTTAACTGGGGCTTATTTTTGGGGTGGGACTTATTTTACAAGCATCCTGGAAAACCATGCTAGGGCTTATTTTCCAGTTGGGTCTTTTTTCGGGAAAACACAGTAATTTCTTACAATCATGATTAAATACAGGCTTTGGAGTTTACATCAGCAAGCTTTCTCTTTCTTCCCTATTTTGCTTGGGTGAACATGGTGGTATCCGTGGGTATCCACATGGTATTGGACACTTTCCTTGGTATCTATTTATCTGAAATTGTGGACTCGATATGTGGTTTGAAAAAGCAAGGCAAGGTATAATAAGAGATAAATATGCACTTTCTGAATGTGTAACATAAGCCTTGACAAATAAAAATTGTGGAACAGACTATCTTGCCTTACCTGCCCCAGATGGTGGTGTAGCTCTCCAAAACTTCAGGAGCTGAATTCTTTCTCAGCTTTCCTTCCTGAGATAATTTTAATGTGAAATACTAGAACTGGTCTTGGAGCCCTCCGTATATAAAGCATGTGAACTATCACCAACTTTAGGGTGCTGTTCCATGGGGTTGATACCATTTTCACTTGGAGAACTTAAGCCCATGATTAAATTGCCTTTGAACTCAGTTGGATGGACACATGATTAATTTGGGGCAGATTGCACCTGTTGCAATGCTTGATCAAGGCAGGATATAGTATTTCCACAGGGACATAAATATCAAATTAAAAGGAATTGAATTGGGTGTGAATGTTGAGCCAAGGTTGTTTGCAACAGTATCCAGGACATTAATCTTCACATACTTTTGCACATGCCCAACCCATCCTGGTTATGCTGTAACCTAACACACCAAATGCTAAGCTTCTTGCAGGGTACTGTTTTGAATGACTACGGCTGACCTAGGTCATTTTCAGGTCAGCCAGCCTCCTGAGGTTTATATTCTCACTTGGTGTTTTGTTTTTAAGTTTATCCTTTGACTTACTCCTAATTTTGGAGGGGATAATAATACAAACTTAGTGAAGTATAGTGTACTTTCCTGTTGCCAAAATTAGCTTGTCAGGGCCTGAGACCACTAGGAATAGCTATGTAATCTTAAAGAATTCCAGAAACAGTCCACATTCTACATGACTTGTTTGAAAGGATTCGTATTAATTCCATAGACTTTTATGAATGGTGGAAAAGCTAAGAATGACTGAAGCTTCTGTTTTGATTATTGTATTGAGTAATGCATTTGTAGTGGAGCATCTCCAGGTTTGCAGACATCAATGCATGAAGGGAAATATGCAATGGAGTACTGCAACGCTCTGTCTTAGGCCCAGTACTCTTCAATATCTTCATCAATGATTTAGATGCGGGGATAGAAGGGAATTTAACAAATTTGCAGATGACACCAAGCTGGCAGGAATGACCAACACTCCAGAAGATAGGCTCAAGATACAGAAGGATCTTGATAGACTTGAATACTGGGCCCTAGCTAACAAATGAAATTCAATGGTGAGAAAAGTAAGGTTCTGTATGTAGGCAAGAAAAAATAAATACACAGGTATAGAATAGGTCAATAGTACTAATTGCGAGAGGGATCTTGGAGTCCTAGTAGACAGTCATTTAAATATGAGCCAGCAGTGTGCTGTAGCTGCCAAAAAAGCCAATACAGTCCTAGGCTTCATTAACAGGGGGATAGAATCAAGATAATGTGAACTGTTAGAAATACTTTATAATGCCTTGACAAGATCACACTTGGAATACTGCATCCAGTTTTGTTCACCATGATATAAAAAAGATGTTGAGATGCTAGAAAAAGTGCAGAGAAGAGCAACAAAGATGATTAGGGGACTGGGGCTAAAACATATGAGGAACAGTTGCTGGAATTGGGTATGTCTAGTTTAACGAAAAGAAAGATTAAGGATGACATGATAGCAGCAATGTTCCAATATCTAAGGGGCTGCCATATGGAACGGGGAGGATCAAGAGATTCTCCAAAGTACCAGAAGGCAAGACAAGAAGCAATGGATAGAAACTAAGAGAGAAGCAACCTAGAACTAAGAAGAAATTTCCTGACAGTTAGAACAATTAATCAGTGGAATGACTTGACTCCAGAAGTTGTAGGTATGAATATGTATGAACAGGATAGTCCTATCCTCCAACATGCAAAGAATGGGGCAACGTGTTTTCTGAAGTTTATAAGAACAGTTGGAAGAGACCTTGGAGGTGTTCTAATCCAACCCCCTGCTCAGGCAGGAAACTCTATACCATTTCAGACAAATGTTGTCCAATCTCTTCTTTAAAAACTTCAGAAAACACATTGCCTCATTGTTTGCATGTTGGAGGACAGAACTATCATGTTCATACCAATTTTTTGGCTTCTTGCCATTGCCCCACTATTGTGAGGATTTAAGTTTTAAATATATCCAGCATAGGGTCTCCATACAACAAGATCTCAGATAACTAAACCTGGATGTTATTGCCATTGTATAGATCCAACTGGAAATCCTGTTCTTATGTGTGTACCATCTGAATTTTGAAAACTGGACATCACTCTCACTCTTGTTAGATACTGTTTATACTGTACAATCAAGGTAGTCCAGAGAGATTTTACCTTCTCTTCACAAGCCACCATGCAAAATAACAGGCTATTGATACAATTTACTTGTATTTATTGAGATTTTTCCCAGAGAATAAAAGACATTGAAAGAAGAGAAAATCAGAAAAGTACAAGAAATGAAAAAGAAAGAAATTAAAGTTAAAAGAACGCATACGGGACTGCCAACCTTTTTTTTAAACAGATAATTACAATTTTACTTTCTTCCCTGTTAGATATTATACAGACTCCTTCAGCCCCTCATTTTATCCATATCTTTTTAATCTTCACATCCATAAATCGTTGTGTCTTTCCCTTCTTCTTTCAGCAAAAAGTCCATATAAGGTTTCCAGTCTTTCAAAAAAGAGCTTTAATTGTTTTTTTCTCTGACCAAACTTTTGCCATTTTGCAAATTAAAACACTCCTTCTTAAATGTGGTGTCCTGAATTGGAGATAATGAAGGAGGTGGATGCCAAGCAACACAGCGTAAAGCAAAAATATTACATCCTGTGATTTAGAAATGGATGCAGTTTGAAATTGAATTCTCCTGTTTTGCAACTCATCTGTTGCTAACTCATCTGTTAGTCCACTTTTTAGCAATACTATTAACCTAGCCAGATATTTCCCATCCTATACCTTTCTATTTCTTCAGCAACATTTATTTTTTATTTGAAAAATGTCAGTCTGTCATTTTCAGCTCTTTTCACTAATTTATCAAATTGTTCTGAATGGTGGTGGTGCAATAGTTAGAATGCAGTATTGCAGGCTAATTCTGCCAACTGCCCCCAGTTCAATTCTCAATCGACTCAAGGTTGACTCAACCTTCCATCTTTCCCAGGTTGGTAAAATGAGGTGCTAGATTGTTGGGAGCAATATGCTGACTCTGCAAACTGCTTAGAGAGGGCTGTAAAGCACTGTGAAGCAGTATATAAGTTTAAGTGCTATTGCTATTGCTATTTTGCCTTCATAGGAATTAACTGTCTTTCAGGGGTTTCCTGAAAGCTAAAAACCTGGATGTAGTACATCTAGATTCTTCCTGGAAAGCCAAATCCATTTCTTCTTCTTGTATGTTGCTTGTAGTTCTGTTCCAGCATCCTAGAAAACTGATGGAGAGGTGAATATAAAGATCGAGAGTTAGTTTCCACTTAATTCTTAGGAAATGATTGCTGGCTCTTTCTGCCTGCCAAGTACAGGCCATAAACCTGTCCGCCAACATCCTTTCGTCTTGATTTACCTGTTCTTGAAAAGTTGCACACTTTAAATTCCCAGCCAAGACTTGTTCTTGTCATGTATTTCCAGTCGCTCTGCCGAACGTGTCAATGAGTTGAGTGGCAGAACTAAAATTCATCAAACAGTGTTTGCTTAAGCTGACATTAGGGGATCCTCTTCAACTCTTTCTTGATCACCATTAGCAACTTTTCTCTCTCCTCATGACAGTGCTCACAAAAAAATCAACATTTTGGGGGAGCGAGTGTCTACAAGAAAGCCTTCTAAGTAAATTAAGACTTAAATTTCAGAGGTTTGCTTTTTCTTAGACTGCACAAGCCCTGAAAATGAGCCTGAAGCAATGTGTTAAATCTTGCAATAAGCTTCTGTGCAAGGCTGGGAAAAAAAGTTTCTGCTGCTTAAAGAATTATTCAATTTAATGTGACTCTTAAAGCAGTAGCTCCTTTTTTCCAGGCTTGTACAGAAAAAAAAGTTTGGTTGTTTTAATGAATAGCAGGTGGGTGTTGCACTCATGTGAGGTCTGAAGCAATCTTTCCTGGTTGTTGTCTAAATGTAAACAGCTGTAATTTCAACAACTTTCAGCAGGGAGACATGCCAATCCTCTTTTTTTGTTAGAAAGTTTCTCAGTACTACAATTATTTTCTTAGAACAGGGGTAGGCAACCTTGGGTCTTTTATGACTCATGGACTTCAACTCCCAGAATTCCTGACTCAGGAATTCTGGGAGTTGAAGTCTATGAGTCATAAAAGAGCCGAGGTTGCCTACCCCTGTCTTAGAGGGTTTCTACTTTGTGGTAACCTTATTCGAGCTAGCTGATCCCAAACAAAAAGCATTATCCCAAACACTGCAGCTTCCCTGTCCTAATGTTGGGGTGCCCATCAAATCTGCTCTATCAGGCCATTGGCTAGGGCAGGGAATTCTACCTTACAACTGAGGGCACATCTTGCCATTCTTTTCATTTATATATTTATTTAATCAATTTCTATAGCCACCATCTCAGCCAAGTGACTTTTTGTACTCCGTAATCCCACAAAAGTGCTTTGAAGACAATCCGTGATTGCAGGCTTAGGGTAACATTTTTTAGCACAAAACATTCAGCTGAAACTATTTATGGCTTAATATTTGTGTTTTATTTAATGAAACACGGACTCTCCAAAGACACATTGTGTGATTTTTTTTTTCTGAAGAACATCATATGACCATTAATATAATATTATGCTTTGGAACTTTTGAACATTGTGCTTGGCAGTCCCTGAACTTTTGAATAGGCCATTTGGGAATACCCTGATAGTTTAAAGAGATGTCTCAGTGTCCTAATTGTTTTATTTATATTCTACCTGTACAGCCAAATGATGCAACCTCATCATTTCCCCTACAATATGAATGAAAGAAGTGTAGTTTCTCAATCAGCTTTCAATCTGGTGTCTTGAAGATATGTAGGGGCTACACCTCCAGTCAGCCATATGGACTGGGTGTTCTGGGAGTTGTAGTCCAACCCATCTAAAGGACAGCAAGTTGGGAAAGGCACTTTATGATGGATAGGCCTGTTGGAATAAATTAGTGATTACCCGAGTGGTATTCAGGTAATCATCTATGGAGGTTGTCAGTCATCCAGGTCATGGTTGTCCCAAAGATGCTTTTTCATGAGGCAACTGGACTTTCTTGTTTTTCTTTGAAGTTGTTTCGCTTCTTATCCAAGAAGCTTCTTCAGCTTCCATTCCCCACCATCCAGTCAGAGCTGAAGAAACTTCTTGGATGAGAAGCGAAATGTCTTCAAAGAAAAACAAGAAAGTCCAGTTGCCTTGTGAAAAAGCATCTTTGGGATATTCAGGTAGCCCTTGACTTATGACCACAACCAAGTGCAAAATTTCCTTTGCTAAGCAAGGAAATTGTTAAGTGAGTTTTTGTCCCATTTTACAACCTTTTTTGCCACGATTGTTAAGCACATCACTGCAGTTGTTAAGTGAATCATGTGGTCATTAAATGAATTTGGCTCCCCCCTCCCCCCCGTTGACTTTGTTAGTGAGAAGCTGATTGGGAAGATTACAAATGGTGATCACATGACCCAGGGGATAATGCAACTGTCATAAATGCATGCCAGTTGCCAAGCATCCAAATTTTGAACATGTGACCATGGGGATGCTGCAATGGTCATAAGTGTAAAAACCAACCATGTCACTTTTTTTCAGCGCTGTTATAGCTTCAAACAGTCACTAAATGAATGGCTGTAAGTTGAAGGCTACCTGTATGCATTTTAAAAGATGGGTTTCCCTTGTGTTGAACTGTTGCTGGGGGAAGTCAAAACAAGCTTTTTCTTCTTCTTTTTTTGCAACCCGGGGCATTTTACATTCTTCTTCTGCCCCTTGGCTCCTGGCTCACATTCAAGAAGAGGCCTCAGCCCTGAATAGTCTCTGTATCATCTTCTTCAGACAATCATTGTCTGATTGTGCAGCCTTAAGGATCCTGGACTCCTACGCCCAGTTGTACATGCTGCCTCTTTTGTTTCCTTTGTGTGGATTGCAGGGGTGTCTCTCTCTGTTTGATTTGGCATTCCACAGAGGCTCACTTGGAATTAACGGCCTCTTAACAAAGTGCCTTGATAGTTGCCAGCAAATATACTCAAAGAGGAGAAGATTATTTATCATTCATATGATTCCCTCTCCTCTCTCTCCTGGACATGCTCCTCTCCTGCTGTCCTTGCCTCTTCCTCCCCTCCTTTAAGTCACAAAAAAATGAAGAAATATCAAATTTAGATCTTGGAATAACTCAAAAAAAGGAGTGGTCTCCCCTGGCATCTGGTAACAACTTCCAGATGAGTAGCAGCACTATTATTTTACTATCAATATAAGGAAGTTTCTGTCCTTATATGTGTTGGTATAAACTGTTTTATGGTCTTAAAGATGCTGGCAGTCTTTATTAGTTTTTTTTCAAATTGTAAAGTAGTTTTTAGTATAAACAGATTCAATATATTTAAAATACCAGTTGTGATGGGTAGTTTTGCCCATGAAGAGTTGCCTGTAATTTTTTAGGAATAGAGGAAAGTAAAATAAAGCAAGGTATATAAGGCCTTTGACAGATCTATTGAACTTTAATCTCACCAGCTTCTCCTGTGTTTAGCTCTGCTGTCACTGAGACTTGTTTAAAAAATAAGATCAGCAGGCTTTCTTTTTTGGTGTGAGTCTCAGCTACTGAACAACAAACTAACAGAGCTGGAAGGGCCCTTGGAGGTCTTCTACTCCAATCCCCTATTCAAGCAGGAGACCCTATACCAGTAGGTTCTCAACCTGTAGTCCATAGACCCCTGGGGGGGATGTAATGTTGTCATGGGGGTCCACAAAGGCTTGAAGAAATGTTATGATTTAAATCTTGAGTTAAGTCTTGGGGGTCCATGGCCATGGTCTGTGGCCACAAAAGGTATTTAAAGGGGGTCCATGATGAAGAAAAGGTTGAGAACCACTACCCTATATCAATTCAGACAAATGGCTGTCCAGACTCTTCTTAAAAGCCTCCAGTAATGGAGGACCGTACTATAAAATAGTTCCTGTGAGTAGAAATCAAAGAGAGTCACCACGATGTAAAAAAGATGTTGAGATTCTAGAAAGAGTACAGAGAAGAGCAACAAAGATGATTAGGGGACTGGAGGCTAAAACATATGAGGAACAGTTGCTGGAATTGGGTATGTCTACTTTAATGAAGAGAAGGATGAGGGGGGACATGATAGCAGTGTTCCAATATCTCAGGGGCTGCCACAAAGAAGAGTGAGTCAAGCTATTCTCCAAAGCGCCTGAAGGCAGGACAAGAAGCAATGGGTGGAAACTAACCAAAGAGAGAAGCAACCTAGAACTAAGGAGAAACTTCCTGACAGTTAGAACAATTAACCAGTGGAACAACCTGCCTCCAGAAGCGGTGAATGCTCCAACACTGGAAGTTTTTAAGAAGAAACTAGACAGCCATTTGTCTGAAATGGTATAGGGTTTCCTGCCTGAGGAGGAGGTTGGACTAGATGACCTCCAAGATCCCTTCCAACTTTATCATTATTATTATTATTAGAGGGTTGCCTATGATGAAAATAAATCAAAAGGTAGTTTAGCATTTTACATGAAAGTTACTCATGGTTTAAGGCATAGAGTTTATGAAACCATTTACAAATTATGGACAGGCATGGCATGGCTTGGTGTACTATGTTGAAAAGAATCACAATCAACTGGGCAATGGATATTTTTATCATTGGAGTGGATGATGAACAGTAAGGAAAACTGGCACAGGATGCAATGAAGACTACTTTCTTATATTCTTAAAGGCAGTTTCAGGTAGTTCATCTGATCTAGCTGCACTTGACCCTGAAAGGTCCTTTTCCACAATGAGATGTTGGTGGCCAGGTGACCACAGAGACTGTCTGTGCTCAGCCAGTCATGAAATGTAAGAACAATAGGATGTCAAAAGAAGTAGAATGGCATGACACTGTCAGTTTCAATCTGCCCTGCCTTTAGAGTTTTCAATTGTTTTTTTTTTAAACAAATCTGTAGAGAATAAAAAAGGGCTTTGATGGACAGAAGTGTGCAACAACAAATATGTTTACCAAAAAACCCAAAAGTATTAATTAGACTTATAGTGATGTAAGTTGGTTCTTTGTTATGCCTGCTGAGAAATCTGAAGTGCATGAATGACAATACAAAGCTGTAATGAACATTGAGACAATGAGTTTTAGTCCCATCATAAGTAACCTTGGACTGGTCACTTTGTCTCAGCCCTAAGAGGCAATGGCAAAAAAAAAAAAAAAAAAAAGTTTGTTAGAAATTGCAAGGATTTCTTCTCCCACAGTGTAACAGCTAAAGGTTGGGGGCTCCACATTCATGATTAAAACTCCCCTGCAGGAAATCTTTTGGATTGTACCCAGCAGTACAATTGCTTTGGCTCCCTGAAACAAAGCCGGTTGTCTATTTTGTCCCCACATCTACACCAACAGTACAAGCATAGCCCTAACAAATATGCACACAAGATTAGAGACACCCATAAGGGGCTGCCACAAAGAAGAGGGAGGTCAAGCTATTCTCCAAAGCACCTGAAGCAGAACAAGAAGCAATGGACAGAAACTAATCAAGAGTGAAGCAACCTAGAACTAAGGAGAAATTTCCTGCCAGTTAGAACAATTAATCAGTAGGATGACTTGCTTCCAGAAGTTGTGGGTGCTCCAACACTGGAAGTTTTTAAGAAGAGTTTGGACAACCATTTTTCTGAAATGGTACCAGGTTTCCTCCAAGGTCATCTGCCAGCAATGCCTCTTTGAATTCTGTGTAGGACAAAAGGAATAAACTTTGTACAAAACAATGAATGCATACAATGATCAAAAGTTTGACCAGAACTCAAAGCTCAGACAAAATGATATCAGAGCTTTTAATCTGCTACATCGACATCTTAGGAATCAGCGAACTAAAATAGACAGGAATGGGTGAATTTAACTCAGATGAATATCAGGTATACTACTGTGGGCAAGAATCCCTCAGAAGAAATGGAGTAGCCTTCATAGTCAATAAAAGAATAGGAAAAGCAATACTGGGATACAATACCCAAAATGACAGAATGATCTCAATTCGAATCCAAGGCAAACCATTCAATATCACAATAATCCAAATCTATGCCCCAACCACTGGTGCTGAAGAGGATGAAATTGACCGATTCTATGAAGCCCTACAGCACCTTATAGAATTAACACCAAAAAATGATGTCCTTATCATCATGGGGGATTGGAATGCTAAGGTAGAAAGCCAAAAGATAACTGGAATAACAGGCAAGTTTGGCCTTGGAGTACAAAATGAAGCAGGGCACAGGCTAATAGAATTTTGTCAAGAGAATACGATGGTCATAACAAACACTCTTTTCCAACAACCCAAGAGACGGCTCTACACATGGACATCACCAGACAGTCAACATAGAAATCAGATTGACTATGTGCTCTGCAGCCAACGATGGAGAAGCTCTATACAGTCAGTAAAAACAAGACCAGGAGCTGACTGTGGCTCAGATCATGAGCTTCTCGTTACAAAATTTAGGCTTAAATTGAAAAAAGTAGGGAAAAGCACTAGGCCACTCAGGTATGAACTAAATCATATTCCTAATGAATATACAGTAGAGATGACAAATAGATTTAAGGAATTAGATCTGATAGACAGAGTGCCTGAAGAACTATGGATGGAAGTTCGCAACATTGTACAAGAGGTAGCAACTAAAACCATCCCAAAGAAAAAGAAATGCAAGAAAGCAAAATGGCTGTCTGAGGAAGCTTTGCAAATAGCTGAGGAAAGAAGGGAAGCGAAAGGCAAAGGAGAAAGAGAAAGATACACCCAATTGAATGCAGAATTCCAGAGAGTAGCTAGAAGAGATAAGAATGCCTTCTTAAATGAACAGTGCAAAGAAATAGAAGAAAACAACAGAATAGGGAGGACCAGAGATCTCTTCAAGAAAATTGGAGATATGAAGGGAACGTTTCATGCAAAGATGGGCATGATAAAGGACCAAAATGGCAGGACCTAACAGAGGCAGAAGAGATTAAGAAGAGATGGCAAAACTACACAGAAGAACTATACAAGAATGAGCTTAACATCCCAGATAACCACAATGAGATGGTCACTGACCTCGAACCAGACATCCTAGAATGTGAAGTGAAATGGGCCTTAGAAAATCTGAGCAACAACAAAGCTAGTGGAGGTGACAGTATTCCAGCTGAGCTATTCAAAATCTTAAAAGACGATGCAGTAAAAGTGCTACACTCAATTTGCCAGCAAATTTGGAAAACTCAACAGTGGCCACAGGATTGGAAAAGGTCAGTTTACATTCCAATTCCAAAGAAAGGCAATGCCAAAGAATGTTCAAACTATCGCACCATTGCACTCATTTCACATGCTAGTAAAGTTATGCTTAAAATCCTACAAGCTAGACTCCAGCAGTATGTGGATCGAGAACTACCAGAAGTACAGGCAGGATTTCGAAGAGGCAGAGGAACTAGAGATCAAATTGCCAACATACGCTGGATCATGGAGAAAGCTAGGGAGTTCCAGAAAAACATCTACTTCTGCTTCATTGACTATGCAAAAGCCTTTGATTGTGTGGATCACAACAAATTGTGGCAAGTTCTTAAAGAGATGGGAGTACCAGACCATCTCATTTGTCTCTTGAGAAACTATATGCGGGTCAAGAAGCAACAGTGAGAACTGGACACGGAACCACTGATTGGTTCAAAATTGGAAAAGGAGTCCGGCAAGGCTGTATACTGTCGCCCTGCCTATTTAACTTATATGCAGAGCACATCATGAGAAAGGCAGGGCTAGATGAAACAAAAGTTGGAATTAAGATTGCCGGGAGAAATATCAACAACCTAAGATATGCAGATGATACCACTCTAATGGCAGAAAGTGAAGAGGAACTAAAGAGCCTCTTGATGCGGGTGAAGAAGGAGAGTGCAAAAGTTGGCTTGAAACTCAACATTAAGAAAACCAAAATCATGGCATCCGGCCCTCTCAATTCCTGGCAAATAGATGGGGAAGAAATGGAGGTAGTGACAGATTTTATTTTTCTGGGCTCCAAGATCACCTCAGATGGGGACTGCAGCCAAGAAATTAAAAGACGCTTGCTCCTGGGGAGGAAAGCTATGGCAAATCTAGACAGCATACTAAAAAGCAGAGACATCACCCTGCCAACAAAAGTGCGTATAGTCCAGGCCATGGTTTTCCCAGTTGCAATGTATGGCTGTGAAAGTTGGACCATAAGAAAGGCTGAGCACCAAAGAATTGAGGCCTTTGAACTATGGTGCTGGAGAAGAGTCCTGCGAGTCCCTTGGACTGCAAGGGTTCAAACCGGTCAATCCTAGAAGAGATCAACCCCGACTGCTCTTTAGAAGGCCAGATCCTGAAGTTGAAACTCAAATACTTTGGCCACCTAATGAGAAGGAAGGACTCACTGGAGAAGGCCTAATGCTGGGAAAGATTGAAGGCAATAGAAGAAGGGGACGACAGAGAATGAGATGGCTGGATGGAGTCACTGAAGCAGTAGGTGTGAACTTAAATGGACTCCAGAAAATGGTAGAGGACAGGAAGACCTGGAGGAACATTGTCCATGGAGTCGCGATGGGTCGGACACGACTTCGCAATTAACAACAACAACAATCTGCTACAATATTCTGCTGCAGACCTGAAAGTGAGTGTTTTAGAAAAGCAGGACTATTAAGTGAGAAATTGCTGGACAACTTCAGTAGCAGGTTTCAGACAAATTCAGATGATCGTAACAAACACAATGGATTTTTAATACATTAATAGTAAGGCATTCATAATCTGTCTTACCTGTATCTGCATAATCAGTCTTTCCCCCCCGCCTCATCCCAATTTAAATCCCACCTCAGTTTAACCACACTACAGGTAGTCCTCACCTTATGACCAGTCTCTTAGCAAAAATTCAAAGTTATGACAGACTTTTCCTGGGGCTACTTACAACCTGGATTAAAGTTCCACCCTCTCATTGTCCTATGACTGAATTTTGGCTGCATTTGTTAACTGTTTACAGCATCCCGCAGTCACATGATAGCATTTCTATCTTTTGGCAAAACTGCACCCATAATGAACCATTGCTTTGTTTGATGTGATGATTTACTTAATAAGCATCACAAAAAGGATTGTAAAATCAGATTGGTCATGTGACCAACCCATTTGGTTTATTTATTTATTTAATATATATACTGCCTGTTTCACTGTCCAGTTTTTCTGTTTTACGATTCTCACAACCTATGACAGGGTCCATTATGGTCACATGTCAAGGTCTACCTATATGTATCTGTTGAAATGGACTGTAGCTCATGAAAGATGTCACTAGATTTCTTCTGATGTTTGCTCTCATAAACTAACATGATGGACCTCTAGCGAAGCAAGCCCATGGTACCTTGGTTGCCTCCAATTGGTGGCAGGTCACAGAGAGATCTTAGGTGACTCTGATTGCGTGGCTATCCTGTATGGACAAATGCTTTCCACTTCAACAATCTCTACTTATGTTCTACAGCAATGTTTCCCAAACTTGACAATTTTAAGGCATGTGGACTTCAACTCCCAGAATTCCACAGCCAGCGTTGCTGGCTGTGGAATTCTGGGAGTTGAAGTCCTCATGCCTTAAAATTGTCAAGTTTGGGAAACACTGTTCTACAGTTTTTCCAGGAATGTTCTAGTGATATTCTTGGTCTCATTCATCCCCCTTATCTGTTATCTTCACCTTATTGTATTTCCCACAGTGTTACAAGCAGAGTCATTTTTTTTAGTTCATCACCTGTTTGCATCACATGCCCAAATGTGTGTAAGTTTACTGATGACTGCCTCAAGAGTAGTCAGTCTTTATTTATTCAAGGACTGACCAGCCGTTCATGATATTCTTAGAAACCATTTCCAAATACATGATTCACAACTATTTATTTTCATTTTTTTGTTCTTTCTCAGTGTCTTGCTTTCACAGCCATAAATTTCCACTAAGAAAGTCTTTCTTTAACTATTCCTATCTTTGTTGGTAGTCTGATCCTTGATGATCTTATTTATTTATTTACTTTATATATAAAATGTCTATCTCACTCACAAAGAGGCTCTAAGGTTTAGACTCTTATCTAAGTTTATCATATCCTACCTCCTCAGGATTAATCTTTTGATGTATCTAGCATACGGTCTATTTTTAATCTATTCTTGAGCACAATAAATTCATCAAATGTGCACAGATTGGCATTACCTTTGTCTTTTTAAAATATTTAACTCTTTTCATTTTCCATTTTTACTTTTCTAATGAGCTCTTTTGAGCCTGATATATTTTCATCTGTCAAAGTATTGTCTTTTCCATATCTGAGATTTGTAACGTTTAGCCTCCAGTTTTGATTTTCTCAGCTATTTCTTCTGATAGTGCAACTTGTACTGTATCTCCTGTGCATGAACAGATATAAGGTCAATGTGCATTTTTGACCTTTCTTATTCTGAATGGTTCTGTTCCTCCAAACTTCATTCTTACGGTAGCTTCTGTTTCATTATGAAATCTTCCTCAGTAGAATAATCAGATATTTTGGTATGCTTAGGATAGATTGGGAGGCCCAAAATGTCATCCTAGAAGGTGACAGTGGCATATCTGTGACAAGCAAAAAATAAGTCCCAAGGAGATTTGACCATTACTAATACATGAATGTTATTTCTTGAGGCAGTAAAACAAAGACATTAAAAATGACGTCATGAGTTATTTCAACTTGTTGGGTTTCTATACATGCCCTTTTTTATTGGTTCATTGATTTCAGTGGAGAAAAAAACCATGGGGAAAAATATATGGCATACCAAGAGAAGATAGGTGTGTCAAATAAAGACACAAGAGACACCACAAGAGCCTTGGTGGTGCAGTAGCTAGAATGCAATATTGCAGGCAAACTCTGCTCCTGCCAGGAGTTTGATCCTGATTGGCTCAAGGTTGACTCAGCCTTCCATCTTTCCAAGGTTGATAAAAGGAGGACCCAGATTGTTGAAGGCAATATGCTGACTCTGTAAACTGCTTAGAGAGGGCTGTAAAGCATTATGAAGCTGTATATAAATCTAGGTGCTATTGCTGTTCTCCATCCAGATCTCTCAAAAATCCACCAGATAGCACCTGCAGCAAAGATTATACAATGAACTGAGGCATACTGTGACAAAGACTATGGGCTGCTATAAACAACATTACATCCAACAGTTACTAGAATCTTTCACTCTCATTTATCGGGATAAATAGGTTCAGGTGCAAACAAATAACAAGGAAAAAAAAAGAATGGATGTATTTTGTATTTTTAATTTGCAAATGCATTTTGTATATATGTAAAGGCATTTTGTATTTTTAATCCAATATATTTAGAGGGTGTCAGGCTGCAAAAAGATAATAGAGCCTGATTTTAATATATGCAGTGTTATCTGTTTCAGGAATTCTGGTTATTGACCACGATCTAGTTTTGTTTTGGCTAATAGAGTCCAGCAAAGAATTCAGGAGAACTCCTTTGCCCTTTTGGTGGTATTGCCTATCATCTAAAGAACATTTTGTGCATCTACCTATAGCAGAAGGGCAAGGTCATTTCCCTTCCTGATTCTTAATGGCTTTTCTTCTCTTCTAGGCCTCTAACCCTGGCTTTAGCAGGGAAGGTGTAATCAACATAAACCATTATGCTACCAAGAAAAGTGTGGCAGAGAGCATGCTGGACGTGGCCCTCTTTATGGCTAATGCTGCACAGCTGAAGGCAATCGTGGAACAGGGACCTTCATTCCACTATTATGTGGCTCTGATAGTTCTCATCAGTGTGTCCCTCTTCTTCCAGATGACCATTGGGATTCTCCTTATTGTGATGGGTAAGGTTATTTTTTTGCAGGCATTCAGTTTCACGGGCAGAGATGAGGACAGCTTTCCTGTTCTTTGTTTCAAACTGTGGTTGAATTGTTTGAGTCATTTATATCATTTACAAGAGTAGCTACTGCATGTGAACAGTCCCAAAATGCAAACACCAAAACTAGCTGCCAGAATTACTCAAGACCAGCCTTTTCCAATGTGGTGGCCTTGAGAAATGCTAGTGTTGCTTACTGGCTAGGGCAAGCATGTCAAACACGCGGCCTGTGGGCCAGATGTGGCCTGCACAGGCCACGCCCATCGTGGCCCTGTAAAGGCAAAAGAAGTCCTGATACATAAGGTGACCAAACGTCCTCCTTTAGGGAGGACAGTCCTCCTTTTGTAAGTTCTATCCTCCCTCGAAAAGTGTCCTCCTACATGTTCTCCTTTTTAATATTTGAAGACTAATCTGCAGGGCTTTTTTTTTCTCATAGAACGCTCAGAACAGTGTTCCGGCACCTTTTTTAATGGTTTTTTTTTCAACTTTTGCATGAGCTGTGCTACTCCCCCTATTGGCTTTCAAAAGCCAATAGGAATTGCTGCTGAGAATGCCAAAAACCCAACCGACAAACTTTGCACATGCAAGTTGTCTGCAGCGAAGGCGAATTGGCAGGAACTTAGCACCCCTGCCTGCTACCCAACTACACCATCTCCTAGTTAGTTCCGAAGATACCATGCTGTGGGAACCACGGGGCCCTCTCTACATGGGGCAGTGCAGGGTGGGCGGTGGTGCTGGCGAGGCGGCTGCAGGCAGGGTGTGTCGATGGCAGGCTGCCTCCCAGGGCCGGAGCTGGCACAGCTGGTGCTTTGGGAGCCATGGGGCCCGCTCTACATGGCAAGGCAGCAGTGCTGGTGGGGCAGCTGTGGGCAGGGGTGCAGCAGGCGGTTGACCTTCCATGGGCCGAGCCAGTTTTTACGATATTTTTTTCTTCAATTTATTTGTGTCCTCCTTTTCATTGTAAAAAAGTTGGTCACCTTATGATACATCATGATAAGGCCTACAGTGCAATTGGGTTTGACACCCCTGGCCTAGGGATTTGTGACTGCAGTTTCCACATGGTCAACAGCCAGACTGCTGCAAGTTCACTTCCAACTTCTTTGGTGCATACAGATTGTGGAAAAAACTAATGGTTGAGAAAACTGGTTGGCAAATGATTTCTCTTACCTACAGCTCACTTTGTCATCTTCCAAACATTTGTTTTATTTATGTATTAGCCTTTATTTAACTAGTAAGACAAACCATAGGAAAGAAAGAAAGAAAGAAAGAAAGAAAGAAAGAAAGAAAGAAAGAAAGAAAGAAAGAAAGAAAGAAAGAAAGAAAGAAAGAAAGATGGGAGAAAGGAGCAAAACTATAACAGCCAAAATTATATCTGTAAGGGATTCTCTTATATGTGTATAAGAACATTTTAATATCAGTTTCAATAAAAGACATTCTATTTCATTGTAACTATTCATATGTAATCTACATCTATAAGTAATGTGTTGATAAACTGCAAGTAACTTCAACTCTTCAGTTCACTGAGTGATATCATCCTACTGTTGAAAAATATAGCAATAAGGCAGGCCATGAGGAATTATTTTTGTTGTCCAGTCATCAGTTTTGTATAATGGGAGAGATTATTTAAAAGAATATAAAAGTCCAAATATAATATAAAGAAAATATATATATATATATATATATATATATATATATATATATATATGTTTTCTGAGGTTTTCGCGGGTATTTGTATATAGGTCTTTGGTTGTTCGGGTTTTCTCCCGCGTCTTTGGTTGTTCGGGTTTTCTCCCACGTAAAATTGGAAGTGTCTTGGCGACGTTTTGACGAAGTCCCATTCGTCATCTTCAGACACTTCCAATTTTACACGGGAGAAAACCCGAACAACCAAAGACCTACATACAAACACCCACGAAAACCTCAGAAAACATATATATATATATATATATTTCCTAGAATATAATAATTTTAGGGCATTGAAAATATGTTTTAATGAAACTTATTCTAGTATTGGTATATTAGTACGAATAGTAGTTAGCTAAATAAACTGTAATCTAAGAACTACTGAAATTTTTGACACAGATATTAAGATAGTTTCCTCCTGTTTAAACAAAATGGGGATCTCCAATTTCTTGTTCTATTCCATTTTTAAAATTTGCACAATTTAAGATCCAACAGATTTGTCAATAATGAGCTTGCTGCCTCCCCAGGACTGTTGAGCTATAGTTTCTATCAGTCCTTGTCTATACTAGCTGGAGTTGATGAGAAGTGAAGCCTTAAACAATGCTAAGCTTTTCCATTGAAGCAGATAGCTTGGAAGCCTACAATTAACCAGGTCACTGTGAGCAATCAAATTTTCACCACAGTGCTCTTGTTGGGAAGACTTTGATACTTGCTGTCAGCAGCAATGAAATTACAGATGTGTTTGTTGCATGTTGCAACCAAAACTGCCTACACACCATCCTGCATTGACCCCATTTCTTAAATAAATATACCACCCTGGTGGTTCTTTCTTTCCCTTTGTAATTGCCCTAGTATATTTCTCTGTATCTCTGGGGTTATATATAGAGGGTGCAGTGTCCGCAACTGTCTGGGTTGGTCCTCCATGCTCCCTCCCCTTGCTTCCCCCCCCCCCTCATGCCCTTGCATGATAAAAGCAGCCTGTCTTTCTCTCCTTATGTAGTTGGCATTGAAAGGCATGACAGGGTCACGAACTTGAGCTCCATACAGCTGCAGTCCTGCTGTATCAATAGAAACTCTCTTCTATATATAGAGGCTGATTGTTAGCATTCCCAACATGCATGGATCCTGCTCCCCTTGGCTTTCAGCTTCTTAAAATCTCTGGCCACCCGGGGTCCAAAAAGTGACTCATTTTTTTTTTTCAATGATTCCCTGTCATCTAATCCGTTCTTAAAAAGCAATCAGGCCCTTTTGGATGGAGAGTTGCATTTGGTTTTCAATTAAACAAACTTTGTGGAAAATTGCAGTTAGGCTAGCTAGATCACCAAGCACCAAGACACTTTTGCTATTAGTTCCACATGTCATTTGCATGACAGCAAATCCTGCTCTTCGGGGGGGGGGGAAGTAATCAGGAAGGGCCACATGTTTCCTGTGACCTGTTCCCCATATGCACGTTTTATTTTAAGAGTAGTGTAAACTTATATTACATCAAGGAAATGTATTGTTTTGCGTTCTCCTCTTTGCTAAGCAGTGAGACATTCAAGGAGGAGAGATAACTGGAGATGTAATTTGCTTCTGAAATATTTGATTCAGCTATAAATATACCAGTAAAGACAAGCAACCGTACCTGATCAAAACCCCATTTCTCAGCTTTTACATATCACTGTTTTGTAGAGGGGGGGGAAAATCACATATAGGATTGGGAATTGACAACATGCTTTATTGCCCTGACCTTTCTGGAGAAAAATAAAATAAGATCTTCTTAATACTCAAGAAATCATAAAATAATCCAATGCATTTTTGTGATTGTTTTTTAGTGTTTTTTGAGTCTTGGTAAAAGGATACTGTAATTGAAGGGAGGGAGGAGTCACGAAAACAGAGTACCTCTGTTTAAAATTTTGACCAGATTGGATTTAATGCTTATAGCTCGACTGAATCTGAATGATGTGGCAAAACAGGAGCGCTTGGACTTGCTCAACAATATTACCACAGTCCTAGTTTTCATCACAGTCATTATCAACATCTTCATTACAGCCTTTGGGGTGCAGAAGACAGGGCTGTATCCAAACTTTTATGGACGAAGATTCTACTGACTCTTGAAAGGGTAAGAAAGGGATGGAATCCTATCTAACTCTTCATTTGAATAAGTTGATATTTCTTGATGGCCTGTTTCTCTCCCCCCCCCCTTCTTGCAGCTTTCAGCTGTCTGGTTAGCTAGTTGAGAAAAATTAACGTGGTTGAGTATTATCAATATCCATTGGGAGAATGGATGGAGAAATTTTTAAAATGGATAGAAAAGTAGAAGGTAATATGTAGTCTTCTGAGGGGAAAGGATGCCAAAAGAAGTGAAAAGGGTTGTGTATTTGAGATCCGGGGGTTACATAAAAGCAGTGTGTACGCTAAAAGAACATAAGGGCTCAAAAATAAATGAGGACTGAATGAATCGAGACAGAATATAAAAGCATCCCAACGAAGCACATTAAGATAGTTTGGCCATATAGAGAGAAAGAATATGACTGACTTGAAAAAAATGCTTAAAGGAAGAGTGAATGAAATGACAGGAGGAAAAAGATAGAGAAAATTGTGGCTGGAGGGAGCTAATGAAATCCACAGATAAGAGAAGTTAAGAGTTGAAACATCAAAAAAGATGTATGAATCAGAATATTGATGTAATTGAAGCAAGGGCATTTTATAAAGATACAGTGAAAAATGGTGGTGTAAAATAGATTTAGCCATGTTTTTTTTTCTTTTTTCTTACCTCATATCTAATTTCTAATACTTTGCTCTGCTTTGCATGATTTTCATTGATTGATTACATGCTAGCAAGTCAGTCTCAATTCTCAAGGACTATATAACTCAAGGGTGAGCAACTATGGCAACTTTACAACCTGTGAACTTCAACTCTCAGAATCCCATGTTGGCTCAGAAATTCTGGGAGTTGAAATCCATAGGCTATAAAGTTGCTATAAGTTGCCCCCCCCCCCGATGTAGATAGATTTTCTCCAGGAGAATCTTGGATAAAGTTTCCAGTTCTAAAATAGAATCTTATGATGTATGTGTGTGTGTATTAATCATTTAATTTAGTACTGAAAAAATGCAATGCAAACACTTCTTTTTAAATCAATTTGATACAAATAGCACTGGGAGACATTTTAGGCAAAAAGGTGGGTAAGCATATGTTTATATTTCATGAGTTTATTAAATTTACCTCCTTTAAATTCCATCAGCAGTGTTGGGATGGATAATGTACATAACAGTCCTTAACTTTTGATTTTCCTTGCAGGATGATGCACACTGCAGTTGACTGGGACATCTTTCTGCAGCACTAGAGACCTCAAGCCTGAGAGGCACCCTTTGATTTTGATCCATTTATAAGCTTCCTTTTTTCTCAACCTGTTTTCTAATCTGTCGTTCCATAAGCAGCTCTACACATCATTCTGGAAAAAGATTTCATACAACTAAAGCAACCTGATCAGAAAAGGCACAATCCTAAACGTAAACAGCCCAAATCTCCCAAGGCCCTGCTATCTATGTAGACATAGGAAACTTATTGCTGTATTCAGTTGTTGGAATCCAGCCTCAAACAGTATGGCGAATAGTTTGAGATCGTAGGAGTTGTTTGGTAGCTGGAGGACAATAAGTTCCCCATTCCTGAATTATTGCACATTTTGGGACACATGCTGGTTATGACACCAGTTGTTCCAAATACAGCAGTTCCAGGATCATAGATTTTGGGCACATTTTCAGCAATGAATATTTTTAGGTTCAAGGATGTCATACATCTAGTTTTTGTTTCAGGAAAACTTACCATAGCAATCAGAACATTGGGAAATGAGACATTATGCTAGAGCAGGGCTGGGTGACTATGGTAGCTTTATGATCTGTGGACTTCAACTCCCAGACTTTTCTGAGTCAGCCATGCTGTCTTTGGAATTCTGGGAGTGGAAGTCCACAGGTCATAAAGTTGTCATAGTTGCCCACCCTTAGTTTAGAGCAGCAATGGGGAATGATGGCCCTGTTATGACTTGTGGACTTCAACTCCCTGACTTTTCTGAGTCAGCCATGCTGGCTCAGGAATTCTGGGAGTTGAAGTCCACAAGTCATAAAAGGGCCATCATTTCCCACCTCTGTTTTAGAGTCATAGAGGCTTTCAAACAAACATGAACTCTCTTCTAATTGGGATGTCCTGATTAGCCAAAGTCCCATGTCATTTGCGGGGGGGGGGGGGAAGCAGCCCTGCTTTCACATACATACCCATTTCTCAAGTTCAAATGTCTATAAAAAGCATATGAACCTTAATTTTAAATTTGTAATTTTTATTAATATTATCATGTTGTTAAAATACAGACCGGTGCAAGCATTGCCTCTATACGGTATATGATAAAGAAGCCACAGTACAAATTTCTGCTAACTTTAATAACAAGATTTATAGGCATGCACATTATTTTAAGGTTTTACAGATTAATCTTCTTTTGCAATGAGTGAAAGGCTCTGAAAACTTGTTTTGTATTCTATTTTTACATTATTTGAAAAGGCAGTTGGGTTGTCATAGTTGCAACTGGGACATCCTTCGATATTCCAAATATTATTTTCTTTCTCTTTATGTATTAAAATATATTTTATCCAAAGATGTTCTTCGGTTTCTATGCACTACAGCTGTGTTAAAGAATGAAGATTTTAGAGCTATGTATGAGTTTAGATTTCAGTGAGTGTAGGATAGTATAAACCAATGTTTCTCAACCTTAAGCATCTTAAACATATGTAGACTTCAACTCCTAGAATTCCCCAACCAGCATGGAGAAAATTAAGTTGATCTTGAAGTGAAGACAGGGTTTATATTCCTTACAGAGGGTATCTCTATACCAGGGGTATCAAACTCAGTTTCATTGAGGGCCGCATCAGCATTGCGGTTGCCCTCGGGGGGGGGTCTGGGGTGTGTGTGGCCAGGGTGGGTGTGGCCTACTGGGTGAGCATGGATGGAGTGGGTGTTGCCTACTGGGTAGGCATGGCCAGTTCTACATCGTTCGTGTCAAGGGTGCCTGTGGGGGCCTGGGCAGGAGTGGGACAGATCTGAGGGTCTCTGGCAGAAGGGGGTGGGCCCGGGGCAAGCACCAAGGCATGGTCCATTTCTTCATTCCTCACAAAGGGTGACACCTCCCCAGCATGCACCCAGGGGGCAGGGCCAACATGGCAGGGGCTGGTTCCTCACTATTTCTAGATGGCCTTGTGGAGCTAAGACTGAATGTGTTTCAGCATAGATGGCCACCACAAAATTGTACATTGGCTCCCGGCCAGCCTGGGCCAGGGCCAAGGCAGCAGAGGCTGTTCCCTCACTGTTTCCAAGATGGCTTCACGGGCCACATGAAACCACTTCGCGGGCTGCATCCAGCCCCCAGGCCTTGTGTTTGACATGTCTGCTCTATACTGAGGCTATTGGATACTCCGGAACTGTGGTGGAACTCCATGCGCATGAGGTCCAAAGGTATTATCCCAATTTCACAGCAAGCTAGTTGTTTGAAAATAAGGAGATGTTTCTTCTCACTAGAGAAGTTTGATTTAGTTCAGTCTTAAAGAACCTTGAGTTATCAGAAGGGGCAAGAGACAGTCTTTAATATGATATGCTTGTTAAGTTTTGTGTTGGCTTTTGAGGGCTTTGAAATGTTTCTGAAAACGATTGTACTGTAAATAACTCCCCCTAGTGCTGCTTATTCGATTCAAGAAAGTGCAGACAAATTGGTATTTATATTTCCAGTTCTTTGTCTGTCTTACAGTGTGCTTTTTATATCCAATAGCTCAGATTCTATTCTATTTTCTACTTTATTTGATCATCATTCAACCAAATTGCTTCTAAATTAGCCCAAGGAAGTGAGAGGTTGTACAATGTTCTGAATAAAATATTGGCTGAATTGACTTGCTTAAGAAATTTTGCATATATTTCCAAGGAAATATTTATTGAAGTTATACTTCCTCGCATATTACTAGAGGATTTTGTATCATTTTTTATGAATATGATATTCTCATAGATTGGAATAAAATTACTAGAATTCCCAGATACTGAATTTATTCACCTCTGTTTTGTCTATAAGTATCTCTAATATTTATGTAACTTCTTACCTGTTCTTTAAATATTGTAGGAGAGATACAAAAATCATTACACAATAAATTCATTCCATGACACTATTGCCATTTTTAAGCATTGAGTCACTTATATGTAGTTGGGCAGCTATATAAATTTGTTTAATAATTAGTCTAGTAAAGCAATATGAGATTTAAAAAGGTAATGTATAGCTTCTCTGTATTCAATACTGTATTCCTTGTTATTAACTATTAAACAAATAACCTTCCAAAAATTCCAGAAACCTGTAAGATTATGTTAGAGAAAAAATAACAACGATGGAAATAACAGGGGCCATAAGAAGAAGAAAAAATGAGAAAACACTGGGGCCAGATGGACTACTGGTAGAATTATATAAAGCAGTGGTTCTCAACCTGTGGGTCGGGATCCCATTTGGGGTTGAACGACCATTTCACGGGGTCGCCAAACAACGCAGTCCACCATTTCCCCCCCCCCTTTCCTTAGCTGTGCTACTCCCTTTTATTCTATTGGCTTTTGAAAGCCAATAGAATAGACTCTCTTGAATAGAGTCTAATTCTATTGGCTTTCAAAAGCCAATAGGAATTGTCCAGGCTGTCTCTGCCCTGCTGAGCCCGCCAAAAGTCCTGTTCTGCAAAGTTCTGCAAACGGTGCTGCACCAGTTGAGTAGTCCTCGACTTACGACTGGTTGAGTAGTCCTCGACTTACGACCGATTGGGGGTCGCAGCATTAAAAAGGTTGAGAACCACTGATATAAAGCTTTACAAGATATACTAAGTGAACCACAAAAGACGTTTGCAATAAACTTTTGTTGGAGGCTAAACTCCCAAATACATGGATAGAAGCAAATATTACCTTAGTACCAAAAGAAGATTCAGATTTGACACAGATAAAAAATTATAGACCGATATCGTTATTGAATGTGATTATAAAATTTTTACTTCAACAATGGCAGAGAGACTGAAAAAATACTTAACTGAATTTATATATTCAGACCAAAATGGTTTTTTGCCAAAGAGACAAATTAAAATAACTTAAGAGTGATAATGGACGTATTAGAATATTATGAATTACATCCAGGGAAACAATTGGCACTAATATTTCCTGATGCCCAAAAGGCATTTGATAATGTTTCCTGGAAATTTATGATTCAGCAATTACAAATAATGGACTTTGAATAGAACTTTACAAACACGATAAAAACAATATACAATAAACAAACAGTGAAAGTGATTGTGAATGGAGACTACACTGAGAACTTTGAGATAAGAAAAGGCACAAGGTAAGGATGTCCATTATCTCCATTGTTATTTATTTTTACTCTGGAAGTTTTAAATAGAAATATTAGACAAGATATAGAAATTAAAGGACTAGAAATAAAAGGTGAAACATATATATTACAAGCATTTGCTGATGATTTGGTATTTATTTTAGAACAACCTTTGGAGATGATTTCTAAACTATTGGGAAAGATAGAACAATACAGAGAAATGGCAGGACCAGGGCTTTTTTTCTCATAGAACGCCCAGAACGGAGTTTTTGGATGGAACCTTGTAGGGTAGGCAAGGCAGGTTGTATGACATGTGTGAGTTCTGGCACCTTTTTTTTTTTTTTTTTTTTAGAAAAAAAGCACTGGGCAGGACTGAAAATAAACCGAGAAAAAACTAAAGTAATAGTTAAAAACCTTACAGATAAAAAAAATAAAAATAAAAATCAAATGTCGGAAAAAACAGAATTGCAGATAGTTAAAAAGGTCAAATATCTGGGAATACATTTAACAGCAAGATGTTCAATGATAAAAGAATTACACAAAACTATTGAATCAAATAAAACTGGATTTGGAAAAATGGAAAAACTTGCAATTGTCAATACTAGGAAAAATTGTTACAGTGAAAATGAACATACTACTGAAAATCTTATTCTTATTTCAAACAATACCTATAAAACTTGAGAAAAAATTCTTTGAAGACTTAAATTCACTAATTTTGAAATTTATTTGGCAAGGAAAGAAAACTAGAATTAAGATGAAAATGTTACAAGATGTCAAGGAAAATGGAGGACTTGGTCTACCGGAGTGGGTATTTATATTATCAAGCATCTGTATTAACATGGTAAAAGAATAGATAACTCTTAGAAATAAAAGGCTGTTATATCTGGAGAGCCATGATTTATAATTGGGGTGGCAAGCTTTTTTATGGTACGGGAAAAATAAAGTTCATAAATATTTTCAATATCATTATATAAGAAATGCATTATTAACAACATGGGAAAAAAATAAAATGTAAAATATATTTGAAAATTCCAGGGTGGTTGTCAACAATAGAAGCATTTGTACACCCAAATTTAGTGAACATTGAAAAAATCTGGACATATAAAGATATTCTAAACTCTGAAGGGAATTTAAAATCTAAACAAGAAATGGAAAATCAGGGTATCAATTTATCATGGTGGGCACATTTATAAATGCAAGCTAGAAATAAAGGTGTTAAACCATATGGATTTTACAAGAAACAAACTGTGTTTGATAAGACATTGTTAACTTCTGATGAGAAACTAATTAAGAAAATGTATAATTTTCTATTAACTTTGAAAATGGAAAGCGAACAAGTTAAAGAAAAAATGATAAGATGGGCAAAAATTTTTGGATATAATATAGAATTAGAAAAATGGCAAAATTTATGGGAAAGAAATTACAAAATGACAATGTCAACTTCCTACAAAGAAAATTTATATAAAATGTTCTATAGATGGCACCTGCCACCAGCAAGATTAGCAAAAATGTTAAAAAACATGTCAGATGTTGGAAATGTAAATATAAGTCAGGCACGAATTATCATGTTTGGTGGACATGTGACAAAATAAAGAGTTATTGGAAAAAGATACATACCTGGCTAAAAAAAGATGTTGGGAGAACATGTAGGTTTTAAACCTGAACTTTTTTTGTTAGGTATAATGCCAGAAAAGATTAACAAACAAAGCTTATATTTGATTTTGCATGTCACAACAGCAGCAAGAATTATATTTGCGCAATACTGGAAAAATGAAGGAATACCATCAGATGAAGAAATAATCAAAAAAATACTAGAATGCGCCGAGATGGACAGACTGACTATGAGACTGAAAGAAAAAGAAGAAACGGATTATTATTCAACTTATTTTATCAATGGCTAGAGGAAAGAATAAAGGATTAGGAATTAAATATGTATTAGTGAATGTAAACTCAGACAGCACATTGATTGAAAAATTATTACTGAATGTATGAGAAAAAAAATAATACAATCTTTTACCCAAAAAAAAAAAAAGAATCTGAAGATGTTCCATTTCATTAGAGCCTGTATCTATATGCAGGTTGCATGTACATATCATGCTAAGCCATGTTTTAACCATGACTTGTTTGACCAAGTTTGTCTTGCTTCCTTTTGCACTTATTGCACTTAAATTGCTGTTTAATTCAATGTCCAAAAACCAACCAGGGAAATGCCAGGAGACCATAGGCAATGCATGTCTCCTTGTTGGCATATCACATTTGCAACACTTAAGCCACTATTCATGCACCAGACTAAACCAAACAAACAAGCTCATTATTGTTTAATTCAATGTGGGAACCCCCTTGTGAAAATACATTTATACGCTAGCTTATTTACTATTGCCCTGCAGGGAATTTAAAGAGGGAGCCACACTTCTGCATAAGTGCTCCCAAGTAGCATCATCAGATACATTTAAAGGAAAACCAAATCTACTGTTGTATTGACTGTCTGTATTCATTCTGCTGTTTCAGGGACTCTGATATTATATATACCATTGTTTGTTTCTATTTAGCTTCGCACAGTGCCCTTGATGTAGAATTGCACTGGGTGCTGTAAGAAATTAAAATTAGAAAGTTGGATCCTGCTGTTAAAAGGAATCTCTGGGCAGCCCTCATGTTATTTCCATCTATTTGGCCTTTTTCTCAAGAAAGACAGTAGTTGGATGGTTAGACACCATTTTCCAAATGAGTGAAGCAGCTTTCAATTCAGGAAAAATCAAGAAAGGGTGACCCCACTGGATACTACAACTGGATGGTGCATGAAACATTTATTGACCAGTGTTTTGTGGTGTCGGTACGGTTTATAAGCCAGATTTTATAGCTTTGCTGTGTGCTTTATGAATCTAGCTAACTGTCAGTTAATAAAACATGATTAAACAAACCATAGCATAGTCTATTGTGTGAACATAACCACAACATACAGAAGTCACAGTTCAAATCATTCCTGCCACCAGCCAAGATGATTCAATATCTGGAAGTTGCACTCGATAACAATCGGACATGGATTAGAGTTGTCCATCCCTTCTCTAAAATGGAGATTCAGCACCTGGAATTGAATCCAGAATGATGTCTCTTGAAATTTCTGTGTATATATTTTCTGCAGGTGACAAGGTTGATATCCCATTCATTTTAAAAGGGTAATATTGTTCTAAGACTGGGATATTGTTTTATATTCCATAATTTTTGTTTTATGTTTCTCTATTAAAGTATATTAAAGTATAACTTCATTATATGTGTGATCCTTGAGAACTGTTTCAGAAGATAAACTAAGGACACGTACACAATACACACTTTTCACTGAGAAATCTGTATTTATAAACTGAACAGGATTCTTTGTTTCAAAAGGACAAACTAATCAAACACAGACAACGTAAAATTTTCGTTGAGAAATCTGTATTTATAATCAGGATTCATTCTTTCTTGAAAGAAAAAGTTAGGTCACATTTAAGGCACACATTTCAGAGATGCAGAATTTAAAACCCAAACCACACCTCAGATATTCATGAAAAAGATGGTAGGCTTGAAAAAGAAATCACAGCAGAACAATAAGTCTATTCAGATATAGATTAACAGAGTCACATTTTTGTCTCTCTTTACTGATGTGATAGCAAAATTCAATCTCCATTCCTTCCTCTGTTGTGCTGTTAGGGATTATCACAAGGAATATCTAATAGAGCTGGTGGGCAGCAGAAGGCTGAATTGAAGAAATATTGGTTGATTTATTGTTAAACAATAATTCTTTTTTTTTTAAAAGTCCAATGTATGGGGAGGGATCTGCTGATAGACCTTTGATTGCACCTTGACTTATGGGTCATACTTGAATACCCATGATTTTTTTTAGTTTATTACATACCGTATTTTCTGGTGTATAAGACGACCCCGCCGTATAAGACGACCTCCGACTTCGGAGACAATTTGCATGGTTAGAAAGTCGTCTTATATGCCGGAAATTACCGTATTTTCCAGCATATAAGATGACTCGGCGTATAAGACGACCCCCGATTTCGGAGACAATTTGCATGGTTTAGAAAGTTATACGCCGGAAAATACGGTAGTTATTTTGCCATACATATTGCCATAAACTAAGACTCTCTTCTCTGGGAGAAAACCTCAATAAAAAGCTTAATTTCTGTGTCTATCCAAGCACTATGAGGAAGTGTTAACTTTACGCCTTTATGGTCTTACTTTCACACAGTATTTTTGCCCAGCAATTTGAAATGCTCAGGTTTGAAATAGTGATATGGTTATTGCATTTATTTATCAATCCTATTTCTATCCCACCATGGTCAAATTATTCTCAGCAGCTTACACAGAATAAGCCACTATGGGGTTCTTCTGCAGTACACTTCATTAGACAGAGTGACTGAATTCTTTCTGATTGCATTTTTCAAAAATCCAGACTCTATCTTGGAGTATTTAAATATCTAATTCCTAAATGCTGCTGCTGTGGCGCAGTATTTGCAACTAGCCTTAATGCCTAGAAGAATTAAATATCCTACTCATGGTCCTTCCTAAGAGGTACTCATAAAGTTCTAAAAACCAAGGGACATAATCAGCAAACTTTCTGAGAGTTAGTGCTTTTTCATTCTTCTGCACAATACTTCTTTGAATCAATTAGGAAAGAATGCTACATAATTCATAATACAAGTATCGAAATATCTCGTTCTTTATAAATAATGATCAAGACTCCTTGATAAAAGCTAAAAGCAAAAAGTTGTGTTATATCTCTTGGAAGTATAAAGCTTATTTCCTTGCAGCAAAAGCTAACCTTTCTTTAATTTCCCTAATGAGGACATAAATCTTTTCCAGAGTACAGTACAGATACACAATAATCACACATCTTTTCCTGCTTCATACAGCCAGGATACAGATTCCCAAATAATTCTTTTCTTGTACTTATGGGGTATTTCCTGAGAACAAGCACTTTTGCAGTCCATGGAGACATGCAGTCAGGTTTGATTTAAGCAGTGCTCTTGCTAGCCCCAGAACAGCAACTGGGGCTATTTTTCTCAGGTATAGACAAATCAGCAAATCGGTGTGAATGTCTTTTAGTTGGGATGGTTATCTTCTGCTTTTCAATTCCAGTAATTGAAAAAGTTGGAATCTTGTTTCAAAACATAGATTAAAAAAAAAACCTTAAGAAGTTTAATAATTGCTAGGAGACCCTTGTTGACTGTGTCAAGCTGGAACTTGCAGGAGCAAATGACCAGGTGATTGAAAGCCCACCCTTATTAACATGCATCGGATACATGTATGACAACAGGGCAATTGTCCTGTTCCACTGCCATTTTGCCATTATTTGCTTCTCTCCAGACAATCTGGGGTACTTGGATGAGTTACCACTAGGAAATATCAGATCCTTGACAGGGGTAGGCAACCTTGGCTCTTTTATGACTCGTGGACTTCAACTCCCAGAATTCCTGAGCCAGCTGGCTCAGGAATTCTGGGAATTGAAGTCCACGAGTCATAAAAGAGCCAAGGTTGCCTACCCCTGGGCTAGGACTTTGAAAAAAAAAAGCACTCTGGAAGAAGGCAAGGGAAAATTATTCTCATTTCTTTGCCCAAAAGTTCCCAGATGGACTTGTCCCTGAAATCACCAGAAACTAAACTGGACCCAAGCCTTTCTTATTTTATAACCAAATGTTCATCCATGTAAACCAATTAAGGATTCTGGAGGAAAATATTTTTTTCAGGATGACATCCCTTAATGATAGGACAGCATATCTGCTTGTATATAAAGAAACTATCCAGTGATATTTGTTTCTTCAAGGCTGCAGTTTCCTTTCCTTTCCAAAACAAACTGACAGTGAAGACAACCCCTCAACTTCGTGCCTGAATGAAAAAACAGCACACAGCAACAACAAAATCGACCTGAACAAGTTAATAAGAATCGCTTGGTAACAAAACTGCGAACATTAATATTTTGCAATAAGGAGGTAGGTGAACTTGAGAATCTATGCCTACCACTGCTACATGAAAGGACTCAGAAGAAGCTGGAACAAAATCCTCCACGAGAACTTGCCACAGAGAATGGTATGTGGAATTCCTTGTGGAGAAATAATAAGAGCTATTCATTTGCTCCTTTAATTCCGTAGTTTTTGAAGCAAGGACTCTTACTTCAGGCTAGCAGGGAGGATTAGATAGGCAACTTCTTAGACAAGATAGAGGACATAAGGTTTGTAAAGGCTTAACCACTGAGGAGGAAAGAATCAAAATCTACTATTTCCTGATGACTGATGGAATTGACTATGTGAGTTGACTTTAGCTAGAAGACTGTCAGTTTCTTAAAAGGGCAGCTTTTTTTTTTTTTTGCTTTAGACTCATGTAAAGCAGTGACATGGATTAATGTTTCTTAACCTTGGCAACCTGAAGATGTGTGGACTTCAATTCCCAGAATTCCCCAGCCAGCAAAGCTGGCTAGGGAATTCTGGGAGTTGAAGTCCACATATCTTTGAGCTACCAAGGTTGAGAAACAGTGATATAGTTTCTATTCACGTTCACAACTGCATTAAACAAGAAAAACTGTTTCTTTTGTAAAATGTTCTGTTGGACTTCTGCTGCTTGTCTCTGTTACTGTGATCATTGCTTCAAGGTTAAGAAGGCCATTTCTGAGACTATAACATTATTGTCATTGCTTGATTTATGTACGTGCATATACACATTTGTATACATATACTCCTCAGTTAGGACTTTGTGCGCTTAATCTGAGGCAGTGTTTCTCACTCTTGACAACCTTAAGAAATGTGGACTTCAATTCCCAAAATTCTCCATTCACTATGCTGATTGGTGAATTCTGGGAGTTGAAGTCCACACCTCTTAAAGTTGCTAACTAAGGTTGAAAAACACTGATCTAAGGTAATCATAAACTTTCCATATAGGTGGTCCACGTTCTGCCTCATATAAAATTTGCCACCAGGAAATTGACTGATTGGCTTCCTTTTCTTAGATGCATGCAAACTATTTTTCTGTTTGAAAACCCAATCCCAAAGTATAACTTATTAAATAATTTTATAAACAATAATATCTTGCCCTTCAACATTTTTTCTCTTAGAATGTTTTATAATACATTAAAATAAAAAATGGAAACCAACTAAAAATAGTAAGGATGCACAATAAATTAAAAAAAGTATATTGAAAGCTGTTGAAGCTTCTTGGTATCGATGTCTGCGACTGAAATGTCAGTCAATTTCCCAAGTGTTAACAGAGAGAATTCAAGAAAGAGCAGGCAGTTCCATGGTCATATTCCTATTTGCAGTATCATTCCTATGATTATCACGATTGACAAGAGTGTCTGCCAAAAACAATTCAGATCCTAGCAAGATTTCAGATGCAGTTTGACTATCAGTCCACCAAATATCCCATTGATTGAGAGAAAGAAGCAGTAGATAGTCACCGAAGAAAAATATATCCATTTTTCTAAAGCCGGTGTTTCTTTCACTGTACCTGAGTAGAATATAAGAATACAAAAAGAGAAGACGTGAAGAGAAATTCCTTAATATATCCTGCATAGGTTGAACAGCACTATGCAAAGATCAAACAATTGATTGATGTTAATCCAAAGGCATGAATTTTAGTTTTTTTTTTGGTTGTTAAATTACCTCAAAAAAAGAGCATCGCCCTTACAAATAAATCTAATGAGGGTATAATCCTCTTGTAGCATACTATGTAAAGCATTTCAGTTCTGGCACCTTTCTGTTTGGAGTCTTTCACAATATTATTTTGTTTTTTGGTGATAAGACTATTTGTCCTTCAAACATTGGAGATCCTTCAGGATTTTAGACATCATGGAAGTCTGTATTAATCCATTTAATAATCCATTGCTTTTTAAAATTTTTGCTAAGAATGAATTGAAAGCGTTCTGGTTTGTTTGTTTTTTTTAAAAAAATCCATACAAAGAAGGCACCATAAAGAGATTCTTCAGCGAGTAAAGACTGTGATATGCTGGTGAGAAAGTTTTTCGCCCTCTGAAAATCAACTATTTGGACAGAAGATTGTGGAAACGGGATCGTTCTCTTGTCAGTTCTTTCCAGTGGTTAAATGAAAACTCTCCATTTTGTCTTTTTTTTTTTTTTTGCTTGAGCATCAGAATTTATGCTGTGATCACTGTGGAAAAGAGAACGGGTGTCTTCTTAGTGATGTGTCCAGAGAAAACGCAAAATGGGATTCAGAAGTGGAAAGATGGTGTGTCAGATCTGCAAAACACGTCGATTCCACATGCCCCTCCTGGAGTGATAGTGGTGGAAGAAATTCCTGATATAAAGTCTCTCTACCTCCAGGCCTGCCTGAAATATCCTGTAAGAGAAGGTGGAGGAAATTTCAATATTTATTTATCCAATTTATATAGCATCTCTTCTCATGACATTTTGGGTGATGTGCAATAACGTAAGAATATAATATAATTAGAACCACAATTGGGACCAGAATTTGAATTTCTAAGCAAGGCATATTAAAATGAATCATACTTGATTTTATTGTTGTTAAGTGAATCATGTGGGTTGTTAAGCCAATCCAGCTTCTCTCATTAACTTTGCTTGTCAAAAGGTCACAGGTGGGGGATGCTAATAAATTAATAATATATATTTATAAATACTTGCCTGTTGTCAAGTGTCTCAACTCTGATCACATGATCACGGGGATCATGTACTATTACAAATAATAAGAGTGATAGTTGTAAGAGTAATAGCTGCAATAGTTGTAAGAGTGAGGACTATTTTAACTATGAATAGTCACTAAAAAAATTGCTTATAAGTTGAGGACGACCCACACAGATCTTGGGTGCTAAACATTACAGTGGTAAACTGTTATGTGATTGGCTTGGTTTGGGTTTAATATGATACGCAAACATAGCGTATCATATTAAATCCAAACACATGGTTTGGATAGCAAACCATGATTTATAGCTTTGTTTTACATATGAGTTTAGGAACAATTTTGTTTTGTTTAAATGAGCATGACAATATAAAGGTAGATCTAGGCTAGAGAAACAAGTTAGAGAGAAAGGAAGGTGATATTACTATGTAACATTGAATATATACTAGTAAAAAGAAGACTATTGCGCGATTAACTAACATATTGTTTATGATAATACAGAAATTAATTATTATTCATTGTTTTTTAAATACATGAACCCAGATAACATGCTGTTCGCTAAATATTAAGAGTGTTATTATTAAAAGACGCTTGCTCCTGGGGAGGAAAGCTATGGCAAATCTAGACAGCATACTAAAAAGCAGAGACATCACCCTGCCAACAAAAGTGCGTATAGTCCAGGCCATGGTTTTCCCAGTTGCAATGTATGGCTGTGAAAGTTGGACCATAAGAAAGGCTGAGTGCCAAAAAATTGAGGCCTTTGAACTATGGTGAGAAGGCGGAATTTTATTGCTTTCTTTTGCAGGGGGGGGGGGATATCCCGAGCGGAGGCAAGAGAGAAAGTGAGGAGAAAGTTGCTGGGGTTGCTAAATTCAGATTTTAACAATAAAGGAAAGGGGGGAAAGGGGTTTTGACACCAACGAGAGCTGAGACTGTGAGCGCCAACAGAAGAGAAGGAGAGGTTGGTCATTACTGCTTTGGAGACCAGCGGCCATCCAAACTTTGATTATTGTTATTTGTGCAAGTTATAGACATTGTGGAGAGTTGGCCTTGCGCTGTTATTGCAGAATGCTGACTACCTTCTTTTGTGTTCCTATCGCTGCCTGGAGCCGGGGCTTTCCCCACCCCACTTCGTTCCAAACGGCTGCTGTGAAATTATTGACTATTGCTGCTATGACTGCCTGGGGCTGTTAAACACCATCACGCATTGACTATTGGGGCTAGGGGCTGGTCATCTTTGTTCCTGAAAGCCCCCCCCCCTTTGACGACGAAATCTGCCACCTCCTCACTTCGCGTGAGCTTCTGCTAGAAAGGACACTTTACCAACACCTTGAGAGCACAGCAGCTGCAGAGCGTGATGGAGGGGAGCAGGCCTGGGAGGGCCTGGCAGCCTCTGAGGGAGTAACGCTACACGTGGGGTGCTCATCTGGGATTCCCTGCCTCCCCCCCCCTTAGCAAGGAAGGGTTGGTCTCGTGTAGGGATATGAGCAGGGGACAAAATGGACTCTAACGTGGCTATCAGGTGGTGTGAAGAGCAGAATAGTGAAGTAAGGACGAGCATAGTAATTGATGTGCCTGGTGATGTTTGATCAGAGGAGCGAATTTTACAGATATTGAGGGTTCTTGTCCCAGATCAGAGGGTATATGTGATAGATATGAGCTGTTGAGAATTGACTGAACTGTCCTCAGAGATGGCTACCATATTCCTACTGACCTGTCCAAGAGTTCCCAGTCTTCTCCTCCCCATTTGTCACGGAATTCTTGGGTATTCATTCCACCGATACGAAGCAAATCAGATTTATATATGCCCAGGAGACCAAAACCATTAACTTCCCAGTAGCCTATAAAGACAAAAAAACATAATAGTTATCAGCCACAACCTCTTCCTTTTTTTAAAAAAAATGAAAAATAAAGTCCCCAGGTCATCCATGGTGTCTGTATGCATAGGTATGAAGTAGATTTAATTGGCTTGCACACTTCAAATTCCGATGACTAGCAACATCGGTAAGGAAATCTAATATTACAGGGGAACAAATTAAAAATTGATGACATAAAACTCTAATGAGATGCAATTGCTGTTTCACTGAAATTTTATCCGTTGGGATTTTTCCACAAGATAATACCTACAGATTTTTTCTGCTACATTAATGACCAACTTCTTTCTTAGATACTCAGAATTACCAGTAGAAGATAATATTTACAGACCAGGGGTTAAAACGTGGGTTCCTTGGTGCTCTCTGAGCTTGGTCGTTTTCTTGCAAACATTTCATTACCTAACTAGATAACATTGTCAGTATATCTGCAAGAAAAAAAAGAAAAAACCCAGAGAGCACCAAGGACTCCACACTTTCAGAACTGAGTTGTAGCTGTTAAAATAAGTGAACAATCTTCTTCTAGAAAGCAGAGTTTAAGAAAGTTATGACTGGCATATGGCTCAGTTAGAACTTTTCTCTGTAACATGTTAGATCTTTACAGATAGGATTGGACAGGTTTTCTCCCCCCCGCTTTTTAAAAACATTGCTGTGAAAGATATATGAGATTTCAATTCAAGAAATTCAGTTCTTCACACAACTGAAAATTAGACATGTGTCTAATATAATAGTAATGCAATCACAATATGTATACTGATTTTGATTTGAAATATTCCAGAATCAAAATGGAGCCAAAATGAGTTCATTGTCAAGTCGTTGAAATTTAATAAGGTTTTGTGTGTGCCTGTTCATTGTTTAGCAATCAATTATTTTTATAATACAGTGTTTGTGATAAATTAACAGAGAG
The DNA here is from genome assembly GCF_016545835.1 of Crotalus tigris. NCBI lineage: Eukaryota > Metazoa > Chordata > Lepidosauria > Squamata > Viperidae > Crotalus > Crotalus tigris. The sequence goes on along the minus strand of NW_024096462.1, from coordinate 76,095 downwards.
CCAGTTTGGTGAAGAGGATAAGATACCAGGCTAGCAACCAGGAGACCATGATTCTAATCCTGATTAGAAAATCCTGATTTCTAATAAAGGCAGCAAACATATCCAACACACCTTCCTCCTCCTATTTTCCCCACAACAAACAACCCTGTGAGATGAGTTGGGCTGAGACAGCCACTCAACTGGCTTTCAGGACTAAGGCAGGACCCAAACTCACAGTCTCTTGCTTTCTAGCCTGGCACCTTAACCATTTCAGGGGTTCTCAACCTTGGCAACTTTAAGACTTGTGGACTTCAACTCCCAGAATTCCTCAGCCAGCAAAGCTGGCTGAGGAATTCTGGGAGTTGAAGTCCACAAGTCTTAAAGTTGCCAAGGTTGAGAACCCCTGATTAGATCAAATTGGCTCTCTTACTGGTGAAGGTAAAGCCATACTCAGTTAAAATAAACAGAATATAATATTCTTCATTATATGAAGAAAGCAGTTATTCCCCAAGTACAGAAAAATTGGCTACTGCACCAAAGTATTTCTGGGCTGGAGATTATGGGGGCTGATCTCTTATATTTCCAGAGAATGTTCATTTAGGGAAAGCTGCCCAGAAAATAAATCTACTTTTGAAGCGTCATTTGCCCACAACCAACCCCTTACCATCTGGATGTTGTGGAGTCGCACCACACTTCAGCCTCATAACTATGGGTGCAAAGGCCATTTTCCCTTCCACGCAGTGCTTCCGAACAGAGTCAATGAACCCTGCTGGGAAATGGATGTGCAGATCACAAAGAAAAATGATGCTGTGAGAATCCTGTAGGCAAAGATACAGAGCTGTTAATTCTGTTATTTCCTAATTCAATGGGCTTCTCTCCACAGCCTCTTTCCCCCAGATCTGGGGTGGCCCCTTAACTTTCATAGAAGACAAAAATCCTGGCACCATCCTCTTGTCATCAGGCTGCTGCTGAGGAAATTCAACAAAACACAACAAAATATCCCCAGATCAAGGGGATCCAACAAAACACAACAAAATATCCATTTTGCATGAAAGAAGAGTCTGAAGGTGTGTTAGACTTCTCCATCAGTGCACATCACTGAACCATAGTTCAGAGACGGTTGCATAGCTGTTGCATTTTATCTTTCTGTGAATGTTAGTGTTCTGGCCAAGGAGCATTCAAACAGCAAAGGACCAATCAATTAGCATGCAGAATGTGCATCTCTGCACAGCAGATAGTTGAGATTTGGGAGATGTACGCATCAGCCTGTTTGCAACTATTTGCAACCTACGCTTACCTATAAATCCTTTTGCAGTCTAGGTATGCGTTGATGCCTACGTGCAGTTGTAGCCATGTCTAAATCAAGGAGAATCATCTCCTCCAATTAGGCCATAGGCTTCTGTACCTCCACGGCTATTTCTGCTCTGACTCCTGAAGAGAATATTTCCTTTATTTTGTATTGGTTTTGTTCCAGTATAGATATATAGACCTGTCAAGGATTCTCATGTGTACAGGATCCCATCACCAGACAAGCATCTCTTAAAAATGCAGAAATGATTTTGAGAAAGCTTGCAGGAAACAAAAATTCTTTCCATTTCTTTCTTAATTGCTGAAATATTGCTAACATTGAAAAGTTTAATCTAAATGTTAAGATTAATTTTTCTTTAGCTCGTCCATTGCCTCTTCTCCTTTCCTTAGAAAAGGTATTTTCCCCTATTTTCCAATTTTCTCCTGAATAACTGATTGTCTGTAAACTAAATGTTATCTTTATGAACTATCTATTCATTTGATATATTCTCTGGGAAGCTCAAAGTATGATAAACAATAAAAATACAATACAGAAAAAAACACAGTGGGATCTGACCTTTTTATACAAAAACATAGGCAGAAACACAAGGGACTCCATCCATTTTAACCCAAAGTTTGGGAGAATATCCAGAGCTTCAAAGCTTGCTGGAGTACCAATATGCTGGTGGCCATGTGGTTTTCAATGGGGGATCCATGACAGAGAAGACATGCTTTCTGGGATCCTATAAATAGCACGGTTTCATCAGAGACCCAAAGAACACCAACTGTGTCAATGTGTGCTAGCCAGGCAGAAACTATGGAAGATAGTCTCTCATGTGCCAGACTGAGCTTTATAAATGATGCACCTGGAAGCAAAACTAGCAGCTTGTGAAGCAGAGAAGCCAACGCAGCTGAATCATCTTATTTGAAAATAGTTGTGCTAAGATGATTATCTTTAAATGCTTTTTCCTTATTGTTGTAGCCACGTAACAGTCTACATTGCAAACGCTCACCACTCACCCTGACTTTGTCTATGCCAGCCTGTAGACCTTTAGACCTCTCAAAATTCCCAGTCAATCGCAAGTATTGGTAGCTGAAGAGAAATGAGAGAAAATGGAGTTATAATTGTCACAGAGTGGGCTATGGAAGTTCTTGCAATCCTTTCTCAGATCTGTTGTGAGTCACCGTCTGTTTTGAAATAAACTATTTCTCAATTTCAGTCTTCCATCCATAAAATGAAAATCTGAAAGCAGGCTTGTGAGTTGACATTCCTACAAGCAAGAAAGTGTAATGCTGGCAAGGTAAATTTGTTGTACCTGACTATGAGTAAATATAGTGAAAGGAGTCAATTACAGGTAGAATTAAGTGGGTGACTCAAATGAAGACTTTGGACAAAGATAAGTATTTTTTTCAAATATCAACAATTTATAACATGGCTAAAATCCTAATAAGATATGGTGAGATTTCACTGAGCATCTTTCTGATCTTGTAAAAACTCATGTAAGAATAAACATGTTTCAAGAGTTGGCATTCTCAAGAAATACTTGATCATTTTTAGAGATGATTCTAAATGTTGAGTTAATCATTCATAAATTTATGATCCCTGCCTTGGGTTATTTTTGCATTCAACAAAAAAACTCCAAACTCCAAACTCCTGCAGCTATTTAGTGCTCCAGAATGAAACTGGATGACAAGAGAAATTCATAGCTTCAGAAGCCAGTAAAACCTCTTTAAGTAAAAAGTTTCATTACTGTATCATCTGTTTATAGACTCGGAATACAGTGGCTTCTGCTTCTATCTGAAAACACGTTTCCTAAGGTAAATAAATCCTTACCTATGCAAGGTGGACCGTTTCAGAGTTTTTTCTATATCCATGTCATCACTGCTGTAGTCTACAATGATGACATTGAAATAGGGGTCCTTGGTAATCCTAAATAGCTCTTCCATGTCAAAAATGAACTGCTTCACCCAACGGGCCTGATTTTTCACTGATTGAGAGAAGGAAAAGAAGAGAATCAAAGCAAAACCAGCATTAAGATTGGACCGATGTGCCCCAGATGCAAGGTTAGGCACAAGACTTAGTGGCCAATTACGTATTTTATATACATGGCCCTCGACTTGTAACCTATCGTTTGGTGATTATTTGAAGTTATAATGGCACTGGAAGAAGAAGACTTATGACCATTTTTCATACTTATGATGGTTGCAGCATTCACACAGTCATGAGATCAAAATTGTGACATTTGGCAACTGGCGTGTATTTATGACGGTTGCGGTGCCCAAAGTCACGTGATCCCTTTGTGTGACCTTCTGGTAAGCAAAGTCAACGGGGAAGCCAGATTCACTTTACAACTGTGTTACTAACTCAACAACTGCAGTAATTCACTTAACAACTATGGCAAGAAAGGTCGTAAACCAGGGCAAAACTCACTTAACAACAGTCTCGCTTAGCAACAGAGATTTTGGGCTCAATTATAGGCATAAGGCGAGGACTACCTGCATGTATAATACTGGCAGCTCTTCTTAAATCAGCAGGTGGGCTCCCTGGCCCAGTGGGGCTGTACCCAGCAAGTTGTGGCCTCACTTGAGACTTAAAAGATCTGGCTGCACTGCCTCACACTTTCTTTGTCACCAGATTAGGCTAAAGCATCAGATCCTACAAGGGATGCTTTAAAAGCCACCTGGAAATTTTGGTTGGTGCAAAATGCTCTGCCCTGGAAATGTTGCTTTTCCATCAGTGGGTCAGCCTCTGGAAACACCTCCCACTGGAGGTTTGAGTGATATTGTAATCTGGGCAAAACTGGAAAAAATATTTTGGGGTGTGATGTAAGGTATTCCGTTATCGACTTTAAAATGTATTTTCTGCATATTTTTAGTGCGACAAATAGTCAAATACCAAGTATCCAAATACTAGGATGGCTCAGAACTAAAGTTTAATATTTGCCCTATATCATTTGAAAGAGAATCTTGAGTATGAGATGTATGGCTTTGGAAGAACAGGAAAGAGACAGCAGCATTTACAAGAGTAATTGGAGTTACTGAATCTAACAGGAATTATGATGACTTAAATCTAGGAACAAATTGCGGCAGAGGCCTTTCATTCTCTTATTTTGAACAGCTAATTAAATATAATTCCGATAGAAGAGAATATTTGCAGTTCAGGGTTGAACTGTGGGGTCCTTGGACCTCTCTCAGCTCAGAGAGCACCAAGGACTCCATGAATATAATTCCTCCTGGTTAACAGGGAGGACACCCAAGTCTATTGTGCTCCCAGCTATTATTCTAACAATACACACAACATTCTGTTCGCTTAAAGATATCAATTCTGTCCAATTACCAGGCACTATAAAGTGGACAACTGCACGGTGATTCCATAAGAAGCTTAATGGCCAGCAGAGAACAGGCTCCTCCGTGCTGGTCAGCAGGCGACGTCGGTGGCCCCATGCCAGCTCCTTCATATTAGCTTCCTCCTCTCCGTTGCTGTTTCCATGCCAGCCACGTGCATAGACATATTCTGAGAAACGGACTCGGCGCTTTCCCTGCTCCAACAGTTCCAGCTCCAGAAAGTAGCGGCTGCCCCGTAAGTAGTCTTGACGCTTCTCCACATTCACAATGCGCTCCAATTGGAACCGCCTGGAAATGGGAACAACTCTAATTAGATTTTGGGGTTAGGGCTGGGGCCAGTGGTGGGATTCAAATACCTTAACATCCGGTTCTCCATGTGGATGCAGATCTGTGCCTCTGAGGCCTAGAGTGGACTTCCGAAAGTGATATCAACACACTTCCTGTGGGCTGTTCTAGGCCTGGGAGGCCTCCTCCAGGCCTCCGAGGCCTAGAACAGACTTCCAGAAGTGACATCAATGCACTTCCGACAGACCATTCTAGGTCTGGGAGGCCTCCACTAGACCTAGAACAGACTTCCGGAAGTGACATTAATGCACTTCCAGCAGGCCATTCTAGACCTGGGAGACCTCCTCCAGGCTTCTGAGGCCTAGAACAGATTTCCAGAAGCAGCATGGATTCAGCTGTTTCTCCAACTCAACAAAATTTAGCTACCGGTTCTACTGAACTGATGCAAACTGGCTGAATCCCACCACTGGCTGGGGCTGACCAGACATAACTCACTGCCCTGATGCTCAGCAAAGATCTTCCCTGTGTTTTCGGTGTGATTTATTTCAGTTTGGACTCCTAAAGATCGTCAGACATCCCTAAGATCTCCATTATATTATCCTTTCTAAGTATCTTTTTTTTCCTACCCACTTTAGGGGAATATCATCACGCAGCTGGTAAAAACATGTACTGGCTTTGTTAAAATGGCCCATGTGCTACAACTTCAGCACCTCATAATTCAACTATTCATGGCCATTTGCTTCTATGGATCATATAAGGAACAGGACAGGGCAATCCTAGTGCCTCAGCTGATTGCACAGACCTGAATCCTGCAAGAAAGTGCAGATATTTAGTTATTCTCCTCGAACATTTCATTTGTCAGCAGAACAGTTGCAATGATATGTGAGGAAGACTGTGGGAGACAGGGCAAAGAAATATTGCCTAGGGCAGAGGTCCCCAACCTTTTGGGCACCAGGGACCGCTTCCATGGAAAAAGGTTTTTCCATGGACCAGAGGGTGCATGGTTTTGTGTGCTGCCTGCATCCCGCAGATGGGGTTTTGCTTGTTTGCGTGGACCAGTTGCTGGCATGCCGAGGCCCGGTACCGGTCCATGGACCAAGGGTTGGGGACCCCTGGTCTAGGGAACAGTCAAATAAGAGAGGGCATAGCTTCCACTTGCAAACCAGGTGGAGAAAGAAGCTCAAAAAGGACCCTCAGTAGCTTTTCAGCTACTGTAAAGGAGATGGCAGGAGGTCTGTACTTTCAGACTGGCAAGATTTGGTTAATGTAGACTTACAATAATTAGTTTATCTGGTCACGACTCTGTCTGGCCTATCTGGGAAGGCTGACAGTGGTTTTTAAACCAGAATTAATACATTTAGCACACAGGTCGGCAACCTGCGGCTCCGGAGCTGCATGCGGCTCTTTGAGCCTTCCCCTGTGGCTCCCAGCCTCCTCTGCCATTTGCAGAGAGAGACAGAGACAGAAAGAGGCACTTGCGCTTCCCTGCTTCTCTCTCTCTCTCTCTCTCTCTCCCTCTCTCTCTCTCTCTCTGTATGTGTAAAGAGAGTAGACTCATGGTGTTCTCTGAGGAGCTGAAAAGCTTTTTGGGCGAGGCTCCTCCCTTTGCTGTGTCTCTGCAGGAAGCAGGAAGAGCAGGAGAGAGCTAGCTAGCCCAGCTATGCTGACTCAGGAATTCTGGGAGTTGAAGTCCATGAGTCATAAAAGAGCCGAGGTTGCCTACCCCTGAGCTTGTTGGAGAACAGCTTGAAGCCAGCTTGCCAGGTGAGCAGAAGATTGGAGAGAGGGAGGGGGAGAGAGAGAGAAAGAGAGGGAGGGAGAGGGAGGGAGCGAGAGAGAGAGAGGAAAGAGAGAGAGAGAGAGAAAAAGAGAGTGGGGGAAGAGGACTGGCAGACCAAGGGCAGAAAGAGAGAGGGAGGGAGGGAGAGATAGAGAGAGAGACCCTTTTGATATCTAAAATGAAGATAACACTGCATATATCCTTTTTTACCTTTATGAGTAAAAAACATGCTCCTAGATTGGAGGTAAATGCAGAACAGACTGATTTATAGTTGGTAGACCAGGTGCCTCACCCAACAGATAAGATATATATATATATACCTATAATAAAGGTAAAAAAGGATACATGCAGTATTATCTTCATTTTAGATATCAAAAGGGTTTTGCAGCTCCCAGTGTTTTGTTTTTGGTGGGAAACGGGTCCAAGTGGCTCTTTGAGTGTTTTGGGTTGCCTACCCCTGATTTAGCATATACAAGTAGTCTTCGACTTACAACGGTTCATTTAATGACTGTTCAAAGTTACAACATCACTGGACAAAGGGACTTATGACCGTTTTTCACACTTACGACCATTGCAGCATCCCCATGATCACATGGTCAAAATTCAGACGCTTGGCAGCTGACTCACATTTATGATGGTTGCAGTGTCCCAGGGACATGCGATCACCCTTTTTGCGAACTTCTGACAAGCAAAGTCAATGGGGAAGCCAGATTCACTTAACAAACGTGTGACTAATTTACCAACTTAACACCTGTGGTTTTTATCCAGCATTAGCTTATACTCAATGTATTTTTATTGTCAGGTCAGTACGATTCAGTTTTTCTGAAGGTAGCTAGGTTTGTTATACTGTCTGTAAAATCAGGCAGACCTTGGTCACCCATTGATTACATCATTAATTGTAATATATTGCTATGTTTTCTTGTGTTGGTTCTGTTTGGTTTTGTTTTATTTGAATGTTTAATTTATCTGTTGGCCTTTGACTGGAATAATAAATTGATTGATTGATTAATCAACAACTATAGCAAGAAAAGTTGTAAAATGGGGCAAAACTCATTTAACAAATGTTTCACTTAGCAACATAAATGTTGGGCTCAATTGTGGTTGTAAATCGAGGACTACCTATATAACACCATCTTCCTGTTCTCACCATGCTTGTGAGAACGCTCTATTCCATCTTTAACTGGAGGTATGCCTTGTTGGGTACCTGGGACTGATCACTAATAAGATTTTGCATCCAAGATCAGCACCCTAGTTCCAACTGTATATTGCTGCCTTGTCTAGTTAGCAGTGAGATTTGGCTACATCATTTGAGATTTTCATCTGTGTAAATCTAATCTGCCAACTAGAAATGTCTGAATAGTAGAAACAAAAGACCCTTTACATCCCTTACTTCCTAAGTCAGTAGTGGCGAACCTATGGCACGGGTGCCAGAGGCGGCACTTGGAGCCCTCTCTGTGGGCACACATGCCGTTGCTCCAGCCTTGCCTCCCCCTGTGACCCCCTCCTCTCCAGCAGCCCCCCTGAAGGAGAGTCGCCCCCGAGGGTGGCCCACACGGAACAGCGCAGCCAAGGACATGGCAGCCAGGCAGCGTAGACAAGAGTCTGCCCTCACGTCCCATCATGCAGTTGATGCTGCAGGGCATGGGCAGAGGGTGTGGCCGCCATGGTGCTGCTGGGCTGCTTGGGTGATCTGCGGCGGGCCCTGGAGGCGGTGAGTGGTCCTGTAGGCAGGTGGGGCGGGGGATGGGGGGGCAGAGCAGCGGCGGGCAGGGGGGTGGAGCGGGGGTGTGGCCAGTTTTCAGGCATTCGCTCTCTAAAAGGTTCGCCATCACTGTCCTAAGTCTTCAACAAAACATCATCACATTGAGATCTGGAGTTATTCCTAACTACTTATTTAAGCCTATATAATCCATCTGCAATCCCATTTTATACTGTGTACTACAGTTCTCATTTTGTAAAGATCTGAGTGACTGCAAGGTCTCTTCCATCTTACCCTTTGGTTTTCTGCTTCAGTTTTTTAAGGAACACTTGAACAACCATGAAGGCTTCCTTCTCTTTTAAGAGCAGGTTCCCTGAAGTGTTACACTTCAAATCAATCCAGTCTGACCGTAAAGCTTGGAAGTCTACATTGCTTGCCTTGAAAGTCTGCTTCCAATTCACTATTGGGTCATAGAAAAGAGGAGGGGCAGCAAATAAATCATCTTCATTTTCTTCTGCTTCTTCTTCGTCTTCATTTTCTTCTTCCACTATTGTAACAGCTTCTTCCTTTCGTGTTGCTGGGTGGGAGGAATCAGTCCTGACTTGCTGCTTGGAATCCAGATCCCTCCTACCAAAAACGACATTAGCGGCATCTGCGGCTTTATGTTGGGCTATGTATGAATCTATTTGATTAAGCCATTGTTCCTCATGGATAGGCTGTTCTCGGAGGGTTGTCTTGCCAGTTTCTTCTTCAACTTTTGGGGGGTCCCTTCCGGTTTTGATGGTATCCAATAAGGCTTTTTTGTTTCTGGTTGCATTAAAGCCTAACTGAGCTTGACTGACTTCTCTTGTTGAATTTCCACGTTCCTTAGTCATCTTGGGTCTTTTGCCAGTCTGCAAATCCTTGCCTCCTTCTTTCCTTTTGGTTGTCGATTTATGGGCATTCCCGTCTTGAAGGTTTTGAAAGTTTTCACTGAATATCAAATGTGAGGTCCTTGCTGTAGAATAACTTTCTGCTTTGGTTTTATATCTGTTCTCATCTTTCTTCTGCCTTTTTTGGATAACTGACAAGATATTCCGACGTTTCTGAGCTGGGTCAGCATAAACATTGTCATATTGAACAGCTGCAACATGGTCTTTTGCTGGCTTTATCTCGGCTGCTTCAGGATCTGCATACTGAGCATCATCAAAATTGTCCTCTTCATAAGCTGAAAGAAATTATAGTTACCAAATATCAACTTTTTCTTTCTCTTATTTATATTCAGTACACTAAGGCACCCAAATAATTGAACATTAAACCTCTATTACATAAGTATCATTGTACTGAAATAACAAATTGTTCCAAAATCTAGGAGGAACAGACGGTCTGTATGGCTAGATTTAATAATATGTTTAACCATTGAACTAGTTCTATCTTAGCACTTCATGAATATATTTTTAGTTTCTTCAGATGTCTCTCTTTTCATCGGTATTCTGTATATTCTGTTCTATCAGCAGTCATATATTTTTGGTTGTACTTCATATCTTCTATAGTAGTAGTTATGTTTCGCCAATCACATGCTATTTAAAAAGAAATAATAAAATTACATATCATACAGGACAAGAAACAATGGATGGAAATTAATCAAGGAAAGAAGCAACCTGAAATTAAGGAGAAACTTCCTAGCAGTGACGGCAATTAACCTGTGGAACTGCTTGCCTTCAGAAGTTGTAGGTGCTTTATGACTGGAAGTTTTTAAGAAGAGATTGGACAGTCGCTTGTCTGAAATGGTATAGGCCCAGGGTCTCCTGCTTGAGCAGGGGGTTGGACTAGAAGACCTCCAAGGTTCCTTCCAGCTCTATTCTGACCGAATTGATTGTATTGGTTATTTTGTCTCCAAGTTTTGACAAAGCAATGAAGTTAACCACTTGCTCACTTTCTTGCTTCAATCCAATCTCAAAGAGCTATTGTTTCTTAAGCTAAGAGATGCATAAAGGTTTTTGAAGAGTGTTGTAGAAAGTAGGAGAGTGGTATTGTTGTACTGAATACAAAACTGAAGTGCTGCAAAAAAACTGTGTTTCTCATTTGACTAGAGATACTGGGTCCCAAACATCTACATTAAAGGCGCTGAATGTAAATCTGCACGAGCCTCCAGGGAACTTCCCCACCTATCTATATACTCTCTATATAGTGTGCAGGTAGTCCTTGACTTATGAATGTTTATTTAAAGATGGCTTGAGGTTACAACAGCCTGTTAAAAAGTGACTTATGGCCCATTCTCAAAGTTACCACCATTGCAACAATCCTACAATTTGGGTGCTTGGCAACTGACTTGTATTTATTATAGTTGCAGCATCTTGCAGTACAAAATTGCAATTTGTGACCTTCCCAGCCAGCTTCTGACAAGCAAAGTCAACTGAGAAAACCAAATTCGCTTAATGACTGCACAATTCAGTTAACAACCATGGGGATTCATTTAATGACCATGGTAAAAAAGTGGTCATAAAATTGGGTCCAATCATACGATGACTTGCTTGCCTGTATTCATATCGACAGCATTTAAGTTTTGCTAAATGCAGTATAAATAAATGAAACTAATTCAAATATATATTTTATTCTGGCTTCAACAACTATTCCGGGAAGAAAGTCTCTCAAAACTAAAGTCTCTCCACCCAGAAAATGTTACGCAAAACCATAATTTTAATTTACGAAGTATTTGTGCTAAAGCTATATAATATGTTCTATTTCACTCAATCTTTGAAGGGATTTTATTTTTATGCATTATTGTTTAAAGAAAAAACCCCTAAAATATAGCAAGAGTGGCCAACTTGTTTATTGTTAAGAGTTGAGAAATAAGATATTTCCACAGTATAAATTGTGCCTGGGTTGCTGTTTGCAAGGGGAAAAGTGAAGGCATTCTCAGTTTTTGTACTGATGCTTTTTGGGTTTTTTTGGGTATTTTGAACAAAGAAGATCCAAACATCTTGTCCAAATTAATAATTTATTCTTTGTGATTGCAAGAGATAAAGAATCTAATACAATGCTAAACTAGATTAATTAGATTTAATCTAATGCTAAATGCTAATGCATTTTTTAAAATCATTTTATCAGCCTTAAAGCACAAGAGAGAGAAAAAGGTAAAGCTAGCTTCCACATCTGACATAAAGATACATACCTGGTGTTTTTAATCCATCTTCCGGTGGATCCATTTGCATGTACTTGGAAAATCCAAACCTGCAAGATTTATGCCAGTTACTTCACAGGGCCAGCATTTGATATCCCCTCCCTGATATACAACCGTAATGGAGCCAGCCCATGATGGTCATATGTCACAATGGTCACCGAAATGGGTCAGGGCAACCAAACCGATTTTAAAACATTTTTGAGATAGCCAGAATGCAGCAGTCATTAAACAAACACTGCAGTTGTTAAGTGAACTCATTGTTTGCTATGGAACTATTTTGGCAAAACCATCACAAAACCCAGTTACATGACCATGGGATGATGCAAATGGCCATAAAAACAATTGTGTTGTGGGGCACCTGAAGCGGGGGGAGGGTGCAACTTAGGCACTTCAGAACCGAGTTGTACCTGTCTTTTTTTCCAGATAGATTGTAACTTTGAATGGGGAATCAATTGATGACAATTTTCCCAAAGTGTGCCATTTTCAAGCTTCAGACAATCAAATTGCTTTTCCCAAAACACAGAAAAATTACATGTCAGTGAATTCTCAGCTATTTTTTTTTTTTTACTGCATCAGCTAATTCTTGATGCTCATGAAATATTTATCTGGGGCAGGGACAAACCGAGAAAGAATGCCAACAAATTCTAGCCATCAGTCCCTGACAAATGGATTTTCACTATTTTTTAATCAGAAAACAAAATTTTAAAAGTGCGTAAGTCTTTTCAATCCCCTTTCAGATTCAATACACTATCAGTCATTCTCTGAACCCATTAGCCTAAAGGAAAATTCCAGTTGTTGAAAAAGATTTTAACAGTCATAACAAAAAGTTATGGGAGGAATTTATTTACCTGTTCAGATACAAGTCACTTTCCTGGTAGATGCATTTGTTAAGTGAATCCATGTGGGTCAACCGGGTGTAGTCATTGGGATACACAAAGGACAATCGAACCTGGAAACACAGCTTTATTTTATTTATTGTTTTATTTAATTTTTTCCCTGCCTTTGTTATTTTTACAAATAATTCAAGGTGGCAAGTATAACCAAAACACATTCCGGTTCCTATTTTACCTATAACAACAACTTCCAAACTGGCTCTATGAGATTGGAAAGGCAATTAATAAATAATTTATATCATAATATTTTAAAGCCTTTCAGCCAAACATTCACTCTCAAAAACAAACAAAATCATGGAAACATAACCATGTAAAATTAGCATCTCTGTCATTCAAATCCTTCAAGGGCCTCCCAAGAGCAACAAGCATATATTTTTTCAGCAAAATTATTCAATATAGGAGTGCCTTCCACTATGTTGCATTTCAACTCCCATAAGTCCACGATTAATACAGTTGGGTTGGAGATATTATTTGATGAACATAAAGATACTCAGGGTCAACCCTCTACATACTTATCTGAGGTTAATCCCACTCTGAGCAACGGATTTTATTTTAGAATATTTTCTAGTCCAAACTTTCCCAGTTTAGTGCACTATACATCAGCAGTCCCCAACATTTCCACCCAGCCTGGGCCAGCGCGGGGTATGTGTGAGTGACAAGTGCCCTTCACTCAGCAAGTGGAGTTTTGTACGCACATGCGTTCTTGCCCATTGCTCATGTGGCCCGGTTTTGAACAGGCTGTGGCCTGGTATTGGGATGCAGCCCATGGGTTGGGGACCAGTGCTATAGTGCATTGAGAACACAACTGGAATTCCCAGAAAGCATGAAGTAGAGCCACAATATCAGCATAAAGGTCATTTCTAGCAAGATTCCTTCAAATGGACAATGTATTTTAAAAAATGGATGAATTAGCAGGGGCTAATTTAATGCAGCAGATTTTACCAATTAGGGTCAGAGTTTTAAAAGGTCATGTCATTCAATTAATCATACATGAGAAATAAGACATTATGCTTCTTCACAGTAAGGCTGGAAGTGTGAGCTGACTATACAACTAAAGATAACCTTAGTTTCCAAACTTTCTATCCAGTAGGATCATAATGCATAGATCAGTTATGGTATGATATCTGAGCCATCTCTAAATGCCATACAACAAAAATTAAATTAAATATCTAGAATATTATTTTTAAAAGCAATGAAATGAAATTTTGGAACTGCTAAACAATATTTGGGAGTTTTCATCTGGGATCTTGAACTCTTAAGGGTAAAATCAATGAAAAATAATATTAGATAAATCATCTTTTGAGATTTGGGGGTTTTAAACATTTTAGGAGGTCCATGTCTGCTGCCATCATACAAAACTGAATAATGAGGCCCATTGTCACAAAAATCTCTACTGCAAGTAGGCTAGGTAAGACTCAAATTATTTTCTTATGGCAGTACAGCCAGCAAATAAAGCTTGGATAGTATTAATTAGTGAAAAAATAACTCCACAACTAATGTGGAATACTCATCAGAATCAGGACCAAATTCCCCAGTAGGCTTCAAGATTATACAACTATTGGTTGATAGGCAACTATCAGATGATACTATGTACAACTATGTTATTTCAATACAAGCCATCGCTTGATACCTTCAGATGGCAATGTGCATAAGCTGCAAAAAGACTTGAATTGAGAAATGAGACTCACAAAATTAAGACCCTGGTAGCGCTGTAGTTTGAATCCATTGACCACATAACTTGGTTTGTACTGACATTCTGGCATCATCCTGCGGATATGGTTTTTCCTTAAGAGAGGCACTAAGGAGACCAAAAAATAAATGAAAAAGAGGCAATTGCAAAGGCTACATTTCCAAGCTATCAAACATTATCTCTTGAACCTTAAAGTCATGTTGCAGGCCATCTTGAATTAATGTTGGCAGTCTGGCCTCCTTCATTTCTGAATATTAGGGCTATGCAAAAAAATTTGAAAGAGGTGATTTGAAAAGCACAATAGTGCAAATGAAGCACTTCAGCTTCCCCAATTGTCTCTGCATGTATGGGCAGGCACAGCCAGTTTGTTTTGCTGGTGGTTCCAGCAGAAGCATTGTCTATGGCATAGACAAACATATATATAAAAGCCCCCTGTCAGCCTTTGAAGCAGCTGAGTGAGTCTCGTGAAGATCAGATTGTTCCAGAGAGTATTTGGGGAACGAGCTTCATCACTAGTAGGCTTATTTGGTCTTGTTTCTTTTTTGTATTGGATTTTTTTTTTTTTTTTTAAAAATGACTATTCTTGCCCTACTGCTGCAACTGAACTCTGAAGAGTGGTCAAACAGAACATCAGAATGTTTACATGCATAAATTGTGTCCCGGGGGTCAGCTTTCAGCATGTCAGCTGGATGTTCTATAGCATCCTGACTAGACAGCATCTGGTTTGCCCGAGTGGCTGGTGTCTGTGGGATATGAGCAACTTCATCCATTTTGAGAAGAGTTTCATCTAAGATATAAAGAAAGAAATGCGAATGAAGTATGATAGATGGGAGAATGGAGAAATAATTCATTTTCTTAGGACACGAGGCAGCACTTGAGGAAATGTGACTTCTGGAAGACATTTAGACATCTAGAAGTCTAGATTCAGGCTTCTCAGGTTGGCAACTTCCAGACAAGCCAGGGCTGCATTTCAAAAAATCTCAACATGTCTAATGACCCCAGGATAGGAAATAACTGCCCTATGAAATTCTATGCTGTCTTTACCAATACTGGAACTCCAATGTCAGGAGAAGCAAAAGATTTGGGGCCTACTTCAAGGTTGCGTTTCTCCTGTATTCATAGTCTTCCTATGCACCAGAAACATATACGGCACAGGAAGAAAACTACACCAACTCTGACCTGATGTAGTTACATTTTCTCCTATTCTTTCCAAGTTGTTACCCCATCTCTTCCACTCTGTTCTTCTCATGCACTTTTCCTGTTAGAGAAGGTCCATGTCTTGGGGGTGTTATAGACTGGGAGCTACTACTGGAAGAGCAGCCATAGGTTGTGGCCAGGAGGTCTACTTTCCAGATCCAGTTGGTGTGCCAGTTGGGAATATAATTAGAGCAAGAGGATCATGTTAGAGTGACTCACAATCTCATTACATCTGGAATCCTGCAATGCCATAGAGGGCATTTGAAGGCCACATGAAAACTACAAGTGGTCCAGAATGAAGCAGTTCACACGTTGTCAGGTGCTCAGTACTACGAGTATGTGACATTAATTTTATGAGCCTTACATTGATTGTCAATAAGTTTCGGGGGGGCAAATCAAAGTGCTGATTTAAACCTACAATGCCCTATATGGCATGGAATCTGGATATGCTCAGGATCACCTCTTACTAACTAGATTTTACTGACGTATCACTCATGAAAAATTGTTGATAGTGTCCTATTTCTGGTAAATAAGAGACAGGAATGCCCTGAAGTGTTGTTTCTGTGATAGCCCCAATTTTCTGCAATAGTTTCCCACTGGCCCCATTGTTAACTTTAGAGAAATTAGTCATATTTTAGAGAAGTAAAACATGACCTAACATCATCCACAAAGGCGTCATCTTAATAAAAGATTATTTCATCTCATTTGGTAGGAGCATATAGTAAAGGAGGACTAAAGGGAGCCTTAGTCAAGAGACTCTACTGTATAAACCAATCAATTTTGTCTCTTGACACCCTGTGAAATCTATCAACTATGTAAACACATTTAGAAAACGTCTGTTTTCTATGCACTAGCATTTGTGACAAAGCATTTCAGATAAAAAGGGATAATGAAGTCAGAGAAGAAACTGCTGCCGTTATTAGTTTTGTAGCATAGAAAGACTTACCGACATAAAGGGAGAGGAATTCAGAATCAATAATAGTAAACTTGGCTTCAGGATTATCCAATCTCCACTGAAAGAAGAAGACAGATGCATACACATTTTATAGATTAGTTAACTGGGAGAGAAAATAGAGATTAATCTAAATGCACCTTAGCTGCTATGGCTTTTCAGAAAAGAAAACCAGAAGATTTACTGACTTCTGGAGGATTACTGTAAATGGCTGTTGAGCTGTGTTTGATTTTCCAGATTACAATTCCTGATCGACAAGGTCAAGGAAACTATTTCAGAAATATTTTGTATAGTTAGTGAGTGAAATATAATTTGACTTGAAATTTTAGGACTTGCTTCACTCAGCAAGAAACCTTTGCAAAGTGAATGGTAGAAAGTACTTGAGTACAATTTAAAATAAAACTCTTTGGCAAAGATCATAGTTGCATTTTTCTTAGGGGGAGATTAAGCTGTATAAGAACATGGAACCAACAGGTTCTATTTGGGTCTCTGAGATGTGATAAACTAACTAAGGTAGGATCTGAGATACATGCAATCTTTTCTTTATTTTTCCCTCTTGAGTAACCTCCTCCCCCTCCTCCTTTTCCACTTAGAGACGCATAAGGTGGCCGAGCATTTTAACTAATTCAACTGTCTGAATCCCTGTTCATACATAAAATTGCTACTAATATTAACTTCATATACTATATCAGAAAGAAAATGCTTTCTCTGACAAGAAGAAAGCAAAAGTTGGTCCATGAAATACTTATTGCCAAAACTCCTAAATCCAGTGCTTTTTTTCTAAAAAAAAAAAAAAAAAAAAAGGTGCCGGAACTCACACACGTCATTCAACCCGCCTTGCCTACCCTACAAGGTTCCATCCAAAAAAGGTGCTGGAACTCCGTTCTGGGTGTTCTATGACAAAAAAAGCCCTGCCTAAATCAAATCCCTGTACAGACAACCAAATACAAATCTATCTAGTGAACCTACTGCAATTTCCACATGATCTGTTCCTTTGTCATTTTGTTTGTGTAGAATTTCAAAGTAATATTTGTTTGCAGCTGACAATCTGCAAGGGAAGAAAGGAGATTAAAAGCAAAATAAGTCTTTTGCTATCAATACAATGTATTAAAGGTATTAAAAAACGAAGAGGACATTTTGGACTAGCTTCCAAGAAATGCATAAACCTACTTGTTTAGGGAAATGATGAGATTACTTTCTGGATGTGGGGCCATTTTCTTCACATCTTCTCTCAATTCTTTCTATTTAAGAGGTTTCATCACTTGGTTCTACAATATTTTGGACCTTCTAGGTCAGGGGTAGGCAACCTTGGCTCTTTTATGACTTGTGGACTTCAATTCCCAGAATTCCTGAGCCAGCATGGCTCAGCTTGGAAACCTCTCCCTTTCCCCTCAGCATGGCTGGCTCAGGAATTCTGGGAGTTGAAGTCCACGAGTCATAAAAGAGCCAAGGCTGCCTACCCTGTTCTAGATGGTAAAGTCAATCAATCAGCAGGCATAGGAATATTATGGAAGGTAATGGAGAAATCCATAATGTGTTCTTTGTGCATATTGAATTCCAGTGTATGGAGTAGCCAATGTACAGATAATTAAGTTGCCATATGATCATTTCAATCAATCCATTAATAACATGTGAATGTATACTTGGCATTTGAAAAATGTGGAAATAAAGCACGGCAGATACTCTTTCCCTACTGCTGGATTAAAGCACTAGCCAACTATCCTTGAGTCAATCGAAAACTACACCGGGGTGACATTCAGTGTGCTTGTTGCCAATCCTTATCTGCCTCTTGCTCTGTGTTGCTACTTGTCCTGATAAAGCATGAGCAGTGTGTGATTGGTACAGTCTTCTGGCTTTGTTTTCTCCCTCTTCCACTCATCACAGGTTGGGAGCAAAAAAATCCCCATTACTGGTATTGCAGGATGGCTTGGGAGTCCATTCCTTGTAGATCCACTCTTGTCATTTTTGTGTTGGGTGCCTTCAAATCAATATTGACTTCATCAACTGTCTTGACAAGGTTCTGAAGTTTTCTTGAAAATATTTTTAGAAGTGGTTTGTCCTTGCTTCCTCCTTCCTAGAGCTGAGAGAGAGAGAGTGACTGGCCCAAAGTCACTCAGCTGTCTTTGTGCTTAAGGTGGGACTAGAATTCATGGTCTCCCAATTTCTAGCCTGATGACTCAACCACTAAACTAAACTTTCAGAACTGAATACAATAAACAACCTGTTATGTCCGACTGGCTGTACACTTTTGCTTGCAGCCAAACCACAGAAACAAGGGAGGAGGGAGGGGTATGATGGGAATGTATGGGTGGCTGGGAGGAAATTGAGGAATTCATGTGCACCGATTGAGGCCTGGGAGAATCTTGACACCTCAAGGTCTAATGATGAGAGTGCTTTTGAGGCAAGCAGACTGTTTCCCAAAACAAAGAGATTGCACTGGATTGGTGGACAATGGACATGTGGGTGGCCCAATGGGTGAAAAGGGGGATTTTAAACTATCCAGTTTTTGCAGGAAAACATCAGAACTGACTTCGTTTCTACTGTGCCTATATGGATCTATCAGTAAAGGCATACTCTTGGTAAAATAATGTCCCAGGAGTTTCTTTTGCTACAAAAAAAAAGTAAGGTTCTACATTTAGGCAAGAAAAACCAAATGTACAGATATAGTATAGGGGGTACCTTGCTCAATAGTAGTAGGTGTGAGAGGGATCTCGGAGTCCTAGTGGACAATTATTTAAATATGAGCCAGCAATGTGCTGCAGCTGCCAAAAATGCCAACACAGTGCTAGGCTGCATTAACAGAGGGATAGAATCAAGATCACGTGAAGTATTAATACCATTTTACAATGCCTTGGTAAGGCCACACTTGGAATACTGCATCCAGTTTTGGTCACCACAATGTAAAAAAGATGTTGAGACTTTAGAAAGAGTACAGAGAAGAGCAGCAAAGATGATTCGGGGACTGGAGGCTAAAATATATAAGGAACGGTTGCTGGAATTGGGTATGTCTAGTTTAACGAAGAGAAGGATGAGGCGGGACATGATAGCAGTGTTCCAATATCTCAGGGGCTGCCACAAAGAAGAGAGAGTCAAGCTATTCTCCAAAGCGCCTGAAGGCAGGCCAAGAAGCAACAGGTGGAAACTAACCAAAGAGAGAAGCAACCTAGAACTAAGGAGAAACTTCCTGACAGTTAGAACAATTAACCAGTGGAACAACCTGCCTCCAGAAGCAGTGAATGCTCCAACACTGGAAGTTTTAAAGAAGAGACTGGACAGCCATTTGTCCAAAATGCTATAGGGTTTCCTGCCTGAGCAGGGGGTTGGACTAGATGACCTCCAAGGTCTCTTCCAACTTTATTATTATTATATGCTAATGGGATAGTTGATATAACCCCACAACAGACTGGAGTTATAAAGTTAGTTGAATCACAAAACAGCACTTTACTTCAGATTTTTCTTAGTTTCCTTTTGAGAACACAAGGCAATTTCTAGAGCTTTCCATGTTATCTTTGGGATGGTAGTGGTGATGGTGTGTGTGTGTGGGGGGGTGAAGGCTGGGTCCATCCTTCCAACAATGCAAAGGTTTAACCTTGCATTAAATCAGTAGAGTTCAAACTCTCACACTACAGCCAGCTGAGCAGATGATCTGTACTGGAAAATTCTGCATCTAGCTGTCAAGCAGAACATTGACAGATGAGATTGATTGCAGATTAGAGAGGAAGAAGCATATCTGCATAATTTTGAAGCAGCTGCTAAATATCTCAGTTAATCTAATGTAATGGGTGGGGAAGCCTAATAGATTGTACAAACCATGTAAAGCCTGTCACCGAATCTAGTTGCCTTAAAGAAGGAAACACTCCTTTAACATTGCTACATCTAAGGATGACATAAATCTGTCTCATTCGTGAATTAGGAACGAGATGAGAGCCATGCCAAGGAAAACTGGTGGAAACAAGATATTGCCAGAACTTTTTAATGCTAAGGTTAGATGCAAATGGAGAAATAATCCAAGGAAAAGGGGGATTAATAATGTGGGATCCTTGGTGCTCTCTGAGCTTGGTGTTTTTCTTGCAGACATTTCCTTATTAAATTAGATAATATCTTCAGTGCCATCATATTAGCACTGGTGATGCTACCTAGTTTAGTAATGTGATGTATGCAAGAAAACCACCAAACTCAGAGAGGATCCCACCGTTCAACCCTAAGCTACAAATATTCTCTTCTACTGGATCAATAGATCTGTAGAAAATTGTACCACTGGCCACTAGGGAGCACTCTGAAATTGTTTTGAGGAAATATTTTGAAGTCATAGTAGTTTAGAATTGTTTTTTTTTTTTTTTAAAAAAATATACACACAATGACAAAAGACTTGCAGACTGGGTTTAAGATGGGAAAGAAGATAGGGCTACCTGGCTTGTATCCAGTTGAGTAATGTACAAAATAGAATTAAGATCTCAGTTTACTCACTTCACGAGTCTTGACTTTTGGCTTCTAAATTTCCCAAATTCACCTGGTGCTGTCCACTCTTTTCCAGTCTGAACAAAGATACAAAACATCCCTTTTATGCTAGGCTTCAGACACATAAAGCCAGAACACGTTTTTTTTCACAGACTGTGTAATAGTGTACAAGGGATTAACCAGATTAAATAACATAGTGTGCATCTTCAATGGTAGTTAAACACATGAATGCTCATGATTGCTACTTGTTCTCGACCTTTAAGACAGAACAGCATTGCTGTCAAAGCTGAATGAGAGATATAAGAAGAAAAGATCTGTAGAAGAGGGAGGGAGTATTCATTCAGCTGCTAGATCTGCATTTTGCTATAGTGTCATTCTTGGCTGACCCACATTTAGATGGGTGCAGTGTTGCTGTGCTTGTGTAAATGGGGCCAAAAGGAGAAGCCAAGAGACTGAGCAAAAATTATGAGCTGTAAATATTGAATGAATATATGCAGGCATGTGTGCGTACATGAATGAAATAAGACATTTCCAGAGCTGGCTAACATAGGCAAGAAAATTTTAAGCAGGCTCTTATACCTTTTGTTACCATTTTTTAAATTTTATAAAGTTAAAAAAAGCCCTCGCTTTTAAAATATTCAAATACTTTCTAAATGTGACTTCGTATGATAATCCATAAATTTAAATTTATAACATTCTGCCTATTTTTTATTGCCATCTTCACTTGTGTAACCCAAACATCACAGAGCGATTATTTTCACAGTTTAAGAACTCATCAAAACTAGAATCAGAATCCCCATGGCCCTTGAATTAATACATCCAACACATAATAAACATATATAATTATGAAATGTTAATACTATGCACAAGACAAGTTACTAAATATATTTAACTCTTCTGCAGTTCTGTGCTACGTTAGGTGTCTATAGATAGTAGAATTAAATAGGAAACAGTTTTACATTATTTTCTCACTTCAGTTATACAGATTTTCCCATTTTGTATCTAGCTACAGATCTGACAGTTGGTATCCCTGGTCTCTGTAACAGTCCCAGGTAATTCTACAATTTTTAATGGGATACCATTCAAGAACATATGACAGCTGTCAAACATAAACATAAAATGGGTGAAGCATTAATTAACCTCAATAGTGTGCTGATATAGCAAAGTTGTATCGATTTCAAATACATAAATTAATATTAATTTATATGAACAAGCAATTTCCTCTTTCCTTTGAAGTGTACGTTGTACATGAAATAAAGAATCGAGAGAACATAGTTGATCACCTTGCCTACACTGGCCATCAGTTGAAGCTCTGAGATGTTTTTCCCTTGGCTTAGCCAAAACTCAGCATTGTCATCAGCCCCAATCGCAAATTGAAACACACCTACAGAAATCCAAAAACAAAACTGGACTTAACAGTAAGAAATATTTGAAAAAGATGGGAAATGGTGTTCCATGCCAGTGGAAGGAAGCAGAATGATATATCTTTAATAAACATATTATTTCCAATGATATAATGATTATATATATGTGTGTGTGTGTGTGTGTGTGTGTGTAACGATATCTATAATATATTATTATTATACAATTTAAGAAGCTTCAAACATAACTTACTTTTGGAGCTTGTATAGGTTTGTACTATAAAAGTGGTCCTCAACTAATAACATTTAGTGACTGTTTGAAGTTACAACAGCACTGAAAAAAGTGACATGACCGTTTTTCACAATTACGACCATCGCAACATCCTCATGGTCACATGATCAAAATTCGGACACTTGGCAACTGACTCATATTTAGGATGGCTGCAGTGTCCCGGGATCCTGTGATCGCCTTTTGCGACCTTCTGGAAGCAAAGTCAATGGGGAAGCCAGATCCACTTAAAACCGTGCTACTAACTTAACAACTGCAGTGATTCACTTAACAACTGTGGCAAGAAAATGGGACAAAACTCAGTCAACAAATGTCTCACTTAGTAATGGAAATTTTGGGCTCAGTTGTGGTTGTAAATTGAGGATTACTTGAATTTGGGTGAGGAGTATAAAGTTTAAACAGAAAAGTAAGACAAAAGAAATGTAAACAATAGAAAATGTAAAGGTTAATAATACAGAATAAAGTCAGAGGCGATAAACATAGAATATTATCTCTATGTACAGAAACCTGTGATAACTTCAGGCCTGGATCAAACTTGAATCTGCAATAAAAATGACATTATCTAAGAAAAGGACTTGAATTTAGTGCAATAGATTTATGCATATGCTAATCCATGGAATATGTCCTGCCACACTAGATGTATTTACTCAGCAGCAACCCTCACAAGGGAGTAGTAAATGTAAAAAAAAAAAAAAAACCACATTAATAATGTTATTTAAAAGCTATGGAAGTCTCTTAGATCCAAGTTATTCTACACTTAAAAATTTATTTGTAATACAGCCAGTTTTACTCTCCTCTTACCATCCTTATATGGATGCAAGTAACCAAATATCCGCAATCCATAGTTTTTCCATTTTGGTGATACTGCTAGCTTCTTCAAAGTAGTGCGTGTCTAGAAGTAGAAGAAAAAGGAAATGTTAGCATTACTAAATTGAGCTGGACTAAGATAAAAGAATGGAGGAGAAAGAATAAAAAGGAATGGTTGGGAATTCTGAAATAAAATCAGGGCTATTCAGAGAAGTAGAGCATGGGCAATAAATAAAACAAACAATGTGTTGTTTCATGCTTAAGGCACTGCTTCCCTGAACAGTTAGAAGTTTTAAGTTAAATGTCTTAATAATCATTTTTACAAATATAGTTGTTGTCGTCAGTAATCTCTGCTTTTAAAGCAGCGAGCAATTTGGGTACAACTTGCACATAACATAGCAGTGTGGATCCCAAAGTACCAACTGTAGCAGCAACTTCAGCCCTATAATTCCAATTCTTGCCAACATGTAATCTTGTATAAACCAAGTTTAAAAATACAGCTAACATATCCAAAGAGCTATGCTTTATTAATTATAATAAGAACAAACTTAACCTAAGCCTAGCCTTCAACTCATTCCAATTTATATGTCCTTTTCTCTTATGCAGGCAGCATTGGAAACATTTGTTTGCATATTCTTCATAAACATGTTTTCCAGACCTAATAACTAAAATGAGCTTTATCTAAATTCCTCTATAAAGAGCAAATCTTAATTATGAAAATATTTTGTCAGAAAGCCATAATCATAATTTAGAGGACATCTTAAATTACCATTAATCAAGAACCAAGTTGCAGATTTTAATGTTATTACAAATGGTAAGAAAGGCAATGAAGAGCAACCAAGACCATAGGGAGGGAAGGTAATTAAAACCTGGTTTATTTGTGATGTTTAAACATGAATAATGCAAAAATCTCTCCCTCTATTTAAACACACTCAAAAGTCGAATTTGAGTGGCCTGTTCCTACACATTTTTTAAAGCTGGTGGCCCTTTGTGGCTCATTGGGGCTCAATCTTTGTGAATGTACAAATCCTCTTATGGTAGCAATTTATTGAGTATAATCACATACTCATAAATTTCTAAATGTGTCTCCAAATAAGAAAAGATTGCCCTCTACGCTGATTCCATTCACTGGGCAAGTTTTGTGGAGATTAGTGGGACTTGTGAACTTGGGTTCAGAATGATTTGTGAATCTTGGTGAATCTGGTCATTAGTCAACAAACTATTAGAAAATCCTGAATTAAGTGAACCCAACCACTATCGGAAGACAGAATTATTTCTTCATTTGGTAAAAAAGGAGAATGTGGTCTTAAAGAGTTTCAAGTTATTCTATTTTACACACACTTTTGAGAAGACCCAGCTCTCTGAAAGAAGCTCTAACACTGGGAAAAGTAGAAGGAAAGAGAAGAAGAGGATGGTCAGCAGCAAGGTGGATGGACTCAGTTATAGTGATGATTAGTTCACAGTTGGAAGACCTGAAAGACTAGATTAGGTACAGCTCCTGATGGAGAAAGTCTATGTGATTGGTAGGAGTTGAAACCAACTTGACAGCATATCGTCAATCCATGGGTCTAAAAGGATACTCACATGAGGATACAAAGGAAAGTGAAGATTTCTCCTCAATTGTTCAATAGATCCACCACACCAGTCTTCAAAAACATGAAGATTTACTTGACCTTGGAACTGCACACATATGAAAATGCAAGAGCTTTTGTTATCAAAACACCCCTATAATCTGTTACATTATTTTATACCTAAATGGCTAAAGATTACAAGATAAGTGACACGCTCAGGAAGGTTACATGGCATCTTCCATGAAAATGTAATCAACTAGGGTGATGGCATGTTCTGATTCTCAACCTGTGTTGAGCACTGCAAATGGACAATATTCCAAGCACTGAAATAATTTTTTTTTTAAAAAATGGCCAAAATCTTGTGGGATTCCCAAATCAGGATATTTCAAATAGGAACACAATCCTCTTATTTAATTCAGTTTGATTTAAATGTGATCCTGCACAAACCAATTGTGTGAACTCAGTGTGCTGGAGTGCCTGAAGGTATCACTTTACCAATCTCTGTCTTATATGGAGGTCCTTAAACATTATGGATGGCAAAGAGGAAATATTGGGAATTGCAATTGTAGATAGATGTTTTATCCTATTATATGTAAGATCATAAGTCACATTTCCTCAACACACTGTCCTCCAGAAGTGTGAGACTTCTAGGCATATCTTACACCTGCACTTGCTGGGAATTTATCCAGGTGAATCAATAAAAGCTTGGATAGCTATGCTGTTTAACTCTGATTCTTCAATCTAAATTGTGGATTTTCTGAAGAACCTGCTTATGCCCTCTCCCTCCCTCTCTCTATGTCTTTCTTCTTGGTGAAGAACCAATCCTCTGGTTCCTCAATTAATTTGTTTGATTCCATCTAAATAAGACCTAAATAAGTAAAGGAATGGATCCTTTAGTCTTGGCTTCACTTTCGTATTTTAATCATTCAAATTTTTATTAGTTTGTCCAAATATAATATAAAATACAAAAGAAAATAATAGAAAAATAATGGAGGAAAAAGGGAAGGGAAAAGTGTAGGACAAAGGGAAAAAAGAAGAAAAAATATTGACTTCTGACTTTTGGTGCAATAGAATAAGATAATAGCATCAAATCTCAGCCTTTTACTTTTATATAATAATATAAAGTAGCCATTTCTATAAAAACAAACCTATCTAATTGGCAAAACCGAAAATCAAAGTTTCTTTTTTTTCCCCACCTCAAGCATAAAATCCAAAAGCAATTTCCAAGTAGAAACAAAGTTAATTGTGTTCTTGGCTTCAATTTCTAACTTTAGGTTGACTCATAGCAGGGTGGAGAAAAAATACATTTAAACAGCAACAAGGTTAATATTTTGGAATGGCCAATACAATATAACTATGTATGAAAATCTAAAGGTCTGGAGAGTTACTTATTTGGTGCATGTAATTAAAATATTATCTCTAGGTAATGTTGAAATTCATATTATCTAATTCTATTATAGATTTAACATCTTTAAATATAATACTTAATGCAATGACACTGGAGATAACCTGATAGGTATGTTTTGACAGTTTGGTTCACTTTGCTTCAAGTACTGTATACTAAACATTTTACGGAAATACTGTATGCCAATTATTTTCTAAAACAAATATTACAAAGTGTAAATTATGAATGAGACAATTAATTGAGAATATGTTTCAAAGACTAAAATCAGTAGCAGTTCCCTGTTATCGGTATTCTCCATAGCTTATTCAAATTTCTTCTGGGTAGTGGGTGTAAAAGGGCAAATGAGCAGCAGTAGAAGTTGGGGTATAATCTAAGGATTTCAAAACTCCAGAATTATGCCAAATTTGATAGAAACTTTAACCTGAGAACTTTATGAAGTTTTGTGCTGTCTGAGGGCTAACACATCTCCATCTAGATCAGGGGTAGGCAATGTTGGTTCTTTTATGATTCATGGACTTCAACTCCCAGAATTCCTGAGCCAGCCATGCTGAGGAGAGTTTCCAAGCTGAGCCATGCTGGCTCAGGAATTCTGGGAGTTGAAGTCCACGAATCATAAAAGAGCCAAGGTTGCCTACCCCTGATTTAGATGTAGAATCTCTGTTCTAAATGAGTACTAGAAAAGAACTAAAATTTTTACTTGAAGGACAATGACTGGTAAGTAGACTATTTTCATCATTTTCATTTCTTAATTCCTTAAAAAAAGCAGCCAGTGACTATGTTATCTGATGCCAAATTTCCACTGATGATCAAAAAAACAGCCCTATGCTCTGAACTGCTGCAAGTCTTAAGAGAGAGAGGGAAAAACCCTTCGCCTCATACCATATAAAAGGAAATAAAATAAACTGAGGTCTATTCATATTCAATAATGGCCTTATGTCATACAGTATATTTTTTTCTGGCAGTATGCAAAAAAAAAAAAAAAAAAACACAAGCAAAATAAAACGATTCAAAAGATTCCTCTAAGAAGCACCCACAAAGCTGTCAAACTAATTTTCTCCTTGAAACACCTTCTAGGGCAGCTGAAGCCCAGGAGGAAGGGTGAGGCAAGAGTTCTTAAAAATAGTAAACAGATTGCCTGCAACCTCCCCAGAGTTGCGTCATGTAAAAAAAAAAAGCAACTATTTTTCCTGCAATTTCAACTACTCTAGATTTGAAAATATACAGGCTTAGCCTATGGACATTAAGAGGGTGCAATGGTTCAGCGGTTAGTTGGACAGCTTGTCAGTTGGGGAGCTGATAGCCCCGGTTCAAGTCCCAAACTCCGTGCAATGGGGTGTTAACTCCTGTTCCTGCTCCAGCTCCTGCTAGCACTTCGGAAGTATGCAAATGCAAGCAGATTAATAGGTATCACTGGTGGAAGATAATAGCTGTGCTGGCCAATGTCTTCAAACAAGTTTGGCTCCCTTGCTAAGAAACAGAGATGAGCATTGCACCCTGACTCAGACATGATTGGATATGGAAACCTTTACCTTTTTACCTTATGGATATTACTAACACCTTAGAAACATATTTTGCAATTGGTACTGAGTCCTAATGTAGGAGTATCCTGACTTCCATTTGATGCAGTGCATCATAAATATACCAATTAACCTACAAGCAGGAAAATAGTTTTAAAATGGATTTCAAGCTCTCACTTCTTTGGGGACAAATTTTGTGAGGAGACTAGATCTGCAGAACAATGTGAGAGAACAAAATGACAGATCTTCTGCTGCCAGCAAATCACTAATCATTTCTCAATAACAAATATTTTCTTATGTCACAGGCTTCCTCAAGAAAGATAAGGAACTTGTACAACATGTTGTAAAGCAGAAAGCAATCATGAGAAGAAGAAAAAAATGGAGAAGAAGGTTACTGAGAACATTTCCATATTCTACATTTTCTAAATGGCATTCAGAAAGCTGACAAGTTATAGGTCTTTGGGGAAATAATTTAATATATATTTCACATTATGGTACTGTAAAATTAAAAAATGTATTCCTTGAAATATGCACATATACTTCTAAATGTAAGCTTTATTTGTTAAATTTATACTTCTGTTTTTTTTTTCTTAATACATTATCTTAAGCTGGTATCTGGAACAGTGGTTCTCAACCTTTTTAATGCCGCGACCCCCAACCGGTCGTAAGTCGAAGACTACTCAACCGGTCTTAAGTCGAGGACTACTCAACAAGTGCAGCACCGTTTGCAGAATGGGACTTTTGGCGGGCTCAGCAGGGCAGAGACAGCCTGGACAATTCCTATTGGCTTTTGAAAGCCAATAGAATTAGACTCTATTCAAGAGAGTCTATTCTATTGGCTTTCAAAAGCCAATAGAATAAAAGGGAGTAGCACAGCTAAGGAAAAGGGCAAAAAAATGGCGGACTGCGTTGTTTGGCGACCCCCGTGAAATGGTCATTCGACCCCAAATGGGGTCCCAACCCACAGGTTCAGAACCACTGATCTAGAAGCTTTTGTTATCACACATTGAGGTATTGTTTCTTCTCAGCCCTGCTTTTTTTCTATATCTAACTCTTACAAGCCCCATATAACCATTCTCTCTTCATCTCCCCACAGATCCCTAGCCCAGAAATGTAGCATCTAAAACTCTAGTGAACATTATGGGTTTTATCTGAAGTCAGTAACTACTCGGGGAAGGTAAGAGGAAAAAATCAGCAAACGGAATCACGAAGCAAGCAAAGAACAAAACAATCTAAGAAATGTGGCCATGGACATATGAAGACCAATGAGTGACCTGATTTGAAACCAGATGAGTCTAGAAACCAGCCACTAAGTGAAAATCACTCATCAAAGAAGACTTATCCCAACAAGTAGAGCAACAGCCAGTGACGTGCAGCAGAGTCTGGAAGGCCAATGACTGCTACAAAAAGCAGGCTAAGAGAGGAAATCAGCTGGCGAGAGAAACACATGCAACCTCAGAAGCTCTAGCTCATTTCTTGGGCAGTTTCCTGGTAGGGGTCTGGTGAGCATTTGAGAGCAAAAGGGTGTGTGTGTGTGTGTGAATGTGGAATGGGACAACTTGCCGCGGGACAACTCAACAATTCAATTTAATTATTTAAAATAATAAAAAGCATTTTAATTTGTGTCATACACATTTTATTTTGTCCTTCCTTTTGCATCCTTTCTTTAATGATTCTATTGCACCATTTTTTCGATATTAGTGTAACTCTTGTCCCGCGGCGAGTTGGCTGCGGAAAGCTGGCCATGGAAAGTTGGCTGTGGCAAGTTGGCCACAGCAGTTGTCCTAGACCAGGGGTAGGCAACCTGGGCTCTTTTATGACTCGTGGACTTCAACTCCCAGAATTCCTGATCCAGCCTGTCCTAGACCCATGTGAACATGCTGAAGCACAACTGGGCTACATTGTGCTGAGTACAGCTGGGCTATTAACCAAAGCCCTTTTTTCCTATGTTGTAATGTAATTATTAATTATATAATTATTACTCAATTGTCCTCTATCCCTTAGAACAGAGGTCCCCAACCTTTTGGGCACCAGGGACTGATTCCATGGAGAGAGGTTTTTCCACAGACCAGAGAGTGCATGGTTTTGTGTGCTGCCTGCATGCCGCAGACGGGGCTTTGCTTGTTTGTGTGGATTGGTTGCTGGCATGCTGAGGCCCGCTACCGGGGGTTGGGGACTCCTGCCTTAGAAGTTATTATCTCACTGATGGCCAAATAGATTTATCTGATTAGAGAAAAGACAGTTATCTACATTTATTGCTCACTGAAAACCCCTTATGGACTTTTTGCACAAAACCCCAAAAATGAACTTATGATTGATGGTTTTCATGATTAGACCGGATATATTATATAGGTGGTCCTCAACTTACAACCATTTGTTTAGTGACAGTTCAAAGTTGCAATGGCACTGAAAACGTGACTTGTGACCATTTTGTACACTGATGACCACTGCAGCATCCTCATGGTCAATGTAATCAAAATTCGGATGCTTGGCAACTGGCTCATATTTATATGACTATCGCAGTGTCCCGGGGTCCTGTGATCACCTTTTGCGACCTTCTGACAAGCAAAGTCAACGAGGAAGCCAGATTCACTTAACAACTGTGTTACTGACTTAACAACTGCAGTGATTCACTTAACAACTGTGGCAGGAAAGATTGTAAAAAGGAGCAAAACTCACTGAATAACTGGTTTGCGTAGCAACAGATATTTGGGGCTCAATTGTGGTTGTAAGTTGAGGACTACTTGTAGAAAGAAGAGAGTTGTATTGAAACATTACAGAAAGAGGTAAATTCATTATACTTATAATTGCTATAAAGAAGACTGCAAGCCACTTCTTTGTATCTTTATTTTTCTTTTACTTTCTTCCTTTCTTGCATTTTTACTTTTCTCCGAAGCAGAACATCCAGATTCAGCCAGAATTTCATTCCATACAGCATTAACCTTGCGAACTCTCAAGCTTCCTCCTTCTGTTATATATTCAAGATGGACAATATTTAATATTTATTTGCTATGTATATGTAGGGATGTGGGCCTATACATATGTTGTTCATAGTATGTTTAGTAGTGTGTCATGTATGTGTTTCACTTTGAGAGAGGGCAACTAAATCTCATTTTTGATGTGTGCCATTGTGCCCACAGTATAAAAATGACAATAAAGGTTATCTTATCTTATCTTATCTTATCTTATCTTATCTTATCTTTATATCTTATCTTATCTTCTTTTTTCTTCCTTATATTACTTTTTAATCTTCCTTTTTAAAACTCGTAATAAAATTGTATACAAAAAGATGCCATTTTTATTCCATTGAAAAGTGTGTGAATGTGTTTATTTATTTATGCCCTTTACTATTTTTATAAATAACTTCAAGGCTGCAAACATACCTAATATACTTTCCTTCTCCTATTTTTCCCTGAACAACAATCCTGTGAGGTGAGTTAGGCTGAGAAAGAATGAGTAGCCCAAAGTTACCCAGTCAGCTTTCATGGCTAAGATAGGACTAGAATTCACTGTCTCCTGGTTTCTGACCTTGTGAGGTAGATTGGGATGAGAGGATGACTGGCCCAAAGTTACTCAGCCAGCTTTCATGCCTAAGGCGGAAGTAGAATTTAGTCCCCTAGTTTTGAGCCTGGTTGCCTTAATAACTAGACCATGGGTAGGCAACCTTGGCTCTTTTATGGCTCGTGGACTTCAACTCCCAGAATTCCTGAGCCAGCCATGCTGAGGGGAAAGGAAGAGGTTTCCAAGCTGAGCCATGCTAGCTCAGGAATTCTGGGAGTTGAAGTCCAAGAGTCATAAAAGAGCCAAGGTTGTCTACCCCTGCCTTAACCATTACATTAACCAAGGCTACATCTCTATCAGTCTCAGATGCCCAATCTCAGCTGCCTACGATCTATGCAGCAAAACATATGGGAACAGCAAGTTATGCATGATGAAAGGGAGACTGATTGATGCTCAGTGAGACAAAACAAAGCAACCCTCATAATTTGTTGGAAAAGGCCCTTTTCAACCCTGGTTGCTATGAAAGGAAGAAAGGAATAGCTTTGTCCTTTTTTTTGAAAAAAATGCCTGGCAGTTCGCTATCTCTGGAGCAAATCAGCTGCATGTAATATGGAGAATGTGAAAATGACAATGAAAATAAATTAGATAAAAAGGAGCCTGGGAGAATGGAGACCTTATGTTGTTGCTTAAAGAATATTTAAAACAATATTTATAGGTTCTATCCACTGAAACATGAATATATACTGCCTTAAACTACTTCCACATAATTTTAAGCCACAATAGGACTCAGTGGAAAACATGCACTTGTGAAACTCCATTATGAAAGATATGTAAGGAACAAACACTTTGGCTATGTTTATGTACTGCAATTCAGTGCATGGAAGAGAAGCCCAAGATTGTTCATAGATTTAAATATTTACTTACACCCTGACTTACAAGTACAATTGGGGCTGGAATTTCCATTGTAACTTGATCATGTGACTAGATCCAATCTTATGACTATTTTACTGTGGTCATCAAGTGAATCATGTGGTTGATAAATGGATCACACAGTTGTTAAGCAAATCCAGCTTCCCCAGTTGACTTTGTTTGTTGGAAACCAGCTGGGAAGCTCACAAATCATGATCACAGGACCACAAGATGCTGCAACCCTCATAAACGACATTTGCCAAGTGCCCAAATTGCAATCACGGGACCATGGAGTGGTGCAATGGTCATAACTTCAAGGACAGGATGTAAATCACCTTTTCTGAGACCATCATAACTTCTAGTCATATTTATTCTAGTTACATAACTTTATAGGTAGGAGATTTTATATAGGAAGAGATTAACCTTGGGTATCCCAGAAGCCGTGTTCTCCGATGTTGCAGAACTGGTCCTATTGCTCCAACTTTTTTGCTCTGTTTGGTTCTAAATTCATCAGAGGGAGAAATAAAAGAAAAAGTTGAGGTTGTTTTTTTTTTTCCTGTGCCACTGAACATAGTTTTTAAGAAGATTTACAGGTATTTAGAAATGGTGAATTTGCACACATATTTTTTCCCGAGATATATCAGAGATTGCATGATATAAAAATTATATCAATAAGAAAGATTAGCATATAGCTAATTTAAACATAGGTCCATGAATTAAAAAAAAATCCTGCAATCATTACTATCCCAATTATTCTAGCAATTTAAATTTTGAAATGAGAGGCAAATTGGTCTTGATTTATGTGTCTTTCTTTGATTCTATCTATCTGTCTGTCTGTCTGTCTGTCTATCTGTCTATCTCTATCTGTCTATCTGTCTATCTATCTGTCTGTCTGTCTGTCTGTTTATCTGTCTGTCTATCTATATCTGTCTGTTTATCTGTCTGTCTATCTATATCTGTCTGTCTGTCTGTCTGTATGTATGTATGTATGTATGTATGTCTCTGTCTGTCTGTCTATCTCTATCTTTCTATCTCTCTATTATCTATCTATCTATCTATCTATCTATCTATCTATCTATCTATCTATCTATCTATCTATCTATTTTACAACTTACTCAGCTAACGTTCTAAATCTTAGTTTCATCTTTTGTTGCATCCCAAAGGTGATTGTTTTTTCAAAAGGCACTTTGTTTTTCCTTGAAGATTGCATTGAAACAAAAGAAAGTCCAGCTGACTCTTGAAAAAGGACCTGTGGGACAACCATGACCTGGATGACTGAGAATCTCTTTTGTTACGCTTTTTAGAAGTTCTAATTTCTCTAGATCTTCCTAAAGGGTGGTCCCCAGAATTGGACAAAGGATTGGCCAATGCAAACTGGAATAGAGTTATTACTTTCTGTGATTTGGAAATTATATCCTCTTATAACTCTAAAATTTATATTCCTTTCCTCCCCCCCCCTCCCAGCCATATTATACAACTGGCTCATATTTAATTTGCAGCCGTAAGATCTGTTTCATAAACACCGTCATAACTCAGTCAGATATTCCCCCATCCTATACCTGGGTATATGATTTCTGTTTTTCCTTTTTTCATCCATACCTGAGTATTTTAAATCTCATCCTGAATAATTGCATTGCATGGCTAAACTAGTATGTTTAAGCATCCCCTTGTCATTTTTAGTTTTCATGGAACACAGGTTGCAGCTATGCCATCAGCACCTCACTTTTTAGAGTCCCCCCATTGTGATTTTGTCGTGCTTTTTAATCCTCTGTTTTATTTTGGGAAGTGGTGGCTATAAGAACATATGCTAAACACTCAATAAAATGGAAATGGTGATTATGATGTCAAGATGATAGAAATGTTCCATTCCTCTCTGAAAAATACTGCCTTCTACCTGGATCCTGAGCCAACTTTCTTTGGTCAAATGCAACCACAACTACCTGCTGCTAACTCTGGTTTGGTTTCTTCTTTCTATCTTTACTGCAGTTTAGGCAACTAAGAGGAAACAACAACAAGAAGGTACTATATTGATTTTGATGTGTAGGCTGCCCTTAACAAAAAGCTGGGACTGTCCAGCAAAATGCAGGTAGTCTCGACTTACAACCATTTGTTTAGTGACCGTTCAAAGTTATAACAGCACTGAATATGCTGAATATTTTTCACACTTAGGACCACTGTAGCATCCCCGTGGTCACATGATCAAAGTTTGGACCCTTGGCAACTGGCATGTATATATGACAGTTGCGGTGTCTTGGGGTCGTGTGATCACCTTTGGCGACCGTCTGACAAGCAAAGTCAATGGGAAAGCCAGATTCACTTAACAGCTATGGCAAGAAAGGTTGGAGAATGACCTTAAGCAAAACTCACTTAACTGTCTTGGTTAGCAACAGAAAATTTTGGTATCAATTATGGTCGTAAGTTGAGGACTACTTAGTGTTGTGATTCCTCACCAGCCAGTGGATCCAGCAGCTGAGTCTGAGGAATCAGATGAGGAGGAGGGGCCTTGAGTGACATTAGAGTCAGAGGAAGGCTGTGAGGAGCTCCAAGACTTACAGTCGGACGAGGAGCCTGGCCCCTCTACTCGTGCTCAGGCTGAGACACAGCTGTGCTGGGAGCCTGAGTTGGAGAGTGATGAAAAACAGTTGGGACAAATCCAGGATGCACAAAAGCACAGGCAAGAGAAGCGAGTAGGACAGAGGAATGCAGTAGGGTGGCTCCAAAGGCAAAGGAGAAGGCATTAGGAAGCCACGCCTTGGCTGAATTATAAAAGGGAAGGTGGGGGAGGTGCTGAAGGCAACCGTTCATGTTGAAGATCGAGTTTCTGTGGACTGTGTTTGTTTGCCTTGGACATTGACTCAGGTCTGTGAGAATAAAAAGGGGTTGGTTTCTTCTTGCGGTTTTTGCCTGCTTGTTGGAAGACGGGTTTCTCCTTGTGAGCATAACAAGGATTCACATAGGCCGGGACAAAACACCTGTATATCTGTCTTTTCAAACTCAGAAGTGAAGATTTAAACTAGTTTAAAAAGTTCTGAAAATGAACTTTGAAGACCTAAACCTAGTCAAAAATATTCTGAAAACAATTTGTGTCTAGGCTTCGTAGCAACTGAATTGTTCATTTTAGGCCCCTGCTAGAATTGTGCGATTGGTGATCAACAAAATAGCCAGAGATGGGAGCCCTCTGCAACTATTTTAATTGCACACAAGAGAGCTGAGTTTTACCTGTTTAATGTGAAAATTATTCCATTTGGTGAAGTAGTAACTTTGAATAACAAATCAGGATAACATTCCTATTTCCACTGTGTGCACTGATTGTTACATTTGTTGGATGCATTTTTAAAAATGTATAGTTTTATTGATGCACTTCAAAACTTAATCTGTTTAATAACATCTCTTAATTCACATAAGGTTCTATGATTTGTTTACCTGAATGTTTGTCTTTATAGGTAAATAGAACTTAAGACTTGGATCAACTCTTGGTTTGTTTTGATCTTCAAGTGCTTTTGCCAGTTCACTCCAGCTTCCATATCCTGCACAGACAAAAAAGATACTGAAATAAAATTTCTGGCTAAAAAACTAATTGCAATACAATTACTATGGAAGTATGAATCCATATACTCTTTTATTTGATGCAATGATATGTATGTGATATGTTCCATACAGTATGCGACATCATGACAACATGTAAACAAAATTGTTAAAACTTCTTTAACTGAAGGACTACCAATGCTACAATGTAACCCATAGTATAAGTTTGGTGCTACATAAGTGCTAATCTGGTAATAGTCTCTTTCATGTATCAACATTTAAAATAAAGATTAATCCTTGAAAATCCTATACAACCATGAGCATGCCAAAAACTACAACAGATTTAGGATGGCTGTTAATAGATAAAAAAAAAAAAAATTAGTCTTAGGCTGACTCTTGCATTTTTTAAAATGCAAAAATCTCAAGAAATCATCCATGAGATTGTAGTGTTCATACTTGAGAATTTGCAAGATCTGTATTATTTAATACATATTTTTGGTTGTTTCTGACATTATACATCCTGAAAATGGATCTATAGACTATAGCTGGTCAGGTTGTATGTAAAGTCTCTTTAAAATTCTTGTTTGATTCCATGAGCTGTAAACTAAAAAAAAGTGAAAAGCCTCCTAATTTTCAATGTGTATTTAATTTACGTTGTTTCAATACAATATTCCTTTTCGGACGCTTGACTGAAGTCTTCCCTTTATTATATGTTACAGTAAAATCAATGAACAACAGTATAGAATTAATGTACGATGATCTCTCTAGCTCTGCTTTATCATCTACATTCAAACAATAAATGAATGATCATTCTGATCTGTGAATATGACATATGAGAATTATGGAATCTATTTTCCAAGAATTCTGTGAAAGTTGTCCTCATTAATGTTGCTTTCTTTTAAGCTGTCACCTCCAACAGCTCCACTCCTCTTGATAAATTTTTCTTATACTGTCAAACTGGGCCCATGTTTGGAATAATTATATTTATTATTGCTATGATTTCTTACAGAGAAACTCCACATAGTGGATCTGCTTCATATGTAATCTGTGTCTTCATCTTTTCTTGGCTGAAAAATTCAATTTAATATTAGAAAAATAATAAAGTATTGTGGCTAAGAGGATAGAGAAGAGAGTCCTGAATTATTGAAGAAAGATCAGAATCTGTTAACATACTTTCCCTCTTAAGGGAATTATTCCTCCAAATTGCTCTCACATAGTCTGACTGATTGTTAGATCACCATTCAATATTTAATTCACGTCCGTGTGTGCAGGTTGGCCAATGTATAACTATTTGTATGCTCCACAATAGATCAGTTGATTAGAACAGGGATGATGTTGACCCTTTTTCTAACTAACCCAATATGAATCCAGTTCAGAACCATCATGTCTGAGAAATCCGTGATCAACAAAGTAAAATATTTTCCTTTTTTGTTAAGAGTGCACATGGTAAAATATGTACTTTTCAGCTTGTAAGCTCATTTGACTTATTCTCACTCATTTTAGAAGCAGTTTTTCTACATTTATTTATTTAAACACAGTATCCAATTCCATTGGACATGTACAAGACTGTCAGCTCTCCAAGGTAAATCAGACAGGAAACACAATAAGATGAATGAATTCTACTTGCTGTAAGGCTATTTTAACAGAATCTTACAAGTCTGAAAGTATAGTATTTCCTATCACCATCTTTAACTGCTTACTCCATTAGGGTGGGTCCTTTTTGGTTTCTTTCTCTGACTGTTAAGGGACAGGAGACTCCCTTGTCTGTTTCCTAGACAACATTTCTTCCCCTGATTCCCAAGGTTACCCTTACATTCCACTACACATACTGTACCTGAGGAAAATCTGTCTTGATGTTTATAATAGCTATGAAGAGAACATCTGGTTTCACAGGCTGGTATAGTCTGTCTGCCTGTATTGGTTTTTTCACTCCAGCAACACAGAACAACTATCATAGTATTAGGAAACCAGAGAAATGAAAATTGGATCTGAGGGAGTGTCATTACAAATTCAAGAATTTCCTGCTGAAATAAAGTTCCTTGTTTGACCAAATTTAAGGAAAGTATAACAAGTGCCAATTAAAATAATTACTTCAATGCAGTTAAGAAGAAAATCCCATATGTATCCTGCTTGTGCACTAGTTCCTATCTTACCCAAATTTTGGTAGTGGTAGTAGTAGTAGTAGTGGAGAAGGAGAGGAAGAAGAAGAAGAAGAAGATGATAGTAAATTTGGACTGTCAAAATCCAGACAACCTCTAGATCAGTGGTTCTCAACGTTTGTGTGACGGCGACCCCCATCACACAAACATTCCGCGCATGCGTGCCGCCGCGCACATGCGCGGTGCCGCCCCCATGTGCGGTGCGCACGCGCAGTGCCACCCCTATGCGCGGCACGCATGCGCGGCAGCGCCCCCTGAGGGAAGAAAATGGCGGATCGCCTTCTTTGGCGACCACCGAAAAATGGTCGATCGACCCCAAATGGGGTCGCGACCCATAGGTTGAGAACCGCTGCTCTAGATAGCAGCAAAGAGAAACAGAGGAAATGTATGCCAATGTGTGCTGTATATAATGAGCAAACTATCCTGGATTATCTATCTACTCGCCTATAATGTTTATTTATTTCTCTCTTCCTGATCCATTGGGGCTATTATATTTTGGCTGCAGAAATCCAAACAACCATTAGAAAGAAGTAAGGTTTTTGCTTTTTCACCATCTTGTGATTGTTATCTAGATTTTGGCAGTCCAGACATGGTAGCTTTAATTAAAGTAACAAATGGGATATAGAGGCCAAAAAGATTTTAGACCATAGCAGTACTAGAAGTAGAGATACATAGAATTGCTGGCAGCTATAGTTCACCACAACTGGGGGACTTCTGTTTCCCTAAACTGATCTCACAATATTGCATCATAAGTTGTGGACATCATCTCTCTTTCTTTTTCCATTCTGCTCATGTAGGAAAGGAGTTATTTGACAGACATCATGCTCAGGTTTTTAAAAAGAGCAGGCAGGAAGAAATTACAAAGAAAACCAGCAATGAAATAAGGGCCACACAAGATAGATTGGGTTGTGTGTCAGGTTGGCAAAAAAGAAAGAAAAAAAGAAAGAAAGAAACCACCACCCAACCCTTTGATGAATAGTTTAAAAATGTGGGCACTAGAGCAACATATACTGTATTTAAAAGTAAGTAGGACACCACAAGGTATTCATTGGTAGCATTTTCCCTTTAGATGTCCTGTAGACGATGGTCCTCAAATTCTATTATTAGCTATGCCATATAACAGGAAACACCTGGCTGCAATTTTAAAGAATGCAATTGATCATAACTAAATGTTGCTTTGAACTAAAAGAACTGACAGGCACTCTGGCCTTCAAAAAGGCCTTGTCACTCTATTATCAGCTTAGATCTAAAGATGAAAACAAAGCCACTAAACAGAATCTCTACAGTCCTAATAGCCATTTTGTCTTTTGTTCCTGCAATATCAGAGAAACCTAACATTTATAGTTCACAGAGAAATGGACATCACATTTTCTGGTCTATTTCAATTTCATTTTTGTATTAAAAGTCACATATTCAGAATAGATACAAAGGCTGGAGTTTTCTGACATTATGAGCTGATATTTCTCAGTCTTGACAACTTGAAGATGTCTGGATTTCAACTCCCAGAATTCACCAGCCAAGCAGGGAAATCTGGGAGTTGATGTCCAGATATCTTAAAGTGGCCAAAGTTGAAAAACACTGTTCTAAGCAAAGGCCTCTCAACTATAGCTTTCTAGTTTGCCTTAGGTCTCTTCAAAAGTCGCTATCTATTTTTAATTTGACACAAAGAAGTAAATGATTGAATGCATTTTTACTTTAATTTGTATCAAATCTGAATGTAAATTAAATTAACACTAATTTTTACCTTAGGTCAGACATCTCAAACTCGCGATGTCACGTGACGTCACGCAACATATTGGGACTGTTTTGCCATTGCTGGCAATGGGGTGGGTGCAGCCTCCACGTGACGCATCCGGTCCGTGGGCCAGCAGTTTGAAACTCCTGCCTTAGGTTAACCTTACTTTGTCCTGGCTCCCCTTCCATTCTACTTAGATGTAAATGTGGCTGCCAGCCTATATAGGAGCACTTAGGAATGACCCAAGATGACTTTGGATACTGCCCCCCACCGGGAGGAAGGCCTTGAAGATTGCAGTTCCCTGTGGGCGTGGCCAGAAAGTCATCAGTCATCTATCCATCTTTTCCTTTTGACAGATTGTTCTTGTAAGCAAGCCTGGGTTTTATTTTAACCCCCTACCTTTTTTTTGTTGCTCCACCTGTTAACTATTTTGTCATTAATATAGTAGACAGATAACAGATTAATGATTTACAAACAAAATTTTTTTTAAAAAATTGGGCCTGTTTGGCAAGGGGTGAGGTAACATTGTTGCAATATATTTATACAACTAGGGGAGATAATATGTGTATATGTGTTTGTGTTTTTTTAATGTACTTTTTTCTCTTTAAATGTCTTGATTGTTTTGTTTTTCTTTTCTTTTTTGTTTGTTTCTCTAAAAAATTTTGTGGGAGTTTTGTATTTTTTTTTGAATAAAATAAAAATTAAAGAAATAATAATATTAAAATCTCATCAAACAATTGTGGCAATGTATGTGTTAATTTTAATTTCTGATGTGGTAAATATTGATAAATACAAACAAAAGCAATTTAAAAAAAATACATTCTTGAATTAAATCACAGGATATATTCAGAGAGGATACTTGCTTACTGATGACTACCCATGTATAAAACATAGCTGGCACAGTTCCAACAGTAAGCTAAGCTATAACAAACCTAATTTTGGCTAAGAATATTGTGTGAACTGAGCCATTGTTAATTCATATGTATATGGTCTGGAATGTTGTATAAAGCCCATCAATTCTGATTTCTTTAAGCTTGGTTAAGCAAGTGTTGATTTAGTGAAAATGCAGCTGATATACCTCTAGCTAGACCAATGCATCCTTAGTCAGATGAAAGCACCAAATAGGTTAACACTTTTCTTGGTTACTTCCAATGTCACTGATCTTGTCGAGGACAACTAATCACAGGAATAGGATGATCTGATGTGAACAGCCTATCTGTGCAAAAATATATACAATATGGAAAATAATCAAGTAGTAAAGTCCAGGGGTTAACTAACTAAATCTATTAATGTATGAAGGGTACACTCTCATTTTACCTATAGCTATGTCTACTATTGACCAAAAATTGATGCAACATTAAATTGCAGTTAATATTTTCTAGACATTACTCTGCTCATATATCAATTATGCACTTATTCAATTGTTGATGATGCTATATTTGGAGTGGAAATTCTACAAATGTTTGTTTTTAGTTGTACCTACATAGGTTTCAGGAAGGATAGAATATGACTTCCCAGATTTAAGTGACAAAATAGCTCTGAGCTAGAAAACAAAACGTTGCATCACTTTGATAATCCAATAATTACAAAGAAATAGAAACAACTAGACAAGGAAAAGAACAGATTTGATAAGAAAATAATCCTTTCCTGAGCAGAATCAATCAGATTAGAATATCGTATTTTCCAGCGTATAAGATGACCCCCGACTTTGGCGCCGAGTCGCATGCCTAGAAAGTCATCTTATATGCCGGAAACTACTGTTATTTCCAGCGTATAAGATGACTCAGCGTATAAGACAACCTCCGACTTCGGCGCCAATTTCAATACTTTCGAAAGTCTTATACGCCGGAAAGTATGGTACCTCATTATTTAAGAACAAAGCTTATATTGAGATATGACAAACTGAAAAGACTTCTAGGGACTGTATGGAGAACTGAAGACAACTCTGCAAAAGCAGAACCAATGACAATGGCAAAGACCAAGGAACTGGTGATTAGAGGGATAAGGAGAAGACAGATCATCCATATGTATTTCGGATGGCTGTTCCTCATGAGGAGATTTCAGGACAATGTTTTTCCAGGGATTTGAGTTCTAGGAAATGATGACATTTGCTATGTTGCTCATAACTGCAGCAAAGACTTTTAAAAGACACTAAGTTATATAATGAACAAAGCTTATATGGCTGACAGCTGACAATAGAAAAGAAGAGGCTTTTTAAATGTACTTTATTGATTTTTTACAATAGCAATCTTTAGTACTTGGTAAACAACGTGTTGTCTGGGTTCATATATTTAACAAGATTCAATAATAGTTAATTTCTATAATTTCATAATCAACATACTAACTAGGAATACATTTCCTTGATTCTCTCTTCTTCTCCTTTTACCAACATTGAGCAAATATAGTTCTTAGTACTTTCAGTACATATAAAGTTGGATATAAACTTTTTTCTAGTTTATACAAATAACAATAACATCAATATGTAGCATCTTTTCAAATCAGCTTATTTTACAATTGCTTTTGCAAAAAATCATTTTATGTAAATCGCTACAGGTCTTTTTTTCAGAATTGTTATTTAAGCTTAATTTTCCTTCAGTGTTCAAAACATTTCTTGTCAATTATGATTTTCTCAAGATTAATTAAATTTCAATATCCAAAAAATTTTGTATATTTAAATCATCCCAGTATTTTATGTTTCCCACATCATAAAAAAAATACTATACTACTTATAAATAACATCTCCCATTCATATCCAAAATCTAATTATTCTTTTAACCATATTCAAATAAGTGTTTGAAGTCCATGAGTCATAAAAGAGCCAAGGTTGCCTACCCCTGCTCTAGCGTCTGGCTCTCTCTTCCCCTCAGTATTCAAAACATTTCTTATCAGTTATAATTGTCTCCAGGTTGATTACATTTGGGTAATTTGAGTAAGAAGAGGCTTTCAATAGAATTTCTTTCTTGTTTCTTCAGAACTACATCAATTAAGCTTTTGAACACAGCAATCACTCTAGTACCCATTACATGCAATGCATGACACTCATTCAGGTAGCAA
Source organism: Crotalus tigris (assembly GCF_016545835.1). Taxonomy (NCBI): domain Eukaryota; kingdom Metazoa; phylum Chordata; class Lepidosauria; order Squamata; family Viperidae; genus Crotalus; species Crotalus tigris. The sequence continues at coordinate 33,534 of NW_024096462.1, read as the reverse complement.
CAGATGCAGTCCTGTTGGTATATTCAGTTATAGCCAGTGAGTGTATTGGAAAATGTTTAACAACTGGCACTATCACTGAACAGCTGACACACTAGGCATTGTAGCTCACCTCTATTTTCAAAACTGCTTGTAAAATTTTTTTTTTAAAAAAGCTTTGGCTCAAATGTCAACACCCTCAGGTGTTCATGGCAGTAAAACAAAATTGCATACTGGATTCTGAGTAACCATGTAACTTAGAATGATCTTATAACGGGTACGTGCAAGTTTTCAAGAAAATTAAAGGCCTTAAAACAAAGTAAAAGTTACAGAAATTATGTTTGGAATTCAACTCTAGTTCCCATCTGGGTAGCCAAAACAGTTTTGCCCAAAGAATATTTTACAAAAGAATACATTCAAGACTTTGAACCCAATGTACCAAAAAAAAGTCTTAAAAGGGGACTTTTCAAGAAAGAAAAAATGAAAGAGGAGGATCTCAACATTTTTACTTCTCCTTTATTATGAGATTATAATTAAAATGGCATTTAACCAACCATTGCCTACCCATAATTAACTCTGGTACTAATAATGTACTGTATTTGTAAAGATGTCATCTATAGAAACAGATCTCTGCAGGACAAATATTGCAGGATAAATATTGTAAGACATTTTTTAATATTGTTTGGGTGTTATTATCAGATGCATGACAGACAGATTTGAGAGCATTTGTTTTGAAACTCTCCTACACAGGGGACAGTAGTTCAGTTCAGTTCAGTTCAGTTTTCTTACCAAAGTTTGATGACCATCAACTGTGTCTGTTTCTATGCCACTGTGACAGCGGCACTTTGAGAGAAAAACAACTGGTCCCTTCTCCAAGAGCATGATACTGCAGTTCCAATACTGAAGTATTAGTAGTCTTGTCAATCAATTTATGACCTAATAAAGGTTCAGTGACTACTTGTCACTGAACATTTGAGTAATTTCTTTTCAATGACTCAATGAGATGGTGATTTCTGATAGTAGTCCCAATGTCTCTACATGTTGCATTACAGGTAGTCCTTTGCTTGCAACCACAATGGAGCCCAAAACTTTCACTGCAAAGCAAGACGATGGTTAAGCGGGTTTTGCCTTGTTTTACGATCTTTCTTGCCACATTTCTTAACTGAATCATGCAGTTGTTAAACAAATCTGTCTTCCCCATTGACTTTACTTAACAGAAGGTCACAAAATGGGATCACATAACCCGGGAACACTGCAACCATCGTAAATACATGCTAGATGCAAAGCAGCCAAAGGTTGATCATGTGACCATAGGGAAGCGGCAACAGTTGTGTGCAAAATGGTCCTAAGTTATTTTTTTCAGTGTTGTTAACTTCGAACGGTCACTAAGCAAATGGTCGTAAGCTGAGGACCACCTGTAGTGCATTTTCTCATTTTGTGGGAGGCTGAGAAAATTATGATATCCCCCTCCACCCATTCCTTTTTTATTACTAGTGTTATAAAGGTTATTCAGGTGATTATCTGTCTCTAACCATGATAATGCCAAAATTATGAAAGGTAGACCAAGACCACCAGGTCTGTCCTTTTGACATGTGTTGCAATATCATACACAAATATATGAGGCATGGAGTTTGAATCACACATTCCAATTCACATTACTTGCTCCCCTTTCCATCCCCTCTCCCATTCATGGTGCTACAGGGTTATGTCACAGATTCTAAGAATGTATTATTCTATTATTACTTTTCATTTTTGAAAAATCATTAAAATTGGCACCCTCCCGCACAACTGAAACATAGACATAAGCATCTAGCTCTTTTTTTTTAAAGCAAGATTAAGCAATAATATTCTATTCATAACCATTCAGCCTCATGATTCTGAAAGTTACTTTTCTTTTTTTTTAAAGAAAAAGAATTCCCCTCAATAAAGTGATCTTGGTCAGTCAACTTTCACAAGTTTATGATATTTATTAATTTATTACAAATATATGATTTACACCCTCACAGATATTCTACCACTATTTGCTCTCAATAAGACTGAATGAGTTACATTATAAACAAACAAAATGGTAAGGTTTTCACGCAAGAAAAGAGACAAAAGTGCAGAATGCTAGTTTTTGCCCCAAGCAGCCCATAGAAAGTCAAGGTTTGTAATGTAGGTTTTTCCAGCCTATGTACAGGGTTGGCAATCATAATACAACCTTCCTTAGTTGAACTAGGGAGAAATTTCTTGACAAGGAATAGAACAGCTGGCCTCCCAGAGCTGTAGGTGTTGCATCACTGGAGGTGTTCAAGAAAAAATTGCACAACCATTTGTCTGGGAAGGTATAAGGTTTCCTGCCTTAGGCAGTGGGTTGGACTAAAAGATCTCTCATGTCCCTTCCAGCCCTAAGATGAGATGAGATAACCTTTATTGTCATTTTTTTTACTATGGGCACACATAAAAAATGAAATTTAGTTGCCCGCTCTCAAAGTGAAACACATACATGACGCACACCTAAACATACCATGTACAACATATGTATAGACCCACACCCCTACATATACACAGCAAATAAATATTAAATACTGTCCATCTTGAATATATAATGGAAGGAGGAAGCTTGAGAGTTCACAAGATTAATGCTGTATGGAATGATTCTATGGGTACCCTTGAATTTTTGAAGACCAGTAGAACTATCCTAATTCTTAGCCATCAGGGCCAGAATTGGTGTAGAGGTTAAGACATCAGTATAGAAACCAAGAGACTATGAGTTCAAATCTCACTTTGAGTACAAAGCCAGCTGGGTGACCATGGGCCAGTCACTCTTTCTCAGCTCTAGGAAGCAACAGACAACTTCAGAAATGTCCAGGCAGTCATCAGGAGTCAACACTTGACTCTAAAGCATGCTCGTGTGCAAACACACACACACACACAAATACATGGCAAGTGCACGGGCATTCCACCAGGGGAAGGTGAGTGTAGTAATGCCAGAATCTGTGTACATTTGACTAAACTTTGTTTAGGAAATGGAAATTCTACAACAGCAGGAATCCTTTGAAAAAAGTGTCAGTGAGGAACAGGCAATAAGGCACCAAGACTCTGAATAAACAAATTGCATCAGTATGACACAACTGTTGTAGTGAAACGGACTACCACAAACATTTTCCTTCTCTAACTTGTTTATGTAAATCCTGCAACAAAGCTAAATCTACTCACAGGCTATCTTAAGACTGTTAGTAGATTTTAAATGCTGTAGTGGATTATTTGCAGAAGAGGGGGAGCATTACTCCATATGTATCTATGAAAAATAGTAAATGATGTAGCTTAAGAAAGCATGCCAGTTGGCAATAGTTATTCCAGAACTGCCTCTCTAAGAACTAAATGGAAATGACAAGAAACTATTGATCTCTTACTATCTGGGGAAAAACAGTTTACCAATTACTTCATTGGTAATTTCCTTATAAGCACTGGTAACTGTAATTCTCAATAGCTGTTTGCAAAATCTAAAAGGGATAGAGTCTATTTACAGTCAAATGTAACTTTTGGATTTGAGCTTATTTAGGATATTAATCATATTTGGGATCTCAGAAAATGCTATTAATGTAGTAATAAAAAGTAATCAGATGTGAATAAACGTGTTAATTTTTCAGACAAAACTGTTGCCCACACTTTTAAGTATTGCTGATCAACAACACCCTAGCAACTAACAACAAACTGAATCTACGATGCATTAATTTGCACATTTTAGGAAATACAGATAATAAATACATAGAAGGGAAGATTTATTGTGAAAGACGATTGGATGATTTTTCCCAATTTCTTCAAAAGCTTTTGACCATAAAAGGCTAGTTGGATGCTATTAAAAATATTAATTTGCATATTATTTGCATACACCAATTTGCATATTATACCAAAGCAATAGAGAAATGTAACAATATGTATTTTTCATGATGTATAGCAGTGTTTCCCAAACTTGACAATTTTAAGGCATGAGGACTTCAACTCCCAGAATTCCACAGCCAGCGTTGCTGGCTGTGGAATTCTGGGAGTTGAAGTCCACATGCCTTAAAATTGTCAAGTTTGGGAAACACTGATGTATAGTACTACCTGTGGCTTATGTTCATGATCAGTTACTAATGACTTGCTGAAATAAATTTAAAATAAATTCTATTTTAGTTTCTCCTTGAATTCTCACACAATTCATAAAGGTGAAAGCATGCTGGCTGGGGAATTCTGGGACTTGAATTCCCGACATCGTAATGTTGCCAAGGTTGAGAAACGCAGGTATAAAAAATGACTTGATTGGTACCTTCCATCTTTTGCAGTCTTCCTGCAAAAGTCTATCATGATCTTCTGTTACATTTGATTTGTTTTGTGAATTGTAAAGAGAGTGCTTTGAAAGACTGGGACATAGAGTTTAAATTCTCCATATTTTTAAGAGAGTCGATCCAGCACTTCCCGTGTCTTGCCATTTTGCACCATGTGTCTATAAAAATATATGACTCCTCTTCCCACTCGTACTTCTGATTCCTTGTGGAAATCTCTCAAATTTCTCGATGGGCTCTGACTCCAGTTTTTACATCATCGCCCCATCTCTTCTTTTCTTTACACTCCCTGAAGGACTTCAGAGGCAAAAGGAAATGAAACACGGTGCTATTAATAAATGATGGCCAGACTCTTACGGCTCTGTCATCTCCTTTCAAACAAGTAAGCGATCTGCCTTTGTAAAGACTCTGACAAACAATCCAAGTGGAACCGGGGCATTTTCATGCCACCCTGGCAGATGGTTAACTGAAAGGGCTGAAAAACAATCTTCCAACAGTGTTAGCACCTAGAAAGTAATAGGCTAGTGTACAAGCCAAGACTTGATCAAGTTATTGGCTCTGAAATAGGCCACCAGGGATTACCTTGGGGACTCAGATAATCAGGATGCATATATAGTATTGGTTGACAAGGCAATCGCAATATGTTAGTTCACCATTGCAGAATCAACCCGTGGCTTTATGTTCGGCAGCCTTAAATAAATTAGCATTTCTTAGCTCACTATCAGTTGAACAGGATGAGCTAATACAAGCTTCCCTAACAAGGAATCCTCCAGATGTGTTGGACCCCAGTTCCCAATTTGGGGAGGTGTACTTCGACTCCTCTGGGGAGGACAACGAGGTTGGCAAAAGCCAATCTAAAGTTACAGAAGATTGTAAATACCTTATGGATACACATGTACACATGCCTCTATCTCTAGCTACACACACAAAACCCAAGGGTTGTAAACTTTTGAAATTATTTGGAAAAGTGCTTTGGAATTCACATAAGTACCTCTCTGTAATTCATTAAAGTGCTTGACTTTTTCTAGATTCCATACAAGTCTGAAGAAAAAATGCCACTGTCTTGGGAGCTGCATGAAGTTTAATGAATGGAACCTTAATGCAAGGACATACAGTATTTTTTTCAGACTTGCATGGGTTGCTTTAATGAATAGCAGAAATGGGCTACTCTCATGTTCAAGTCTAATAAAGCACTTCTCCCAAATAGTTTTTCAAGCACACACATGCAAAATATAAACCTTACGTTCCATACTAAACTCCAGCTTAGACCAATAGGTTATTCAGAAGCAAAGTTACAGGCCAGGAAGACAGAATCACCTTGACAATTATTATTAGCATCACATTTTTTCATTTTTATAAAAAGACATTTCTGAGCATGATATTCTTACTGTATTCTAGGAGATTTCTGGTTGGTACTTTAAACTATTATACACACACACACATCCAGGTCTATATCCTTAAGAGGTATTACAGACTTCATTATGATTGGCAGTACAGCTATGATATTTATATCTCTCCTCATGCTACAAAAAGACCATTAAGTAGAGCATTACCTGGCTGGGTGCCTTGATCCACCAAGGCCCTTCAGTCTCTTTCTTAATGTCTTAGATGCCAAGTTAACCACAGGAGTTACCATAGAAATAGTGGAACAGATTCCACAGAGGCCTCAGCAGCTGCTCCCCTGTTCCTTCCTCTTTTGTCTTACTCAGGTCTTTTGCTTATTAAACCAATTAAATAAGGCATTGTGCTTGGCATCCAAGAAAAAAGAAGCCACTTAATGAAAGCTGAAATTGAAGAAGAGTAATATGTCTGATTTAATTTGTTCAGTTTCATTTAACTATAAATGCTGTATTCTACAGCCTTTCAACATGCAGCCAAGCCTTGGTTAATGGTGGAACTTTGCAATAATTTTAGAGTTAGCACGTAGAATTTCCTTCTCACTAACTACACTCTTGTAACAGTGTGGATGGGGCATGCAATATAATGTTTTGGTGGAACGAAACCAAACCAGATCACAAGATTCACAAATGAACTGAGACCACAAGAAGGTCAGACTTAAGGGATTCAGATAGGGAATGAAGTGATGATCTTCCATCCCCTTAAAACCAATAAAATGCTGAGGAGGGAGCTTATATTATGCAACAAAGGTTGGAGGCCCACTAAAGAAAAAAAAACTAAAACAGTACAAAAATATACAAAGTACCTATCAGCATGCTCAAATCATATTATGCTAGAACTATAGTAATGGCAGCTCCAACCAAAATGGTTTACAAAACTGAGTTCAATGTTCCACATTCCAAGTTTATTGGATCCAATATAAGAGGAGGATGGTACTGATCAGAGCCAATTGGACAAAGATCTTACAGAGGAAGAGAACAGAATAAGATTATTGGCCATAACACAGAAATTTAAAAAGATCTTTAGAAGATATTTTAAGAAGATCTAAGACAGCGGTGTCAAACTTAATTTCATTGAGGGCTGCATCAGCATTGTGGTTGCCTTCGGGGGGGCAGGGGTGTGTGGCCAAGGTGGGTGCAGCCTACTAGTGGGTGTGGATGGAGTAGGTGTGGCCTACTGGGTGGGCATGGCCAGCTCTACATCATTCACGTGGGGGCCTGGGCAGGAGTGGGACAGATCTGAGGGTCTCTGGCAGAAGGGGATATGACCGGGGCAAGCACCAAGGCATGGTCGATTTCTTCATTCCTCACAAAGGGTGACACCTCCCCAGCTTGCACCCAGGGGGCAGGGCTGACGCGACAGGCTGGTTCTAGACAGTCTTGTGGAGCTAAGACATACATGGCCACCACAAAATTGTACATTGGCTCCTGGCCGGCCTGGGCCAGGGCCAAGGCAGTGGGGATGTTCCCTCATTGTTTCCAGGATGGCTTCATGGGCCACATGAAACCACTTCACGGGCCGCATCCGGCCCCCAGGCTTTGTGTTTGACATGTCTGATCTAAGATCAGGAAGATACAAGATCCAAAATCTTGGATCTTTCTGATCTTAGGCAGTCGGGAAGATCCAAGATTTTGAATAAAAACGAGGCTCAGTGAGACTTTGGCCATACAAAATAAATGATTGGGTGTTAGACATGGTAAGATAAGAGCTGAGGACAGACTAAAAGTAATGAGCCTTCTAACAGTCCAGGAATTTCACCAGATTACAAATCAGATGACTTTAATAAGCTTTGTATAAGTTATAGAAAATATTTTTTATTTGATGGAGATGAGCCAGACATAGTAGAAAAATCAACATTCATCACAGCAGTTGGGCTTTATCAATTTGAAGGTTTACTTTTGGGACTATGCAATTTATCAGCTTCCTTTCAGAGACTCATCAAGGTTTTACTCCAAGGTGTGAGGGTTTCCCCCCCCCCTCCATTCTTGTATTGATTATGTTGGTATGTTCAGGAACTGTATTGCAGACTATGAAACTCATTTGGAAATGGTGTTTGTTTGTAAGAGCAGTAGGATTTACACTGCCACTTAGATAAAAAAAATAATGTTGAAAAGGAAGGCAACAATGCTCTCATTATGGACAAAGAAGAGGCAATTAAAGAAGATGGTTGTTACCTAAATTAAGTCAGATGTTTTTTGGGTTTAGACAATCATTACTGAAGGTTTGATTCCAATTTTAATGCTTTAGTTTCTTTTTTATATGAATTGTGTAAAAAGTAATGCCCAAAGTTACAATATATGGTCACCATATTGTCAAAACACCCTTGAAACCTGAATTATGTTCTATGCAGATCCTGTTTTAAAGGGTTCTAGACGTAGAGCAGTGGTTCTCAACCTTTTTAATGCTGCAACCCCCAACCGGTCGTAAGTCGAGGACTATTCAACTGGTTGTAAGTCGAGGACTACTCAACTCGTGCAGCACCGTTTGCAGAATGGGACTTTTGGTGGGCTCAGCATGGCAGAGACAGCCTGGATAATTCCTATTGGCTTTTGAAAGCCAATAGAATTAGACTCTATTCAAGAGAGTCTATTCTATTGGCTTTCAAAAGCCAATAGAATAAAAGGGAGTAGCACAGCTAAGGAAAAGGGGGAAAAAATGGCGGACTGCGTTGCTTAGCGACCCCCGAGAAATGGTCATTCGACCCCAAATGGGGTCCCGACCCACAGGTTGAGAACCACTGACATAGAGGCTTCTAATATAGAGATATATTTTTTGCCAAAATATAACAAAATAAATTTTCAATGGTATATCTCAAGTTATAAGTTGATACTCAGAGAGAGGATCCTCTGATCTTCTGTTCAGAAGGAATGACATAAAATATTCACAATTCCTTACATTAATGGATCCCAAAGTATTAGCATGGCTACAGACAAGTTCCAATAAACCTAAATTTCAAAGATGGACATGGATCCTGCAAGAGTTTTCATTTGTTATTGAATATATCCTGAAGAGGTCAAATTTGGTTGCAGATATTCTGTTGAGAAAAACATAGTTTATATTTTTAAGTGAATGTTTATAGCAGCGGTTCTCAACCTGTGGGTCGGGACCCCATTTGGGGTCGAACGACCATTTCACCGGGGTTGTCAAACATGTAGTCCGCCATTTTCCCCCTTTTCCTTAGCTGTGCTACTCCCTTTTATTCTATTGGCTTTTGAAAGCCAATAGAATAGACTCTCTTGAATAGAGGGGCGGCACCACGTATGCACGGTGCTCCCGGGCAGGAAAAGTCCTCGACTTACGACCAGTTGGGTAGTCCTTGACTTACGACCGGTTGGGTAGTCCTCGACTTACGACCGGTTGGGGGTCGCGGCATTAAAAAAGTTGAGAACCACTGGTTTATAGCATCAAATACTTCACAAGACATTAAAAACATGGCTTTGCCATCAGCTCTGGGGCCCTGATAATATGGGTGATCCTTGGTTGTGTTAACTGAGTTTCTTGGCTGCTATGTCATTTTTGTTGTTTTTAAATTTGTTAGGTTTTTTTCCTTTTTCCTTTTAACTGATAGCCACCCAGAGTCATGTATGTGAGATAGGTAGCCAAATAGATTTGTTAAATAAATACATAAATTTTGGGCAACCTTATAAATGTCTTGATTGATTTTAAATGTTGTTAGGTGGTCAAAAGCTACTTTCAAGGCTTAAACGTGTCCTCTAGTTGTGAATGATGATGCTAAGTTTAGGAGGAGGGGGAGGGAAAATGTGATGAGTGGATATTAGAATTGCCACTCCAAGAATGGTGACATAAGTCATCTCTTCCTATTTAAATTCCAAAAGGCAGGAGAAGTAAGAAGAGAGAGATTTCAGAAGTGTCAATAGGGAAACAGGTCCAACGGAAGCTTAGAATCCTAGCCAAGGAAATCATCCAACTGTAAAACATCCATTTTTAGAAATATGTATTTTTTGCCAGGTAAGGCAGAGTACAGACACTTGTAAAATAGAAGTTATTAGAAACCATTGCACCATGGCAACTAAAAAAATTAAATGATCTAAAAGTAATTATCCTAAATTCTAACTTTTTTGTGTGCCTTTAAGTCAGTGTTGATTGTTGTTGATCATCTGGACTAGTCCCTGAAGTAACTATAGGAGATGACCAGACTGAGCCTGAGGGAGGCGGCAAATGCATCATCAGTCATGAGTCCCTTTGTGCCCATAAGAGATCTAAGTCTGCCCACCTTGAATTCCTTCCATTCCTATCTCCCACTAATTTCCCTTGGCCGTTAGTAGTTCAGATTCTTGTAGAGAAGCTTACAATAGATCTTTATACCTAACTGAACTGTCTGGATCTCCTGATTTTCCTGGCGCTTGATAGTGGCTTGCCATTGTCTCCTTCCAAGGGCTAAGAATGTGACTGGTCCAAGGTCACTCACCTGACTTTGTGCCTAAAGCGGAACTAGAACTCATGGTCACCTACTTTCTAGCCTGATGCCTTTAACCACTACATCAAACTGGCTCTCTAAACCGTAATTGTAAGAGAAACTTTTAACAATTCGTTTAAAATTATATAATAGAAGTTAAATCTAACTATATAAGAAGTTAAATCTATTATATAAGAAGTTTTTAAGTGTTTAAAATAGAGGTTGTGTTGCTCTATATTTTCCTCATGTTCTACCTAGAAAGAAAAAAGGAGAAAAATGAAAAAAAATCTTAGATATTTCTTTGAGTTACTGGGATTATGATTTGAGAAGGAAGAAAGAGAGGGGAAAAGGCAGAAAGGAAAGAACGCCACAATAATTAGGTGCTCAACAGGCACAAGGGAAGATTAAAGCTAGACTTCAGAAACTGAGGGGATTATGTTGAGAGAGAAAGGCCCATAATAAATTGAGATTTGCAAGTGATATCAAACAGAAGTATTATATGGGTATGTTAGAAGCATCAGCAACAATTAGATGAAGAGGGAGTGGTTCTGATGGAAGGAGCACATGGTAAATTGCTTAACCCCTATTTTGCTTCTATCTTCTCTCAGAATGGAAACAAAGTCTTAGCTGTCTAATGCTATGCCATGGAAGGAAGAAGAGAACTGCAATTTAAGAGAGAAGGGAAAAGCAAAAAAAAAGAATTTTTCTAATTTAAATAAATCCAACGTCCATGAGCAGATGGATTACATCTAGCCTACTGAAGAAACTAGTTGATATGACAACAGAATTGGTTTTGGAAATCTTTGAATACTGATGAGTTCCCAGAAGACTGGAGGAGAGAAAATGTCAGCTCTTATCTGCAGAAAGAGGAAGCACCTGGAAAATTTTAGGCCTGTCTATTTGATGTCTTCACTGAGTAAGTTCCTTTTAGATTATTGAATAGCATATTTATGAGCAAGTGCACAGACAGGCATGCTGCAATTAATAGGAACCAGCATGGCTTTGCACAAACATATCATGCCAGCCTCCTCCTCCTCCTCCTCCTCCTCCTCTTCCCCCTCCCCTAGATTAGTAGATCAGAATAATACTATTGAAATAATGTACCTGGACTTCAGCAAAGCTTTTTGAATATGTCATGACATTCTCCTTCATAAAATAGTAAAATATAAGGTAGATGATGTTAATGTTAAACAGACTGGTGGTTTTCTGAAAGCAGCACCAAACAGTGCTTATTAAGGGCTCTACTTCAGTTTGGAGAGAAAGATCAAGTGGAGTGCCACAGGGTCTATCCTACACCCTATACTCTTAGATGATTTAAGAGTGGTATGAAATTTGCAGAAGATACAGAGTCGGGAGGGATGCAAATCAAAAAGATTTTTAGAGGCTTGAGCAGTAATCTGGGATGAAGATGATGCAAAAGGACAGAAAAAGTCTGCATGAGTAGCAAAGGTTAAAAGCAAAGACATGGGATGGGGGACCCTAGCTCATTATTACTGCATGTAAAAAGAATCTGGGTATCTTTCCTCAATTACAAGGTAAGCATGAGCCAGTAGCATGATTATAGGTAGTACTTGTTCCATTAGACTCTGCCCTTTTCAGACTCCACTTGGGATATGGTGTCCAGTTCTAGGCATTATAATTCAAAAAGAATTATAATGCCTAGAACTGGAAACTTGAAAATGTTCAGAGAAAAATCTACCAATATGGTACAGTGTTGGGAAACCAAACCTTATGAGGAACTGTTAAAGAATCTGGATGTATTTAAACTACACAGGAGACAAATGAGGACTGAAATGATATCAGCTTAAAAAAACGTGTTGTCATACAGAAGAAGAAGCCTTAAGGGCAGGATGAGATCATATAGTTAAAGCTACAAGGAAGTAAATTCAGGCTAGACATCAGGAGGAATTTCATGACTATAGAAGCTGTTAGCCACTAGAGCACTGGTTCTCAACCTTTTTAATGCCACGACCCCCCAACCTGTCGTACGTCGAGGACTACTTAACCGGTCGTAAGTCGAGGACTACTCAACTGGTGCAGCACCGTTTGCAGAATGGGATTTTTGGTGGGCTCAGCAGGGCAGAGACAGCCTGGACAATTCCTACTGGCTTTTGAAAGCCAATAGAATTAGACTCTATTCAAGAGAGTCTATTCTATTGGCTTTCAAAAGCCAATAGAATAAAAGGGAGTAGCACAGCTAAGGAAAAGGGGGAAAAAAATGGCAGACTGCGTTGTTTGGCGACCCCCGTGAAATGGTCGCTCGACCCCAAATGGGGTCCCGACCCACAAGTTGAGAACCACTGCACTAGAGCAAACCACTGCAGGAAGCTGTGAGTTCTCCTTCACTGAAGTTCCTCAAACAGAGGTAGAACTGTCATTTGTCAGAGATGTCATAAAAGAGCCAAGATTGCTTACCCCTGCTCTAGAGTGTACCTAGCAAGATGACTTCTAAGGTACTTTCCAACTCTATTTCATAATATCAATATAAGAATAAAACTTAAGGTTTTTTTTTTTGTATTGTCCCAAAGATGCTTTTTCCAAAAGGCAACTGGACTTTCTTGGGGTTTTTTTTCCCTTTGAAGACATTTCACTTCTCATCCACGAAGATTCTTCAGTTCAGTTTCTTGAATGAAAAGCAGAACATTTTTAAAGGAAAGTCCAGTTGTCTTTTGGAAAAAGCACTTTTGGGACAACTATGACCTGGATGATTGAGAATCTCCATAGACATTTTCTACATATTAGATACCTGCAGCCTGTAAATCTAGGCGAGGAGTCCAGTCATACTAACTTATTTCTCTTATTGAAGTTCTTGGGAAGTTTGATAAAGGCCAGTTTTTCAAGCAACAGTTATGTGGAAGCTCTGAGCAGCTTTATTGGGCTGACCACCATTCATTCAATATTGGTTTGAACAACAATGTCAAATAAAAGATAGTTTCACCAGAGATACTCATTTTCCAGCGTCCCGCCAAATGTTTTTCACCTTGATCAGCAGTTGGTTGGTCTTCATAAGCACTGACTGCACTCCTATCCTGTTCCTTTGTAACTCTGACTGCAGCCGTTGCCAAAATAGCAAGCATAACCTGTCAACACTCATTCCACAAATTACTAGAGAGATCTAGGATAAGTGGGTTTTCTTCCCTTCACCACAAATGGGAGAAAAGGTTGTCATTTAGAAATGCCAGAGGTGCTCAGGGTGATATCTGACTCCTGACTCCATGCCTTGCAATAGGGGGGCTGCACATCTGGGATTGAGAGAATAGTAATGCTTGAGTTTAATGGCTCCCTCCATGCATCAATAGGAACATGAGAATAGCTGCTGCAGGATCTCTGAGCTGCAAAATCTAGATGACAAAATCTAGTAGCAATCTCAGGTATGGTAACCTTATTATTTTGGGTTCCATAAATGCTGCAGGGATTCTAAATGTATGTTTTTCATTTTACTGAGTATACACAGGCTAGGGAATTTCTTGCTGTGATAACAGCATCTCTTCCTCCTACTTTCTATAAGTAGAATATGAGTTCTTCTGTTAACTATCAAAACTACCCAGGCTTAAAATAAAAATCAGCCACAAGATTCTCTTTCCATGTAGCGTGGAATCAATTACAGGGCAGGGAAACCCAGAGGATAACACGTCTCTTCATTTTACATCAACTGCCTGTTTTAAGAAAAAAATCTGTAATGCTTTGTTCCACATGAAATAAGACCAAAAAATGCTAACCTACTTTTGGTGTGTACTGTGTAATTTTAAATTTCAAAGGTTCTTTCACATTTTTCAAATGCCCTGCCATTGTAGGCATATTTTAACATTTTATCATTCCTTTCTGAATAACAATAATTGAAAAAAGTATCAAGATTCAAGAAGAGGGATGTCTACCATATCTCATAGAAGGATGATTTTTTTTAAAAAAAATATTTTATAGTTTTAAAAACTACTCTGAAAGCCTTCCTTCAGAATCTGTTCTGTTTTTTTAATCTGACCAGGGAACACCCAACCTAGGTCTTTATATTTCATTATTGCTTAATTTATTATAATATTTTAAAGCCAGCATTAATGTATGGCATTAAAGACATGATGAAAGGCTTGGAGGTTAACTCCTACAAATAATAATAATAATAATAATAATGATGATGATGATGATGATGATGATGATGATGATGATGATGACGATGATGATGTTGGAAGGGACCTTGGAGATCATTTAGCCTAAAGAAAAGAAGACTAAGGTGACACATGATTAATTAAAGGTCTGCTCCAGAGATGAGAATATACATTTATTCTCCAAAGTTCCCCAAAGTAGGACAAAAGTCAACAGGTGAAAGATTTACACATGGAGATCCAAATTCAAAAGAGGGATTTCCTGCACTTGAGTGTTATTAAGCAGTAGAGCTTAAGCTTAAGCAATTGAGCAACGGAGCTGCTTCCTGGAATTGTGGATGCTCCACCATTGGAAGTTGTTAAGCAAAAATTGGACTGGTATGACTTGAAGATTCCTACCCTGGACTAGAAGATTTCTTCCAACCCTACGATCTTACAATCATCTGGATTTACAGTCACTTGCTTCATCTCAATTGATCAGTTAACCAAATATTATTTGCTGTTTATTATAATAATATAACCACTCATCTTGTAATTGCAATTCTTAATTAGTGTGCTTATCTTTAAGTAAGGACATGAAGGAAGCCTTGTTCAACTGGATCAGAGTGGTATGAAGGTAAAGAATTTAGAATTCTTATAGTATGATAAATTGGATGAGGACTAAATGAGAGCTAAAATGAGCACCTGAGTAAAGGAAAGAAGGATGAGTTTCAGGAGAATAGAAAATATTTTGACTTTTCAGGCCATATCTGTTTCCAAAGTTATTAAATGCCCCCAATAAGAAAATTTCTAATAAAGGCAATATGGGTTCCAATTCTCAGCAAAAACAGATCTGTGCCTCAATATTTGCCTCAATATTTAAAATATTATACAGAATTCATTCAACTTGGACATAATTTATGAATACTCATTTTATATATGGTCTTACACCACACTGGAAATTTGGGGTTCTTTTAACATAATGTAACGTTTATACTGTATTGACTATTGCTACTGAATACAGATATAATTTGGATTTAACCATGACTGGTAGTTTTTTAAATAATACATTCTATCTATCTATCCATCCCTCTATTCATCCTTCCATTTCATTTCCACCCTGTCCATCTCATCTAAGTCGGCAGTTTCTTTAAGTAACTAACACATGCAAATGAACCTAAATATAACCAGGAAGAGCTTACCACACGAAGAAAAATGATTGGTCATTGCTTTCCTGCAAAACAAAGATGGGAGGACACAGTAGCAAAACATTTGTCCAATGGGAGGATGTTGACATAATACCTTGCAAGTTCTTGCTAAAATATCTTGATTCAGATATGCTGTCATGAGGACAAGATAAGAATAATATAAATAATACAATATAAATGTTAAATACAGATATGCTCTGAGATTTCCAATTAATTTTGCTAATAGCACTTGGTGTGGATCACAGCTGCTAGGGAGAGATTTATTGCAGTGGATTAGATGTCTTTCCTGACTCCTAGTTTATTCAAATACTTTAAAAGTATGCCATGGTCAACATAAACATAGGGTGTTTCCTCACAGTCTTAATAATAATAATAGTAGTAAAGTTGGAAGGGACCTTGGAGGTCATCTAGTCCAACCCCCTGCACCATTTCGGACAAATGGCTGTCCAGTCTCTTCTTAAAAACTTCCAGTGTTGGAGCATTTACTGCTTCTGGAGGCAAGCTGTTCCACTGATTAATTGTTCTCACTGTCAGGAAGTTTCTCCTTAGTTCTAGGTTGCTTCTCTCCTTGATTAGTTTCCACCCGTTGCTTCTTGTCCTGCCTTCAGGTGCTTTGGAAAATAGCTTAATTCCCTCTTCTTTATGGCAGCCCCTGAGATATTGGAATACTGCTATCATGTCCCCCCTTGTCCTTCTCTTCGTTAAACTAGACATACCCAATTCTAGCAACCGTTCCTTATATGTTTTAGCCTCCAGTCCCCTAATCATCTTTGTTGCTCTTCTCTGTACTCTTTCTAGAGTCTCAACATCTTTTTTACATCGTGGTGACCAAAACTGGATGCAGTATTCCAAGTGTGGCCTTACCAAGGCATTGAAGAGTGGTATTAATACTTCACGTGATCTTGATTCTATCCCTCTGTTAATGCAGCCTAGCACTGTGTTGGCCTTTTTGGCAGCTGCAGCACACTGCTGGCTCATATTTAAGTGATTGTCTACTAGGACTCCGAGGTCCCTCTCACAGTTACTACTATTGAGCATGGTGCCACCTATGCTGTACTTGTGCATTTGGTTTTTCTTGCCTAAATGTAGAACCTTGCTTTTTTCACCATTGAATTTCATTTTGTTAGTTAGTGCCCAGTGTTCAAGTCTGTCCAGATCCTTCTGTATCTGAAGCCTGTCTTCTGGAGTGTTGGCTATTCCTGCCAGCTTGGTGTCGTCTGCAAATTTGATGAGTTCCCCATCTATCCCTTCATCCAAATCGTTGATGAAGATGTTGAAGAGTACTGGGCCCAGAACAGAGCCCTGGGGCACCCCACTACACACTTCCCTCCATATAGATGCAGTTCCATTGAGGACCACTCGCTGAGTACGGCCGGTCAGCCAGCTACGGATCCATCTGGTGGTGGTTCTGTCTACCCCACATTTTTCTATCTTGTCAAGTAGTAGGTTGTGATCTACTTTATCAAATGCCTTACTGAAGTCCAAGTAAATTATGTCCACAGCATTCCTCTGATCCACTAATTTTGTCACTTGGTCAAAGAATGCAATAAGATTTGTCTGGCATGATCTATTTTTGACAAACCATGTTGGCTTTTAGTAATGACTTTGTTTGCCTCTAGGTGTTTGTTGATTCGTTGTTTGATTATCTTTTCCAGGATCTTCCCAGGTATTGAGGTCAGGCTGATAGGTCTGTAATTTCCTGGATCCATTTTTTTTCCTTTTTTGAGGATGGGAACTACACCAGCTCTTTTCCAGTCCTCTGGTAGTTCCCCTGTGTTCCAGGATCTTTGAAAAATATAGTTCAGTGGCTCCGATATCACATCTGCCAGTTCCTTGAGAACTCTGGGGTGTAATCCATCTGGTCCTGGCTGGACAGGTGTTCACTTATCATTTTCTTGCCTATCTTAACTTGTATTTCTATTTTGTTTTTTATGGCACTATTTTTGATAGGTTGGTCTGTTTTTTCCCTTTGTGTAAAGACAGATGCAAAAAATGAGTTAAATAGTTCTGCTTTCTCCCTGTTGCTTGTCACCTTCTTGCCACTTCCACCCACTAATGGACCAATCATTTCCTTCACTTTTTTCTTGTTTTTTACATGTTGAAAGAAGCTTTTTTTGTTATTTTTGACTTGGTCGCAAGCCTTAGTTCATTTTGAGCCTTGGCTTTCCTCACTTCATCTTTGCAGGCTCGGGCTATTCTGACTTAGTTATGTTCCCCTCTTTCCACTTTCTGTTCCCCTCTTTCCACTTTCTATACTTGTCCTTTTTATCTTTCAATTTGTCAGAGAGTTCTTTATGCAGCCATGGTGGTTTCTTTTGAGAGCTGTTGTTTTTCCTCTTTGTTGGTATTGTGCTAGACTCTGCTTTTATTATCTCATTTTTCAAAATTTCCCAAGCTTCTTGAGTTGTTTTCCCCTTGAGGATTCTCATCCATGGAATCCTTCCCAAGCCCTCCCTAAGTTTATTGAAATTAGCTCTCTTGAAGTCCAAGACTCTAGTTTGACTGTGTTCTATTGGTTGTGCTTCTATAATGTTGAATTCTAATATTGCATGATCACTTCCTCCCAGGGTTCCTATGGCTCCAACACCGTCTATCATTTCATCTCTGTTAGTGAGAATTAGATCCAAAAAGGCTAATCCCCTAGTTCCATTCTCTACTTTTTGGGAGACAAAGTTGTCTGCTAGGTTTGCCAGGAACCTGTTTGATCTTCCACTTGGTGCGGAGTTTGTCTACCAGTTGATGTCAGGGTAGTTAAAGTCCCCCATTACTATTGTGATGTGCTTCCTACATACCTTAGTTAGCTGACTAGCAAAAAGTTCATCTATTTCCTCTGTTTGGTGGGTGGTCTGTAGTATACACCTATGGCAATGTCATTTCCTCCCCCCCTTTTATATTGACCCAAATGCATTCAAGACAGTTTTTATCATTTGTACTCTATTTCTGTGACGATGTATTATTTCTTATTAGAGAGCAAACTCCACCTCCTCTTTTATTTGGTCTAGCTGTTCTAGGATCCAGTCTGAGTACGGTGCCCAGCTTCCTCCCTCTTCACTTGTGTGCAGGGATTTCTCCATCTCCTGCTTCCATTCTGGTTGCTTGGTCCCCCGTCTCAGGGTCACCTTTCTTGATTCCTTTCCCCACTCACTTTCTTTCCAACGCCCATCGACCAGCGAGGCTTGTGGTCCTGTGTCTCCACCACTTCTTCTCCTGAGGAATCTGGCCTCTCGGATCCCAACATCTGGCAAGGTTCCAACTGGGTCAGCGGATCTCTTTCCAGGGAGTTTTCCCCCTCTCTTGCTCCATTGTCTGACATGGTAAATTTTTGCAAAATCCCCCGGCAAGGGTCTTCCTTCCAGGTGGATTAATTTTGCAAGTCCTGTCTAATGTAAGGACCCACCCCACTTTGCAGCTTAAGAAGACAGAACTCTTGGAATAATTCTTCCAACAGGAATCCTTTATTAAGAGAAAATGGTTGCAGGCATGCTAGACAGGACTTGGGGTCCAAGCTCTCCCATTCAAGGTTTTAAGGGGTTCCCCAGTAGTACCACCCAATCAACCCCCCTTCCAGTGATAGTTTCAAGTATCACAATTCCACTCCCTTTCTTCTTTCTTCCGTCTGGATGGAGACTTCAGATAACTACATGAAAGGCAACTTCCTTCCTTTGGTATGTTAACGCTTCGAGGTTACAATAAACACACATTCAGCATTCAGCTCTTTGAAGGGTAAAGAAGGAAGTGAGGGCCATAAAGCCCCTTTGTTCTCCCCCTTCTCTCCCTCTTATGGCAGAATCCAGAGAAGGCAGAATTGGGAGTTTCTATATTTGATAATTTAAAGATGAAATATAATTGGATTCTGACAACTAGTCTCACAATAAATTCTCTTTAATAGAATCTACAGGTGCATTATTTCAGGTTATATGCAGAGCTAGTGTTTCTACTGGGGAGTGTGAGTGGTAAAAGACCTCATCATGGTTTTCAGAGGAGGCATAAATTTGCCTGGCTTTTTTTATAGTAGACAAATCATATATGTGGCCTGGCCAAAGTTGTAACAATGAAGCATGCTGTAAAAATATGAAGGACTCTATTCAGAGGTTTCAATAAGGAGAAAGAGGCAAAAAAATCAAGATACTATCTGCAACCTCTACAAACAATGTGTGTGTAAAACACCTGTTAAAAACAGATGGCCAAGAGGTGGATACTATTGCATATTTGTATCTGCCATCTTATTTTTTTAAAATCTCCCTTTCCCCAGCAGATCCCTCCCTCCATGTACTAAACAGTGAATTGGATCTGGTGTTACTCTGAGCAGAATTTGCCTGTGGTCTTTAAGAAGCAAAGTTGATTTCCTAGTGGGGAGGACCCAGAATAGCCTTTGCTTTTACATTCTGCTGAAAACCATCTTCCAATTTCTCAACTGTTTTCTCTCTTTAAAACTAGGCATCTTTTGTTTGCTTTTCTTATTTTCTTTTCACATTGTTTCATAATTTTTGTTTCAGGACTTCTTTGGAGAAGCCCTTTATTCTTGGAGCAGCAGGGAATCCTAGTGCTGGTGTTGTTATTTTTTGACTTACATTTTTCCATTTGCCAATCTGGAAAAACCTAAGGGAAGAATTCTCCTCTGGGCGTGTAAAGGAGGCCTGGAAAGCTTCAGTTTACTGGAGAAATGTACGGACAGTACAAATTAAAGCCTACCCCATAACTAGCCTACTAGAATAAAGTTTGCATCCTAGTCAAAAGAATTTCACCAAAAAGTCTCCTTTGAAAAACAATTGAAAGCAATTGCTTTTCCATCAGACTGCATGCAAGCGATTGAAAAGAACTCAGAAGAAATTTTTAACCCAACACTATAAAACAATGTTTTATTTATTATTGCATTTATTTAAAGAACTTTTTAGTCTGCTTTCCATTTCAAATAAACTCAAAGAAATATGTCATAAACCAAAACCCACCAATAAAATCTTATGATTTAAAAGCAACAGGGAGAGAAATACTAAGTCATGACACACAGCATTTCTCAGAATGTCTATATTCTAGAGAAAAATACTATCTGAGCTGAAAATGCCTTTATGTATTTTTGTGCAGATTGGATACGTCTCCTACCATATTCAGCTGTGGCCTTTAAAGGCTTTGCAAACCCAGTGCATGAAAGCCTAAATAGCTGCACAACAAATTACCCAGTATTGCTCTTCTGTTAATTCCCAGACAGAAAGATGATTATTAAAAGAACAGAGACAAAAGAGAACTAGAGAATACATTAAGAGATGGCAACCTTTTAAATGGTGTTAACATTGCAATCTTGAACAATTTCATTCCATCTCAGAGCTCCCAACCTTTAGGGCAGGGGTGTCAAACTTGCAATGTCACATGATGTGTCACGATGTATTGTGACTTTTTTTCATTGCCAGCAATGGGGTGGGTGCGGTTTCGCCATGATGCATCCAGCTCGTGGGCCGGCAGTTTAACACCCCTGCTTTAGGGGATTGAGAAGTATATAAATGGCACCAAATAAAATATATAAATAACCTAGAATGTTACTGGAGCTCTATTGAAACACAGATTTAATGAGGCATGAATGCTTGTTCATTATGGTCATTAAATTCCATAGAGATTCTTTTCTAAAACATAAATTTAAGGATATAGCTCAGGGGCTTATTCACACACACACATACATACCTATCAACAATTTCTCTTCCGGGGAAAGCAGCTTTATGCAATACGCTTAAACAGAGTAAGAAATTGTAAGTCAAAGCAATTAGGAAATGAGATAAGAACAAGAAAAGGGAAAAACAGTTTATAACAATACTTTCTACTATAGCCAACACTACCAACAAAAGATATTTACTATATCTGAGTGAGGAGAATTCAGGGGTGCACTTGTAGGCTCATTGTGAGGATTGCTGTAGGTATAATATGTCAGACAGAGTTGCTTGAATTTGCTCAGAGCTGGACTTTACCTATATAGGTCCTATGGAGATGCCTGAGGTACAGTCTTGCCCAGTTATCTGGGAAGAGTTTGAATCTAGTAGCCCCTATGAAGTGGATAAGATTCTTGGAACTGAGAGCTTGGGTACCAGCGTCTTAGATCACATCCTTCCTGATTGGTTATTACTTCCAAGATGTGATATATGGTTGGACACTTGTGGTGATTAATGCTTCTTTAAGGAGAGAGTTATCTGCCTGGTCTTTAAAAGGCCATTGTTGGACCAGAGGAGCTAGACAATTTTTGTCCAGCCTCCAACTTTTTTTTTCTAAGGAAGATTGTTGAGAAATGGTTAGCCTGCAACTCCAGAGTGGCCTGGAAGAAGCAGATTGTTTGAAGAACAAATGGTGGCCTTTGTGCAGGTTGTTCACCACTGTACCTTTTTTTTAGACTAGAAGACCCCACTCATTGTAACTCATGCCTTAGTCACCTCCTGGTTGGTTTATGATAACATACTTTTCATACCCTTGAAGAGCATTTGGAAGTTGCAACTGGTCTAGAGTGCAGTGGCACAGTCAGTTCTGGGAGTACACCACAGTACACCATAGTAACACCTCTGATTTGTGAGCTGCACTGGCTCTCAGTGAGCTTTTGGGTGCAATTTTAGGTGGTGCTTGCTAACTAAAAAGCCTTACATGGCATAGGGCCAGGTCACTTGCACAATTAGCTGATTGCTCACAGGAACCTGCATTTCTTTCTCCTAAGAAATGCCATCTTAAAGAACCTAGGAAACACAGCGCCTTTCCTATGCAGCTTCTGCACTATGGAACAGCATCACCCAGGAGATCTGAATGGCACCAAACCTGTTGGCTTTTTGAAAGGCGTTGATGACCCACATGATCTTTCAGGTATTTGGGTTGGGGGCTAAACTACCCCTCTTGGCTTGTTAGTCTAGTTCATGTCTTCACTGACTGGAAATGGAATAATTATTAGACATTGGGAATGTGCATCATATTATACATAAAAAGAATGTTTATTTGTAAATTACTATTTTTCAGTTTTAACCCTCTATGTGCCACTGTTGTGAAATGGGTGGTTATATAAATTGTTTCAGTAAATAAATAACCAAGCAAGCAGCTCTTGAGCACCAAAAAGATGCTTATCCCCCAGTATAGACAATGTCAAACTACAGTAGATGATATAAGCGAAATGAAGATGTCATAATTTTGAAGAAGTAAGTTGGATTTGGATATATTGCCTCACATCTTTTGCAGAACTGCTTGCTGGTACACATAGCCTTCCCTTTCCACAGCATTTTTAGTAATTGCCAATTGTCAAATAAACATACTCTTTATTAGTGAAGATACATTACACATAATCAAACTAGTTAGCTATTTAATCTTGTTAAAAGCCATGATAATTGCATCATTATCAAATCAAGTGAAATATAGAGATGCTAGCTTAATAGGTGATAATAACTACTCTTGATAAAGAAGTGAATGATCTGACCCCTTAATTGTTGGATTCACCTTATCCATCCTGTCTGCTTTTTCTAAGACTATCTTTTTCTGCATAGTCTTAGTTGAATAATTTTCAATTGGAGGGAATTAAATGTAAACAAGTACAGGGCTTGCTTGATGCTCAGTCTGATAGGGAATGCCTTTGAAAAAAGCATGGGGAAGCAGTAAATCCATATATTGTTTTAGTCAGATGGGTGTCCTGGAATATAGGACAGACTGAATCTTTGGATGCCTTCTATTAGCTCAGAAATATGAATCCTGCATTTGGACCCTTTTTAGTGGGATTCAGTTTATAGCACTGAGATGACATTGATTACAATTGATGCAATCAAGATTAAATAGCTAACTAGTTTGATTGCGTGCAATGTATCTTCACTAATAAAGAGTATTATTTGACAATTGGCAATTACTAAAAATGTTGTGGAAAGGGAAGGCTGTGTGTGCAATCCCATCTTTGTTGAAACCTCTTAGAGAGGTATCAGGGATTTGACCCCTAATCATGAATAGCCATGTGGGAATTGAATAACACTGGGAG
The DNA here is from genome assembly GCF_016545835.1 of Crotalus tigris. Classification (NCBI taxonomy): domain Eukaryota; kingdom Metazoa; phylum Chordata; class Lepidosauria; order Squamata; family Viperidae; genus Crotalus; species Crotalus tigris. The sequence goes on along the minus strand of NW_024096462.1, from coordinate 10,177 downwards.
ACAGAAGGTTTCTACGCTTGCCTTAGATCATCATTTTGGGTTAGTACAAGATTATACAGGGATATCATATTATACTCTCCTAACTGCAGAATCTGAAATCTGTATCATTATTACAAAATAGTGTAAAATATATTCCTTCTCATGTAGCTCTTGCAAATGGAAGGAGTCCATTTATCTATCATCTATTTATCCATCGTATTTATATTGCAGCTCATCTTACAAAGTGACTCTGGGTAGCTAATTCAACAAAATATAAATAGCACAAATAATAAAAGCATACAAAAACATCCAGAAAAGCAAAGAATGGTAAACCAAAGACAAGCCCATCATAGCAAATTCACACATCTTACAAGTTCAACTACGTCCTGACTTTTGTGCCTAGGAGTATAGGCGTATAGCCACATCTTAAGAGCTTCATAAAAGGCGAGCAAGGTTGAGACCACTTTAATCTCTGATGAATCTCTGCATTGGAGAAGGTATTCTCCCTGGATCCCAACAGATGACACTCTTTAATTGACAAGACCCAGAGCATGCCCTATCTCTGTGTAGAGAGGATGACAGGGAAATGAAAGATCCATTGATGTAGAGGACAGAGGGAATGATCTTGAAAGACAGGAGAAAGAGCCCTACCCAGACAGTAGTTAGATAAAAGGGACCCAAGGCCAGATTTAGAAAGTATTGTGAGTAAATGTCTCATGCAAGCCACTCCTTAGTTTACACAAAGATCAAGGTGGTGCACCAGTTGCACCTATGCCAGGAGGTTCTGCTCACAGTAACTCACGCCCTTATAACCTTGAGGTTAGACTACTGTCACACACTCTACATGAGGCTGTCTCTGAAGACCATTTGAAAGCTTCAGCTGGTGCAGAATGCAGCTGTGTGGGTAGTAAATGTTGCCAGATATACGGCACATGGAACACCACTTCTGCGTGAGCTGCATTGGTTACCGGTGTGCTTCTGAGTGCAATTCAAGGTGCTGGTGATTATCTTAAAGCCCTATATGGCATGGAACTGGGGTACTTGACGAATTGCCTTTTTCCAAGAGTCTCTCTACTTACCCAACCCGATCTAGCAGAATGGGCATGCTGCAGATCCTGTCAACCAAAGAGGTGTGTGTGTGTGTGTGTGTGTGTGTGTGTGTGTGTGATCTGGAAGATGGGCTTTATCCGCAGTGGCTCCTGCTCTATGGAACATCTTCCCTTCAGAGATTATAATGGCCCCAACCCATTAGCCTTTCATAAAGTCCCGTGTTCCTGTGCTTAAGGTGCTGAATGTGATTTGGAAATGTTAGGTTGCAGGTTTCACATGACATGCTTGGCTTTTAATTGTCCTGATTAAGAGAGTTGCGTGTTGTGTGAACATGATCTTTAACATAAGAATGTGCACAACCTTGAGAGAATAAAACTCCAGGAAGCACACAGAAGCCAGGACAAAGGTTTCAGTTTAAATGCAACTAACATGATAAATCTCCATATGTTCTGTATGTAGATGTCTATTGTAGAATTTATTAGAACTCTATGATTGGGGAAATAACAAATGTTCTAGAAGTCAGCATGAGATCAGGAAGTTGTGCAATGGAAATATGCATAAAAAGATCCAAAGAAATTAAATTAAGTCTTAATGGTTTTGATTTTATTTCATGAACTACGTACAATTCTGTATTAAAGGCAGCATTAGCAAACCAATAAGGTTAGAAATTCGGTATCAAATATCCAGAAATCTTTAAGGAGTTTCTATAAAAGGGATGGTTTTGCAAAAAAGAACAACATATTGCCCTCTTGTGGTGATGTGGCAGTACAGCCCCAATGAAAAATTGTAATGACTTAATTTTATGCTGAATCAAAATTCATGATCATTTATATAGCCCTCTTAAATTGAGCCCTGGAAGAAATGGGCTTAATGCAAATAGAGGTAATGATTGCATGGCCTTTTTCTAAGGATACCTCTTTAATGGTGATCTTGACTGAGCCTTGCGGCATGCAGCTACAAATACCAGTGCAGTATTAATGGTGTAGCTAGATCTAGAGATCAAAATCCAAAGTCCTGGAATGTGTTGGGGGAATCCACCCAAATAGTATTGTTACAGACCATCACAAAATGAATCAGGTATCAGGCATCCACAGGGATAGATGAAAGAAAGAAAGGAAGAAAGAAAGAAAGAAAGAAAGAAAGAAAGAAAGAAAGAAAGAAAGAAAGAAAGAAAGAAAAGAGGAAATTTTAAAACTTTGCATTTGTATTGGTCATCTTACTTTTTGAACTGGCCTGTGGATGCATCATCTATTGCTTACAGTATTTTTAGGACTGTTTTAGAGCCAGGAGCTGGATATTTGGGCATGCTTGTTTATTTGAAAGAGGCTATCAGTGCTGCTAACATTGGATGTTCTTGCTTTGACAACAGATGAAAATGTAGCCATCTTTTCTCTTTCTCTTTTAGAGTTAAGTGATGCTGGGAGGGGGGATGTGGATGAGAGCTCAGTTAGTCATAACAACAATAACTCAGCCATGGGAATCAAGGTTATTGTGCCCAGAGCTGATAAAGATTTGGTGGGCTGGAGAGCTGGGGAGAAAGCCTGCGCTTCAAGCTAATTGGGGAATGTGATTTATGACTGTTAATTGGAGGAGGAAATTGTGCTTTGCTACTCTGTGCCCAGGGGGGGGGGGAATTCAATTTTTGGCTTTAACTATGTAGTGCTGATACTTTGTTTCTCAAATAAAAGATTCTTTAAGGTAAACAATGCCTCAAAGTTCTTTTAAAGAGTTTCATCTGTTGGAACCATGACATTGGCTACAAAGGAAGATATGTTACAAAAATGAGATTGAACGAAAAATACTGTAGAGAAAGTAATATAGTAAGAAAAGGATGACAAACAATTGCAAACAGAAGAGAAAATGCAGGGCAAATTCTGATTCTAATTTAAAACTATTTTGGAAAGAGACCTTGATAGAAAAAAAATGGAGTTAAGAATAAAAGAGATGAAATGATTTCATATGAAACTGAAATTAAAAAATGCTAGAAGGAGTATTTTAGGAATGCTATCATATGTGGAAGAGCAAAATTGAAATGAACATTTCATTTCATTGTTTTAATGTAGATTATGTGGTAGCCTTTAGGAAGCAATCTGATTCTCTGATAAGGTTAACAACTTTAGTCTTGCATTATATAGGTGAAACTCGAAAAATTAGAATATTGTGCAAAAGGTCATTTATTTCAGTAATGCAACTTAAAAGGTGAACCTAATATATGAGATAGACTCATTACATGCAAAGCAAGATAGTTCAAGCCGTGATATGTCATAAGTGAGATGATTATGGCTTACAGCTCATGAAAATCCCAAATCCACAATCTCAGAAAATTAGAATACTGTGAAAAGGTTCAATATTCTAGGCTCAAAATATCCCACTCTAATCAGCTAACACCTGCAAAGGGTTCCTGAGCCTTTAAATGGTCTCTCAGTCTGGTTCAGTAGGAATCACAATCATGGGAAAGACTGCTGACCTGACAGTTGTACAGAAAACCATCATTGACACCCTCCATAAGGAGGGAAAGCCTCAAAAGGTAATTACAAAAGAAGTTGTATGTTCCCAAAGTGCTGTGTCAAAGCACATTAATAGAAAGTTATGTGGAAGGGAAAAGTGTGGAAGAAAAAGGTGCACAAGCAGCAGGGATGACCGCAGCCTGGAGAGGATTGTCAGGAAAAGGTCATTCAAAAGTGTTGGGGACTTTCACAAGGAGTGGACTGAGGCTGGAGTCAGTGCATCAAGAGCCACCACACACAGATGGATCCTGGACATGGGCTTCAAATGTTGTATTTCTCTTGTCAAGCCGCTCCTGAACAACAAACAACTTCAGAAGCGTCTTACCTGGGCTAAAGAAAAACAGAACTGGTCTGTTGCTCAGTGGTCCAAAGTCCTCTTTTCTGATGAGAGCAACTTTTGCATCTCATTTGGGAACCAAGGACACAGAGTCTGGAGGAAGATTGGAGAGGCACACACTGCCAAAAGCACCAAAACCTGGTTCAATGACCATGGGATTACTGTGCTTGATTGGCCAGCAAACTCACCTGACCTGAACCCCATAGAGAATCTATGGGGCATTGCCAAGAGAAAGATGAGAGACATGAGACTGAACAATGCAGAAGAGCTGAAGGCCACTATTGAAGCGCCCTGGTCTTCCATAACACCACAGGCTGATAGCTTCCATGCCATGCCGCATTGAGGCAGTAATTGCTGCAAAAGGGACCCAAACCAAGTACTGAGTACATATGCATGCTTATACTTTTCAGAGGTTTGATATTGTTCTATGTACAATCCTTGTTTTATTGATTGCATGTAATATTCTAATTTTCTGAGATTGTGGATTTGGGATTTTTCATGAGCTGTAAGCTATAATCATCTCACTTATGACACATCACGGCTTGAACTATCTTGCTTTGCATGTAATGAGTCTATCTCATATATTAGGTTCACCTTTTAAGTTGCATTACTGAAATAAATGAATTTTTGCACGATATTCTAATTTTTTGAGTTTCACCTGTATAAGCTCATAATACATAGTCTCTCTCTCTCTCTCTCTCTCTCTCTCTCTCTCTCCCTCCCTCCCTCCCTCCCCCCCTCTCTCTCTCAGAGTTGAAGTCCTTGGTGGTCTCTGAGATTGGCTGTTTGCAGACATTTCATTATTCACTAGCTAACAACAATCCTAGTGATAAAATGTCTGCAAGCAAACATCAAAGCTCAGAGGACATCAAGGATGCCGTATTTTCTTCCTGATTGGCTTTTATCTTGTAGATCTGCCCTTAAATTGCCATGTTATAGGTGTTCCATATTTGCATTGTATTAAACATTGCATAAATATGTAGTCCTCCACTTACAACAGTTCATTTAGTGACCATTCAAAGTTACAACGGCATTGAAAAGTGACTTATGAGTGTTTTTCACACTTATGACCACTGCATAACCCTCAGTCATGAAATCAAAATTCAGACACTTGGCAATTGACTCATATTTATGACAGTTGCTGTGTCCTGGGGTCACGTGATCAGCTTTTGCAACCTTCTGACAAGCAAAGTCAATGGGGAACCCAGATTCAGTTAACAACCATGTTACTAACTTAACAAATTCAATGATTCACTTAACAACTGAGGCATGAAAAGTTGTAAAATGGGACAAACTCACTTAACAAATATTTCACTTAGCAACATAAATTTGGGTTCAATTGTGGTCGTAACTCAAGGACTACCTATAGTACTTTGACTTAGGACTAATTAGTCTCCTAATTAGCTAAACAGTGGGATCAAGATTCAAATATGAATGACAAGATAAGAGATCAATATATCTCGAGTGGTTGGAATTAATGCTGATAGCTTGCAATACATTCTTTAACAATTACTGTTTAGTTATGAAGGAAGACCCCCCTCCCCAAATAGATGAAGAAACCATGAGGCAGAAAAAAATTAAATCACAAACATAATTAAATCACAACAGTTTAAATCCTTTTAAAAATAGAACACAAGCCTATCTTGCTCATTTCCAGAGTTTACAGCCTCAGGCGAGCCCATGTGCAAACACCTGAGATTAACAAAACTACAAAGAATACAGTCTGGCTTGCAAGAATGTAATAAAATGTAGCAAAATACTTAACACAATAACTGCCACTTGTTAAACCAATTAACAAAACAAACAGACACAGGAACTAACCAGATTTGCCAACTCTGCTCCCTTTTTGGGAATGGAGATTAACTTTTTTCCCCAAACAAAGCCAAATAGGAAAATTATCCCATCAATAGGCACAGGATTAAATGTCACCAAATACAGGTTTAGCATATGTTAGACTGAAATCTCAGAAAAGGGTATATAAACTCACGTTTAGATGTCAGTCTTCCTACCTAGCCAGGAAACTGCTGAATGTCACTCATCTTGGTTTCTTCCCATTAAAGACTTCTTTCCAACAGCTCTACTTCAATTCAATTATTCTTCAAAGTGCTAATCCTTGCATCCTGGCTGGAAAAATCCTTATCATGGGGGGGGGGCAGTTAAGTTTGGGTTTCTCCACAGTTAAGTTTGGATTTCTTCTAATATTTTCTATTTTTCAGTTTTTTAAATGCAGAGAACTTTCTAGTATTCTCTGTGCATGATATAAGTGATGAAAATAATCTGATGATACAGTTGGAACAAAAAAATATTGCAGAAGCTGTAATAATGTTTAAACACAGAGAGATCAATAGATGGTTTAGGAGGCAAGGACTGATAAGAATGTTTCAGTACCCCTCTGCTGCCAGGTATGATTGTATGATTATATGTAGCAAGCTCTAGACCTCAGATCAGATTTAAACTTTTTTCAAATTTACCCTTAACCTTGGATGCCTTTCCTGGAAGCTGGTATTCATTCCAAGGAAAAACATCCCAGATGCCTTTTTATTCTCTTAAGTCACATGTATGGTAAGTTGATTTCTATATACTTAATAGACTTAAGGCTTGAGCTTGCTGGCCCTAATTCAGCTTTACTGGATCACGAGGGCCAACAGCTCCATCCTCTTTGGATGAAAACTCTTCTGAAGGGGCCAAAACATTATATCTATGAGTTACCCAGAGTCATAGCTGTGAGATGGGTGGCTATAGTTAATCAATTCATTAACTAATTAGGTCAACTGTTATCAAGGCTTTCTCCAAAACCTTTTTTAAAATTTTTTTTATTGAATAACAAAAAAAGAAAAAAAAGATTAAAAACATTGAACATGGTAAATCAGATTTGATAAACATCACAGTTCATATTCACAATTAATTACTAATAAAAAATCTATACAATAACATCACTCTTATCTCAATCTTAACTTATCTCATTACAATGACTTCCATATTTTTCCCCCCACCATCTATAGAATTTGTTCCAAATTTGGTAAAAGTCCGTTTCATCCTGATTCTGCGCAGTGCATAATTTTATGAATTAAGATTTCTTCACTAGGTATAGCCGTAGCTTTCCAATTTTGAGCGAAAACAATTCTTGCCGCTGTAACCACATGAGTGAATAAATACATATCTTCTTTACTAACATTTTCTTCTTTCTTTCCTGAGCAAATTGGGATATATAGCTGCCTCCAATGGCGATAACCAAGTCGGTATCTTTGTATAATATTGAGATTTAACAGTATTCCAACTTTTAATTAACCCTTGCCGGACCTTGTGTTTTAAAAAATATTGATAATTTCTATTTTGCCCCTTCCATATATGAGCATGCCATCCCTGCTCAAGATCATAACCCTCTAACCTTTTGAATGTCTAGTGAGGATTCTGAGAATTCTCACTGCTAGAACCTCATTGCCCCCAACAGAGTTCCTAGGATTCCTCAGAGAGATGGAATGACTGTTACAACAGTCAGCAACAGTAGCTTGGAACAGGACCCCTGTGTCCAGTCCAGTGAAAATCTGGAAAACCAGGAATCCTGGCAGCTTTCCAGAACAACCCTGCTGGTGCTCTTTCCTCCAAAAGTTATGTGTAAAAGATCATAAACCATCTTGGATAGCGGTGATAGATCAGAGTAGACATCATTCTAACAGCACCATGGGAGCAACTGACACTTTTTTTCTCACTAGCTTTTTTATCTTCTGTGTAGAACTGACTTGCTTCATTGGAGGTGTCCCACATCCAGCCAAAGGTAAGTGGAAGAACAATATTTGGGGGCTTCATCCAGACTAGAAACCCTCTACCAGTTGCCTTTATTGTGTTTTCGTCTAGAACCAAGTTATTTTCTGTTTTTCTAAAAGTTGAGAATAAAGTCATGCTGTGGTTATTCAGATTTATTTATTTGCTGCATTTTTATCTTGCTTTTGAAAGAACCTTTTGCCTTTCAAAAGGGTCACATCAGTTGATAGGGAAAACCCTCTGTCCTCAGGCTCAAAAAACAAACAAGGCACTCAAAGGGAGAAAAAAAGAGAAAAAGGGGATCAATGCTTCAAAATCAGAAAGCCATGCTGAGTGTGTAAGTGGTGTTTTGTTTGATTTTGGTTGGGCTCAAATTGTCTTCCTGAAGCTGTTGCTTATTTGGGCAAGGGGTAGGGAGAATTGCCACAAGTGATGGATGACCTCTAGCTGTCCAGGCCAAAGCAACTGTCAGTAAGAATTGAAGTTCTATCTATCAGGGAGGTGAAATGTAAGCTTCCTTCAACTATTCCATTTCTGGCTCATAGAAAAGGCCAGGTAGATTATCATCCTCTTTTCCGTGTTTTTTTTTTTTTAATTGGGACGCAGGCTACAGTTTCCCAATGGTTGATGATTCTTTCGGCTATAAATAAAGCCATAATGTTCTACCCTTTAACTCCCCAGGCTATGCTTAATTTGTTAAATGTTTTCGGTTTTCATTCCTAAAGTCTGGGCACTATTTCTAATATATTAGTAACATATTTTTCATATTAACTATACAAACAGTATCAATGTTCAAGATGTAGGCCATAAATTACAGAAACAAAATCAAATGCAATCAGAAAAACTAGTAGAAGATTAAAATGTAAGATTATTATATCCATGAATTAAGTAATTCTATAAACAGATTGAACTTAAATGGACTCCAGAAGATGATAGAGGACAGGAAGACCTGGAGGAACATTGTCCATGGGGTCGCGATGGGTCGGACACGACTTCGCAATTAACAACAACAACAACATAAACAGATTGGGAAGCAGTTAGCAGAAGCTCTACTTATGTGGGATTATCCTAGACCAAGGACCCATATACTGTATCTATGTATAATTTTATGATAATACATGTGTGTTATATTTATTTTTGAATGAAACTTTATCGTAGAAAATTCAGAAGAGTTTAGACAGGTTAGGGTTTTATGTTTACAACTCCCCCCCCCCCGTTCATGCCCTCTGGTAGATTCTTATCACAACATTTCTAATTGTTCCAGTTATTTACAAATATCCTTAAAACTGTCTTATATTTTTTCCAAAGTGAAACCTGGTGTCTGTCCATACACTGACGCCATCTGTCATGGAGGACCTATTGGAAATCGATGCAAGCAAGATGACCAGTGTCCAGGTGCAAGGAAATGCTGTCCTGGCTCTTGTGGGCAAGCCTGCTTGTTACCAGAGAATGGTACTAGGTTCAGATTTTGCTTCATGGGGAGGTGGTGATTGCTAGTTTATGTAGAAAGCCATCCTGGAAAATAAATAATACATTTTTCAACCCCTGCTTATCTTGCAGTCATTCCTATGCTGAATCCAACCACCTCCCCATTGTTTATGTTATTTCTGTGACATTGTAGTTCCCTAATTGTTAATTGCTTCTGATGTCTAAAGCTTACCAGTAAGCAGTATTGACACAAGGCTCTCTATTTTCAGGAGAGTCTCCCTTAGAGAATGCAATTTCCATAATAAGGGATAAAAAACTATGAAGGCTTTATCCTGCAACCCTATTATTTTCATCAATCCTCTTATAATTAGATCTCGGTCTTACAACAACAACAAAAAAAATCACAGGACCTTAATGGATCTCTCCCAGAATCAGCAACTAGCTTGCAGACTTAGAATTATGTTGTAATGCTCCCCACCAATCTTTTACTACACATGTCATTAAGTGAAACATGCCCAGCCAAATTACAATAAGTATTAGTCATTTCGGAGCAGACAAGAAGAACTAGAAACATCACTGCCACTATTAAAAATGGCATGTTTGATGGATTTACACTTTGATTATTGAAATAAGCATAGCGATTGCTAGCTTAGATAGATTTCATAGTGCTGTGCCATAATCTGGGTATTTGGTTTGAATTCAAACTACCGAGAAACCCAAACTCTGTAAATGATGACTATAGCCTTGTATGATGCCCTAAAATGGTTAATGAATTTGTGTGATGCTTCCATGAATACAACTAATAATTTAATCAGGGTTAGAGATGGCAAGAAATACATATCACATGTTTAATAATTATCCCATATTTTACACACACACACACACACACACACACACAAACACACTATATATATATATATATATATATCTTAAAATCAATAAATAGTCGAACACCAAGAGAATAAAATTATACAAAAGTTAAAAATGTTAAAACTTTTATTTACTAAACCTAGCTTTCGTCAAGAGCTCTTGACATCATCAGGGTGTAAACGAAAGTCATTATATATATATATATATATATATATATATATATATATATATATATATATATATA